>NC_140997.1:68418462-69018462 GCF_052327205.1 Somniosus microcephalus
CTGGAGATTTTTAGGTATGAGGAAAGATTGGATAGGCTGGGGTTGTTTTCTTTGGAACAGAGGAGGCTGAGGGGAGATTTAATTGAGGTGTATAAAATTATGGGGGGCGCCTAGATAGAGTGGATAGGAAGGACCTATTTCCCTTAGCAGAGAGGTCAATAACCAGGGGCCATAGATTTAAAGTAATTGGTAGAAGGATTAGAGGGGAGTTGAGGAAAAATGTTTTTCACCCAGAGGGTGGGGGGGGTGGCGGGACGGTGGTGGTGGTGGTCTGGGACTCACTGCCTGAAAGGATGGTAGGGGCAGAAATCCTCATCACATTTAAAAAGTGCTTGGATATGCACTTGAAGTGCCGTGGCCTGCAAGGCTACGGATCAAGAACTGGAAAGTGGGATTAGGCTGGATAGCTCTTTTTCGGCCGGCACAGATACAATGGGCTGAATGGCCTCCTTCTGTGCCGTAAACTTCTATGATTCTATGTTGTTCTTGTCCATTGTGTTACTCCCTGTAACACTTTTTTATGTCAACATTCACAATGAAACCTCGCTATGTAAATATTATTAATAATGGGAAAACACTATCTAAACATGTCAACATTTTGGAACGGGTAAACCATATGTAAAGATTTCACCATTGTGGTTTGTTGATGAACCATTCAAATATCTCTTAAGTGCCTTTTGAAAATATTTTCATAAGCTTTTTTTTATTTCTCATGTTCAAAATAAGATTCTAAACAAAGTAATCAGTTGGGAAAGGACAAATTTCACAGCAACCCGATTAAATTTACCCATCAAAGCATCTCCCAAAGGAGAAGCTAACTGTAACTTTTACCCAGCATAGGACTGAATGGGTTAAAAAGAACAATGGGCCATTGGTATATCAAAGAAGAGTCTACCCAAATGCTTTCTCCTTTCCCATTTTGTATCTGGAATTTCTCAACAATAGTAAAAAATGTAAGAACATGCATGTGAAGTTTATTTTAAACTTGTCCAGGGAGAGCAAGTTCCTTGACACCCTGTGCCTTATCCACCAGCGGTTAAACACTTGTTCAGTTTCAAATCAAATATGTGTGGACAACATCTGGCTTGAATATGATGACCCATAATTGAACAGCCTGCTAATGCTCACCAGCTGGGCATATATATATAGACATATATATGTAAAGACCCACATGAGGGCCGCTGTAGTCCCTGGAATCATACCCCACTGTAAGTCGTTGCTTTCAGGAGTGATGGGGAGAAAAGGGAAGATAATTGGCGGGATGGGGGGGTGGTGGAGGGGGGGGGGGTGTCAATGAAGTTAGTTGTAATCACTAATAATATGTATTGGTATTTTCAGAGTACTTTTAGCTAATCAGAAAAGACAAACGAGTATTCAGCTATATTGAATCAGAATTGACCGATTTTTGGTAGAATATAGTGAGAAAATCTTTCCAACATTGCAGTAGGGCCAAAATCACAGATGATGATGTAGGAAGGGTGCCCTGTAAATTGCCTGAAGAGTGCCTTAAGATCCCTTGGGAAAATGCCCAGTAAACTGCCCGAATAGTGCTCTCAAAATGGAGTTCAGCTTAAATTTTCACAGCACAAGTCTTCCACGCTGACTATGGATGTAACACAAGGACTAAAATAAAATAAACTATTTTGTAATACAATAGTGTAGGAATGTTAAGGCTATAATAAATCCAAAACGAGTAAACATTTCCTGTTTTATATTCCTGGCTCCTGGTTATTTCCCCACCCCTTCTCATGGCAGTGACATATGATGGGATGCCAGAAGCCTCAAATACCTCATCAGTGCAACCACTGTCAAATGTGTGAGCCCAGACAGTGAGTGACGGCACATTGTTTGAGGGCACCATAATGGAGCCCAATCGCATCCTCCAGTGTACACTCATGCACACTTTCTTGCAGTGGTTACAGGATAGTGATGAGGGAAAGGAACTCTGCCTGGTTTCTCTTTCTCCCCCCCCGTCCCCTTTCCCTTCCCCGCCTCCACTCCCCCTTCTGCAGCTGCTTGGGGAAGCGACCACTAAAGTTTGCTGTTTTTAAAAATGCTTTACAATTGGACTGGTATGAAGTATTGACTGCAGTTTTTGAGCTTTAAGGCGAACTAGTTTACCTTGGGTCACCTCCCGTGACCTGGTGATTTTTATAATGCCTGAAGCCAATGCACAGCTGCCATTTCCGTGAGCTTTTCACTAAAAGTACCCACTATAACCTCCAGTTACAGCCTATAGCTGCTCTTTAAACAGCACAATGAATGAGGTTATTGCAATATATCAGCTGCTTCTTTCTTTGTGAATTTATTTTCCTTCTACTCATAATTTGTGAAGGTTCTCCAAGACAGTATTTGGAACACTACATATTTCCTGTGCTTCTCCCAGGCATGTTGGAAACCCTTCAACAAGCTAAAAAGGAAAAATGTTTTGAGGTCAGTGCTCTTTATCAGTTCTTTGATATTTTCAGGCAACTTTCATTTTTAAGACCAATATTTTTGAAGTTGATAGTACGATTGTATCTTTCTCACCCTGTTTTTCATGTATTTTCTCAGTTCCACCACCAGGGGGGACAGTGACATGCTCCAATCCTGCACTGTAACAACTGGTTAAGAGTGCATGTGAGTGATGCAAGTCATTTTTTCCCACGAGAGAAGTGCTTTACCTGTGCTCAGTATCTTCTCTGGTTGACTCTATCTTGTGTCAGAAATCAGCAGACTGCTGAATTTCTAGTTAAAATTCTAACCATGGTATAACTGGTCACGTCCTTCTTACTGGCTGTTACTTGTCTACAACACATGTTTTAATTTTATCTTTTTAAAAGCTATTTTTGTATATATATATAAACAAGGTAATTTCACACCTCCATATTGGGAAACAAATTATATAAACATCAATTTTTATTTGTAGGGTCATATTCCAGCTCTCTGGTTCACTGTTTCTACTTTGATTCAGTGTGACTCATCAGATACAGTGGGGAATTTTAACTTAAAAACAGGTGAGTTTGGAGCGTGGGGGCAGTTAACTTGTTAAAAATCGGATTCCCGGCTCCAACCCGCCTATTTCCGGTTTTAACGGAGACAGGACGGGAAGCAGGATGGGGGCGGGCAGCCAACCTGCTCCCAGGAGGCGTAATGTCAATTTAAATATTAAAATGATTCTGGAGGCCTCTTTTAGAACCTCCATTTTGTTTTTAACTGCATGTGAACGGGTTTTACACACTTTGTAAAACCCAGTAGTTACAGCAAGGCGGGGACTGCTGATCCAGGAGGTAAGTGCCTTTATACCTACCTCCTGGGTCCAGGGTCCCTACCTAACCCACCCCCCCCGCGAGGCTTCCAATCACCCTCCAGGCCAAACCCACCTTCACCAATGATGCTGAGCCCAGCCATGATCTTATCTTCGCCCTCCCCTCACCCCCCCCCCCCACGATCCTCCGGTGGCCGGCCATGATCTTCCCTTCACCCCCCCCTCCCCCCAATCATCCAGCCCCGATCTTCTGCCAGACCCCATCACCTGATCCTTTTAACGGCCTGGTCCCCTCAATCTGGCTGGCTGCGGGCAGAAAACTGAGGCCTCGCATACAAATCAGGCCTGACTGCCTCAGAGGCCCCCCCAACCCCATCCGCCTTCCTCCTTAAAATCCAGCCCAACGTGTAACATAAGCCTTGTTCCTTTTTGTCACCATGACCATTCCCTGCTTATAACCGAGCAAATTTACCTCAGCAGCTCACCTCCCAACTCTCCATCAAAATTTGTTCACTTTCCAGAGCTGCTGGGTACCGCAATCAGCATTCTCGTTTTACCCAAATCCACACTCCTCAACCTATTGCTGTGTGGTGGTGCTTGAAGCTTGCCTTCCACACAATTCCTGCCGATAGGAAGTACAATTTAAGCACAATGAGAGAGGTCGAGCAGTTTTGTTTCTTTCCTCCCAATGAAGGAAATTTGACAACTATACTGTATCACATTCTACCATTGGCCCAAGTTAGAGCTGGTGAAACTCACATTAATTAAGCAAATAAATTGGAGCGATTGGCAGCCCGGCACACTAATTTACCATCATTTAGATGCACTCAACCATATTTCTAATTAAACTTTGTATCCTCGGTAAAAACTGCTTAATTGTTAATCTTTACAAATTAAACTTCCAATAGAGACAAAATTTAAAATGACTAACCAACAAAAGTGGCAATCTTTCAGATTCAAACCCTCTGAACTTTTTATTTAAAAACTGCACAGTATTTATAGCGGTTCTGTCATTTTTCTAAACTTTGAGTGCTTATGCAACTGTTTCCCTTTCATTGTAATCTAAGTAAGACATCTGAAAGCAACAATATACATTGTGCAGATATTTCCTCTGTTTTTTCTGCACCTTTACTTCATTGCCAGATTTTTTTTTCCAAATGAGCCAAAAGTTTCCAACTCAGGGATTCATACTCAAGCACATAAATTACTTTGCTTGCCACAGAAATATACAGTAGAGTTGACTTCCTTTGTTTTTTTTCTCAACATGTGGATAATTTTAACTTTTATTGTCAGGCGAAAAATGTGTGATAGTGAATTGGCAACCCGTTTTACACCTCTCGATTTTTTTTTTCCATTAAATTCAAAAGTTAAAATGAAGCTCCCATATTTTTTGGAGTGAAAGCTAGTTTGATTAAAGCAAAGAGCTGATTGTTTCCTTATAGAAAAATAGTACAATTTCTGTAGGATAATATATCATTCATTGCAAGATGTTAATTATTAATCTACGATCATTTCCCAGTGTGTGTTAATGTACTCTGAATTATGTGCTTCCTGATCTCCAATCGAACATCGGCAAGAGTCAAGGCATTGTTTTCAACCCCTTCCCTATAAACTTCCATTTTCTTGCCATTGATTCTTACCCCCCTCCCTGGACTCTTGATCTGCGTGAACCAGAGCATGCACAGCCTCAGTGTTCCTTTTGGCCCAGAACTGAGCTTCAAACCCCACATCCTGTCCATCACTAGGACTACTGTTCCACTTCTGGAGCATTGCTTGCCTCCACCACTACCTCAGCCCTTGTGCTGCTGAAAACTTTATTTATGCTTTTATATTCAATGTCCCCAAGATCTGAGTTATGAGGAAAAACTGGAGGAATATAAGCTTTTCAGTCTTGAAAGGAAGTATCTGAGAGATGATCTTAAGGTGTATATAATAGTAAATGGTATGGAAAAGGTAACTCCATAAGATTACTTCAAACTAAATTGCAAGACAAGAGTGATCAATGAATGGAATGGACTTCCAGATAGATTAATGGAGGCAAAATCCCTGGAAAAAAATTTGACCAATTTGGATACTGCAATGTGGGGACTATAGGGTCTTTCTGGATGGTTGAACTAAAATGGGCCCCCACTACAAGTACGAGTATACAAAGAGTATTATTTTACATAACATTTCTCTGCATTGATCTATATCTGCCCATTCCACTAATCTGGCTATGCCTCCTTGCAATTTCATACATTCCTCCTTACTGTTTGCCATGACCTCTAATTTGGTATCATCAACAAACGTCGATACCATTTCTCTTTATGCCTATGTCCAAGTCATTTATATAAAAAGAAAAGGAAATGCATACTGGAATAGTTCCCTGGTGTACACCACCAGCCACATCCTGTTAACCTGAAAAACATTCATTTATTCCCTACTCTGTCCCATGTCATTTCTCTGTCCATGACGCAATATACGCTTTTAAGACCATAGGGTAAATTCACCAATGTTGAACTTCCAACAGGGAATGCAAGTTGGAGATTAGTCTACAACATTGTAGTTCCGCTTCTCTGACCCAAGGCTCCCTATTGGGACTGCAGGGTCTCTAAATTTACTCTTGTGCTTTAATTTCCACAACAATTCTCTCATGTGATGTTTTATCAAATGCTTTCTGAAAATCCATATGTACAAAATCTACTGCATTCCTTTGGTCTATACACTGGTTCCTCAAAAAATTCAGTTAAATTAGCCAAGCGCCACTCTATACAAATCATTGGTGACCGCCCCTTAATCAGCCATTCTAATCGTTCACTAATTTCATTCTGTATTAAAGATTCTCAAAATTTACCCATAACCAAAGTAAGACGAACTGGCCTATAATATTCCCGCTTATGCATTCCTCTTTCTTGAAAAGAGGTGCAACCTCTTTTAGTCCTTGGCATAATTACTGTTTCCAAAGATTCTTGATTTATCATTGCATCAATCACTGATTTTGATCATTGAAAACTACAAGTACGAGTATACAAGGAGTATTATTTTACATAACAGCAGCAATAAAGCAACCTTGAATCTGTTTGTGTTCCCTCAGGACAAGCCGATTAAATTAAATTGCTTTTTTGTTTTCTGTTGCTTTTTATTCTACATAGACGTATGGCCCCGATTGCTAGTCAAATACAGGTAGTGTCTCCTGAGATGCAGTTTGGCATAAAACCTCATTTCAAATTAATGGAGGAAGTGGCTAGGTGGATGCTACAGATTTACTTCTTACCGAGATAATTGTAATTTCTTGACTGGATTGAGGTCCATAGTCATTTAATATGGGTTTCTCTAGTTCATTAATTTTGCAATCTTGCATTTGCTTTTCTCTACAGAGAAAAAAGACCAAGTTCAATGCTTGTGACTTTCTGGCAGAATGGTTGTACAAGTAAGTTTTGTTGTGTTTTAGCAGCTCTCTTTCTATTTATTTAGCATTAACTAGGGAACAGCCTCAGTATTCTGGCCTTAAATTACTTGAGCTATGTCTTGAATGCCAGAGATGTGAGCAGTAATTTAAAATATGGTGTCCTTTACTTGCCCAAGTAATGTACATCTGTTCCTAGTAAAGCATATTATTGCTTGTAATAAATGAAAGAAAAACAAATTATAATTCTGATCTTTTCATTTCATAGCAAGAATCTAAGGAGGTCAGATGAGGAATTCACTACCTTCTTTGAAATTCCCTTTGTTAAGGATTGGCTTAAGGATCAGTAAGTGCTTAATTAGCCTAATAAAAATAGGCATCTTTCCATTTGTAAATGACAGACTCTTTCAAAGCCAACAGATAGTTCTGTCATAAGGGTTACATCAAAAAACTTGCTGAAAAAACAAGAATTGAAGAATATGGATTGCCCATTTACTTCATTACATTTAGTTGATAATAGAACAAAATCCAGGAATACTATGGCCCGGAATTTGCAGTCAGCGCTGAAGCAAAGGCTTTTGCCGCTGGCCCCGAAGTAAGCTTTGCACAAAGATCTCGCAATCTCTGTGTCGAGAAGTTCGGGTTTTCCGACATGTAGTTCAAATCAATGGAGTATAGTGGGGATTCCCTAGTGCGAGCTGCTGTGATGTCAACAAGCTGGCTAAGTAGCCAATCAAAACACAGAATTCTCACAGACAGCGAACCAGGAAGTGAGTAAGCTTTTAGAATTCTAACTTTTTAAAAATGTTAGAGGGAGCAAAACAAAGATTGGGGCTCTCACATGGGGAAAAGGCAAACTTGAAATAAAGATGAACAAACTTTAAAAAAAAATTTAAAATTCTTTTCAAAGTTTCTTAATTTAAATTTTTATGAAAATGGATAAATTTGACATTGCACAAAATTAAAATTAGTTTTTCAGGCCCATAACCTTTGTTTAGCAGTCAATACACTTAAAATCCCTGTTTAAATGTGGGCGGCGGGGCGGTGGGGGTGGGCAGCGGGGGGCGGGGTGCACAGCGCAGCCTGTGGGGGAGCTGTCATTGACAGACCGCAACTTCATGATTTCCGCCTGTGCATGCGCCAAATCCTGAAGTTGCGGTCAATTTCAAAGATGGAATGACGGAAAATGCTGCTGGTTCGCCGCCTTCCGGATCGCAAATTCCGGGCCTATATTTTTCACAAAACTGGGTAGATGATGAATGAATCATCCCATTGAAGAAGATCTTGTATGATTTTTAACCAGGTAAAATTTCCAATGAAATGTGAAACAAAATACCTTATTAGTCAAACACAGCTCATTGGGCCGTAATTTGCAGCCCCTACAGGCGTACAAGGTGCGCACACGCCCGTAAAGGCCACATAAGTTCTGGGTTTAGGCATACGAAGTGCATGCGCAAAAAACCTGGAACTTGCAATCTGTCAAGAATTATCTTGACAGATCCAACGCATCCCCGGGAAAAGGGCATTTGCGGGCGGAGAGTTGGGCTATTTGCATAAGCATGAATGGGGATTCCCTTCTTTTATTGGTTGGGCCGGCCCATGTGATCCCAGGGGCGCTTGCGGACAGCGTGCGCTCCGGGATACGTGGGCCTCTACCCACAGGTACCCGGAGAGGCCCAGGACCGTGAATCTCTGTACCTCCCGGACTACCCAGTACACGGCCATTTTATTTGCAGATCAGAGGCATTTCCCCGTGAGTAGCCTCTGACTGCAAATTCAGGACCATTGTTTTTGAAAAATTGACTAGACCACTATGAGATTACTTATTATTGTCTTGGCATTATTTACATAATGAGGGCAAACATCATGGAACCACCATAAAGGTGTTGAAATATTGCTTTATATAACAAAAAAATGGCAATCACAATTTTAAGTTTCTTTTTATTATAACTCCTATTGAAAGTTGCTTTTTATGGAAAAATGGTCAATTAAAAAAAAAAATGTTGGAAATCACAATCTTTACTGCCTTTATATAGCATAATTTTGGAGGAGTCTGATTTTCTACGAGCAAAAATGCTGAATGGCAGTGCAGGGTGGGAAGACCTGGCTAGGGTCAAGTGTGTCCCCTCATAGCTACTTCATATCTACTTCTTTTACAGGTGCATGCTCCCAGTGTATACATTTTTTTTATTAAGGAGAAAATTCGACACTCTACCAGAAGTGCACGTTATCCTTTTTTTTAAAAGCTCATCTATATAGCAAGTAACGGCTATTATTGGAAGTCATTTTAGCCTAGTCCAGCTTGACAAATGATCAAAATATAACCATAAGATTTAAAGGAGCTACATCCCAAAATTCATATCACAAAACATTATTGATTTTAATATCCTTTGCAATTTATCACAATACATTTTATTTTACACCAATTTTATTGACTTGATTTCTCCTTGCTGTTGAGGCTACCACTTGGGAATCAACACTGCAGGCATCAAGGTGATTGCATCATGCATTTGGTGTTGCATGACAGTAACATTAATGGACAAACTGAGTGAACATCCTCTTGAGCTGTTCTTGAATACTTGTTAATAGCATTGGCTCAGGCCTGAGAGTAAATTGTGTACTTGACCTTCAAAACAGGGGAACCTAGGAGGGGAGAAAAACATAGAAACATAGAAGATAGGAGCAGGAGTAGGCCATTCGGCCCTTTGAGCCTGCTCCGCCATTCAACGAGATCATGGCTGATCATCCAAACCTTAGCACCCGATCCCTACACCGACAACCATCCCACCCAAGCCCTATCCCCGTAACCCCACGTATTTAATCCCCCCTAACACTAAGGGCCAATTTTTATCACGGCCAATCAACCTAACCCGCACATCTTTGGACTGTGGGAGGAAATCGGAGCACCCGGAGAAAACCCACGCAAACACGGGGAGAATGTGCAAACTCCACACAGACAGTCACCCGAGGCCAGATTTGAACCCGGGTCCCTGGCGCTGTGAGGCAACAGTGCTAACCACTATGCCACGATTTTCGGCTTGTGTGGGAAATGGTCGGGTTTCCCCGAATGTGGGGTTTCTGACACACATAAAAAGTGTCAGCCAGCTCCACGCAATTTTCCCTCAAGTGGCCAATTAATTCCCAGCATGTGGGAAGCCTTGCTAATTGTCCAATTCGAGTCAGAAATCCCCACAGTATGATGTCATCATTCGTGGTGCTTTCAAGGTCCATAGCAAGCACTGCATCCTCTGAAGGCTTCCAAACGAACCATACAGGATGGCAGAGAAGCCTGCTGCAGCTGTGGCCAGTGCCAGACCCCGAGCTGCCTCCAAATTCGACGAGGCTTTACTGCAGGCATTATTGGATAGGGTTAGGGCCCACAGGGAGGCCCTCTTCCCTAGGTCAGGGAGGAAGAGGCCTCCCACTGAGACCAATCCTGCATCGATGCAGGTGTCAGCAGATGCCAACTCGCTGTGAGTCACCAGAAAAACCTTGGCATTACATCTCTAACTCCTTCCTTTACTCCCCCACAGTACCATCCAGAGCCCCCGTCCTCACTGTGGAGGAGGAAGAGGCTGTGCAGCCAGACTCCTCAGAGGAAGCTTCAACCTCTTGAGGGCGCAGCGTCAGCAGAAGTAAGCGCACCCAGCACCAGTGCAGACACTCACACCTCGGGGGAACCTTCGGGACATAGAGTAGTGTTGTCACCTGGTGTTTCACAGCTCACAAGTGAGCCTCAGCAGATTCTGGAGACAGGGACAGCAGTGGAGAGTCCTCGTTGGAGGGCGCAGGACCCTGCCAGCTCAGCTCAGCTCCGCTGCATGTCGACCCTCTGCCTCTGGGTCCATCCGCAAGAGAAGAGGTGATGGATCTCCATGCACAGATGCAGGAGTCTCTGGCAGGTTTTGTCTCCAGGGTCGCTGCGAATGTGTAGCGAATGGAGGAGTCCATAGTGACCATGAGCAGAGCCTTTGTGGACTCATTGGCACATGAACGCATCACCATGGAAAGGTTGGCAACCTCCATGGAGGAGATAACTCGCCAGGGTACGGAAAACATGGTGAGTGCTCATAAGAGAATGACATCTCTTGAGGAACGTTGGCCATCTGTTGAACAGAGAAACCAGATCTTCATGGAAGTCCTTCTGAGTAGGACTGCCAGTGCAGAAACGGGTCCCCATGGCCCCCTAAAGCGCAGCAAGGTGCTTTCAAGCCACTTCCAAGCACTGGCCCCTTCTGGCCTGTGTAGCTTCAGGTGAGTGAGCAGCAGCCTGGTGCTCCTGGTGCTCATCCTGCTGTTCCTGGTTCTGCTGCTGCCGCCTCTGCTGCTGGAGATCCTCTAATGGCAAGAAGGGAAGGAAAAAAAGGCGTCCCATGCTTCTCGTAGATGCCTCCGCTGAGGAAGCGCTGAGTGAGGGTGGCGAGAGGGGCTTCCCAGGAGATCGCATTGGAGAAGTGTGTGAGGCTCCAACCTTCCACAGCTGTGCCTAAGCCTTGAAGAAGTAGCCCCAAACCTGCAACAACAAGGTCCTTCAACATACAAGTGCTGTCCCTTTAAATCGCAGCTTCTCCGATTGACCTGCAGCTGACAGCAAGCAAACCGGCAAGCTTCACGCCAGGTCTCAGCAGCGGGGTTCCCCGCAGACGGGTTTGATGTGGGGAAAGCCCCAAAGTTGCAACGGCCCCGGAATAACTACCTCAACAAGCTGATAATTGGTAATTAGTGTGCCGACGACCAGTCCCACCAGCGGCGGCCGGGACTGAAGCGGGTCGCGGGGAAACGGCGGTCCGAAAGTCGGACGGGGCGGGGAATCAGGCGGGGGGGGGTCCCGACCCGCTTTTTCGCTAATTTTCGGCCCCCGGCCGCATGAAAAGCCGCCCGACGACGGCCAGAAAATTGACCTCATTGTTTAAAAAATTAGAAATGAAACACAAAAATATATTAAAAGAAGAAATGAAGGAAAATAAAATGACAAACCTTTTCACATTGATAAAGAATATTTTATTTTTTTGTCCTAGGAGTGTTACTTGTAATTGATTTGAATTAGTGCTAATCAAGGTGAGGGATATTAGTATTGGGAAATGGAACACTCCCCAGCCTCAAGAGCAGCATCGATGTGACTTTTTAAAATTTCAATCACCAGCATCTCTGAGTGAGATTGCCAATTAGTAATAAATTAGTGACAGTTTTATGTTGTGCCCAAGTTTATTTCCGTTGGACTTTTGACTACGAGCGTAAACAGACTTTCATCCCATCAGTCTGGACTGCATTTGAACTTGGATTCCAGAGATGGAAAGCCAGTGCACCACCCAGTCTCATTGCTATGATTTGTAAACACCTTCCATAAGAGATTCCGAAAATACTTAATAGTATTGTTTCTGAATTATCATATACATTCATGCCTTTATCAATCCCATTTTATTCAAAATCTCAGTAAGAAGTCATTAGAAGCGCAATCTATTTTTGTTAAATAATTTTAGAAAATATTTTACTATTTTCATAATGGTGCACTAGTCATAGAATATGTTGCATAGTGAAGAACAGGGAAAAGACTGGCCATCTATTCATAACTACATGGTAACTATTTTTACTCTAGCAAGTTGTACAAATAACCTCAATATTTGAACCTGTCAATCTCAATAAATGTTGTTGGATTTTGGCTGGGCTACTTTGTGGAATGCAGCATAATGGTACAACTTACGTCAACTGATTATGGAAGGCATCGTTGATTATTGCAGAAAAGTTTTTGCCACGAAGCATTTGTCTTCTCAACTGAAGGAGATTGTATGAAGGCAAGAAAGTTTTTGGGGAGAAGAGAGATGAAGGTAGAGAAAAGAGAAAATAACACCAGAAACTATCTTGGCTCTCCTGTTCCTACATAACTGTAAATGATTAAAAATAGACTTGCATTTACCTACCAGGGAAATATATCTGGCATTTTGTACACAGCAAGATCATAGCCATGTGAGGAATGACAATTAATCTGCTTTTTTGGTGGTGATTGGGTGGGTGAGGGATATATTGTTGGCAAGGACATCAGAAAAACTCCTTGTCCTTTGAAAAGTGCCCTTGAATCACCAAATCAGGCAGAGGTGGCCTTAGTTTCATGTCTTATCTGAAGGACGGTATCTCTGACAATGCAGCACTACCTCAGTATTGCATTGAATGTTAGGCTAGATCCTCGGTTCTAGAGTAAAAGTTGAGCCCATAACCTTTCAATACAGCAGCAAGAGTTCCACCAACTGATGCTTCAGATGTTTCAGCCAAATGAGAATGGTGAGGATTGTCTTCACCAGGTTTGATAATAGAAACTTGGCAGTCATCAGTAGAATGCTTTGAAACCATGGCCGGGATCTTACCCGAGGAGGCGTGTTGGGAGCGGGACTGCTGGTTTCCGGGGTCTAGTCCTGCCCCCAGCGACGTCTGACGACCTGACAATATTTTCCCTTGATTGGCCTTGTTAAACCCGCCCTGAAGGCTTGTCAGCCAATTAAGGGAAAACCAATGTCAGATGACGTCAGTGCATGACGCTTCATCCGTCGGTTTTGTTAAAGTGACAGGCACCGTAATTTTTTGACCGATGAATTGTCATTTGACCCATTGAGGTGCTGTCAAACACTGACAATCACTGTCCAAAGGTGAGCCCTTGCTCCCAGGCTCACCAATGACTCTCCTTAGGAGAAAACAGGCAGCTGCATGTGAGATTGCAGAAGCCATCTGTCAATTCTGCCGATCAGATGAGGCTTCACAGAAACATCAAATCTTGTCATCTGCAGATATATATAAACAGAATAAAAATATTTCTCACTACATTCTCTCACCTGTCATACTTACCTGTGCACAATTGCACCCATCACACTACCTCTGCAGCTGTCATTTGCACACTTACACTGCAGCAGACCCACAGCTCACCTCGCTGACCCTGGCAGGGTTTCCTGCCGTCAGGAAGCCCGCATCAGCAGGCTGAAGATGGGGAAAAGTCTTGTAACTGCCTGTAAACTACCTGCTAGGAGACGGGTCCCTGCGCGAGTCGGGGACCCGCCTCCCGGGAAGATGGTTCGGAGGCGGGTTGGGACCTGCTCCCACTTTTTCCCATTTTCCCAGCAGCCCAGCCTCCAAACCCGCCTCCTCAGGGCTGGTAAAATCCAGCCCTTTGAGCGTTTTATAAGGTAAATACATTTTCACTAAAATGCTGAAGTACCTGAACTAATGGACGATAAATTATTGGTTAGGGCTGTTTTACAACATATTTAGGTTTCCAGTTACTTTTACCTCCATGAATTCCATGCTACCCTTTTCTACATGTAATCACAAATTCTGATGGGACATTCAGTAATACTTAGAATCATAGAATGATACAGCACAGAAGGAGACTATTCAGCCCATCGTGCCTGTCCTGGCTCTTTGGTAGAACTGTCCAATTAGTCCCACCCCTCTGCTCTTTCCCCATAGCACCGCAAATGTTTTCCCTTCAAGTATATATCCAATACCCTTTTGATAGTTCAGGCAGTACATTTGAGACTTCTACAAAATTCTACAACAAAACTGGAATAACTTACCTGAAGTGCCCAATTTCTTACCAAAAGCAAAGACAATTACCACGGTAGATTATAGGAGTCAAATTGATTAGTATCTAAAACCTGTACAATGAGCAGTTTATACTATAACTTTATAAAAATATGCATAAAAAATTATGATAAATATACATAAAAGATGATAAATGGGTAGAGCATGTATGTTGTAAAACTTGTATGTTGTAAAGCATGCAGCGAAGGAAGAACGGCTGCGGATAGATAGATCCTTAGGGGACCTGGCTGTGATTGGGGGGGGTTGGGGGAAGAAGTCATTGATGGAGATTCACTAACTTGTGTTCGGATAGGTGGAAATGGAAGCATGCAAGGCAGTCTAATGAAACTGGATGGCAAGAGAGGCATTGGAGGCGTGGTTAACCATATTGAACATTGCAGAATGGTCAGGGACGATGAGGAGGAATTGAGCACCATGGTCAGAAAGATTGACTTTGATTAGGGCCATTTCAGTGCTGAAGAAGGATGGAAGCCAGCCAGAAGGAATTTGAACCAGGAGATTTGAGAGAGGTGGGCACAGAGCTAGACGATGATGGTATGTTCAAAGTCCTTGGAGAGGAAAGGGAGATTGAAGGTGGGACAGTATTTTAAAGGGATATATGGCTTGAAGTGGGGGAGTGGGGTGGAGAATGGAATTAGGTCCTGCATCAGAAAGTGGCGAGTTTTATTTTAAATGCAATGAAAGGGTTCTCTAATGGGAGTGAGAAGTTAGCGATATAAACTACAGAGGTCCCAAGTTTGAGCCCTCTTCAGCCTTGCGTTGGCTGATCATAGCTGGGGTGGCAGTAAGAATACGACAATTGGCCGCAATGCCTTGTTTAGTCGGTAAAAACCAGCCAGAGTTCCTGCTCCTGACTGCAGTCTGGTAACATTACCATCGCCGAATCCCCCACTATCAACATCCTGGGGGTCACCATTGACCAGAAACTTAACTGGACCAGCCACATATATACTGTGGCAACAAGAGCAGGTCAGAGGCTAGGTATTCTGTGATGAGTGTCTCACCTCCTGACTCCCCAAAGCATTTCTACCATCTACAAGGCATAAGTAAGGAGTGTGATGGAATACTCTCCACTTACCTGGATGAGTGCAGCTCCAACAACACTCAAGAAGCTCGACACCATCCAGGACAAAGCAGCCCGCTTGATTGGCACCCCATCCACTACCTTAAACATTCACTCCCTCCACCGCCGGCGTACCGTGGCTGCAGTGTGTACCATCTACAAGATGCACTGCAGCAACTCGCCAAGGCTTCTTCGGCAGCACCTCCCAAACCCGCGACTTCTTCCACCTAGAAGGACAAGGGCAGCAGGCGCATGGGAACACCACCACCTCCAAGTTCCCCTCCAAGTCACACACAATGCTGACTTAGAAGTATATCGCCGATCCTTCATCGCCGCTGGGTCAAAATCCTGAAATTCCCTACCTAACAGCACTGTGGGAGTACCTTCACCACATGGACTGCAGCAGTAATTGGCCAGATTGGATTTGTCCTGCTTTATGTGGACAGGAGATACCTGGGCAGTTTTTCACATTGTTGGGTAGATGCCAGTGTTGTAGCTGTACTGAAACAGCTTGGCTAGAGGTGCGGCTACTTCTGGAGCACAAGTCTTCTGGAGCACAAGTAGTCTGACAAATCAGAGATGATGGTGGGTGACATGAATCTTGTCATTCATGTGAAAATGACTTATGTAATAATACTGGGCGGTCTGCTGGTGGCGCTGTCCAGGGAGAGTATAAATACTCGGGCATGGGCCCAGCTTGTGCAGGATATTCTTTAGCAGGAAGTAGTGAAGGACACAACTAGATCTTCATGTTGAAAAACAGTTGATTTAAAGCCTTGTTTAATACTCAGACCAAGTGCCTAGTAGTTTTCTTACATCAGTGGGGTTGAGAGAGGTGGTGGTAAGGTAGAGCTGAGTATCATCAGCGTACATGTAGAAACTGACGCTCTCTTTTTGGATGATGTCACTGAGGGGGCTTCATGTAGATGAGAAATAGGAAGGGGCCAAGGATAGATCCTTGGGGGACTCCAGAGGTAACAGTGCTGGAATGGGAAGAGAAGCCACTGCAGATGATTCTCTGGCTCTGACTCGATTTCCCTCCTTTAAGTTTTCATTTCAATGAAAGACAAGTTAGGACATTCCATTTTAATACACTCTTGCTTGCGTGCAATCAGCGATCCGGTTTCAAATTGCTCCCATTTTGAAAAGTGCTTTTTTTTTTCTTGATTTGCTGCTCAAACTCAGTTGCATATCGCCGAACGCAAAATCTGCCATGAACCAGCGCAATCGGGCAACGTTTTAAAACGTAATTTAAAAAAAAAATGGATATATTTAAGAGTGGTAACTTGGTGCAGTTTGATTAATACAGCTGAAAATGGGTTTATCACAAAAAATAAGGGCCTAGAAATTCACTTGGGCGCGGGCAGCTTGCTCGCGCCCAAAAGTTAGCGCTGGGCGGGGAGGCATTAGCGCATGCCGTATATTCGTCTTCTGCGCCCCAATTCGGAAGCAGGCGCTATACCAGGGTGTGCCCGCCTCCGTTTGGGGCGCTGCAACTGAATATCGGCGCGCTAGTTGCCGCAGCGCCACCCGATGCGGTGCGGCAGGCTGTGGTACTGCAGGCCTCCTCCTTCTCTTAAGGGGGAGGTGCCTGCAACGGCCGGAGCCCCGATCGCGAGTGCCGGCAAAAGAGCCCGGCACAACGGAGAAGTGCCGGGCTCCACGGAAACCAGCCGGCAATGCCGCGGGGGGGGTGGAGGAGGCCGGGGAAGGAGGTGCGGGCAGGCGGCCGCCGAAAAAGCGGCCGGCCGCACCTTCAGCTTTAAAGCGCCCCACTAAGGCAGCAGGACAGCCCCGTTTTCTGTTCGCTGTTTGCGCCCGCTTCGGAGGAGGCAGGCGCAAATAAATATGGGGATCGGCGCGGTTTCAGGGCGTTACGGGCCACCGCGCACACCGATGACGTCATCGGTCCCGGCGCAGCGCTAACGGCTACCGCCGCCAATACCGCTGCACTCAATTTCCGCGCTACCACCTCGCCGGCACAAAAGACCTCTTTAGGCGCTAAGTGGGTGCAAGGCCCACTGAATTTCTAGGCCAAGCAGTTTTAATCAGCATCAATTCTCCACCTGTGAATAACTTGTTTTTTAAATGACTGAAAATGACTTAAAAATATATACAGATCTATTTACTAGTTATATTGGGGGTACAATAGTCAGTTTCTTTGTAAATTTAAAACAAAATTAAGTTTAAAAGCTTTTTGAATAGGCCAAGTAGTGTCCTTGCGCCCAAAAGAACCAGCTTAATTTTTGGAGCCTCCTCGAAGGCTTGCAAACGAGCGCAATTAGCGGAAACTCCCAATGTTGATAAATTCATCCTGGGGGCATGGGCAGTTTTGTGGGCTGAGCCGGTGTCTCGTGCGATGTTTTTTAAACTAGCGCAAAATATCGCGGGACCTTGATTCACGCTGAATGTAATTGGCGCTTTCCCAATATTTCACTTTGGTTACTGCTATAACATAGGAAATTTAACATTCAGTGGCATATGAATTAGTTCCAGCAAATTAGCATACAAGTTTCTTCAGATTGTAGTGACTGAATACATGTTTGATTCTGTATATATTTCTGTCCATAGTGCTGTATCTGCCTGCTGCCAGGAATGAGATATTCCTCTCCTTGTATTTGCTATCTGATAGCTGATTGATTCGTCTAATGTGCTATTTTTCAAAACCTGGTATTCAAATATATTATTGAAAAAGAATGGAGCTATCTATTCTCCATCCTTTGATGCTGTCCTGTCGAAATGATTGATAACTTCCACTATCTCTTCATTCAAAGACATTACTTTTGACTTTGTGCAGGAGAATGGCCTTTTCTGATATATGTATAGTTTCCAGTGCTGTTAGCAACAGCCTCTTAGCCAATTTCATTGATTTATTTTTCATTCATTTTCAAATGTGAATGAAAAGACTGTAGTTCTTGCAATTAACTTACAAGAGGGTGTACATTTTTATTACTGGACATATTGCAGTTGCTCTTGTCTTCATACAGAAGAAGTTTAATGTGAACATCCTGTGGGTTTCAATTATTCCCTTTATCCAATAATTGCTAAGTAAACTGTATCAGTAATAGTTATATCTGCAGATGCTGTGATCTCATGCCAAAGCCACATGATTTATTACTAAGTTATGTTGTTTAATATTATATGATGTGATGCAAGTACAGCTCAGTGACCACACAGAATATGACTGGCATTTAGTTATTGACCATTATCTACTCACAACATGGGAATTCAGCCAAATCACCATATGGGCCATATCTTAAATTAAGTTATTTTTAATAATTGATGAAGGCATTCAAATGCAATTAAGAAGTATTTTAATTTGTAAAATTGTTTCACTATTACTTAAGGGGAAGAACATTCTCCCTCTTGTTCTTGGATAGATTGGCAATCATATCTTTTTTCATTTGATAGTTGGCCAGTTTTGCTGTCAACAGTTCTCTGATAAATGGCCAAAAACAGCTAACAAACATTAGGTTCTGCCTGTTGTAAGGGGTGGTGTGTGTGGTCAGCTTCACCTCTGACTCCCTGAGTGGTTCGAATCGCTCCCACTCCCTTGGTTCTAGACTTTGGACTTTGGGGGTTGTAATGAAATTGCAACAGACAGCTGAGTTGGTCAAAAGAATTTAGATTTTATTTTGAGACAGGAAAATATACAATACAATAAAACTTATACTCTAAAAGGGGGAACACTTTGGAATATTCGAGGGAGAATGACAATTGACAGAATACCTTACCCCTCCCAATCCCATTATCCTAACTAGGTTGAATTCCAGAGGACCAGGAAATGCTCACCAAACGACTTTCTTGACAGATTGTAGAGGTTCGCGATTTCGGGGTTCTCTTTAGTTGTGGCAGTTGGGGCCTGCCATACCCCGGACGTGGTGGAAGACTGCACCTGCGTTGGGTTTTCAGTCTTCGCCTGTCCGCTGATGCGGTTGGATGCGTAGTTGGATTTATCGGGTAAGTACCCAATTTCCTTTGGTTAGGTATAGTTTTTAAGTCTTTTGTGTCAAATGTTACCCAGGCGTAAGTCAGACTAGCTTGTAGAGTGGAAACAAACTTGCGAATTTTCGACTTCTTGTTGGTTAGTTTCTTGTTGGTCGTGGTGGCCCAATATTACCTAGTTGGTGGTAATATTGTTAGTTGTTGGTTTCTTGAGGCCTTTGGTTGCCGTGATTCTTTTTTTTTTCTTTCGTTTCGTTCTTCTTTCCGCAAGTCTCCAATCTTCCGACTATATACGGTGATGATAATAATGAGTAGTACTCTTTCTGAACCATACTTTCTCTCTCCTGTATTGAATTTGAACCTTTCTGAGCCGAACTGACGTGCTGTACTCTCAACAACTGTGTGTTGAACCGAACAAGCAGGCCTCAATTATACTGTTTTGAGACTTGGCTTATCTGACCACCAAATCTCCTCTGGTCCATTGTTAATTTTGGCGGGCTCGTTAATTTTAATAGGTTTAAATTCTCATCGAGTTTCGGGGCTGCTTCCATCTATTTTTAATTGGCTTTTAACTAGTTTCGGGATTGCTTCGAAATCAGTTTAAGTGTGCAAAGTGGTTTTGGAAATCTTTCTGAGTGGTTTAAACTGTTGTTTGATTGTTTTCTCCCGCTGGGGCCGGGGTCTCTCTTGTTGGTTGTTGGCATGTATTGTATTATTCATGTTCTTGATGGCCCTGTAGGTTTTCGGTGGGAACTGTCCTCCCGTGGGCTTATTGTCTTTATGTAGAATGGCTGGGATGGTCCAGAACATTCTCGGACAATCTGGCCTTTCCAATACTCAAACTGTCTGTCCCACTGTGTCCAACCCATTCCCTTTGTTGCAGCTTTTCCACAGGCCTGAACATGCCTTTTAAACTAGCAGAAATCCTGGGGTTTTGATTTTAAGCCCTGTGGTAAACCACTGTTTGTATTCCTGTTTGTCCTGTTTGTATTCCACTGTGTACATGCCTGGACATGCCTCGGCTGACTCCTCCCACAGGTCCTAGTATAAAGGTGACTGCTCCCCAGCCCTTGTATCCTGGACCGGTCGACCACTCGAGGCAGACCTCCATTCTGTTGTTAATAAAAGCCTTTAGTTACTCTTCTAACTCTCAGTCTTTTATGAGTAATTGATAGCGCATCAATTTTATTAACAACATTTTTATAATGGAGAAGATCCTCACACCAGCATGCCTGGACTTAGATCATCGGGAGGCGGACTCATCCACCAAGTTTACTCACTGGCTTAAGTGTTTCGAAAAATTCCTGACCGCCTCCGAAGCAATCAAATCGGACGAGGACAAACTGGATGTCCTGACCTCCAAAGTGAACCACCGAGTGTACTCGGTCATCCAAGACGCGACCTCGTACGCGGATGCTATCAAGCTCCTCAAGGACCAGTACACGCGCCCAGTGAACGAAGTGTACGCCAGGCACCTCCTGGGGAGTCGTAAACAACAACCTGGGGAATCGACCGTGGAATACCTTCAGGCACTGTCTGTGCTTGGCCGGGCCTGTGGTTGTAAGGATGTAAAGGCCGCCGTGTACACAGAGGAACTTATCCGGGACGCTTTTGTAGCGGGCCACAGATCCAATTACACACGACAGCGACTGTTGGAGCAGAGTAACCTCGACCTCAACAAGGCCTCTGAACTCGCACTATCGTTGGATGCAGCCTACCAGGGCATGGATGCCTACTCCTCTGCACCGTGGACGCCGCGGGGAATGACAGCCTGGGACACGGTAGGACCGCCTCATAGCGCCGTGCCACCCCAGCCACACCCCAACAACGGCCCAACTACCGCAGCAGTGTCCCAAGGCCAGACAGCAGTGCCCCAAGGCCAGAAATGCTACTTCTGTGGCCAGGCAAAACACCCCAGAGCGCGCTGCCCGGCGAAAAACGCGATCTGCTCGGGCTGCGGGAAGAAGGGACACTACGCTAGCGTCTGCAGGGCCAAAGCCACCCCGAACCCCAGCAGCGCCGCGTGTGGGCCATGCGGGCCGCCATTTTGGACCTCCCCGGCCGTGTGCGAATCACCGGTACAGCAGCCATTTTGGACGCCTCCAGCCACATGGGGATCATGGACGCCGCCATCTTGGACGACAGCCGGGACGCAGCAGGCCCCCGACACCGCCTCATCTGATACCCGCAGCGACACACCGACCCCTACGCTGGCATCCGTTACACTGGACCAAGCGAGACCGCACCAACTGGCCAGTTCCACAATGGACATTAAGGTAAATGGTCACGATACAATCTGCCTTTTTGACTCTGGGAGCACAGAGAGCTTCATCCACCCCGACACGGTGCGGCGTTGCTCTCTCCCAGTCCTGCCTGCGCAACAGCGGATTTCTATGGCCTCTGAGTCCCAGTCGGCGGACATCGGCGGCTACTGCGTGGTGACACTCGTAGTAGACGGGACTGTGTACGATCATTTTAAACTTCTGGTCCTGCCTGACCTCTGCGCTGCCGTCCTGCTGGGGTTAGATTTTCAGTGCCACCTTAAAAGTGTTACGATGGCGTACGGTGGACCCCTACCCCCACTCACAGTCCGCAGCCAGCAGCTTCCAAATTGCCCGCCGCGCACCAGGTGCAACCTCTCCACACTCAGAGTCACCCCCCCACCACTGTTTGCTAACCTCACCCCCGACTGTAAGCCCATCGCCACAAAGAGCAGGCGATACAGTGCCGGGGACAGGGTTTTCATTAAAACCGAAGTGGAGCGGCTCCTGAAAGAAGGGATTATTGAGGGCAGCACCAGCCCCTGGCGAGCCCAGGTTGTGGTCGTTAAGACCAGCGAGAAGCAGCGCCTGGTCATCGACTACAGCCAGACAATAAATCGCTACACCCTGCTGGACGCCTACCCACTCCCCCGTATAGCTGATATGGTCAACCAGATCGCGCAGTACCGCGTCTTCTCGACCATTGACCTGAAATCAGCGTACCACCAGCTCCCCATCCGCCCTGAGGACCGCCAGTACACTGCCTTTGAGGCAAACGGCCGCCTCTATCATTTCCTTAGGGTTCCCTTTGGCGTCACCAACGGGGTCTCCATCTTCCAAAGGGAGATGGACCGGATGGTAGATCAAAATGCGTTGCAGGCCACTTTCCCATATCTGGACAATGTGACCATCTGCGGCCGTGACTTGCAGGACCATGACGCAAACCTCGAAAAATTCCTCCGCACCGCCCAACTCCTAAACCTGACATATAACAAGGAGAAGTGCATATTCCGCACAAACCGCCTCGCCATCCTTGGCTGTGTTGTGGAACACGGAGTCATCGGCCCCGACCCCGACCGGATGCGTCCCCTTATGGAACTTCCACTGCCCCACTGCCTCAAGGCCCTGAAGAGGTGCCTAGGGTTTTTCTCCTATTACGCCCAGTGGGTCCCCTACTATGCGGACAAGGCCCGTCCGCTGATCAAGTCCACCTCTTTTCCCTTGACGGCAGAGGCCCGCTTAGCCTTCCACCGTATCAAGGAGGACATTGCCAAAGCCACCATGCACGCAGTGGACGAATCCATCCCCTTCCAGGTGGAAAGCGACGCGTCCGACTTTGCCCTGGCCGCTACCCTCAATCAGGCGGGGAGACCCGTGGCCTTCTTTTCACGAACCCTCCAAGGCCCGGAGACCAGACACTCCGCTGTTGAGAAGGAGGCCCAGGCGATTGTGGAGGCTGTGCGTCATTGGAGGCACTACCTGGCCGGAAAACGATTTACCCTGCTCACTGACCAGCGTTCAGTTGCTTTTATGTTTAACAACAAGCAGAGGGGCAAAATCAAAAATGACAAGATCTTGAGGTGGAGAATCGAACTTTCCACCTACAACTACGAGATCTTGTACCGGCCCGGGAAGCTAAATGAACCCCCGGATGCGCTATCGCGTGGCACCTGCGCCAGCGCGCAGATCGATAGACTACGGGTCCTCCACAATGACCTCTGCCACCCGGGGGTCACCAGGTTCTTCCACCTCATCAAGGCCCGCAACCTGCCTTACTCTATTGAGGAGGTCAGGACCATGACCAGGAACTGCCAAGTCTGCGCTGAGTGCAAACCACACTTTTATAGACCAGACAGGGCCCACCTGATAAAAGCCACTCGCCCCTTCGAGCGCCTGAGCGTTGATTTTAAAGGGCCTCTCCCCTCCTCCGACCGCAATGTGTACTTCCTCAATATTATTGATGAGTACTCCCGTTTCCCGTTCGCCTTCCCCTGCCCGGACATGACCAGTGCCACGGTCATTAAATGTCTGAACAACCTCTTCACCCTGTTCGGCTTCCCCAGCTATATCCATAGCGACCGGGGCTCATCGTTTATGAGCGACGAACTCCGTCAGTACCTGCTAACTAGGGGTATTGCCACAAGCAGGACCACCAGTTACAACCCCCGGGGGAACGGACAGGTGGAAAGAGAAAATGCGACAGTTTGGAAGGCCGTCCTGCTAGCCTTAAAGTCTAGGGGCCTTCCAACCTCCCGCTGGCAGGATGTGCTCCCTGATGCGCTCCACTCTATTCGGTCACTGCTCTGCACTGCCACTAACGCCACCCCCCATGAGAAAATGTTTGTCTTCCCAAGGAAGTCCACATCAGGGACATCGCTACCGCCATGGCTGACGTCCCCAGGGCCGGTCCTACTGAGAAGACACGTGAGGACCCATAAAACGGACCCCTGGTCGAGAGGGTCGACCTCCTCCACGCCAACCCCCAGTATGCTTACATCGCATACCCGGACGGGCGGGAGGACACAGTCTCCATAAGAGACCTTGCACCCTCGGGGACCACAGTAACCCACTACCCACTACCACCCCCCCCCACGATCCGATATCCAGCCCCAGCAGACGGCAGGCCTGGGCCCCGCGACCCGCTCGACATCTACGAGGACGACACGCCTGTGCCACAGCCTACGCTGGACTCGACGCCGGAAGCTTCACTACCCCTGCCGTCGCCACGCCGATCACAGCGGCAGACAAGACCTCCGGAGAGACTCCAATACACTAACTTTTAATACACTTCACCCCGCCGGACTCAATTTTAAACAAGGGGTGAATGTGGTAAACCACTGTTTGTATTCCTGTTTGTCCTGTTTGTATTCCACTGTGTACATGCCTGGACATGCCTCGGCTGACTCCTCCCACAGGTCCTAGTATAAAGGTGACTGCTCCCCAGCCCTTGTATCCTGGACCGGTCGACCACTCGAGGCAGACCTCCATTCTGTTGTTAATAAAAGCCTTTAGTTACTCTTCTAACTCTCAGTCTTTTATGAGTAATTGATAGCGCATCAAGCCCCTTTTGGCACAATATTTCCTTGAAACAGTCCAATATCTCTTCTTTTCTTATTTTGGGGGAATCTGTATAATTTTGCGAGCCATACACTGTTGTACAATGAGAATTGGGAGTAGTGTTAAATACAATACTGGATTTGATGGTTTAATGAAAAATAAGCCACTGAGGGAAGAATATGTAACTTTTGAGCAGAGTGAGCGAGTGATGTAGACTTGATTGGGTCATTTATTTTTAGATACTCCACTAAATCTCATTGGGACGAATTTTGAGGTAGAAATAACAGTGGCATTGATAGCGCTCACCGTTAATAGCATGTAAATCAAGTAAGTACAGCAACTTCCTGATTTCTGCATTTAACTGCGCATGTGTGGCTGCCGGAAGTTGCGGTCTGAGATGTCCTGCTCCTACAGAAGCTGTGCAATAATGGTATCTCGTCGAGAGTCTCACCATTGAAATACATTGAATGGTATGAAGTTGCTGTACTTACCTGATACAGTATATACAAACTAAACTTACCAAATACAGCCTGTCCATTCCACTGTTAGTACCCTTTTAATGGTGTGATAATTCTTAATTACTGCCAAACAACCTCCCTGGCACTGAAAATTAACTTTTACGAGTGTGGATTCTCATTCTTTCAGATTTGGAGATTTAAAAAATATATTATTTTTCTTTCTGTCTCTTTTATCTCTCTTGCAACCCAATCTTTCTTTCCCTCTCATCATTTCACTTTCTGAATCTGATTGACATTGAATTCAGTATTCTAACTGACAGATTCTGGTTCAGACTCTATGCTGGTCATTTAACGATTCTTCAATCTAATTGGTTAAGGAGACACAGAGTTGCTTTCCCTATTCACACAGGTCCCAGATGCTTTGCAGAGGGTGCTGTGCTTTTTGGATGGTTGGCTGACGGGAACGTCCAGTGCAAAACCCATAGAAAGTCTATTGGCAAGTGCAAGTGTAACAAATGGTTGGCGCCATTAGTTCATCACTGACCACAAAATCCAGCCTATTGTTTAATCTTACTTAATCACACATTCTAGTATCTATCAGTCATAAAAAATGCATTTTATATCAAAATATTGTTCAGAGAATCATAGAAACTTACAGCGCAGAATCGTGCCTGTGCTGGCTCTTTGAAAGAACAGTCGTGCTTAGTCCCACACCCCCGCTTTTTGTCCGTAACCCTGTAAGTTCCTCATCCTCAAGTACCTGTCCAACTCCCTTTTAAAATTATTTATGGAATCAGCTTCCACCACCTTTTCAGATAGAGTGTTCCAGATCCCGACAACTCTCTGAATGAAAACATTTCTTCTCATCTCCCCTCTAGATCTTTTGCCAGTGCTTTTAAATCTATGACCTCTGGTTATTGACTCACTCACCAGTGGGAATAATTTTTCTCTATTTCCTCTATCAAAACCTCTCATCATCTTGAAAACCTCTATTAGGTCACCTCTTAACCTTCTCTGTTCCAAGGAGAATAGTTCTAACTTTTCCAACCTCTCCTCATAACTGAAGTCCCTCATCCCTGGTAACATCCTGGTAAACCTCCTCTGGACCCTTTCTTAAGGCCTTTACATCTTCCCTGAAGTGTGGTGCCCAGAATTGTCCACAATACTCCAGCTGAGGCCTAACCAGTGATTTATAAAGTTCCCAAGTGAACCCAAGGAACACATATGCTGTTTTAACCACCTTATCAACTTGCTCTACCACCTTTAAGGATTTGTGTAAATGGATACCAAGGTCTCTCTGCTCATCTACACTTTTCAAAATCATGCCATTCAAAATTCTCTATAAGCTGCGCTGCTGCGCAGCCTGGGACCGGTATTTTCAGTGTTAAGTTTAAACTGTGAATGAGCCGTGCAGCCCCTTAAAGGGGCGAAGCACCCATAAAAGTTAGGGGGAATATTGATGTCATTTATAGTATACTGTCTTTCCATATTAGTCATCCCAATGTTGATGGTTTGAATGATTAGAATGGCTGATAAAGAGCTGAATGCACATTAATCAAGGCCTAGCCTCTAGCATCATCCACTGCTGGATGGCATTCCTCTGTCCTAGAAGTCCAAGTGGGAACATTAGAATGAAGGGATAATGGAAATATGATGAGAGGAACAAGCTAGGAGGAAGAATGGACACAGCAAAGACATATTGGCTCGTATTTTGCGGCCCCTACGGGCGTGTACGCGCCCGTAAGGGCCGTGTGAGTTCCGGGTTTTCGCGCTCAAAGCGCATGCGCGATAACCTGGAACTTGTGATCTGTCAAGCATCTTCTTGACAGATCATAGCCATCCCTGGGAAATGGACATTTGCCCAACTTCTGCCCAGCGAATGCCTGCGAAATTCTATGGGGGAGAAAGTTTCTCTCTCTTAAACAACCTTTTGAAAGTCCATAGCTACATTATTTTCCTCATTGTGTCTGTGTGTATATATCTGCTTATGTAGTCCAAGTTTGGAGAAAGAAAAATGACTGCATGTACAGCCAGTGTAACACTACCAGCTCAGCTTGTACTTAGCAGAAAAATGTTTTAGATCCATGGAGTTGTACTCGCATGAGTAGGCTAATTATAAACTGCAGCATTGATGCATATCATCTGAGGTATTCAGTTCGCTCGTGATACTGCCCTGGAGGCCATGCAGTGTTACTCCATAACCAGATCATAACCCTGGATAGATCTTTGTAGAAGTAACATAATCAAAAGTGGACTGGCAACTCTATATTGGGTTTTTATGTTACAGTATTATATACATATCTAAACAATATGATTACTGAACTGAATTACCTTGACCAGACAGAACTTATCATTGGGAGGCACTCCTTTAGCAACGCATGCTGCCTCCTTCATGTCATTCATGATTTACTTACAGCTAAACAACCTGTGGCACTCTGCTTACATATGCAGAAAAAACTCTAACCTAGTTCAGTGGGAATTTTGAGAGAGGGGGGTGGTCACTTTAAAATTGACTTTTTTGTCTAAATATTGGCCTCAATCCCCAGTGATCATCACTTGCATAGTTTCTCATCCAATTAACCTATCTAACGGAGAATGGTAGGGTTACCGACTATCCCTTTATCATGTATCCTTGCTATGAGCCCTTAACTATGGAAGGTTGGAATTTCTGTTATCTTCAGCTCCAGATGCAGCACTTTCTCTGTCACTGCCAATCTTATTCAGGTCACTCAACTGATCTTAACACTAGAGTCCTTACTATCCATGTTTGATTCAGAGTTCATATTAATCACTCTTTTTTTTCCTTCTCTGATTTTATTTCAATGTCTCCTCACTAAAATCTATTTTTTTATATTATCATATACCACCAGACCTCCCAGACTTGCTTACGATGAGTTGGAAGATGTGCTGTTTTGAAGCAGGGGTGTTGTACCATGTAACGCGCAATGTATTACTACGGCCACTGATTTATAGATGATGAATAAGTCAAATATTGTTTTTCGTTCATGGCATTCATGGATTCTCCCAGTGTTTTGTGAAAACTGAAAATGAGTGGCCTTGATAATTATGTATTCCTATGTGCTTGCATTTTTAAAGCCCAGTCTACACAGCAGGATGGTAGATAAGATGTACCAGGTTGGAAGTATATAACTGGTGTTTAGCAGCGCTGTGCAAATGGGGCGTGTTGAGGAACATGGCAATACTGTAGTTTTGCAGAACAGAGGACAGAGTGTGAGGTTTGGCATACTGGTATATATTGCTTAAATCAAATTATTGGAAAATTGAAGTTGTGTTAGCCTTAAGAAATAACTCTGAATTATCAGGCTTAGACTACTGTGCATGGAAACTGCAGACCTTGTGTAATGTAGATGGGTCTTGGGCACTCGACAAAGAGACTTCCTATGAAGGGGATAAAAGGGAACATTGACTTAATTCCTTTCTTCCCTCCCCCATCTCCCGTTCAATTGGATGGTGCATGGACCTCATCGTTTTGAGGAATTCCTTCTTTGTTGTTTTTATTTTCTGCCATTATAAACTTTACTGATGCCAACTGAAGAGAATAGTGGAATTTTTTCTGTTGAGCTGCTCCCAAAATGCTACTGATCAGATGTATCTTGCTTGCTAATCAATGTGGTCTGGTAAGGTGCCTCTACATAGCAACTTCTTTATTTTTGTATCTCTTTCTGGTGAGGAAAATCAAGTGCGTCAGCTACTGAACCCATCAAAACATTTATCTATGTGATCTTCGTTTAGTATGTTAAATGTACAAAATTATATTGGTCTGTTGTCATGTCCTGTTGGCTTTACTTCAAAAATTCATAAATGAAAAGTTACAAAGAAAAATGCTCAGTTTACATTAGGTTTTCTAGCCTCTTTTTTTATAACAATGATTCATCACTATTATTTGTAATTCAAACTATTTAATCAGTCAGTCCTGATGCAACTGAATCTTAAGTTAAATTCTGTTATCAGTATTTTGTTTTCCCCTAATTATCTTCATTCTGTTCTCCCTGAATTTGTTAACTCCTTGTTGGGGAAGGGTTGCGTACACTAAAGCATAAAAAACATATTAATAATGATTTTTCTTTCAGCACCAGGCCACCAATTCCTCTGTCTCTCTTGTTGTCAGAAGATGAAGCAGCCCTTATAATTCAGTCTTTCTGGAGAGGTTACCAGGTAATGTACTTTTCCTTGTATTTAATCTTTAACCCTTTGAGATTAAAAAAAAAGTGTTTTGTTTTCTTCAATTTCCTCAGCACTTACTTTCACCTTTAAGTAATTTAATGTTTACTATTTTGTAGAGACGGATCGTTAGTATTTCTACACTGAAATGTCAGCCTTAGCTCAGTGGGTAGCACTCCTCTGAACCAGAAGGTTGTGCGTTCCCGTTCCACTCTAGAAACTTGAACACATAATGTAAACGGACACTTCATTGCAGTATTGAGGGAGCGCTGCACTGTCAGAGGTGCCGTCTTTCGGATGAGACGTTAACCCTCTCAGGTGGATGTAAAAGATCCCATGGCAATATTCGCAGAAGAGCAGGGTGTTCTCCCAATGCCTTGGGCTATATTCAAAACCTTGACCAACATCACTAAACATACTGGCCCGGAATTTTCAGGCAGCGGCGAAGCGACGGTGATCCCCACTGACCTCTAAGAAAGCTGCCCACAAAGATCTTGTGATCTCAGTGGCGAAAACTTTAGCTTTCTCGACCTTAATTTGTCAAAAGTGGATCACTGGCATACAGCAGCAGTGATGTCATCAAGCTGTCTAAGCAGCCAATCACATTGAAGACTTCTCACAGACAGCAAACCAGGAAATAAAAAGCAGCTTATAATCATTCACTTTTTTTTTATACAGAGAACGATGTATAGATTGGGACATACACATGGGATTAAGATGGAGGCTGAAATATCATAAACAAACTTAAAAATATATTTTTTTTATTATTTTAAAAGTCTAGTAATTTTTATCATTAAAAAAAATTGACATTCCACAAATATAAAATTAGTTTTTTCAGGGCTAGAACGGTTGTTCAGCAGTCAATACACCGTTAAAACCCCAGTTACACCTCTTTCAACAAGGCTGAACTTTTTATGGTGTGTTTAACAGTGATATTAGAGTGCGAAAGGGGAAGTTTTCGTCGGTTCAAGTGATTTCACTGAATGTTGGCTATGGGGAGTTCCACAGTGCAGCCTGTAGCGGAGCAGGGAATGACTGACTGCAACTTCAGGATTTTCCCGTTTATCTGCGTATGCGCTAAATCCTGAAGTTACAGTCAGTTTCAGAGGTGTGATGATGGCGAATGCTGACGGTTTCGCTGTCATTACCACCGCAAAATTCGGGAGCTAGAAATTCGCCTCCATACCAGAACGGTGCCTGAACAATCCTAGTAATCTGTTGGAGGACAGATTGCAGGATTGCTGTGTCACCCTGCAATCCCCTTTGAACATTGGTATCTGCAGCCATGATGGCAGCAGTCTGAGCTTGCATGGCAGCAAGCTAACCTTGCATGACAGAAATCTGAGCCTCCACTGTAGCTCCCAGACTTTGGGTGGCTTCTGCTTGTGCTGCAATGGAAGCTGAGACATCGGCCATCAGACACTGCATCATGGTTGGGTCCACAAGTGTGTTACTGGAGTTGGCGACCACTTCCATGCTGGAAGCACTGCCAAGTTGGTGCCGGACTCCTCCATGCACCATGACATTGCACTCAGGCTTCATTGTGCATACCCGTCAGTGTTCTTCTGTAGGCCGCTCCATCGAAGTCCTCATCTGAATCCTGCACAGGAGAATTCATGTGCTACCTCACACTCCAGCCAGCTGGCACCTGCGCTACCCTTTCCCCCTCCCCTGGCTGCAGGCTACTCATGCCCTGTGACTCACCATGTGCAGATCCAGCCTCTAAGATGTCCTCTAAATTAGATGCAGTGTCAGTATCTGAGCTGGTGGCTGCGAGTGTGAAATCAAGTGACTGTTTCATCAGTGCTTTGGTGCTCTTCTATTTCGTGCACCTCCACCAGTGCCTGGCCAGGTGGCAGTTCTTGGCTACCTGAAAGGAGAAAGCCACAAGGGTAGGGTTGAGGTGAGGGGAGGGAGGGGGGGTGGAAGTAAGAGGTGCACGCTTACACCATCTTCAGCTTGTAAGTCAGAAGAGATTGTGGGATGAGGAGGAAGTGGGCTGTGAGAAGGAGGATTAAGTATGAGGCTGTCATCTTCTATGATTTCACGGCCTCAGCAGTGGCCGCTCCAATGATGGCGAGCATCATCTCCTCCATGGGTGTAAGCGCATGCAGCCGTGCCTGTCCCCCGCCGGTTAGCTCCTGCTGTCTCCGGTTGTGCGCCAGCATGTCCTGCAAGAGAGAGGGAAGTGTATCAGTGAGTGTGGTGCAATCTGTTTGGTTGGCGTGGCTGTCATGGTTGAATAGCTGGCAGTGTGTGCAAGCTGTGACCTCTCCTGTGAGGCCATTGAATTTTTTGCAGCACTGCATTCAGGTCCTCAGAACTTGACTCCTGGCATTGACCGTCACGGCTATCTGCTCCCATTGCCTTCTGAGAGTTTGTCTGGAGGGCCTCTTGGCCTCCTGTGGATAGAGCACATCTCTCCTCCTCTCCATCTCCTCCACCAAGGCCTCCAGTGCAGTGTCAGAAAATCTTGGAGGCCGCTCTTTGCCATGTTGTGCCATTATTCACTCTTTCTGGGTTAGAATCTCTTCAACCACGACTCCCAGCACCTGCTTCAGTCACAATGCACCTCCCCTTTAAGAGATGCAGGCTGGCTTTAAGTAGTGCAGGCTAGCTTTAAGTGCTGCTAACATCTCACGATTTTGGGCCCCCTGCTGATGCATGCAGCCAATGACCAGCACGGTTAGCGCGGGCTGCATGCTACAATCATTTGAATGAGCAGGCAGCACAAAGTTGGCATGCTGCCTGCATCAGACTCAACGGAAGCAGGTTAATCACAATCCCCGCGGCCGTTTTCGGGGGTTATTGAATTTCGTGGCCACCAAATCTGTTCAGAGCTGTGGTCAGGCACAATTTGAGTACTGCATTCACTTTGGATACTGAGATATAAAAGATAGAATTGGGCCCTCTTGTGATGCAGAGAACGCCATTAGACTGAATTAGTATTGACTTAGGAGGAAGAAGAGGAGAAACTTGGGTTTTACAGCCTTGAACAGAGGTGACTTGGGGATAATCTCATATATAATTAAATCTATATAAACCAGTACATGGTATAGTAAAAGTAAATTGGAAAATTTAGGACTAGTTTTGGGAAGTTATTCAAGCAGAGTGATAAATACCTGAAGTGGACTTCAAAGTATATGGCGAAAGCATTAACAGATACTTAGGAACCAGATAACATCTGAGCACCTGCTGATCAGCATTCTATGCAGCAGATTTTACCATTATGTGTTTAATCTTCGTATGTCGGGAGAATTTGGATTGGATAAATACTGGGGAATTCTCTGAGTCTTAAATTTGGCAGGAAATTCTAACACCATGGCTGAACTGAGGCAAAAATGGGGCAAATAACATCAATGCAAGGGAGCCAAAACTAAAGCTCCACAATTGATGTAAGAAAGCACTATTAGAAGTAATTTTTATGTTACCTAAGGGAAAAATAGATGTAGGGTGCATGTAAACGTGAGATAGATTACTATATCACTTTCTTAGAATGACTTTTGTGAAATTCCTTTTTGTTTTGACTGTTCTGGTAATCGTGTTTTTTGTAATAAAAGGAAAAAATTGCACTTTTAGCTCCATATCATTAAAACCAGGCAGAAGCCATGTTTACCATTATTTTGTCTACAGTTGGCTAGGGAAAATAACAAGGTAGGCTCCTAAGAATATGGTCTCATTATAGCCATAATCCTATTTTCTGTATGCTTTCACCCTGGAACTCACATTAGTTACAGAACAAAGGTGCATGAAGGTGACCCACTTGTGTATAGGCAAAAATTAGCCCCAAATCTTCACTTTTCCATTTTTTTAAAAGCCTAGTTTTTAACATCTGTATTGGCTGTACAAGTTAAAAAAATATATGGCCAATATGCAAAGCTTCAGGAAGACCACACACTTACACACAGGCAAAACCATTCTGAAATCAAATCTTAATTTAAGAAAAATATTAACAACTATTTATTTTTTGCAAGAAGGTAACATAAAAGATAGATTTTTAGCTTCTAGTCTTTAGATTAAATTTATCAGTGTGAATATGAATAATTGGGATATTTTATTGTTGGATTAGGAGCAAACATTTAACTATTTATCCTTAGATCAGAAATTCTGTAATGGGAATGAACTGGTTGAGTTACACATGAATTATGTTTTTTTTTAGTAGGCAATCAGCTCAAGCGGATCATATTGCATAAAAAAAAACCTTGGTCTGATTAAAAATAAGTTAAGCATTAACCAAATTGCAGCATCCAGAATCTGCATCGCTTCAGCCTTGATGAGGAGATTGGAGCTTGAATCTCAGACTCAACAGACTTTTGCACTCGGGCTTTCCCTTATTGCTCAAGTGCACCTCTGTAGACTAACCGAATAATATTACTGATGACCTCAAGATGTCCATGGGCTGAACCATCCATCCTCCCATGAAGCTTGCATGGATAAAAGAATGAGCAAAATAGCATTAACAAAGTCAGTCTATAAAAGATACAAAGCAGATTTTTTACTGGAGAGGATGGAATGACTGCTGTCCAGTCACCTCATCTGACTTGTAGTAATGGGCTGGATTTAACAGCCCTTTGGAGGCGGGACTTCCGGGAAAATGGCAGAAACTGGGAGCGGGTACCGACCCCGCTCCCAACCTGCCTCCGTGCCATCTTCCCGGGAGGCGGGTCCTCGAGTCGCGCAGGGACCCGTCTCCTCGAGGCGGGAAGGGGATTAGAGCCAATTAACTGCTTGTTAACAGGCAGTTTTGAGGCTTTTCCCCATTTTACGCCTGCAATTGCAGGCTTCCCGACGGCTGTGAACCTCGCCAGGGTCAGCGAGGCGAGCAGTGGGTCTGCGGGGGTGAGAGGGGTCGAAATGTCAGCTGTAGAGGTGAGTGATGGGTGCAAGTGTGGACAGGTAATTATGAGAGGTGAGTGTAAAGTGTTGGAAAAAGTTTCCTTACCTTTGCTTCTTTCTGCAGGCTTCAACCTTTGAGGATCTGGAGGTGCCTCATCTGAACGGCAGAGATGACAGAATGGCTGCTGCATTCTCAGATGCTGCAGCCATCTGCTTTCTGCTGAGGAGCGAGGTCTTGGTGAGCCTCTGTGCAAGGGCTCACCTTAGAACAGAGATTGTCAGTGTTTGACAGCCTCTCAAAGCTGTCAAACGCTGACAATTCATCTGGCAAAAATTTTTCAACAGATGAAGCGTTATACGCTGATGTCATCTGTGACCGGCTTTCCCTTAATTGGCCAGTAAGCCCGCCGGGGGGGCTTAACAAGGCCAATCAAGGGAAAATAGCATGGGTTGGTCAGACATCGCTAGGGGCAGGACTGAAACTCAGAAACCAGAAGTCCCGCCTCCAGCACGTCTCCAATCCAGCCCAATGTCTTGTTGTAAATGTTAACATTGTATCTGTGTTTTTTTCATGTTTCAACATCCTATAGACCCTATAACCATTAATGCTGTAAGGGTTTAGCAATTTCACAAAAATTATAATTTTAGATGCTTATCGCCTGTTTTTAACCATTTGTTTTATGGAGTTATTTTTAATCTCTGATGTTGTCAGTTATTTATTGATTTTCTTACAAGTGTAATCTTTCCCTTGAAGGCATTGCAGAGAAATTACATGTGTATCAGTCAAATTAAATTATTTGAGCTGTTATGGAATAAAATTATTCTAATAATGGAAACCCATATACTTATACCACTAATTGTAAGACATAATTTGGACAATAGTGAAATTACTGTACATTCTTTAAATTGGACATTCTGAAAAGCTAACCAATTTCAGTAACAAAAAGCTAACAACCTTGATAACATGCCTAAATTGTGTTTTTGAATGAGCTTTTTTAATACATTAAAAATAGAATGCCATTGTGCAAGAATGTTAAGGCAAGATTACTGTCCAGTGATACTGACTGCTACTAGTGTTTAAATAGAATATGTAAATGCAATCAAATTGTCAATGCTAGGAAAAAGCAGTTTAATAACTCCAGTTTAGTTAATATATTTATTAGGAAAAGCAGAGAGATAAAATGCGATGAGTTGTTGTAGTTATAAATAAAATGTACACAGAATAAGTGAACATGCACAAATAACTTGAACAATACAGTAAGGAAAGAATATAGTGAGTCAAACATAAAAAACAGACTGCTTAGAATGAAAACCACGTGCTGCAGTGAATAATAGTGTGATACAGAATGCATAGCTGTGTCTTTAGGGCAGCTTGAAACTATCCTAAGGCTGGCAATCTCCCCATTCAATGTATTACATAACTGTACTGTGACATTGAAATAACTGCAGTGTACTGAATGTCCTTTTTGCATTGAGGTTTCTGTTTGAACTTCACCTGAGGGTCTTTACAATTTATCCTGTTTCAGTTCTCAGGGGTTGGGTGTACATCTTGAAGTTTTTTTTTAAGTCAAAGATTGTCTTTCACAAATTGTTATCTTTTAAAAGAAAAACAATCCTTACTTGCCCGAATTCATAAATTGTCTTCTTCTTCTTAGGCAGTCCCTCGGAACCGAGGATGACTTGCTTCCACATTAAAAATGAGTTCGCAGGTGACTGATGAGTCCAATGCGGGACCTACAGTCTCTGTCACAGATGGGGCAGACGGTGGTTGAAGGGGTGGGTGGGTGGGGTGCTTGGGTTGACATGCGCTCCTTGCGCTGCCTGCGCTTGGCTTCTGCTTGCTCCTTCGAAGAGACTCGAGGTGTTCGGCGCCTTCACAGATGCTTCTCCTCCACTTTGTGCGGTCTTGGGCCAGGGATTCCCAGGTGTCGGTGGGGGTGTTACACTTTTTCAAGGAGGTTTTGAGGGTGTCCTTGAAGCGCTTCCTCTGCCCACCTGGGGCTCTCTTGCCGTGCCGGAGCTCCGAGTAGAGCGCTTGTTTTGGGAGTCTCGTATCGGGCATGCGGACAATGTGACCCGTCCATCGGGGCTGATTGAGCGTGGTCAGAGCTTCGATGCTGGGGATGTTTGCCTGAGCAAGAACACGGACGTTGGTGCGCCTATCCTGCCAGTGGATTTACAGGATCTTGCGGAGGCAGCGTTGGTGGTACCTCTCCAGTGCTTTGAGGTGCCTGCTGTACATGGTCCATGTCTCTGAGGCATACAGCAGGGCGGGTATCACTGCTGCTCTGTAGACCATGAGCTTGGTGCCGGGTTTGAGGTCCTGGTCTTCAAACACTCTCTTCCTCAGGCGACCGAAGGCTGCACTGGCACACTGAAGGCGGTGTTGGACTTCGTCATCGACGTCTGCCCTTGTTGACAGTAGGCTCCCGAGGTATGTAAAGTGGTCCACGTTGTCCAAGGCCTTGTCGTGGATTTTGATAATCGGGGGGCAGTACTTTAACATTTGCTGTATAACATTCACATTTTGTTAAAAATTAGATATTAGGGCTGATTCTCGGTCCTAGCGGCCCAGGAGCACCTACGGAAGAAGCACAGTCAATTGGAACTATGGGCAGAGACCCACAATGCTGGGCCTCTGCTCCAACAGCATTCCCACGAGCTTGGTCCCATGAGTGGCAAATGCCCCCATAGTGCTGTCCCTCAGGAAAGTGCACTGATGCAAATTCAGATTTTTTTTGTTTGTATATGATGTCACAGGAAGCTGTGCTCCAGCAGTGCCAGTCGCCTTCATAAAAAGGGGCTGTTGTGAAAAGTTAGAGTTGTTAGGGTATCGTGAGGCCTGGAGTTGTGTGAAAGTGGCCCAGGGTAATTGAGCTCTGATTTTTCCCTCCTAAGAGGAAGTGCTCAGTCTCAGTGGCCCCTCAACACCTCATGATTATCCTACCAATCTGTGAAATAGCCCATTTAGAATACGACACTATTGTGCTGCCTCTTATACTGCCATTGAAAATAAAGTAGCACATCTGGAGTTAAATAATAGTAGACTGTCTCAGGACAGCAGAATTGATTTTTGTGTACTTCAGTTATGAATATGAGTCATTGTTTGAGTAGTTGGTTTCATTTCTTACAATAATTGTGGTCTGAATATTTACTGGTGTTAATTTTTCCTGCTGTCATAGGAACATAGCAACATAGGAACAGGAGTAGGCCATTCAGCCCCTCGAGTCTGTTCTGCCATTCAATTAGATCATAACTTTTTAAAAATTTGTTCCTGGGATGTGGGCGTCACTGACAAGGCCAGCATTTATTGCCCATCCCTAATTGCCCCTGAGAAGGTGGTGGTGAGCCGCCTTCTTGAACTGCTGCAGTCCATGTGGTGAAGGTATTCCCATAGTGCTGTTTGGTAGGGGGTTCCAGGATTTTGACCCAGCGACGATGAAGGAACCTTGGCCATATATTTCCAATATGGTACACACTGCAGCCACGGTGAGCCGGTGGTAGAGGGAGTGAATGTTTAAGGTGGTGGATGGGGTGCCAATCAAACGGGCTGCTTTGTCCTGGATGGTGTCGAGCTTCTTGAGTGTTGTTGGAGCTGCACTCATCCAGGCAAGTGGAGAGTATTCCATCACACTCCTGACTTGTGCCTTGTAGATGGTGGAAAGACTTTGGGGAGTCAGGATGTGAGACACTCGCCGCAGAATACCCAGCCTCTGACCTGCTCTTATAGCCACAGTATTTATGTGGCTGGTCCAGTTAAGTTTCTGGTCAATGGTGACCCCCAGGATGTTGATGGTGGGGGGATTCGGCGATGGGCATGCCGTTGAATATCGAGGAGAGGTGGTTAGACTCTATCTTGTTGGAGATAGTCATTGCCTGGCACTTGTGTGGCGCGAATGTTACCTGCCACTTATCAGCCCAAGCCTGAATGTCATCCAGGTCTTGTTGCATGTGGGCATGGACTGCTTCATTATCTGAGGTGTTGCAAATGAACACTGTGCACTCATCAGTGAGCATCCCCATATCTGACCTTATGTTGGAGGGAAGGTCATTGATGAAGCAGCTGTAGATGGTTGAGCCTAGAACACTGCCCTGAGGAACTCCTGCAGCGATGTCCTGGGGCTGAGATAATTGGTCTCCAACAACCACAACCATCTTCCTTTGTGCTGGGGTGACTCCAGCTGATCTGTATCTTAACTCCATCTACCCGTCTTGGTTCTGTAACCCTTAATACCCTTGCCTAAAAAAAACCTACCAATCTTAGTTTTGAAATGTTCAATTGACCTAGCCTCAACAGCTTTTTGGGGAGAGAGTTCCAGATTTCCATTATCCTTTGTGTGTAGAAGTGGTTTCTAACATCACCCCTGAATGGCCTAGCTCTAATTTTAAGATTATGCCCTCTAGTTCTGGACTCCACACCAGAGGAAATAGTTTCTTTTTATCTACCCTATCAATTCCTTTAATTATCTTAAACATCTAAATTAGATCACCCCTTAATCTTCTATACTCAAGGGAATAGAAGCCAAGTCTATGCAACCTGTCCTCATAATTTTATCCCTTTTAGACCTAGTGTCATTCTGGTGAATTTGTGCTGCACTCCCTCCAAGGTCAGTATAGCCTTCCTGAGGTGCGGTGCCCAGAACTGAACGCAGTACTCCAGATGGGGTCTAACCAGAGCTTTATATAACTGGAACAAAACTTCCACCCTTTTATATTCCAGCCTCCTTGAGATAAAGGCTAAGATTCCATTAGCCTTTTATTTTTTTTGTAACATCCACTAGCTTTTAGTGAATTCTGTACTATGTATCATGTAGAATATTTTATACAATTGATTTCCTCCCCCCACCATGTTACAATGTCTGAGATTCTATAAATTGCTACCTCTTATGCTAGTAAAGTATGTGTTCTAAATTAAAACAGCATTAGAAAAGAAAACAACAGAACATTGGAACTGTTTTAATCAGTTTTCTTTCAAATAACCCTGAAATGAGACAGGCGATGAAAGATTAAAAAAAAACTAATTTTCCCATGTATTTTATTGTATCTGATTGTGTTGTGGCAGGTCCGCTGTGATTCAGAGATACAAGAGCTGCGGCAGTGGCAAAAAGAACTGAGAGAAGAGAACAGAGGTTATAAAAAAAAAGTCATTACATTTTGGGCTGAACAGGAATCTAAAGGTAACATGAGTTTGTTTCAATCCTTGAACTGCAGTGCACTGTATAAGATAACCTTATCAGATTTCCAGAGGGTAAAATTCTAAGACAAACCTGCAACTAAAAACCAAATTATCATTCTGTCTGTTTATCAGTCAACACTAATTAGTCCCAGTCAAACCGGGTCAACTAGTCACTGTTGCATAGTACCTTTTTAGTTGAAAATAACTTAGAATCATTAAAAAGCTAATTGTAGCACTGTGTGCAATTCCCCACAAGTTCCCAATATAGGATCATCAGGGAGACAAGCGAGAGCTAGGCTTTATCCCAATGGGACAGAAAATTAAAGGTCAAATTTCACCTTTCACCTACTAATGTTGCTCTTATAAACCTCCAAGTGGCTGGTTACAGAGAACCATTGCCAAATGTCTGGGAGTGGATCATCGATCCAACTCCTCAGATAGGAATTTTAGTATAGTACAGGGAGAAAAAAATTACATAAAAACTACATGCCGTTAAAAGTTTAGTGCACAAGTCACATCACCTAAAATTGTATCTATTTAATAATCGTACTGGTAACTGAATATTTTCACATTACCGTATCAATAGGAATTCCTGTATTCACCAAGGCCCCAATGGAAATTCAAATGTAGTCAAGAAAACAGCAGATCCCCATTAAAAATAGGGTCAGGTTGCTTCTTTTTTCCATTCTCCTTTGTCTTCCTGGTTTCAAAATGACTACCAAGATTTTCCAATTGTTTTGGCTCCTGGTACAGTATTTGTTCTGTAGTGAGCTCAAATGCAGCTCGAGTTCAAAGGGGTCATTTTCACCTTCACTGCCTGGGCGATAATCTTATGGAATGGATTGACTGCCCATTGTAGAAGCCGCCCTATTTTCAGACCATTGATTTAAATGAGATGCAAATAGGCTGGGCTCTGCAACAGACAGGGGCTCCACTCCATCAGATTACTATTCAGGTGATAAAGGTGAAATTATCTCCAAATCACTTCAGACAAGGTAGAAAGTGAGGTACAGGGATAAAGCAGCAACGGGTAAGGAATTAGGGGTGAAATTGTAAATCCAAAAAGCAGCTCCTACTTCCATCCTGTGTAAGAGCTATTGCTGCAGCCAAGTGATCAGTTATTTATCTTTCATTGTCTCGGGCTGGTATTCATCCTTGAGGAAAATGTTTGGAGTATATTCTGATTCTGAATTGGTTAATCAGCTTCTTTTCCTTCCCATACTCATTTCCTGAGTTGGTGACGCGTTTGAATTTATAAGCAGCATTTGGCTACTAGCACAAACCTGAAGTGGCAATTTTTCATATATGAACCTAGCTGATAAATGTCATTGAACTATTAAATCTTAACGGTTATCACAACTAAATCCAATCCTATCCTTACTCAATGCCCCCTCCCAACATTCACACTTCCAGTACAGTTGTGGATAATGGTGAGGAGCTTTTTAATGTTGATGTATATTTCTCCACGCTGGCACCTTTATTGCTTTGTGTTACATGCACACCCCAGAATTCAAAGTTTGCAAAACTTTTTGGGAGGCCTGTCAGCTACAGCCGTTACCAAAAGTATCTTTGTATCTTTCCATTGAAACTATAAACAATGCTTTTTTCTCTCTGGAAGGAATTATTGAGAATAAATGCTTGAAAGTGATCCTTAAGGTACACAGCTTTGGTCTATTCATTAGGGGTTAACCTTCAAAATATGGGCTGCAGTTAACTTCTAGGAAGAAGTTAGAGAGGAATTCACCTGCACAGGAGAACTCCGTAGTCAATTTCAGATTTTATTTCTCGTATATCCATGCCAATAGAACAGACTCATTGGGCTGGATTTTCATTGAGGAGGCGGGTAGGAGGTGGGACTACAACTTTCGGGGTTGTAGTCCCGCCTCCATTGAGTTCTAGCCAACCCACGCGATTTTGACTTGATTGACCTTGTTGAGCCCGCCCAGCGGGCTCAGCAGGCCAATTAAGGGCCACCTGGCAACAGGTGACGTCACAGATTGACATTTCATCTGTTAGGAGCTTTTGACAGATGAAATATCAGCGTTTGACAGCTGTTTGAAAACCGAGACAATCTGTGTTCCAGGTTAATTCCTTCCTCTCAGGATGATTTAGAGATCTCCCCGGAACAGAAAGCTGAATGCCGGAACTTTTGACAGCTCGCAGCCATTCTGCTTTCTGTGCCGGTGAGATGAGGGACTCCCGAGACCTGAAGGAAGGAAGGCTGTAAAGGTAAGTATATGTAAGTAAAACTTCTTTAAACACTTTACACACACCAAACACACTTACCTTTGCACTCATGCAACCATCACTCACCTGAACACCGGACATCTCGACCCCTCCAAGCCCTTCATCCCGATGGCCCGCCTCGCTAACTTGCCGTGGTTTGGAGCCATCGGGAATCCCACATTTCACCAATGAAAATAGGGATGAGGCTAAAAACTGCCTGTTAACTGCCTGTTAACAGGCAGTTAATTGGCACTAATCCCCTTCCCGCCTTGGGGAGGCGGGTCCCAGTGCGGGTCGGGTACCCGCCTCTTTGAAACTGGCATGGAGGCGGGTTGGGGGCAGGATGGGTTCATGCCCCCCCAATTTTGGGATTTTAACCCCCCACACGCCTCCAATCCCGCCTCCACGGCCCAATGAAAATCCTGCCCATTATCTTTTTATATAGAATTACATGGTTATTACAACGCAGAAACCAGTTCATGCTGGTGTTTATCAACACAAACAGCCTGCCCTGTTGCTATATCCCTTTATTCCCTTTTCCTTCAACCACTTATCTAAGCTACTCTTAAATGTTGACATTGTCTCTACTTCAATCACTAACTCCAGTAATGTATTTCACAGCCTCACAACCCACGGCGTAAAAAATATTCTCCTGATCTCTGTCCTAAATCTTTTACATTTAATCTTATATCTGTGCCTTCATTCTAGACCCCTCAACCACTGAAAACAGTCTAATTCTATCTATTCTATCCCAGCCCTTCTTAATTTTAAACGCCTTAATTAAATCACCCCCTAATCTCCTCTGTTCTAATGAAAACAGCTCCGATTCTTTCAAGTATTTCTTTGCATTTGTATTTACTCATACGAGGCAGCATCCTAGTGAGTCTGTGCTGTACCCTCCATATTACCTCAATATCCTTCTTATAGTGTAGAGGCCAAAACTGTACACAGTACGCCAACTGTGATCTTACTACGGTTTTATATAGATTCATATACCTCTTTCATAAACCCAGTATTCCATTTGCTTTTTAATGGCCTTATTTACTTGAGGTATACTTTACATTTAATGTCTTGTAAACCTGAACACCCAATTCCTTCTGCTCCTTCACATCACCCATCTTTCCCCTATTCAAAGTAAAATGAATTACTTTTTTAATGAAAATGTACTGCCTCACATTTACTGACATTGTACACCACTCCCCTAGGCCTGTATCCAAATCATTGACATGCACAGTGAACAGAAGTTGTCCCACTACAGAACTCTGTGAGATACTGGTACCCACTTCCAACTGCCTTTCACTCGTCCCCTCTGTTTCCTCCCGTCTAACCAGTTTTTAATCCAATTTGTTACCCTTCCCCTTAATCTTCTCCAGTGGTCCCCTGTGTGCTACCCTGTTAAAAGCTTTCTGAAAGTCGTGTACACCATATCCACTCACCATATCTGTCACCTGCTCAAAGTATCAGGTTTGCCAAGCACAATCTTACTTTCCGAAATCTATGTTGGGAGCTTTTAATTATTTTCTCTTCATCTAGATGTTTAGTAATTTCACCTTTTAATTAAAGATTTTAATTACCACAGAATAGTGATAGTCTCACATGAGTCACATGATCATACCTTCCAAAAGGGATTTGACCCTTCTAGTGATCTGCTTGCTGAGTCTTCATGCAACTCATTTAAATACTTAATAGTGAGGACCAGTGGCACTGCAGCACCAATTTTCCTGGGCTGTACTAACAATGCACTTGGGGTAAGTGAATGTGAAATATAAGGCACAGCAGTTGCCAGGATCAGCTGAGTGTGGTGCAAGTAAGGAGTTTTTGAGTCTGAAGATTACAGAAAGTTTGATAGTTTTTGGATTTACTTTTTATTTTCCATTGAGCATAAACTGCCTTGGACTTGCTTCTGAGTGCCTATGGGAATGTGAGTCCACTTGGAGATTTTAATCCTCTCTGCCCCCCACAGTAGGCCTTCTCATGAGTAGGCATGGTACTTGTAAAGTCTGTGGGTTGTACAGTTAATAACGACACAGACTTCAGGAATAACAAACAAACAGGTCTTTACTATTCGAAGGTCAGGGCGAATCTGCCCAAGGAATCATGCCACAACACTTATATACCGGTGTGGTCACCATCGGTATTACAGTATACAGAAGCCAAACAAGTAGTGCCACACCTAAAGTAGTTCTCTTAAAGGTGAACGGTTACATACAATAGTTCTCTTAAAGGTAGATGGGTACATACACTACAATCCTCCCTTTTTAGCTTATTACATACAGAGTCCCCATTAAACATAACATATCTTCAACTTCATATAAAACAATTTACAGACATAGTCTCGGTGGGAAACAGTTCACAGGTTCAGTCTCTGTGGGAACAGTTCACAGATTCAGTCTCTGATCTTGACTCGGTCCGAACAACATCTCTTTGGTGTAGATGGTTCACATTGCTAGCGTGACTCCTCCATATCCTTTTCTTGACGTAACAGCTTGAACTTTCGTCCTGCTGAACCAGCAGTGCTGACTTTTACAACAACTGGGTTGCCTTGATATTTTCCTACTTCCCAACTGATTTAACTCCTTTCGTAGGGTCCACGCATGATCTGGTAGAAGTGATAATATTTGCGATAGTTATCATCTTCTGCTTCTTTTTCTTTTCTGCTTTTTGGAGACTCTCGGGGCTCCCTTATCAGCTGCCAGCTGTAGCGCCACCAACTCTCTATGTTCCTTCGACTTTAAGTGCTTCATCCTGATTTCGGCACTTTGGGAGTTTTCATCACAAACTGGGCAGACCACATCCTCGTAATATTCAGTGTCACTCAACAGGTCATGGTAATATTCGGGTTCGTCCTGAGTTAGGCCAGCGAGAGGGCCTTCTACTTCCTCCTTACCCATCTGGACGTTAGCTGACTGTGGTTCCTTCCCTAGACATCTTTCTTGAAAAGACTTCTTCATGCATTCATCTTCATCCCGCTCTTCCTGGGTTTCCTGCAAATCCTTCACTAATGACCTCATTTGTGATTTCAATACTTCCCCTTCCCTCGGGGATTGATTGATCGGGCTATTCAATCCTTCTACTGGAGCAGCTGTTTCAACATTCTGTTGTTCACATAGACGCGATTCAGCGTACTTTTGGCATCCCAGTAAAGTCTGTTTTGCAACCTCAGCTATTTCCCAAACTTTTGAGAGCTCCGAACTCCTTCCCGTTGAAGATTGAAGCTCGTGTTCAGATTGTTCCCATTGCAGAGTCTTTTCCCTCAGCATATGAAGGAGTTGGCTGACCGTTAACTCTTCCACGGGAACACTGTGGATCAGAGTCTTCTCCATTTCATCCACCTTTTCCTCCAATGCTTCCACCTTCTGTTCCTCTTGTACTTTGGCTTTCAGCGCTCGGAAAAGTTGCGCCCTGATGCTCTCTAGCTCATGTTCAGGGACCATTCTTACAGTCTCTGTGTTTCTTACAGTTTCCTTTTCTTCCACTGAAAGGATTCCCAGTTGAATCTGTTCTTCAAGTTGTTGAACCTCGGACATTACCGCCTCATATTTGTCTTGGGTTTCCTTCAATATTTTTATGAGTTCTTGGACATCTTGTCTTTCATGTTCTGCCATGTCTTTCACCTCTAATTTCTCATCTATGGATGGAACTTCTACCGATGAGTCTGTCTTGGCCTTGAGCTCATCAAGAATTTCCTGCAGCCTTTGGGCTTCTTGCTCATGTTCAACCTTTAGTTGTTCATATGCTTCTACTGAAACTAGCTTTTCGGAGGTTGCCGAGTTAACCCCCTCCAGAATTGTAGCCTGGGCCTGTTCATACTGTTCTTTCAACTTCTCACACTCTGCTTGTAAGGAGTTGTAGAGAAGAACTGGAATAACATCCTGGCTTCCTGAAGATTCCTCTTCATTTGCTTCTTTCGCAATTTCCTGTTGGAGTTCAGCCAAGGCTGCTATGCTATCTGCCTCTCGAAGTCTCACTGCCATCAAATCTTCTTTATTCTTGCAGTCTATCTCAGCCATTTTCCGATTACTTTCATTTAACTGAGTGAGTAGTCCCTTATTCTGGGCTGAGAGATATTGCACCTTCTCATGTAGACCATAGCACTCCTTCTCTGCTCGACATAGCTGGTTACTGCTGATTTGGTTCTGTGTTTCAAGTTCCAACATCCTTTGCTTAGCTTCTTTCAGTTTCGCCCCTATAAGCTCCTCTTGCAACATGGCCACATTATTCACATCAGGTAAAGAAGCGTTTCTCTTTTCCATGTCCAAGATTTTTTTCTGCATATCTTTAAGTGCACACTGCGATTCAGCTTCTCTTAACCTTGCTTGCACTAGCTCCGTCTCCAATTGCAGAACAAAATCCTCAGTGTAGCGTGGTTTGCCTTTATGCTGTATCTCTAGATCATGCAAATATTCTAACTCCTGAACATCATAAGGGAGATGTGATCGGTAATTGGTCACGATGGCTCTATGGTCGCTCTTTGCTTGAGCTAGCTGCCTCTGCTGTCTTTCCAGGTTCTCCCATTCGGTGTCCCAGAACTTTTCCATTGTTTTCATCTCTTGTACGAGACGGTAACTCAACTGTTCTAATTGTTGTCGTACTTTGAAATAAGTTTGAGTCCGAGTTCGGTGTTCTTCCGTCGTGGATAAGTCCTTAACTTGAACAGGCTCAGAATTCTCTGTCAAACTGGAGTTCTGCTCTGAAGCTTTATTCTTCTCGGTAGCATAAGCCTTTATGCATGTCTTCGTTTTCTCCACCATAGTCGGCAAGTTCATTTTAGCCTTGTCTTCCATATTTGAGTTGGTCTTATCGTCATCCGTTTCAGAATCTGAGCTGATAGCTTGCACCGAGCCCTCACTCATTATGGCTTTTAGATAGTGCCATTCCATGTCTATTTTCTTGATCCACTCTCGTCCTAGAAGTGGTGGTCCTCCCTCAGATAATACGTACAAGTTCATTCTTGGGTGTTCTTTACCCCTATCTCTCACCTTGACTCTTATCTTCCCCATGGGGTATACCTTATGCCCCGTGTATGTCTGCAATATGAACTTGGTATTTCTTAAGGGTATGTGAGAGAATAGCCGGTGGTAGTCCCTTCGATTTATGACTGATAGAGCTGATCCAGTGTCCAACTCCATTCTTACTTGGACTGCAGCTATTTTTAGTATGACCCAGATAGTTTGTAGGTCAGCTTCCTTACTCACATTGTGAATTCTCAGACTACCCAGCTCCTGGCTGTTTGGGTCTGAGTCTGAATTCTGTTCGTCTGAACTCTTCTCAGCCACCTTGTGTACCTTGTTGTACTTTTCTTGTGGTGGCTTCCTTTGGTTGTTGGTCTTCTTCCCTGACCGGCATACCTTAGCGATGTGACCCAGTTTGCCACATTTCCTACATTCTTGGTTCTTAAACCAGCATTGATTCTGGTCGTGTGTTGTCTTCCCACAACGATAGCATTTTGTTGTACTTGAGGTAATTTGGTCCACCCCGAGTGCCGCCGCCTTTAGCTGCATTTCCGCCGTTCCTTTTGCTGCGGCTTCGTGCGATGCGGCTATAAGGACAGCCCTGTCAAGTATGAGGTCGTTCTCTTCGAGTAGTCGCTTTTGTGTCCCTTCCTTGGACAATCCGCATACGAACTTGTCTCGCAGTGCCTCTGTCAGATTCCCTCCGAACTGGCAGCATTTCGCTAGTCTACGCAGTTCGACCAAATATTCCGCGTTGCTTTCGTCTTTCCGTTGTGTTCTTGCATAGAATTTGAATCGTTCAGCCAACATCAACGGTGTGGGGTTCAAGTGGTCCTTCAGAACAGCCACAATCCCTTTGAAAGTCTGATCCGCCGGTTTAGCTGGTGCTAGTAGATGCTTCAAGAGCCCGTATGTCTTTGCGCCCATCGAGTTTAGCAATGTTATCGCTTTGTCGTCTTCCTCTATTTTGTTGGCTTCACAATAGATCTCGATGCGTTCCACGTACGTGGCCCAGTCTTCTATCTCAGAATTAAAATCGTTAATATTCCCTCGCTTAGGCATCTTCCTTTCCTTGGGAGCAGCACAAGTATTTCTTTAAATTCTTATTTATTATTTATTTATTTCTAAGATGGCGGTTTTTCCCGTGAAAATGGCGGTTTCCCGCTCTTTCCTTCTCTCCCCGCCCCTTCAATGGCGGTCTCCCGCGTCTGTCGTCTTCTCCGCCTAATGGCGGCTTCCCGCGTTTCTTCCCTGGTGGGAGGGGTACGCTTTCCCCACAGCGGACAGGTTCAGCCGCTGGGCTGGCTTCCGCACAGCTCCCCTTACTCGGCTCTGTCTTTCTCTCCCGCTCGCACAGCTCTACCGGCGCTGGGTACCCCGTTCACGGAGAACAGTTCAGCCGCTGGACTGGCTCTCGCGCAGCCTCTCTCCCCTTGCTCGGCTCTGTCTCTCTCTCCCCCACGTTCGGCTCTACCGGCGCTGGGTACCCCGTTGGTGGAGAACATTTCAGCCGCTGGACTGGCTCTCGCGCAGCCTCCTTTGGTTGGCTCTGCCTCTCCCACACGCCCGGCTCCCGTTCGCCTCCCAGCCCTCACGCAGTCCGGTGCTTCCCTCCCCGGCTGCGGCTGAGTTTCTCTCTTCCCGCGCCTGCTCCCGGTCTCAGCGCTTCGTGGCTTCGGTCGCTGCCCGGCTTTTCCCCGCCGATCGCGGTCCGGCTGTCTCACGACGCCGTTGGACCCGACTTTCTGACCGGCTCCGCTCCCCCTCGACCGTGGTCGAGTGCACAGCCCTTATCCTCCGGATATTCTTTACACTTTCCCCTACTCACAGTCTCCGCAGCCGCCTTGTTTCCTGCTGATCGGCTCACTCCGCACCGTGGTAGAAGGGTAGCCAGTGCCTGTTGCTGATGGAAGCTTTTGTTGCTAAAGTCTTCCTCCTTTCTATTGCTGCAGCCTCATGTTTTCTTCCAGCAGAACGACGAGGGCGGTTGCCTCTCTTCGACGCTCTTTAGTTGCTTTGGTAGTCTTGCCGCAGGGTACGATCGGAGTCGTCGCCACTGTAAAGTCTGTGGGTTGTACAGTTAATAACGACACAGACTTCAGGAATAACAAACAAACAGGTCTTTACTATTCGAAGGTCAGGGCGAATCTGCCCAAGGAATCATGCCACAACACTTATATACCGGTGTGGTCACCGTCGGTATTACAGTATACAGAAGCCAAACAAGTAGTGCCACACCTAAAGTAGTTCTCTTAAAGGTGAACGGTTACATACAATAGTTCTCTTAAAGGTAGACGGGTACATACACTACAGTACTCCCTATAGGTGTACCTTTGTCTGCCATTATCATGGAGGACTGTGAAAGGAGGTTGAGGTAGTAGTTAAGAAGACTGCATCCCACAAGATATTACCCCAACCAAAGAATATACAGGTCAAAGGACAACCTTAGTGAGGAGATGAATATGAGAAAAATACACTTCACTAAAGAGGCAATAGGGGCTACTACATACTACATAAGGACCTGCAGCCATGCTCATCTACCCACACTGCTATGTCTTTTGTTTGTGAAGGTGACAATCGTACTCAACTTTTATAGCATTGGGTCATTTCAGGTAGGGGACTTATATAAATATCAGCCAGAATGCAGCAAGGGCATGTATTCAACAGGTGACTGACACACTTTAGAGGACAACTAAAGACTTCATTGACTCAGGTCTAGACAGAGTAGATTGAGAGAAACTGTTTCCATTGGCGGAAGGGTCGAGAACCAGAGGACACAGATTTAAGGTGATTGGCAAAAGAACCAAAGGCAACATGAGGAAAAACATTTTTGCACAACGAGTGGTTAGGATCTGGAATTCACTGCCTGAATGGGTGGTGGAGGCAGACTCAATCGTGGCTTTCAAAAGGGAATTGGATAAGTACCTGAAGGAAAAAAATTGCAGGGCTACGGGGAAAGGGCGGGGGAATGGGACTAGCTGAAGTGCTCTTGCAGAGAGCCGGCACGGGCTTGACGGGCCAATTGACCTCCTTCTGTGCTGTAACCATTCTATGATTCTATAGAGGAGAAATTCGGTTGGTAGCGCCTCCAATTAGCGCCTAAAGAGGCCGAGAAGTGGGGCGTTAGCCAATTTTCAGCCGGGCGCAGTGAACCCAGCGCCTCGCCCCATATTGAGCATACATTTAGCGCCGGCGCTAAATCTTAGCGCCCGCTCACGAGCGCAGGCAGATCATGACGTCATTTGAGCCGTGCAACGCCTTTTGGGTGCCCCGGACCAAAAATTCAGTGGCGCCCCCCTCCGTAGCGCCTGGCACTAATAAGGACAGCTTACCTGGAGCCTTCCCCAGTCGCTCTCGGGCTGGAGGGGCGTTATTCAAAGGGCACTGGTGTGGTTTAAAAGCGGCAGCCTTTTTGGCTCACAACTTCTTCGAGAGCTACAGCGAGTTGCTGGGCTGCACACTGCGAGCCATTTCACCACTGAGCCAGTGCTGGCAGAGGAACTTCAGCCTTCTGACCATCACCTTGCTGTTGGTGAGCATTTCCAACGGCAAAACTTTCTTTGCGCACTTATTATGGGGGCTGCCTTGGAGGGGAACGTCCTGCTGCTGAATCATCTGGAAAGGGCACAGAGATGCAGGGAGAGAGGGGCAGGCATGGCCAGACGGAGGAGGACCAACAGACATCGCCACACCAGACCTTATGCTGCCAGGGTTTCCCGACAGCAGTTTTCCTACATGAACATGTCGGAGGAGCAGTGTATCAGAAGGCTGCGCATTAGAAAGGAGGTGGTGACTGAGCTGTGCCACCTGCTTCAGCCAGATCTACAGCCTCAGATAAGGTGCAGGACATCTCTGTCGGTGGCTGTGAGGATGACTGTTGCCCTAAACTTCTACGCAAGTGGCTCCTTTCAGGCCGCAACTGGGGACATAGCCAACATCTCGCAGTTTGCAGTGCATTGCTGCATCCGTCAAGTGACTGATGCCCTGTTTAAAAGGAGGCGGCAGTACATCTCCTTCCCAATGACCCAAGACAAGCAGCGGGAGCGCGCAGAGGGCTTCGCTGCAATAGCGGACTTCCCCATGGTGCAGGGTGCCATTGACTGCATGCACGTGGATTTGCGGGTGCCTGTAGAGAATCCGGAGGAGTTCCGCAACTGCAAGGGGTTCCATTCCTTGAATGTCCAGCTGGTCTGTGACCACAGACAGCTGATCCTCGCAGTTCCCAGGCAGCAGCCACGACGCCTTCATCCTGCGCCAGACTTCTATTGCAGACCTTTTCGAGGCCCCGGCTCACCCAGGAGGCTGGCTTCTCGGGGACAAGGGCTATCCTCTGTGCCCGTGGCTGATGGCCCGCCCCTTTAAGAGCTGGCCGGCGCCAGTGTGTCTCGGGGAAAGTGATTATTGACAGCACCTGCACTGCGCCCCGCCGCCGCGAAATTGGGTTGCGCCGCCGGGTTAGCGCCTTAAGAGTATCGTGCAGCGCCTGATTTAGCGCCGCAATCACCTTCAGGGGCGCTGCAACCCAATATCGCGCCAGGTGACGCTAAATTGCGCCTGGCGCTAAACTTTGCGCATCGCCAGGACTAGCGCCCCAAACGGGGCTATACCCAATTTCTCCCCCTATGACTTTGGGATCACAGCAAAGCAACAGCAAGATAGGGCCATCCAGTTTTGCGGTTGCTGGCTTTCCCAAGGTCCAGAGTGCAATTGATGGTACCTATGTTGCTTCATTAGCTCCTTAAGATAATTCCTTCAACATCGATGAGATGAGTTCAAAGAAGGTTTGTCAAGGTGGAAAAAATAGAGGAGCAGAGAGCTTTAGAGAGGGCGTTCCAGAGAATAACACCATGGTGGGGTGAATGGAACAGGGAGTTACAGGAGCAGAGTGTTGAGAAGGGGTATAAGGCTGGAGTGGATTGTAGGATAAGGTGGTGCAAGGCCAGGGAAGGATTTAAAGACGTAGAAGGAATTTAAATTTAATGCGTTTAACACATAAAAAGGTGAACACAAGACTTGGTTTTGTATTTAGAGCTACGTATATTGTTCAGTGGTAGCACTCTTGCCTCTGAGTCAGATGATTGTGGGTTCTAACCCCTCTGCAAGATTAAATATATAATCTGAACAAAATGTAAAATAATATATACTAATCTAAAAGAGCACTGATACTAAAATGTATTCACTTTTATTAACTTTTTTCAGCTGTCTAGGCCCCAGCTCTGAAATTTTCTCCCAAAACCCACCATCTCCCCCTCCTTTAAAGGTTCTCCTTAAAGCTTTTGACCAAGCTTTAGGACACCTGTCTTAATATCTCCTTCTTTGTCTCGCATCCATTTTTGTCTGATTATGCCTCTGTTAAGTGCCTTGAGATGGGTATTATGTAACGAGAAAGGATTAATTAGCAATCTTTTTGTACGAGGCCCCTTGGGTCGGAGCGATCATAATATGATTGAATTCTTCATTAAGATGGAGAATGAAGTAGTTGACTCAGAGACTATGGTCCTGAATTTAAATAAAGGAAACTACGATGGTCTGAGGTGCGAATTGGGTAGGATTGATTGGGGAATGTCACTCAAAGGGTTAATGGTGGATAGGCAATGGCAAACATTCAAAGACCGCATGGATGAACTACAGAATTTGTTCATCCCAGTTTGGCATAAAAATAAAACAAAAAAGGTGACTCAACTGTGGCTAATGAGGGAAATTAGGGATAGCATAAGATCCAAGGAGAGGACATATAAATTGGCCAAAAAAAACAGTAATCCAGAGGATTGGGAGCAGTTTAGGAGTCAACAAAGGAGGACAAAGGGATTAATTAAGAAAGGGAAAATAGAATATGCGAGTAAGCTTGCAGGGAACATAAAAACTGACTGTAAAAGCTTTTATAGATATGTGAAGAGAAAAAGATTGGTGAAGTCAAGCGTAGGTCCCTTGCAGTCAGAATCAGGGGAATTTATAATGGGGAACAAAGAAATGGCAGACCAATTAAATACATATTTTGGTTCTGTCTTCACAAAGGAGGACACAAATAACCTCCCAGAAATGTCGGGGAACATAGGGTCTGATGAAAGGGAGGAACTGAAAGAAATCAGTATTTGTAGGGAAATGGTGTTAGGGAAATTGATGTGATTGAAGGCCGATAAATCCCCAGGGCCTGATAATCTACATCCTAGTGTACTTAAGGAAGTGGCCCTAGAAATAGTAGATGCATTGCAGATCATCTTCCAACATTCGATGGAATCTGGAACAGTACCCATGGATTGGCGGGTAGCTAATGTTACCCCACTATTCAAAAACGGTGGTAGAGAGAAAACGGGGAATTACAGACCGGTAAGCCTGACATCGGTAGTGGGGAAAATGCTAGAGTCCATTATAAAAGATGTAATAGCAGAGCACTTGGAAAACAGTGACAGAATCGGACAAAGTCAACATGGATTTACAAAAGGTAAATCGTGCTTGACTAATCTACTGGAATTTTTTGAGGATGTAACTGGTAAAATAGATATGGGAGAACCAGTGGATGTGGTGTATTTGGACTTTCAGAAGGCTTTCGATAAGGTCCCACATAAGAGATTAGCATGTAAAGTTAAGGCACATGGGATTGGGGGCAAAGTATTGACTTGGATAGAGAACTGGTTGGCAGATAGAAAGCAAAGAGTTGGAATAAACGGGTCTTTTTCCGAGTGGCAGGCAGTGACTAGTGGGGTACCGCAGGGATCGGTCCTTGGACCCCAGCTGCTCACAATATATATTAATGATCTAGACAAAGGAACTAGATGTAATATCTCCAAATTTGCAGACGACACAAAGCTGGGTGGGCGTGTGTGTGTGCTGTGAGGAGGATGCCGAGAAACTACAGGATGATTTGGACAGGTTGGGTGATTGGGCAGAAGCATGGCAGATGCAATATAACGTGGATAAATGTGAGGTTATCCACTTTGATGTCAAAAACAGGAAGGCAGATTATTATCTGAATGGCAATAGATTGGGAGAAGGGGAAGTGCAACGAGACCTGGGTGTTCTTGTGGACCAGTCACTGAAGGTAAGCATGCAGGTGCAGCAGGCGATTAAGAAGGCAAATGGTATGTTGGCCTTCATAGCGAGAGGGTTTGAGTACAGGAACAAGGATGTCTTGCTGCAGTTGTACAGGGCCTTGGTGAGACCACATCTTGAGTATTGTGTGCAGTTTTGGTCGCCTTATCTGAGGAAGGATATTCTTGCCATGGAAGGAGTTCAGCGAAGATTCACCAGGCTGGTGCCTGGGATGGCAGGAATGACGTATGAGGAGAGATTGGGTCGCTTGGGCTTATACTCGCTGGAGTTTAGAAGAATGAGAGGGGATCTCATTGAAACTTATAAAATTCTGGCAGGACTGGACAGACTTGATGCAGGGAGGATGTTCCCGATGGTCGGGGAATCCAGAACCAGGGGTCACAGTCTAAGGATAAGGGGTAGGCCTTTTAGGACAGAAATGAGGAGGAATTTCTTCACCCAGAGAGTGGTGAACCTGTGGAATTCTCTACCACAGAAGGCAGTAGAGGCCAATTCATTAAATATATTCAAGAAGGAGTTGGATATATTTCTTAAGGCTAAAGGGATCAAGGGGTATGGGGAGAAAGCAGGGACCGGGTACAGACCTTGGATGATCAGCCATGATTGCATTGAATGGCGGAGCAGGCTAGAGGGGCCGAATGGCCTACTCCTGCTCCTATCTTCTATGTTTCTATGTTTTTTCTACTTTAAACGTGCTATATAAATGCAAGTTGCTGTTTTTGTTGTTGATGTTGTTGACCATCGATGCAAATACTGTTTTTTTAGGAAGCTGTATTTCTTTCTCTTTTACTTTCTCTCCCTTTCTCATTGTCTTTCTTTCTTTCTTTTACTTTTTCACTCTATTTCTTTCTTACTCGCTTTCTTTCTCCTCTTTTCATTCTCACTCTCTTTTTTTTCTTTTCTCTCCTTTTTTTCCTCTTTTTCTCTTCTCTTTTCTCAGTGTTTTCTCTCTCTTACAGAAGACACTAGGTTAGGAGGAGCAGTAAGCTTTTTTTTATTCGTTCCTGGGATGTGGTCATCCCCGATGAGGCCAACATTTATTGCCCATTCCTAATTGCCCTTGAGAAGGCAATGAGCCGCCTTCTTGAACCACTGCAGTCCGTGTGGTGAAGGTACCCCCACACTGCTGTTAGGGAGTTCTAGGATTTTGACCCAGCGACGATGAAGGAACGGCGATATATTTCCAAGTCAGGATGGTGTGTGACTTGGAGGGGAATTTGGAGGTGATGGTGTTCTCATGTGCCTGCTGCCCTTGTCTTTCTAGGTAGTAGAGTTCGCGGGTTTGGGAGGTGTTGTCGAAGAAACCTTGGCAAGTTGCTGCAGTGCATCTTGTAGATGGTACACGGTGCGCCGGTGGTGGAGGGAGTGAATGTTTAAGGTGGTGGATGGGGTGCCAATCAAATGGGCTGCTTTGTCCTGGATGGTGTCGAGCTGCTTGAGTGTTGTTGGAGCTGCACTCATCCAGGCAAGTGGAGAGTATTCCATCACACTTCTGACTTGTGCCTTGTAGCTGGTGGAAAGGCTTTGGGAAGTCAGGATGTGAGACACTCACTGCAGAATACCCAGCCTCTGACCACTCTTGTAGCCATAGTATTTATGTGGCTGGTCCAGTTAAGTTTCTGGTCAATGGTGACGCCCAGGATGTTGATGGTTGGGGTTATGTAAGTTATGTAAAAGGAAGCAGGAAGTTAAAAAGGGACATAGACAGATTACATGAGTGGGCAAAATTGTGGCAGATGGAGTTCAATGTAGGGAAATGTGAGGTCATCCACTTTAGATCCAGGAACGACAAATAATTTCTAAATGGCGAGAGACTAGAAACTGTCGAGGAGTAAAGCGATTTGGATGCCCATATGCACAAATCACTAAAATCTCGTGCACTCTTACAAACAGTAACCACAAAGGCTAATAGAACATTGGTCTTTATCTCAAGAAGGTTGGAATACAAAGGAGAGAACATTATGCTTCAATTGTACAGAGCCTTGACCAGACCCCATCTGGAGTATTGCATTCAATGCTGGGCACCGCACCTCAGGAAGGATATATCTACATTTACCAAATTGATACCTGGGCTTACAGGGTTAAATAATGAGGACAGGTTGCATAAATTTGGGTTGTATTCCCTTGCATTGTGAAGGTTGATCTAATTGAGGTGCTTAAAATGAGAAAAGCATTTGATAGAGTAGATGCAGAGAAGCTAATTCTTCTGGTGGGTGAATCCTAAATCAGGATTAAAATTAGAGTTGGGCCATTCAGGAGTGAAATCAGGAAGCACTTTTTCACCGTAAGGGTAGTAGAAATGTGGAATTCTCTTCCCCCAAAAGGCTGTGAATGTTGGATCAATTGAAATTTTCAAGACTGAGATCTACAGATTTTTTATTAGGTTAGGGTATCAAGGGATACAGAGCAATGGAATTCAGGTAAATATCAGCCATGGCAGAACAGGCTTGAGGGGCTGAACTTGCCTATTCCTGTTCCTATGATCCTTTTTCTTTCTCTCCCTTGCTCTTTCTCAAAAGCAAAGTGATAATATTAAAATGATAAAAGACCTTTGTTAGGCTACAGTTCAGCATATTATATGTAGTTCTGAGCATTTCATGATATAAAGGATTTAAATCATTGGAAGAATTGCACTCCTTTATGCACAGTATCCTGCTGGTGAATTCCCACTTTCCAGGCAACAAGTAAATCGGCATACACCCATTATTTGACCCAGAAAGAAAAATGCAACGTTCCTAAGAGACCAAGGCTACCATCTGTAGCTCTGGATCAAGACAGCTATACAACAACCTGTACACCAGCCGTGCAGAGTTATAATGAGATAAATCATGTATCAGTCATCATAAAACGCAGCAGAGGTATGTAAAAGCAGAATTCCAGTTGCTTAGACAGTTTGGGGGTGTCCTACAGTAGGGTCTGGCTGTAGTGTGCTGCATGCAACGTAACTGTGTCATCCATCAACACATCAATATGGAGTACCTGGAGGAGGAAGCGAAGAACAGCACTTATTGAGATGACCTAGAGGAGACCGAAAAGGCTGAAGGTGCACCTTTAGTGCCACTAGAACCGTGTGCGAGGCTCTCATTGATGAAAGATTCTCCCATCCACCCATTGCATGAACATTTCTCCTTACATCTTCAACATGCTCCCAGCAAATATTCCTTTACTTGCATTGCCTTGACTGACTACTGAAGAGCCAACAACAACATCTTGCATTTATATAGCACCTTTAACATAGCAAAACGTCCCAAGGCACTTAACAAGAGCGATATCAATAAAAAATTTCAAACTAAACCACAGAAGGAGATATCAGGACAGAGGACCAAAAGCTTGGTGAAAGAGGTAGGTTTTAAGGAGCATCTTAAAGGAGGAGCGAGAGGTAAAGAGGCGGTGAGGTTTAGGGAGGGAATTCCAGAGCTTAGGGCCTAGGCAGCTGAAAGCCCAGCTGGCAATGGTGGAGCGATTAAAATTGGGATGTTCAAGATGCCAGAATTGGAGGAATGCAGAGATCTCAAAGGCTTGTAGGGCTGGAGGAGGTTACAGAGATAGGGAGGGCCGAGGCCATGGCAGGATTTGAAAACAAGGATGAGGATTTTAAAATTGAGGTGATGTCGGACCAGGAGCCAGCGTAACCAAAGATATGCCCTTAACATCTGCTGATATATTATCATGCAAAAACACTCTCAGAAACACAGTACTATTTCAAAACAAATGTTATCCTCCTAAGTGTGATGTGTTTGTATTACTGCTGTTTTGCACCCTGCTGCTTCCCTTTTGTGACATTACATAACTACATGCTTCTGTAGTGGTAGGATTGAGATGATTCCTGACCTCTGTAAGCAGGAGTCTAAGATGGCCCAGTTACTGGCTCTGCCACTTCTACAATATTGAAGGCGGGATGACTTTTTGCCACATGTGCAGTGATGGGATAAGGCTGGCTGGAAGATCCACATGTTTTGGCATCTTGAGAAATAGTACCATCGTCCATGCTGAATCCATCCATGCGCTGCTGCTGGGCACCAATTCACCATGCCCACTGATGTCCGTGACAGCAGACCTGATGGCAACAATGAGATAGTCGATATCCCAATCAAAATTTCTATCCATATGATCCCCATGCCTATCCAAGACAGAGGAGAGAGGCTGTTGCAGATAAATGCCCAAGGCCTTTATTGTAGCAGTCTGAGTATTCACATGATGGGCCTAATCACCTCTGCTGGAGGGCTGGGGGGTGGGTGGGGAGAGAGCAGGGGAGAGGCGGGGAGAGGGCTGTGCTGTAGATTGCACATGCTCGATAGTGGACTGCAGTATTCTGGTTCCCCTAACTAATGCAGTGCATATGTGGGTAGTGGACATCTCAATGCATGCTGTCATCTGTTGAAGGTTTCTTGGAACAGCCTCTAATGACAGTGGCAGTATTTGATGCTCAAAAATCATCCATCTTTTAAAACCAAGAATCCTAATGTCTGCATCCATTGCCTCACCAACTGAGGATGGACAAGAGCTGGCTCATCAGACAGCAGGTTCCTGCTGCTCCTCTGCCACCACCAGCTTCTCCTGCCCACTTCTGCTCTGTGTATCACCCAGTGCACCTTCTTCTACCTCAGTCTTGAAATCCCCTGTGTTAGATGTGCCTAAGTTGGTGCTTTGGAGGTTAGAAGGAGTGATGCTGCACACTGTGAGTTGTTGCTTTGCTTTGTATGACAAGGCCTTGCCTTCTTCTAGCACACCTATTCAAAACCTTCAGGCATAGCTTTTAGTAAAGTGTGTGACAGTGTATTGTGTTTCAGTCTCTGCTTTGATATCAGTGAGTGAATGAGCAAATACGATTAGGAGAAGGCTAATACCATTACTAACCCAGAGCTGGAGCCAGGCCTCATACTTTCCCATCTCCTGCTTTGTCAGTGAAAGAAAAGAAAGACTTGCATTTATATAGTGCCTTTCATGACCACCGGATGTCCCAAAGTACTTTACAGCCAATGAAGTACTTTCTGAAGTGTAGTAACTGCTGTATTGTAGGAAACGCGGCAGCCAATTTGTGTACAGCAAGCTCCCACAAACAGCAATGTGATAATGACCAGATAATCTGTTTTTGCTATGTTGATTGAGGGATAAATATTGGCCAGGACACCAGGGATAACTCCCCTGCTCTTCTTCGAAATAGTGCCATAGGATCTTTTACGTCCACCTGAGAGAGTTTAATGTTTCATCCGAAAGACGGCACCTCCGACAGTGCAGCATTCCCTCAGTACTGCACTGGAGTGTCAGCCTGGATTTTTGTGCTCAAGTCTCTGGTTTGGTGTCTCTTCTCAGTATTTCCATGGCCGCCTCCTCAACAAGGGTACACAGTGGTGCCCTCCTCCTGTATAGGTTCTTTCATTCTTTTATTGGGCCAGAATTTGCTGTCAACTAGCAGGAAGGCTAATGGCGCTTGCCAATTGTTAGATCCGTGATTCTGAGAGTATGATTTTTTCAATAACCACACGGATGCTGTAACTTAACAATCAACAGGTATTTACTGGAGTAGGGTAGTCTCAAGACTGGGGTACAGAGGCATGCTCAAGGCTTATATACAGGTGTGGTCACTGCCGGTACTACAGTATACAGGAGCTGTAAAAGTAGTTCTCTCTTAAAGGTACATACACTACAATTCCTCCCCTTTTAGATTAGTAGTACCCATAATATTCAAATAACAATTAACACTTTAACATGTACATTAAACAACAATAGTCCATTTATAGATTCAGTCTTTGGGGCGGCATCCTGATCCTTTCGGGATAGCGCCTTTCCTGAGGTTCTTGTTCTTGGTGCGGAGGCGATTCTGGCCCCTTTTTATCGGTTAGTTCATCAGGTTCCACTGCTACTGGTTCGGAGGTAGATGCTACCAGTATGTCGGGTTCATCCCCAGGTACGCATGACATGGGGTTGACTCGTTCCTGTGACGCTAAGATCTGATCAACGTGGCGTCTCACAATGTTCTCCCCAACATCCACTGTGTACATTAATGGCCCCTGCCGTGTGCATATCGTTCTGGGTTGCCATTTCTCTGTTCGGTAGTCACGGGCCAAGACTGGCTGTCCTACATTGAAGCTCCTTGTCGGCTTCTCATTGATGTGCTGGAATTGTTTATCCTCAACATTTCTTCGCACATTTGGTCTAAGCAAGTCCAGACGAGATCGCAACCTTCAGTTAAAGAACATCATGGCCGGGGTCTGGTTGGTAACTGCATGTGTCGCGTTTCGGTCGGCTAATAAGAAATTGCCCATCTTATGCTGTAGTGGAATTTCATCGTCGCACATGGCCTTTATCGCCTTCTTAAAGGTTTGTACGAACTTCTCAGCCAATCCATTTGTGGCTGGATGATACGGGGCGGATGTGTAATGCCTTACCCCATTCCTTCTCATAAATTTTCGAAACTCTTCGGACACAAACGGTGGTCCATTATCAGAGCAAATCTGCTCTGGCAAGCCGTTTCTGGCAAATATGGTCCATAGGACTGCAATCGTTTTCTCTGTAGTGGTTGAGGACATTTTTATCACCTCAGGCCACTTCGAATGAGCATCCACTTCTATTAAGGACATTGAGTGCATGAATGGACCAGCAAAATCAATATGCACCCGTTGCCATGGAGAAGAGGGCCACTCCCATGGGTGTAGAGGGGCATGTGGTGGTGCATTTTGGACCTTCTGGCATTCTGAGCAGCTCTTGGTTAGGTCTTCGATTTGTTGATCGATTCCCGGCCACCACACATAAGCCCTAGCAAGGCTTTTCATTTTCACTCCCCCCAGATGACCTTCATGTAGCTCATTTAGCACTCTCTCCCTTAACTTGGGTGGAATCACCACTCTGGATCCACACATCACTGTCCCCTGGCATACTGACAGCCGTTCTCTTCTGGATGAGAATGCTGGCAACAGTGAGTCGCCATGTGTTGGCCATCCCCTCACCGTCAGATCATATACCCGAGACAGCGTCGGATCATTGCGGGTCTCCTTCTCTATATCCGCGTTTGTTACTGGCAATCGTTCAATTATTGACGAATAAAATATCTCGATAGGGTCCACTGCTGGTGCTTCCTCCACAGTAGGCAGTGGCAGGCGTGATAGCCCATCAGCGTTTCCATGCTGTTTCGTGCCTTTATATTCTATTAGCTGGAGTGCCCGGCGGTGCCGAGGCTTTTTCGAGGGCATGTTGTTGTTGGAAGAGAGAGAGAGAGCAACTGGGGGGAAGAGAGAGAGCGACTGGGGGGAAGAGAGAGAGCGACTGGGGGGAAGAGAGAGCGACTGGGGGGAAGAGAGAGAGCGACTGGGGGGAAGAGAGAGAGCGACTGGGGGGAAGAGGAGGGGGGGGGAAGGGGAGGGGAGGGGGGAAGGGGAGGGGGAAGAGGGGGGAAGGGGAGGGGGGGGAAGGGAGGAGGGGCAAGAGGGGGGGAAGGGGAGGGGGGGAGGGGAGGGGGAGAGTCCCTGAGCCCCCTGATCTCCGCCCCCCCCATCACCCGAGCCCCGCCCCCCCGATCTCCCGAGCCCCGCCCCCCCCCGATCTCCCAAGCACCCCCCCCCCGGATCTCCGGAGCCCCGCCCCCCCGATCTCCCGAGGCTCGTCCCCCCACCGCCCCCCCCCCGGTCTCCCGAGGCTCGCCCCCACCCCGAGGCTCGCCCCCCCCCGGATCTCCCGCCCGCCACCCCCCCCCCCGATCTCCCGCCCGCCTCCCCCCAACCAAGCACCAAACTCCGGAGGCCCGATCTCCCGAGCACCGGCCCCCCACCCTCCCGAGCTGGCTTCAAGTCCGCCGATTGCGGCTGAGAGAGACGGCCGGCGGGCCCGGTTGCCAGGGTAACCCTTTCCGCTCTCCAAGCCCCGCCCGAGATCCGCACTCCCGAGAGCCCCGCCCGAGCCGAGCGGGGAACAGAGAGAGACGCCGCGTCTCAGCTGCTCCTGCTGCGCGCGCACCGTGGCCCTCGTGGCTGACGCCGTTGCCCCGGGTAACGTGACACGGTGGGGGGGGGGGCGGTGAGGAGCTTTGCAGAAGCCGTGGGACAATTACCTAGCTCGGGCCTGGCTGGGCAAGAAAGGCCCAGGCTTTGAGGCCTAACAAAAACGGGGAAAGGTAGGAAAAAGAATCTTCAGGTTAGACAAAATATTTACAAATGAATGAAGTTTTTTTTAAAACAATTTAATAAAAGCAATTTTATTTTGCTGGAAATGTATATTTGAAAAGAAAGACGCAGAAAGCAGGAAAAAGAACGGAAGCAAGATGGCGGCTACTCACCTCGGTTCAGAACGATAAGGCCCGCCCACACATGCACCGATTGGTCGATCGTCAGGTCACCAAAGCGTAGGCTTGGTCAATCGTCCCGTCACTCGACCGTAGGAGGGCCCGGCCGCACGCGCCAGCAACCCGGCGTACGATTGGTCGACCTCGAGGTCACTCTGTTGCTAATGAGCGGATAATGAGATGCTAATGAGCGGAATGTTGAAGGTTTTTCGGATACCGCGGGCGCAATTTTTGTCCGGCCGAAACGTAAATACGCGTACCATCGTTTTGGAACGGTGAGCTTTCTTTCGACGTAATGCACGCGTAGGTACGCTCTGTAACTTTCGAGCGCATAGCCGGACAGACGCACACCCGAGGACAGACAGAAGGACAGACAGATAGACAGACAGATCGATTCCTTTATATATATAGATTTCATATTGATTCGCTCCTAGAAACAGGGACCATCTTTGTAACCGTTGTGCCATCATTACTGGAACGCCCTTTTTAGGATTAAAGATGGAGACAAGTGGTTGGTGGTCAGTCAGCAAGGTGAACTTCTGCCCATGCAGATAGTGGTTGAATTTTTTTACTCCCCATACTAGGCTGAGGGCCTCCCTGTCAATCTGGGTGTAGTTGCGCTCGGCTGAGGTTAGTGACCGAGACGCAAAGGCTACTGGCCTCTCCAACCCGTCTGGGAATTTGTGCGACAGCACCGCTCCAATACCATAGGGTGATGCATCACATGCCAAACGAATTGGTAGTGCTGGGTTTAAATGGGCAAATACCTCTTTTGATGTGATCAATTCTTTACACTTCTGGAAAGCTCGTCTACGTTCGTCATTCCACTTCCATGGTACCCCTGTTTGCAGTAGGGTGTTCAGTGGGTGTAATACCGTGGACAAATTTGTTAAGAACTTATGGTAGTAGTTTACCAGCCCGAGGAACGACCTCAGTTGTGACACATTTTCTGGTGCTGGAGCCTTGACTACTGCCTCAATCTTTTCAGGGGACTTATGTAACCCCTCTTCATCGATGACGTGGCCACAATACGAGATCTGCTTCTGGAAAAACTCGCACTTGTGGCGATTAGCTCGTAGCCCATATTCCTTTAATCTGGTGAGCACCTTCTCCAAGTTGGCGAGGTGATCACTGTCATTTTCGCCCGTGACCAGGATGTCGTCCAAATAACACTGGGTCCCTGGAATCCCTTGCAGGACTTAATCCATCGTCCTTTGCCAAATAGCCGGAGCTGATGCTACCCCGAACACCAGCCGGTTGTATTGATAAAGACCTTTATGAGTGTTAATCGTAAGGTATTGTTTCGCGGCTTCTTCTACCTCCATTTGCAAGTACGCCTGGGCTAGATCAATTTTGGTGAAGCGTTTACCTCCAGATAGCGAGGCGAAAATATCCTCAATTCGTGGAAGCGGATATTGTACCGTGTGAAGGACTGGGTTCACTGTCACCTTAAAATCCTCACAGATGCGGACCTTCTTTGGTTCCCCAGGCGTATTACTCAACGACCTCTTCATTACAGGAACGATGGGTGTAGCCCACTCGCTCCAGTCTACTTTGGACAGTACTCCTGAACGTTCCAACCCTTCCAGCTCTGCTTCGACAGCTGGTCTGATCGCATAAGGCACTGGTCTGGCCTTAAGAAACTTTGGGCTTGCATTTTCCTCTATTTTAATCGTTGCTGTTATGCCTTTTAGTGTTCCGAGTCCCTCCTGGAACACTTCTTTTGCGTCAGTTAGCATTTTTGACAGTCGTCCAGGTGTGACGTCGTCATCCTTTTTGGCCTCAACCTTCAGTGCCTGTATGGAATGCCAATCTAATTGTATCTTCTGGATCCATTCACGTCCTAGCAGTGGTGGTCCTCCATCTGGCAATACATATATATCCATTTTAGGTATTTCCTGGCCTTTATATATCACTTTCACCCTTATTTTTCCTTTGGGGTAGACTTTTTGCCCCGTGTACGTCTTCAAGACAGTCTCTGTAGCTTTCAAGGGTATATGTGAAAATAGCCGCTTGTAGTCCCTTTGGTTTATGACTGTTAGGGCTGATCCTGTGTCCAATTCCATTTTCACTTGGACTCCGTCTATCTTGAGTGTAACCCAGATAGTCTGGTGATCCTCCATTTTGGTTACCTTATGTAGTTTCAGACAACCCAGCTCCTTGCTTCCGGAGTCTGTGTCACTTTTCTGTCGTCTGAACTACTGTCCATCACCTGGTGTACCTTTTTGTACTTCTCCTGTGGAGATTTCTTACTGTTGGTTTTCTTCCCAGAGCTGCAGACTCTTGCTATGTGTTCTGCTTTTCCACACTGTCTGCACACTTGGTCCTTGAACCAACAATGCTTCTGGTCATGTGTTGTTCTGCCGCAGCGATAGCACTTCCCTGTTCCATAGGACATTTCATTGGTGCCATATTCTTGCGGTCTCCGTTGTATCTCTGCAGCGCCCCTTGAGGCTGCTTTGTGTGATACTGCCATACTGAAAGCCTTGTCCAGCGTAAGATCCTTTTCTGATAGAAGCCGTTTCTGGGTTCCTTCACTTTGTAGCCCACACACAAACTTGTCCCTTAACGTATCTGCTAGTCCCGTTCCAAACTGGCAGTGTTTCGATAGCTTGCGCAGTTCCGTTAGGTACTCAGCATTGCTTTCGTCTTTGTGTTGGTTCCTTTTATGGAACTGAAATCATTCTGCTATCAGCAGCGGTGTGGGGTTTAAGTGGTCCTGTAGGATTTCTACTATGCTTTCAAAATTCTTGTTCACAGGCTTCTCTGGGGTTATTAGGTTTCGCAGTAACCCATAAGTTTTTGCACCCATGGAATTTAACAAAACCAGTGCTTTCCTAGCATCTGGCACTTCATTCGCCCTGCAGTACACCTCAATACGTTCCACATATGTCGCCCAATCTTCGACTTCATTGTCGAACGTAGAGATACTGCCACTCTTCTGCATCCCTGGGTGTGATTTAACTGTCAAAAATGGCACCTCCCGCGCTTCCCCTTCTTTTCCGCTGGCACAAAATGGCGTCTCCCGCGCTTTCCTTCCTTCCCGCGCTCGCCCTTCTTCTCCGCTGCGGCTTCTAAAAATGGCGTCTCCCGCGCTCTTCCTTCTTCTCCGTGGCTCAATGGCGTCTCTCGCGCTCTCCCTTCTTCTCCCCGCGGACACTGTTCAGCCCTTGAGCCCTGGCTGTGCTCTGCGCGTTCTTTCTTTTTTTTTTGTGTGTGCCTTTCCCGTTTCCACCGCTCGGTCCTGAACCCAGCTGTTGCTTTACCCTCTCTCTCTCCGTTTTGTTTTTCCTCGACGCCACTCGGTTTTCAACCCCCGGCTGCGCCCTGTGCGCTTCACCCTCTGTCTTACCCTGTCGACGCCGCTCGGCTTTCTCTCCGCCGTCGGTCGGCTCCAGCTGCCGCTGTCCGGGAAGGGTCTGCACTGTACCTGTCGTCAGTCTATTGCTGATCGTCATGGCTGGGGAACAAAGCCCGGCTCTCCACAGCCTCCCCTGCTATGTTCACTCTCTGCCGGACGACTGGACGGTTGCTCGTGGTTGACGCCCGTGTTTCTGGCCTCGACTTTCTTCCACCGCCCTCCCGGAGCGAATCCTCGAAGGGAAATGCAGAGTTGCAGGTAGATTCGAATCGACACTCGTCGCCACTGTTAGATCCGTGATTCTGAGAGTATGATGTTTTTCAATAACCACACGGATGCTGTAACTTAACAATCAACAGGTATTTACTGGAGTAGGGTAGTCTCAAGACTGGGGTACAGAGGCATGCTCAAGGCTTATATACAGGTGTGGTCACTGCCGGTACTACAGTATACAGGAGCTGTAAAAGTAGTTCTCTCTTAAAGGTACATACACTGCACCGATATTTATGGGTAAATGGTACAGCAACTTCAGGTGAGGAGCAGATGCACGGTTAAATGTGACTATCCAAAATTTGCTGTCCCGGTTGCGCTGCTCTGCTTTGTGAAAATGGCACCTTGCCCTTAGCTTCCCCGTTTTCTTTAGGATCTTGCTGTATTTAGAAACATAGAAACATAGAAGATAGGAGCAGGAGTAGACCATTCAGCCTCTCGAGCCTGCTCCGCCATTTAATGAGATCATGGCTGATCATCCAAATTCAGTACCCTGTCCCTGCTTTCTCCCCATATCCCTTGATCCCTTTAGCCTTAAGAAATATATCTAACTCCTTCTTGAATATATTTAATTAATTGGCCTCAATTGCCTTTTGTGATAGAGAATTCCACATGTTCACCACTTTCTGGGTGAAGAATTTCCTCCTCATCTCTGTCCTAAATGGCTTACCCCTTATCTTTAGACTGTGACCCCTGGTTCTGGACTCCCCCGCCATTGGGAACAGCCCTCCTGCATCTAGTCTGTCTAGTCCTGTTAGAATTTTATAAGTTTTAATGAGATCCCCTCTTATTCTTCTAAACTCTAGCGAATATAAGCCTAATCGACCCAATCTCTCCTCATATGTCATTCCTGCCATCCCAGGTATCAATCTGGTGAGTCTTCGCTGCACTCCCTCCATGGCAAGAACATCCTTCCTCAGATAAGGCGACCAAAACTGCACACAATACTCAAGGCGTGGTCTTACCAAGGCCCCGTACAACTGCAGCAAGATATCCTTGCTCCTGTGCTTGAATCCTCTCGCTTTGAAGGCCAACATACCATTTGCCTTCTTAACCGCCTGCTGCACCTGCATGCTTACCTTCAGCGACTGGTGCACAAGGACACCCAGGTCTCATTGCACTTCCCTTTCTCCCAATCTATTGCCGTTCAGATAATAATCTGCCTTCCTATTTTTGCCACCAAAGTGGATAGCCTCGCATTTATCCACATTATACTGCATCTGCCATGCATCTGCCCAATCACCCAACCTGTCCAAATCATCCTGTAGTTTCTCGGCATCCTCCTCACAGCACACACGCCCACTCAGCTTTGTGTCGTCTGCAAATTTGGAGATATTACATCTAGTCGAGGGAACTAGATCATTAATATATATTGTGAATAGCTGGGGTCCTAGCACCGATCCCTGCGGCACCCCACTAGTCACTGCCTGCCACTTGGAAAAAGACCCATTTATTCCAACTCTTTGCTTCCTGCCTGCCAACCAGTTCTCTATCCAAGTCAGTACCTTACCCCCAATCCCATGTGCTTTAACTTTACATTCTAATCTCTTATGCGGGACCTTATCGAAAGCCTTCTGAAAGTCCAAATACACCACATCCACTGGTTCTCCCTTATCTATTTTACCAGTTACATCCTCAAAAAATTCCAGTAGATTAGTCAAGCACGATTTACCTTTTGTAAATCCATGTTGACTTTGTCCGATCCTGTCACTGTTTTCCAAGTGCTCTGCTATTACATCTTTTATAATGGACTTTAGCATTTTCCCCACTACCGATGTCAGGCTTACTGATCTATAATTCCCCATTTTCTCTCTGTCATAAATCGCAACTTCTACAAGAAGTAACTCAGGAAGAACTACTGGACGGCCAGCTGAGGGCGCCGTCCGAGAATTATAATTCTCGGGCGTGGGCCCAACTTGGCCAGAGACAATCAGGAAATGGGAAGCTAGTGACTACTAACTAGACCTCCATGTTTTGTTACAAGTCGATTAAAGCCTTGCTTTATGTTCAACCTAGTGTGTAGTGAGTCTTTATTTCGTCACTCTCTACCACCTTTTTTGAATAGTGGGGTTACATTAGCTACCCTCCAATCCATGGGAACTGTTCCAGAGTCTATAGAATTTTGGAAGATGACCAGCAATGTATCTACTATTTCGAGGGCCACTTCCTTAAGTACCCCAGGATGTAGATTATCAGGCCCTGGGGATTTATCGGCCTTCAATCCCATCAATTTCCCTAACACCATTTCCCTACAAATACTGATTTCATTCAGTTCCTCCCTCTCATTAGACCCTACGTTCCCCGATATCTCTGGAAGGTTATTTGTGTCCTCCTTTGTGAAGACAGAACCATTCAATGTATTTAATTGTTCTGCCATTTCTTTGTTCCCCATTATAAATTCCCCTGATTCTGACTGCAAGGGACCTTTGCTTGACTTCACCAATCTTTTTCTCTTCACATATCTATAGAAGCTTTTACAGTCAGTTTTTATGTTCCCTGCAAGCTTACTCTCACACTCTATTTTCCCCCTCTTAATTAATCCCTTTGTCCTCCTTTGCTGAATCCTAAACTGCTCCCAATCCTCAGGTTTGCTGCTTTTTCTGGCCAATTTATATGTCCTCTCCTTGGATTTTATGCTATCCCTAATTTCCCTTGTTAGCCACAGTTGAGTCATCTTTTTTGTTTTATTTTTATGCCAAACAGGGATGAACAAATTCTATAGTTCATCCATGCGATCTTTAAATGTTTGCCATTGTCTATCCACCGTCAACCCTTTAAGTAACGTTCCCCAATCCATCCTAGCCAACTCGCGCCTCATACCATCGTAGTTTCCTTTATTTAAATTCAGGACCCTAGTTTCTGAGTCAACTACTTCACTCTCCATCTTATTGAAGAATTCTATCATATTATGATCGCTCCGGCCCAAGGGGCCTCGCACAACAAGATTGCTAATTAATCCTTTCTCATTACATAATACCCAGTCTATGATGGCCTGACCTCTAGTTGGTTCCTCGACATATTGGTCCAGGAAACCATCCCGTATACACTCAAGGAATTCCTCCTCCACAGTATTGTAACTAATTTGGTTAGCCCAATCTATATGTAGATTAAAGTCATCCATGATAACTGCTGTGCCCTTATTGCACGCATCTCTAATTTCCCATTTAATGCCATCCCCAACCTCAGCATTACTGTTTGGGGGTCTGTATACAACTCCCACTAACATTTTCTGCCCCTTGGTATTTCTCAGCTCTACCCATACAGATTCCACATCATCAGAGCTAATATCCTTCCTTGCTAATATCCTTCCTTGCTATTGTGTTAATCTCCTCTTTAACCAGCAATGCTACCCCACCTCCTTTTCCTTTTTGCCTACCTTTCCTGAATATTGAATACCCCTGGATGTTGAATTCCCAGCCTTGGTCACCCTGGAGCCATGTCTCCGTAATCCCAATTATATCATATTTATTTACATCTGTTTGCACAGCTAATTCATCCACCTTATTATGAATGATCCTCGCATTACGACACAAAGCCTTCAGGCTTGTTTTTTTAACACCCTTAGACATTTTAGAATTATTATTTACTTTGGACATGTTTGATTTAAACCCTTGATTTCTCTGACTGCCACATTTGCTTTTCTCCTTCCTGTCTTTTGCTTCTATCCTTGCTTCCCTTTCCTCTGTTTTCCTGCACAGGTTCTCAACCCCCTGCCATTTTAGTTTAAACCCTCCCCAACAGCACTAGCAAACACTCCCCCTAGCACATCGGTCCCGGTCCTGCCAGGTGCAAACCGTCCAGTTTGTACTGGTCCCACCTCCCCCAGAACCGGTTCCAATGTCCCAGGAATTTGAATCCCTCCCCCTTGCACCATTCCTCTAGCCACGTATTCATCTGAAATATTCTTCTATTTCTACTCTGACTTGCACGTGGCACTGGTAGTAATCCTGAGCTTACTACCCTTGAGGTCCTATTTTTTAATTTACCTCCTAACTCCCTATATTCAGCTTTTAGGATCTCATCCCTATTTTTACCTATATCGTTGGTACCTATATGCACCACGACAACTGGCTGTTCACCCTCCCCCTCCAGAATGCCCTGCAGCCGCCCAAGACATCCTTGACCCTTGCACCAGGGAGGCAACATACCATCCTGGAGTCTCGTTTGCGGCCGCAGAAACACCTATCTATTCCCCTTACAATAGAATCCCCTATTACTATAGCTCTCCCATTCTTTTTCCTCCCGCCCTGTGCAGCAGAACCACCCATGGTGCCAGGAAGTTGGCTACTGCTGCCTTCCCCCAATAAGCCATCTCCCTCAACAATCTCCAAATTGGTATATTTGTTTGAGAGGGGGATGGCCACAGGGGACCCCTGCACTACCTGCCTGTGCCTACTACTCTGCCTGGCAGTCACCCATTCCTTTCCTGCCTGTGCAGCCTTTACCTGCGGTGTGACCAACTGATTAAACGTGATATCCACTGTCATGAATCTTATCATGACTCATGAAATAACACTGGGCAGCCAGCTGGTGGTGCCGGCCAAGGAGTATAAATACTCGGGCGTGGGCCCAGCTTGCTCAGGCGGTTTCTGTAACCAGGAACTAGTGATGTAACTAGAAATCTCATGGTTTTGCAACAGTTGATTAAAGCCTTGTTTTATACTCAAACCAAGTGCTCAGTAGTCTTTTTCTATCATCCATGATGTCCTCAGCATCGCGAATGCTCCAGTATGTATCCATTCGCAGCTCCAACACTGCAAAGCGGTCTGCCAGTAGCTGCAGCTGGATACACTTCCCACACACATGGTCGTCAGGGACACAGGAAGTGTCCCTGATTTCTCACATAGTGCAGGAGGAGCATGCCACAGGGCCGAGCTGTGCTGTCATGACTTACCCCTCAATTAATTTAAATTAAATTAAATCAAAAACCACCAATTACACTACAATTAAATGATATACTCAAGGGCCCTTGGTTACTAACACTCCCCGATACACAACAGAGACCTTAGAAACTATAACCACAAAAATTAAGACCTTCTAAACTTTATAAACTATTAACCTTAACTGTCAAACTATAGATGTGTATAAATACTCACCTGGCCGTACTCACCCAAGCAGCTGCTTCCTCTTGCCCGTGTCACTTTTTGAATTGTGGCGTGGCTCTGGAACGCCGCCGCTGGTCTGCGAGATTGACCGGCCTTTGAGAAAAAGCCCGCAAAAGTGAGTTTAAATACTCACTACTCTCTTGCCGCTCCCGACACCGGCCTCTTCCTACAGGGTGAAAAGTTAAGAAAAACAAAGGCGAAGCAAGGGAGCCCCTCCTTCCACTCCTCATCTAACTCCGACTCACCCAACTCGCAGCACTCTGTTGAAACCGCCCATTAATTGCACATTAAACTCACCACACAAAGTTAAGTCTGGTCATTACAAGCATAGGTACCCTTTTATCAACGCAATAAGTGCTAATGACTGCCAATCAACCTATCTGGCAATAAAAATTTACTATTACAAATGCGGAGGCTCCTTCTTTCAGGTTTTGAATTTTTCGGGAAGATTTACAAAATGTCATTTTAAATTATACTTTTCTTACTTTTCCTTTCTGTCTCTATTTAACTCTCTCTCTTAATTGAATCTTTTTTCCCTGGCCTAGAAATTGTTTTGCTCCCGAAAACAGGCGCAGGGATTGCGATGAGCTAGGAACCTGTGCCCGTTTGGTGGACTACAGGTAGCACGTGAACTTCGTGTTGCTTGCTGATTAGCATGATTGCGGCATTCAGCCCAGTGCTGAACTCCATTCTGAGTGGCTGAACGCACAGCAGGGTCCCAAGTTCGTGCGAGACTAACACCAATTAAAACTAGGCTCTACTACTTAAAGGTAGTCTGCCCTCTTAAAGGAGAGGTGCATTCTGCCTGCAGCAGCTCAGTAAACTGGCTGGGGAAGACAGTGGGAAAAATCTATTAATGATGGCACAACAAGGGAGAGAGTGTGCACCAAGGTTCTTGGATTCAGCACAGGAGGCCTTGGTGCAGGAGGTCAATTTGAGGAGAGAGGGCCTCTTTCCACAGGGGGCCAGGAGGCCCTCCAGGCAACAGACAAAGGTGCAATGGGAGCAGATAGCCAATGTGGTGAATGTCAGCAGTGTTGCCCCGAGGACAAGGATGAGGATTCAGTGTAGGAAGAAGTTTAATGACCTCGCAGGAGTGGTCAAGGTCAGTGAATTCATCTTCAAATGCCATATCCCACCATCTGCACCACGAGCCTCACACACTGCTCAACGCACCACACCCCCATCATTCACCTACCAACAATCTCTACCAAACACAACTCATACCTCACATTCATAGCTTCACCTCACCCTCACACACTTACCACTGTTGCAAGCCTCACACCCACATCTCACAGCTTGCACACACTGTCAGCTATTCAACCATGACAGGCTCATCATCCAAACATATTGCACCACACTCACTGACACACTTCCCTTTCTTTTGCAGGAAAAGGTAGCGCATAACCAACACCAGCAGAACTTAACCGGCTGGGGACAGGCTCGCCTGTATCACCTTACCCCCTTGGAGGAGACGGTGCTGGCCATTCTTGGGAGGGGCATGGCTGAGCCCGTGGCCAGTGGTGGGGCTGAAAGGATACAAGATGCTGGCATCCTAATACGTTATCCTCCTTCTCACATCCCACTTCCCCTTCATCCCACAAACTCTTCTGATTTACAATCTGCACATGGTGTAAGCATGCACCTCTTGTTTCCCCCCTTTCACCTCACCACAACCCTACCCTTGTGCTTTTCTCATTTCAGATATCCAAGAAATCCAACCTGCCCGGCCATTGGTTATACAAGAAGAGGGAGCAGGAGAGTGATGAAGAAGAAGAAGAAACACCATCACTCAATCTGACACTCACAGCCACCAGCTCAGATACTGACACTTTAGAGGGTAGCTTAGAGGCGGGATCTGCATGTGGTGAGTCACCGGGTACGAGTGCGCTACAGCCAGGGCAGGGGGAAAGGGTAGCGTAGGTGCCAGCTCCCCGGAGGGCGAGGCCATATCGAGTTCTGCTACAGAGGACTCGGATGAGGACTTCGATGGGGCACCCTACAGAAGAACGCTAATGGGTATGCACAACAAAATGCTTGGTGCATTGGCAGGTCTGCCAGAAAGCCTGAGTGCAATGTCAAGGAGCATGGAGGAGTCTGGCACCAACCTTGCACAGGGCTTTGGGCAGAGCTTGGAGCCCATCCTTTCCAGCGTGGAAGGGGTGGGCAGATCCATTAGCACACTTGTGGACCCAACCATCATGCAGTGTCTGATGGCTGCTGCCTCAGCTTCCGTTGCAGCACAAACAGAAGCCACCCAACGTCAAAGTGCTGCAGTGGAAGCTCAGACTGAAGTCATGCAGGCTCAGCTTGCTGCCATCATGGCTGGGTTTACCAGTGTGAAAAAGGGCTTTCAGGGTGCCACAGCATTTCAGCAATCTGTCCTCCAATAGATGGCTAGGAATGATGAGGTGCCAGCCTGGGAGAGTGGCAGTGGCTTTGTGGAGCACAAACCTGATGTCCTCTCTCAGGATGACAGCATTCGTCCTCCCACCACTGCCACTCCGCCATTGTCCTTGCTGTTGCCTGTCAGCCAGCCAGCCCAGACTGCTGTTACCCATGCCGAGATGGTGCAGTCTGCAGGCGGGCCTTTTAGGCCCAGAGCTGCTCAAGGTCGTCCTGCAAGGCCATCTGAAGTCTCCCCCACTGAAAGTCAGCAGCCTCCCACCAGCCATGCTGCAGCCACTGAGGTAGCACTTCGTAGGAGCACTAGGATAGGCAAAGGCACAATGAAGATAGGCACTAAGGGAATGCACAAGGGTAATTAGTTGACTTTATTAGGTTATATTGGATAGATTGCTAGATAAAGTTGGATTAGAATGTTTCTTTTGTGGTGGCTTTTATTTCAGCATAGTCGCCAAGAAGACGATAGGATGGTCAGTAACAAAAGGAAGGGAAGGTGTGGGGCTATTGTTGATTGGGGAATCGGGGTTGCGTTCACCCGTACCAAAGTCGGATGAGTCGATCTCAGACAGCCTGGGCAGAAAGGAGCTGTCTGGGTTGCCTCCTCCCTTGTGCTTCCGCTTCCTCCTCTTCCACTTCCTCCTCTTCTTCCTCCTCCTCCTCCTCAGCTGGTCGGCATATGCCTGTTGGCAAGGGCTGTGCCCTCATGATAGCGAGGTTATGGAGCATGTAGCAGACCATGACGTGTTCTGGTGAGTATTGCAAGGCTGCTCCAGAGCTGTCCAGGCAGCGGAGGCGTTGTTTAAGGACGCTCTATCACATTCCGTGTAGGAGCATGGCTCTCATTGTACGCATGCTGCCCACGTGTGGTTGGGTTGCGGAGTGTAGTCATGGTGGGTAGCTGATAGCCCTTGTCGCCCAGTAGCCACCCTCTGGTTTGTCTTGGTGGCTGAAAAGCTGAGGGAACAGCAGACAGGCACAGAATTAAAGCATCATGACTGCTGCTAGGATACCGGGCATTCACTATCATGATATGCTGAGCATGGTCGCACACCAATTGCACATTCACCAAGTGGTAACCTTTGCGGTTGTGGTACATCTCAGAATTTAGATACGGTGCCCGCAAAGCCACGTGCGTGCAGTCGATGGCGCCCTGCACCATGGGGAAGCCCGCCAGCCTGGCAAAGCCACATGCATGCTCCACCTGCTTCTCTCTGGTCAGAGACAAAACAATGAAGTCCCCTCTGCTCTCCTGGCATAAAGAGCTTCTGTCACCTCTTATGCGGCAGTGGACGGTGAACTGTGAGATGTTACAGATGTCGCCTGCTCTAGCCTGGAAGGATCCCGACGCAAAGAAATTCAGGAGCAATGGTCACCTTCACAACCACTGGCAGCGCTGTCCTTGCCCTGGTGTGAGGCTGAGTTGCAAGAGGTGGCAGAGTTCTGTGAGCACCTCCTTTGTAAAGCGCAGACACCTCACAAACTGCTCCTGGCTCAGGCTGAGGTAAGAGAATTGCTCGGGAGATACCCTGTTGGTTGTCCTGTTCACTCGGGTCCCAGATACACCGTTATCAGCTTGCTCTTTCAGCAACTTTGTGGGCAAAGTTCTTTTGAGCTGAAAAGTGCAGGGGCAAGTGTATGTAATGGCAGATGGTGGTAGATGCTCTGCTACAGTAAATTCTGGCCCATTATGTGCTATCTTTCAACCCACAAAAGGGCAAGTTGCTGCTAAGTGCTGTTATTTATGCCGGGTGCTCATCCAGAATAATAATAAGGCAGACTCTCTCAATACATTAATGGTTGGACATGTGCTACTTATGTAACACCTGAATGGTGGCCCTAGTGAAAATTGGGGCTAATTTGATTAAAATAGATACTCGGAGGGAAGATTTTTGCTGTTTACATTGTGCAATTTTAAACACCTGTATAAAGAATGTATTAGTAATTTCATTATACATAGTGGACAGTGGAAATTCTACAACATCCAAATCCCAATCAAAATCTGGCTCAAAATATTTGACAGCATAATCCTGCCCATTGCACTGTACGGTAGTGAAGTATGGGGCCCGCTAAATCACCAAAGCTACACTAAATGGGAAAAACACACAATAGAAGCCCTACATGCAGAATTCTGCCGAAGCATCCTTCGCACCCAAAGAAAAACGCCAACAAATGCATGCAGAGCCGAACTAGGCAGATACCCACTGATAATAAACATCCAAAAACGAGCACTAAACTTCCTAAATCACCTCAAATCTAGCTCCCCAGACACCCTTCATTTCAAAGCCTTTCAGACCCAAGAGCTAAACCCAGAAAAGAGTCCCCTGAGTCAGCTGCTACTGAAACTAAGTACTCAGCCGGACCCTGACCAGCCCCAGACCAACACAGCCGTCCAAACACCAATCCGAGTGAACCAAATCATTAAAAAATGCAAAGAAACCTACCTGGAACATTGGAACAAAATAACCGAAAGCCAAAGCAGATTAGAATGTTACCGGGCCCTAAAAAGAGAATATAAACTGGCAGACTACCTCACGACCATCAGAGACACAAAACAGAGACAGACCCTCACCAGGTACAGACTAAGCGACCACCAACTGGAAATTGAAAAAGGCAGATACAAGAAATCCTGGCAGCCTAGAGAGAATAGAATATGCGATCAATGTCTGGCCGGCGAGGTTGAAACAGAGATGCATTTCCTCCTAAAATGCGAAAAATTCAACACATCAAGAAACATATTATTCAACAAGCTAAGCCAAACAACCCCAGATTTCAAGGAATTGGATGACCTGTCAAAATTGAGATTAGTCCTAGGAGAAGGAGACAGACCATACCTTGGGGCCAAATATGTAACAACATGTCACAACCTGAGGACTGTTTAAAATTAAGACTGTTTAAAATTAATATTGAACGTACCAAATGAAGTACAAAGACTGTTTAAAATTAATATTGTTTAAAAGTAATATTGTATGTACCCAACAAATGTCAAATCGATTGACACCTACAGAATGTTGGAAAACTGTACCTTTTTGCTATGTAAGCTTTGGCAATATGGTTCTCTGTAAACTTTCATGCCAATAAAGCATTTGAATTGGAATTGGAATTGGAATTGGATATCTCCTTCCCCGCCCCCCCCCCTTCCAGGAATGTCATAGTTTCTATTGCAGTGGACTTAAAAGTAAACACGGGCACAATTACTACTTTTTCTATGTCTTTTTCGATGCATGGTGATTTGCTCATTATAAAATACTGTTTTGGGAATATAGTAAAAGTACGAACATTTCTGTATTCTTCTTAACTGATAAGCAAATGGAAAACCTGGCTCCCGTGCTGTTCAGGTTCTATAATGTGCTGTGCTCTGTTAGATGATGGCATTGCAATTTGACTTTATGCCCTCTATATGCTGTGTGTATGTTGTGTAGCTGCAGGAAGCTACTGCAGTCTCAGTGAGGAGCAGTGTCTGCTGCTATTTTCAGCTGTTGTATTAAATTTCTAGTGAAAGTCAGAGTTCAGATTTCACTGAGTCAGACTCTGTACAAAATCCATGTATGAATGATTCTTCAAGGGCAGAACATGGTTGTGTATTGCCATGGCTGCATTCATTTAACTTTTAAAGCTCCAGAAGTGCCCTGACATGACTTCTTTTTAATATTCGTTCTTGGGATACGGGCGTCACTGGCAAGGCCAGCATTTATTGCCCATCCTTAGTTGCCCTTGAGAAGGTGGTGGTGAGCTTTCTTTTTGATCCGTGGCAGTCCGTGTGGTGAAGGTACATACGGCATTTATTTGGCTGGTCGGTTGAGTTTCTGGTCAATGCTGACCCCCAGGATGTTGATGGTTGGGGATTCAGTGATCTTGCCCCTCTCTGCATCTCCCTCCAGAATGTCTGTTCAATTGTGAACAAGGCCCTTGCCATCCTTAAGCTTATTATGGATGATTGCATCGACATCATGGCCTTGACGGAAACCTGGCTGAGGGGTGATGACAACTTCCCCTTAAATTAAGCCTCCCCGCCTGGTTATACCTCCCACCGCTTGCCCCGCTCAAACTGCAATGGTGGCCGTGTGGCTCTTATCACCAAATCATACCTTGGTCTGTCCCCCTACTTCTCTGACACCTTCCACTCTTTGAGCATCTCACCTTGTTCCACCCCTCTCGCCTCTCATTTAAAATCCTCGTTCTCTATCTGTCACACAAGTACCACACCAAATTTCTCACCGAGATATCTTCACTGCTTTCCTTCCTCAGCCTCGGCACTGAGCGACTTCTCATCCTCAATGATTTCAACCTCCATCTCAACTCATCATGCTCTGTATCCTGAGTTCACTGCACTCCTTTCCTCCCTTAATCTCTCCCTCCATATAAACTCCCCAATCCATATTCACGGCCATCCCATTGATCTTGCCATCTCACGTGGCCTCGCTACTCCCATCGTGTCAATCACAGATAAAGCCATCACTGATCACTTCAATGTATCACTCTCCACCCCCATCCCCCTCCCAACCCCACTTCCCTCTAGGTCCACCCCCGGAAAAAACTCTGCTGCAAGTCACTTACAACTGCTCTTCCAAATTTTCAACTGTCTAGCCTTTGGCCCGTCATTCACCAAGACATTTCTGCAGCTAGCGATCTGCTCAGTCACACCTTCACTTCCACCTCCACCTTTGATGCCTGAGTCACCATTAAAACAATTAATCTCTCTCACCCTGGTCATTCCCCCAGTACGGCCCTCATCTCCACTCCCTTAAGTCCAAGGGATGCAGACTTGAACATTTATGGCGGACAACTGGTTTAGCCATTCAATGTCAGTTCTGGCTGGACCACATAAAGCACTACTGGGTCCTGCTCTCCTCAGCCAAAACTGCTCACTATTCCAGGATCATCATGGAATGAAAATATAACCCCCGGCTTCTCTTCACTACAAACCGTCTTCTTAAACCCCTCTCCCCTGTTTCCTCCAACAACAAGTGCAAGGAGCTCATGGATTTCTTTGTCAGTAAGATTGAGACCATCTATTCAGCTGCCTTTGCCGCTTTCCTCCCTTCCCCTAGCCCACCGGGCCAAACTTCTTCTGATGTTCCCCACTGTCCTGGCCATGAACTTGCATCATTCTCTAGTTTCTCTCCCATCTCCCCTCATGGCCTCTCCGAGCTCATCTTCTCCATGAGACCCACCTCCTGCTCCCTCGGCCCTCTTCCCACCAAACTGCTGGCCACCCAACTTCCCTCCCTGGCCCCCATGTTAGCTGATATTGTTAATGGTTCTCTCTCCTCAGGTTCTGTCCTCCTCCCCTTCAAGTGTGCCATCATCACCCCTCCTCAAAAAACCTACCCTTGACCCCTCTGTCCTTACAAATTACCACCCCATCTCCAACCTCCTTTTCCTCTCCAAAGTCTTCGAGTGTATTATCACCTCCCAAATCCGTGTCCACCTTTCCCAGAACTCCATGTTTGAATCCCTCCAATCAGGTTTCCGCCCCTGGCACAGCACTGAAATGGCCCTTATGAAAGTCACAAATGGCATCTTATGTGACTGTGACCATGGTAAACTATCCCTCCTCGTCCTTCTCGACATGTCTGCAGCCTTTGACACAGTTGACCACACCATCCTCCTCCAAGGCCTCGCCTCCATCATCCAGCTGACTGGGACTGCACTCGCCTGGTTCCATTTTTATCCATCCAGTTGTAGCCAGAGAATCACCAGCAAATGGCTTCTCTTCCCACTCACCCGCTGTTACCTCTGGAGTCCTTCATGGATCTATCCTTGACCCCCTCCTATTTCTCATCCACATGCTGCCTCTCAGCAACATCTTCCAAAAACACAGCGCGAGTTTCCACATGTCCGCTGACAACACCCAGCTCTACCTCACCAGCACCTCTCTCAAACCCTCCATTGTCTCTAATTTGTCAGACTGTTTGTCCAACATCTGGTACTGGATGAGCAGAAATTTCTTCCAACTAAATATTGGGAAGACCGAAGTCATTGTCTGTGGTCCTCACCACAAATTCTGTTCCACAGCCACCGACTCCATCCCTCTCCCTGGCAACTGTCTGAGGCTGAACCAGACCGTTCGCAACCTTGGTGTCATATTTGACCCAAGGGTGAGCTTCTGACCACATATCCGCGTCATCACCAAGACCGCCTACTTCCAGCTCCGTAACATCGCCCGACTCCGCCTCTCCTCAGCTCATCTGCTGCTGAAACCCTCATCCATGCCTTTGTTACCTCCAGACTTGACTATTCCAATGCTCTTCTGGCTGGCCTACCATCTTCCACCCAACATAAACCTGAGCTCATCCGAAACACTGCTGCCCATATCCTAACTCACACCATAGAGTCATAACTACTCAGAAGGAGGCCATTCGGCCCATCGAGTCTGTGCCGGCTCTCTGCTGAGCAATCCAGTCAGTCCCATTCCCCCACTCTATCCCCATAACCTTGCAAGTTTATTTCCCTCAAGTGCCTATCCAGTCTCCCCTTGAAAACATTGGGTGTCTCCGCTTCCACCACTTCCGTCGGCAGCGAGTTCCAGGTCCTCACCACTCGCTGCGTAAAAAAGTTTTTCCTCACATCCCCCCTGTATCTCTTGCCCAAAACCTTAAATCTGTGTCCCCTAGTCCTTGTACCATCAACTAGTGGGAACAGCCTTTCCCCGTCTAGCCTATCCAAACCCGTCATAATCTTGTACACCTCTATCAAATCACCCCTCAACCTCCTTTGCTGTAATGAAAACAAATCCAGCTTCTCCAACCTGTCCTTGTAGCTAAGATTCCCCATCCCCGGAACCATTCTGGTAAATCTCCTCTGCACCCTCTCAAGGGCCTTCACATCCTTCCTTTGTGGCGACCAGAACGGGACGCAATACTCCAGTTGTGGCATAACCAGCACTTTATAAAGCTTCAGCATAACTTCTCTACTTTTGTACTCAATACCTCTATTTATGAAGCCCAAGATCCCATATGCTTTGCTAACCACTCTCTCAATATGTCCTGCCACCTTCAGGGACCTATACACATTAACTCCCAGGTCCCTCTGTCCCTGCACACTCTTTAAAACTCTGCCATTGTATATTGCCTCTCCCTGTTCCTTCTGCAGAAATGCATCACCTCACACTTCTCTGTATTAAATTCCATCTGCCACTTGTCTGCCCATTCTGCTAGCCTTTCTATGTCCTTTTGCAGTCGATTGGTATCATCCTCACTGTTTGACACCCCCCCAAGTTTGGTGTCATCGGCAAATTTAGAAGTTCTACTCTGTATTTCAATATCCAGGTCATTTAAATATATATCAAAAAAAGCAGTGGCCCCAGCACTGTCCCTTGGGGAACACCACCGTCTACCATCCTCCAGTCTGAAAAACAGCCATTTACCACAACTTGCTGTTTTCTGTCCTTAAGCCAGTTCCTTATCCAAGCTGTCACTGACCCACCTATTCCATGAGCCTTAATTTTGTTAACCAGCCTTCTATGTGGTACTATGTCAAACGCCTTCCCAAAATCCATGTAGACAACATCCATTGCATTCTCTTCATCAATCCGCCCTGTCCCGTTTAGCCATCACTCACTGTCCGGCAACACCTCAATTTTAAAATTCTCATCCTTGTTTTCAATTCCCTCCCTATCTCTGTAACCTCCTCCAGCCCTACACACCTCCGAGATCTCTGTGCTCATCCAATTATGGCCTCTTGCTCATCCCTATTTTAATTGCTCAACCATTGGTGGCCGTGCTTTCAGCTGCATAGGCCCTTCGCTCTGGAGCTCGCTCCCTAAATGTCTCTGCCTCTCTACCTCTCTCTCCTTTAAGGCTTTGCTTAAAATCCACCTCTTTAACCAAGCTTTTGGTCATCTATCCTAATATCTCCTTATGTGGCTCGCTGTCAAATTTTGTTTGCTAATGCTGCTGCGAATCGCCTTGGGACATTTTACTACATTAAAGGTGCTGTATAAATACAAGTAGTTGTTGATGATAATGCCATTAATGTCATGGGGAGGTGGTTAGATTTTCTCTTGTTGGAGATGGTCATTACCTAGTACTTGTGCAATGTGAATGTTAATTGCCACTTATGAGCCCAAGCCTGAATGTTGTCCAGGTCTTGTTGCATGTGGGCAAATGGAGCTGAACACTCTGCAATCATCAACAAACAGCCCTACTTCCGACCTTATAATGGAGGGAAGGCCATTGATGAAGCAGCTAAAGATAGTTGGGCCTAGGACACTGCCCTGCAGAACTCCTGCAGCGTTGCCCTGGGCTGAATTGATTGGCCTCTTAACAACCACAACCCGCTTGCTTTATGCTAGGTATGACTCCAGCCACTGGAGAGTTTTCCATCTGATCTGCATTGTCTTCAGTTTTACTAGGGCTCCTTGGTGCCACACTCAGTCAAATGCTTCCTTGATGTCAAGGACTGTCAATCTCATACCTATAGAATTCAACTCTTTTTTTGTTCATGTTTGGACGAAGGCTGTATTCATGTCTGGAGCTGAGTGGTTCTGGCAGGAACTCAAACTGAACATCAATGAGCAGGCTATCGGTGAGTAAGGATATACCTGGAGATTCTTTCACAATGTTGGTTGATGTCAGTGTTGTAGCTGCACAAAAAGAGCTTGGCTAGAGGGCTGGCTACTTTTGGAGCACAGGTCTTCAGCACTACATTCGGGATGTTGTTGTGACCCATAGCCTTTGCTATGTTCAATATACTTAGCCGTTTATTGGTATCGCGTGAAATGAATCGAATTGGCTGAAGACTGACATTTGTGATGGTGGGCACCTCAGGAGGAGGCTGAGAAGGATCATCCACTTGGCACTTCTGGCTGAAGATGGCTGTGTTATTAAAGAGTAAATTGGACAGCAACTTCTGGTGACTGCACATGCGCAGTTAAACACGGAAATCAGGAAGTTGCTGTCCGAGTTGCCCTGCTCCTCCAGAAGCTTTGCTACACTGGTATCTAGCCTTGAAATAGTGTGATGTTGCAGTACTTAGCCACTAGATACCCAATAAACTTGCCAGAAAAAGTTAGGCCTTGTCCATTGAAGTGTAAGTGAATTTTTAACGGCATGATAAGTCTTAATTACTGCCAAATAACCTCTCTGGCACTGAAAATGATCTTTACAAGTTTGGAATTTCATTCATTCAGATTTTAATTATTGTTGGGGATTTAAAAAAATTAAAAAATTAAAATAATTTTTGTTTACTTTTTCTTTCTATCTCTTTTATCTCTCTCTCTCTCTTAATCCCACCTTTCTTTCCCTCTCTTTATTTCACTTACTTACATGATTTGACATTGAATTAACTATTCTAACTTACACTTCTGGTTTAGACTGTGTATCTCAGTAAGGATTCTTCAAGTTGATTAGTTAAGGAGACACATCGTTGCTGGCCCTGTTCACATAAGTCCCAAATCCCCTGTATAAAGTGCTGTGCTGTTTTGGCTCTCTAATAACCACAAGTTCCAGTGTAAAAGCCAACAGAAAGTCTGTGGGCAAGTGTAAGTAGTGCCATTCAATCGTCATTGACCACAACATTGTCATGTGACACAAACCCTTAGATATAATTTTCATACTATTATTTAACCTACAAAAATGTTCTTTGGCATACCAAATTCTCTTCCACATTTCTTACATGTTCTCAATTAAAACTTTCTTCAGTTTTTCTATTAAATGTATATACTTACCATAAATAATAGAGCAATTGTGCTTTAGCATACTTACAGAGCAATTGTGCTTTAGCATACTTACAGAGCAATTGTGCTTTAGCATACTTATATGATATCATCATGTTTTACCTGTAGAAGAATGTAACAAATTACAATTTGCAACAAGAAATGTGCAAATACATGCAGCAAATGAAGTAATATATTGAAAGGCAGTGAGCTATACTGAGCTATAGCAGATTGTCCTAGAGCAGGTCAGTAGGGGCAGGGCACCGGGAAGGGGATAGGTGGGTGACAGCAGGTCTAACATGTGTGAACCTCATGAGCACATTCCTGATGCCATCTGTTTTATCTTCCTTTAGGCAGCACTAGGCTCATTAGTTTGGTCAGCTAAGGAAAAGTCCTGTTTCAGAAGCTGCTGTTTGTGGAGAGCAGCTAACCTGGGGTGAATAGTGGAGATGGATAGCTATCATAGAACCTTTCTCAATTATGTTTAGTGATCAGGGAGTATTTATGCAGAACTTTAATAAGAACAGAAGAAAAAGTCACGGGTGAGAAAAGGGCATTCAAATTATCCAGCTTATCTCTCCAGCACATGAGTTTCATACTGGGTTCCTTGGACCCTAGATGGTTGTGTGATCATCAGATTTCTGCCAGTCGTCAATTTGTTTCTGTTCTGTATTTGTTGATATGGCATATTATTATTTTTGCAATGATCAGCACTGTTTTCTTTTTGGTAACTGACGCTGTCTTTTGGGAGTTAGAAAATTGGGTGTGTGCCAATAGTTGTAGCAGCCCAATCAGAGAAAACCATTGCACTAGTTTTACTTACCCAACTTAGCACTCAACTGCATTTTGAGCTCTCCTAATGTCTTTGATTCTATTACTTTAGATTATTCTATATCACTCTGAGTAACAAAATATGTCTAAGCTCTGTTGCAAGTGTACGTTTCATTAATTTAAATTTATGTAGTCTTGTCCTGTTGCTATTACTTATCTTCAGTAATATTCTTATATCTTTGGCATTTAATATTTTATGGGTAAAATATTTGCAGATTGCATGCAGTGGGCAACTCTGAAAAATCATAGCAGCAGTGCCCACATTTTCCATGCACAATGGACAGAAAATCAGCGCACCAATGAGTTTATGATAAGTTGCTTTCTGTCTGAGGTGCCACAAGGCCATGGAAAATTTCACCCTATATATATCTCAATGAGTTTCATCCGCAATATTCTTGTCTTTAGACTGTAAAGCTTAAGCTGCTGCAATCTCCTTCATAGCTCATCCCCTTAACACTTGGGATAATTCTTGTTAATCTTCGCTGCACCCTTTTCAAAACATGTATGTCCCATTTGAAATATGGAAGAGTCAGTGTCTTCATCAGAAATGGATTAAGGAAGGAAAACTGGGGGTGGGGGAAATGCAGAAAAGATCATTATGTGTTATTAAGTGCCAGCTCAGTTCAGTGGTTGCATTTTTGCCTCTAATTCAAGCCCCACTCCAGGACTTGAGCATTGTGCAGTACTGAAGGAAGGAGCTGAACCGTTGGAAGGGGCTGCACTTGGGACCAAGGTTCCAGAGGAAAGGATAAATAGGACTGTAGAAAGAACTTTGAATCAATGAAGGGGGTGTGGGGGGTCTGGGTGGAAATAATAGTAACCTAAAGATAAGAGAAAGAGGGGATAAGAGCAAAGACCAGAGTACAGAAAGTGTTAAAGATAACATAAATACTCTGGGGGGGAAAAAAAAGATTAAAGGAAGTAATAATAAAATAGCTGTTAAAAATAAAGTAAGATTGAAGAAAAAAAAGAACATAATAATTTGCCTGTAAACAATGTACCAAGCGTCAGTAACCAAACGTGTGAGAAATACATCATCAGGTCATTTAGGCAGGATGGGGATAGTTACCCAAATAAGAGTTCTGTACATGAATGCACATAGCATAAGAAATAAAACAAATGAGTTAGAAGCACACATTCAGCTTAAAGGGTATGATGTAGTAGCCATTAGAGACCTGGCTACAAGCTGGGTATGACTTGCAGCTAAATGTTCCCAGCTATAGGATCTTTAGAAAGGGCTGGCAAATTAGGAAAGTAGGAGTAGCAATATTAATAAAATGCACAATTGCAGCAGTGGAAAGAAAGGATTTCAGTAAAGGTGAACAGGCAATGGAAGCACGATAGGCAGAACTGATTTCAGTAAAGGTGAACAGGCAGTGGAAGCACGATAGGTAGAACTAAGGAACAGTATAGGATGCATAACTTTGGTGGGAATTGTCTACAGACGTCCTAATATTAGTCACATGGGGGGAATTTTCCACGGGGGTCAACGGCGTGATCGATGGCGGGTCGGGTGGGAAAGTGTTTCTTTTTGACAGTGGGTTGGGACCCTGCTGTCAACCCACCATCACACGCCTTTACCAAATGTCGAGCCTGTCAGCGCTGAGCAGACCCGACACGCAGCGGCGGGGGAGGCAATTCAGGTCATTATGACCTTGTTAACACAGGATTAACAACAATTTTGAGCTCACCTTTAGAATTTACCAGCTCGCCAACGGGATCCATGCTGCTTGGGGATCACATCTGTTAAGCTGGGTGGGAGTTGAATGGCCGTGGAATCATCTCATTACTTGACAGCTTGAAATGTACTATAAAAGCTACCATTTCACAGCGTTTACTTTCCAAGCTCAGAAGCTATTACTTACTGAATTTGGAAGACAGATTGAGCTTTATGAAGGTTGCAAGTGTTTGGAGCAAACTCTCTCTCCAGTGTCACCTCATTGGAACAACCTCTCTCACCATTGACAGATTGCTTCTGTCATCTAAAGTTCACCTGCCATCTATTCCATCAGCATGGGTATGGTTTATACTCTCTCACCTTGGTCCTCAGAATCTGACCACGATCAGTCGCCACACCAGCAGCACCAGCAACCACACCAACCTTCGCCACAATCACCTAATGCTGCACAGGACAGAGGGCATCAGCACCTGAGCACATTGCTGCCCAGGAGGCCAGGGATGGCCTTACCATGGCCACATTTACTTCACTTGACATTTCACACCCTGGCTGCCACATGATGTGCCAGGTTGGCACCACCCCACACCAACAACATAAAGCATCCCTACAATGTCTAAGCCATTCCTTTCACACTCATCACCATTGTGGGGGGTACCGTTATGTCTCACCATTCACTGCAACTCACTAAGCCACTTCCAAAGGTGCACACAAATCTGTCCAAGAACGCAAAGTGTTGAAAATAAAGATTTCAATGTTTGACAGCACATTAACAGAAACTTCACATGAACATTGGCTAAAACACACAAATGCCTACCCTTGTGTGTTGTTAGTTGGTATGATTGGACTAGGATGAGGGTGAGTGTGAGGGGTGGCTAGTGAGATGGGGCAGTGATAATGTAGATAGAGATGGGTGGAGGTGCAAGGTAAATTGGTGTGAGTAGGGATGTGCAGGAGTAGGGTAGGGAAAGCAGAGTAATGAGGATGTGATGAGTGGCACAGCAGGATGAGGTTCAGTGTGGCTTTGCAGTAACGTTTCGTGATCAATTGAGATCATTGAAAGGTTTGTGCCACTGAAGACTGGTCCTCCTGACGACATTCCTGCTTGTGCCCTCCTCTGCAATGTACAACCAGGCTGCGTTGGTGTCCTGGGGAGATCTCTTCCACTCATTGGAACCTCCCTGTGTGCTGTGATTCCCTCCATAAGCATATGGAGGGAGTCATGCTGTTGAACACTGACAGCACAAATGTCAAAGTAAATTTGCACATGGTCCCTTTAAGGAAACCAGCTGATGACACGTCATCAAATGACGTCATCAGACCCGCTTCCTTCAATTGGCTGGGAAATGCACTGGGTGGGCCTAACAAGCTCAATCAGGGGAAATTCATTCTACAGAGCGGGCTGGAGCCAGCAGCAGAGTCGGCACCCACCACCGACGTCGCCCGCCACGGACTCCCCGAGGTAGGGAAAATCGCGGCCGTAGTGTGGGGAGGAGGGATTTATAAATCTGGAGGTCAGGGAAGCATGTAGCAGAAGCAATGTGGTTATAATGGGAGATTTTAATTTTCATAGACTGGGAGAAGCAGAACAGTAGTGAAGGGAATTAATTTTTGGAATGTATTCAGGACAGTTTTCTGGAACAATGGGGGAAATTTTGAGTTTGGGTGATTGCGTAAAAAGGGGTTAGCGATTCAGCCGCCCGTTATATATATCTCCCGATTTTTATTTCCATCAATACACAATCAACTAAAGTCAAAATTACCCCCAATATGTTTTAGAACTGACAAGGGAACAGGTCAAACCAGATTTAATGATGAGGAACAAACCAGAATTAGTTAACAACCAGACAGTAAGGCAACACCTTGTGAATTGCGGCCACAATATTACTGAATTTGATTTTACCTTTGAGATGGAGAAGGGAGAGTCACAAACCAAAGTTTTGAATTTAAGTAAAGCAAACTTTGATTGGATAAGAAGTGAATTGACCACAGTAAACTGGGCTGAACTGTTATGGGTAAACCTACAGACAAACAGTGGGAAGTATTCAAAGAAGGTTTCAGTGCAATGTGAAGCCAGTACATAGCTCAAGAAGGCAAAAAGTCCACTTGTTAAGCAACCATGGTAAATAGATGAGGTAAGAGAGAGTGGCCTAGAAATTAGTTTGGACCTGTTTTCGGTGCTATGCGATCAGCATGCGCCTGAACCAAGAGGCCCAAGGATTGATGGAAATTGATTCTCGGGCCTCATCCACATTTCGGAATGAGCTGTCTGCGCTGGTCATGCCTCCAAATAGCAGCTTGCCTGACCAAAGATGTCAATATCTGGTTGCCTCCCTCGCTGGCAGTGGCCCTCAGGTAAGTCCCAGGAGGGGGGGATTGAACTCTTATGGAGTCTGGGGAGCACTCTTTTTTTTTTATTCGTTTGTGGGATGCGGGTGTCGCTGGCAAGGCAGCATTTATTGCCCATCCCTAATTGCCCTTGAGAAGGTAGTGGTGAGCCGCCTTCTTGAACCGCTGCAGTCCGTGTGGTGATGGTACTCCCACGGTGCTGTTAGGTAGGGATTTCCAGGATTTTGACCCAGCGACGATGAAGGATTTGCAATATACTTTCAAGTCAAGATGATGTGTGACTTGGAGGGGAACTTGGAGGTGGTGGTGTTCCCATGCGCCTGCTGCCCTTGTCCTTCTTGGTGGTAGAGGTCACGGGTTTGGGAAGTGCTGTTGAAAAAGCCTTGGTGAGTTGCTGCAGTGCATCTTGTGGATGGTACACACTGCAGCCACGGTGCGCCGGTGGTGGAAGGAGTGAAAGTTTAAGGTGGTGGATGGGGTGCCAATCAAATGGGCTTCTTTGTCCTGGATGGTGTCGAGTTTCTTGAGTGTTGTTAGAGCTGCACTCACCCAGGAAAGTGGAGAGTATTTCATCACACTCCTGACTTGTGCCTTGTAGATGGTGGAAAGACTTTGGGGAGTCACTCACTGCAGAATACCCAGCCTCTGACCTGCTCTTGTAGCTACAGTATTTATGTGGCTGGTCCAGTTAAGTTTCTGGTCAATGGTGATCCCCAGGATGTTGATGGTGGGGGATTCGGTGATGGTAATCCCACTGAATGTCAAGAGGAAGTGGTTAGAATCTCTCTTGTTGGAGATGGTCATTGCCTGGCACTTGTGTGGCATGAATGTTACTTTTTTTTAAATTCGTTTTTATGGGATGTGGGCATTGCTGGCAAGGCCAGCATTTAGTGCCCATCCCTAATTGCCCTTGAGAAGGTGGTGGTGAGCAGCCTTCTTGAACCGCTGCAGTCCATGTGGTGAAGGTACTCCCACAGTGCTGTTAGGTAGGGAGTTCCAGGAATTTGACCCAGCGACGATGAAGGATCGGCAAAATACTTCTAAGTCAGGATGATGTGTGACCTGGAGGGGAACTTGGAGGCGGTGGTGTTCTCATGCGTCTTCTGCCCTTGTCCTTCTAGGTGGAAGAGGTCATGGGTTTGGGAGGTGCTGCCGAAGAAGCCTTGGCGAGTTGCTGCAGTGCATCTTGTAGATGGTACACACTGCAGCCATGGTATGCCGGTGGTGGAGGGAGTGGATGTTTAAGGTGGTAGAGGGGGTGCTAATCAAGTGGGCTGCTTTGTCCTGGATGATGTCGAGCTTCTTGAGTGTTGTTGGAGCTGCACTCATCCAGGCAAGTGGATAACTTGCCATTTATCAGCCCAAACTTGAATGTCATCCAGGTATTGCTGCATGCGGGCACGGACTGTTTCATTATCTGAGGAGTTGCAAACGAACTGAACACACTGCAATCATCAGTGAACATCCCCACTTCTGACCTTATAATGGAGGGAAGATCATTGATGAAGCAGCTGAAGATGGTTGGGCCTCGGACACTGCCTTGAGGAACTCCTGCGGTGATGTCCTGGGGCTGAGCTGATTGGCCTCCAACAAGCACATCCACCTTCCTTTATGCTAGGTATGACTCCAGCCAATGGAGTTTTCCCCCTGATGCCCATTGACTTGAATTTTACTAGGGATCCTCGATGCCACACTCGGCCAAATAAAACCTTGATGTCAAGGGCAGTCCCTCTCACCTCACCCCAAGAATTCAGCTCTTATGTCTATGTTTGAACCAACTGTAATAAGGTCTGGAGCCAAGTGGTCCTGGTGGAACCCAAACTGAGCATCGGTGAGCAGGTTATTGGTGAGTAAGTGCTGCTTAATAGCACTGTTGACGACACCTTCCATCACTTTACTGATGATTGAGAGTAGGCTGATGGGGCGGTAATTGGCCGGATTGGATTTGTCTGCTTTTTGTGTCAATGACTTGGATGAAGGAATAGAGAGTTGTACATCTAAGTTTGCAGATGACATTAAGTTAGGGAGCACAGTAAATTGTGTAGGTAGGAGCAGGAAGCTACAAAGGGACATTGATAGATTAAATGAGTGGGCAAAATTGTGGCAGATGGAATTCAATGTGGGGAAGTGTGAGGTCATCCACTTTGGACCAAGAAAGACAAATCAGAATGTTTTCATAATGGTAAGAGATTAGGAACTGTGGAGGATCAAAGGGATTTCCATGTCCAGGTACAACAATCACTACAAGCTAGTAATCAAAAAGGCTAATGGAATATCTCAAGAGGGCTGGAATGCAAAGGGGAGGAAGTTATGCTTCAGTTGTACTTGTTCAGATCCCCATCTGGAGTATTGCATTCAAGTTTGGGCACCACATCTCAGAAAGGATATATTTGCCTTGGAGATGGTACAGCGCAGATTCACCAAAATGAAAATCACCGGGACTTAAAGAGTTAAATTATGAGGCCAGATTGCATAAACTTTGGTTGTATTCCCTTGAGTATAGAAGGTTGAGGGGTGATCTAATTTAGGTGTTTAAAATGACAAAAGGATTCAATAAGGTAGATACAGAGAAACTGTTTCCTCTGGTGGGGAAATCCAGAACAAGGGGGCATAATCTGAAATAAAAACAGAAACTCATCAGGTCAGGCAGCATCTGTGAAGTGAGAAACAGAGTTAACGTTCAGGCCGTTTCAGCATAATCTTAAAATTAGAGCTAGGCCACTCAGGGGTGAACTCAGGAAGCACCTTTTCACACAAAGGGTAGTGGAAATCTGGAACTCTCTTCCCCAAGAGGATACAATTCTGCTGCTGATGGCCCTCAGTGCTTCATGGAGGTTCGTTCATTCTTTCTATTAATAACTTTTGGGCATCACAAGAAGTCGTGTTAGTAGTCCTTGTTTTTCTATGTTGTTCCATTCCAAGTGGATAGAATTTCACATTCACAACGCTCTTGTCATGGGTTGGGTGCTTCACTTCAAATTCCACTTGGTAACAGCTGCTAGCAGGAGCCATTAACACAAAAAGAATATACAAAAATTCAAGAGATCTGCGCAGTACAAAGTATTCTAATAAATAATATAATGTTGATCTCTTGTTGATAAAGGCAACCTATTTTTGTGTCCACTTTAAATAACACTACAAAAGACTGTTTTAAGCTCCAACAACAATCTATCAGTCCATCTAGAATATAATAAATCTAGTGCAATTATTGTCTGTCTTGCTTTATGTGACATGTTTTCCTGTATGAAAATTTAGCATCACACATGCACTTGATTGGCTGAAATTTCATAGTTTTAAAGCTATAACTTATTAGAACTGAACAGGTATGGAATGTACTAAACAAAAGCAGATGAAAAGAGTACATAAACTTTATAAAATTAATGATTAAGGATGTATGAAATCATGCATTCAAAAATAAAGCAATCAACAATAAGCAGTCATTGAAAGTGTAGTGTATGTGCCTTTAAGAGCCCCATATGTGCTGTAATGCCGGTAATGGCCACTCAGGCTATATAAGCCTGTATATTGTGTTATATCCGTTAGTACCCCTCCAGACTTTGCTTAGTAAACACCTATGAACCAACTCCTGTCTTCAGTGTCTCTATCAACACACGGACACTACAGTGGCGACGAAGTGGAAACGGACTTACCTACAATTCGGCAGCACCTCAAGGACATCGATTCCTCTGGCGTCCAGAAGAATCAAGAAGTGAAAGAAGCTGTTGTTTCACCAGCTGGCCAAGCTGGTGGCAGGTACTGCGGTAATCCTTCCTGGGCGTCAGGCTGGGGCTCCAGCGGCTGACTCTACAGCTGGACCAAGCAGCAAAAGCGGAGGCAAGCAGTAACAGACGGGGAGGGAGCACTCGGGAGACGGCCGCGGCTGCAAGCAGGTCGGCGTTCAGACCTAGAGAGAGAGTCCGGCGGGAACGAGTCTCCAACTGTAAATAAATAAATAAATAAAAAAGAATGGAAACCGCGGGAAACAGCGTTGTCATCGGCAGCAGCGGCGGGAAAACGCGGGAAGTGCCATATCTTTTCTGCAGAAAAGAAAGAAAAGCGTGGGAAGCGCCATATCTTTTCTAAGATGCCTAATTCTGGCAATATTGATGCTTTTGATAACGAGATAGAGGATTGGACCACATATGTGGAAAGAGTGGAGGTATATTGCACCGCAAATGGAATAGAAGATGAGAAAAAAGCTTCAGTACTTCTGGATCTAATGGGCGCAAAGACATACAAGCTGTTACGAAACTTAATCACTCCAGCCGAACCGATGGACAAGAATTTTAAGGAGATTGTTGATACCCTACACTGCCAATTCAAGGCAGGACTGGCAGATTCTCTGCGAGACAAATTCGTCTGCGGTCTCCTAAGTGTAGGAACACAAAAAAGGCTATTTTCTGAGAAAGATTTAACACTGGACAAGGCTTTCAGTGCAAGAGGAGCTGCAGAGATACAGCAAAGGCCACAGGACTTCGGCACCCATGAAATGACACGGGGTTTCGAGAGATGTTATCGCTGCGGCAGATCCACCCATGACCAGAGGGACTGCTGGTTCAAGGACAAAGCATGCAGGCAATGCGGAAAGATGGGACACATTCCACGTGTGTGCCGATCTGGAAACAAAAAATCCACTAACAGGAAAAGAATCAATAAGGAAAAGCACAGAAAGGTACAAATGATGACGGACAGTAGCTCCGAAGACCAGAAAAGTGATAGCGACTCCGGGAACAAGAGACTAAGCTCTCTCAAATTACATAATGTAATGGCCAAAGAAGATTACCAGACCATTTGGGTTACCCTCACAATAGCAGGGTCCCCAGTTAAAATGGAGCTAGATACAGGATCAGCTCTGACCGTCATAAATCGACGGGATTACGAGCGGCTATTTCCGCATATACCTTTAAAAGACACATCCATTATCTTGAAAACATATACGGGGCAGAAAGTATACCCCAAAGGAAAAATAAGGGTGCCTGTTGTATACAACGGCAAGGAAATACAGAAGTTGTATTTATACGTTCTACAAGATGGTGGTCCACCGCTGTTGGGACGTGAATGGATCAGGAAAATACGTTTAGACTGGCACTCCATTCAAGCACTGACGGTGACCAGTAAGGAAAAAAATGATGATGACGTCATACCTGAACGATTAAAAGACATCTTGGCCAACGCCAAGGAAGTGTTTCAAGAGAAACTAGGAACCTTGAAAGGCATCACCGCCTCAATAAAAGTGGAAGATGCAGCAATTCCCAAGTTTTTTAAGGCAAGACCGGTGCCATACGCAATTCATCCAGCAGTCGAGGCAGAGCTGGAGAATTTGGAAAAGGCAGGCGTATTATCTAAAATAGATTGGAGCGAGTGGGCAACACCCATCGTCCCAGTCATAAAGAAAGCATTGAAGAATGATAAATCTGAAGAACAGAGAAAAATTTGCATCTGTGGAGACTTCAAGGTGACTGTAAACCCGGTCCTTCACACGGTACAGTATCCTCTTCCGAGGATAGAAGATATTTTCGCCTCACTATCCGGAGGGAAACGTTTCACCAAAATTGACTTGGCACAGGCATATCTACAGATGGAGGTTGAAGATGCCTCTAAAAAATATCTCATGATAAATACACACAAAGGTCTGTACCAGTACAATCGACTGGTTTTTGGAGTAGCATCCGCTCCAGCTATCTGGCAAAGAGCTATGGAGCAAGTCCTCCAAGGGATTCCGGGGACTCAATGCTACCTAGACGACATACTTGTAACAGGAGAAAATGACAACGAGCACCTTGCCAATTTAGAGCAGGTGCTCACTAGGCTGAGAGAACGGGGCCTACGAGCAAATCGCCCCAAGTGCGAATTTTTCCGAAATCAAATATCATATTGTGGCCACATAATAAATAAGGAAGGGTTGCATAAGTCACCTGAAAAAATTGAAGCGGTCATAAAAGCCCCAGCACCTGAAAATGTTTCACAATTAAGGTCGTTCCTGGGATTAATAAATTACTATCATAAATTTTTACCGAACTTATCAACTCTTCTACACCCTCTTAATGAACTGCTACAAACAGGAGTAATTTGGAAATGGAATGAAGACTGCAAACGTGCCTTCCATAAATGCAAAGACTTAATCACATCCAAAGAAGTTTTGGCTCATTACAACCCATCGCTGCCAATCAGACTGGCGTGCGATGCATCCCCTTACGGCATAGGAGCAGTATTATCGCATAAATTCCCTGATGGCTCGGAATGGCCGATAGCTTTTGCGTCACGCTCATTGAACTCAGCTGAGCGTAACTATGCCCAAATCGACAGGGAAGCACTCAGCCTGGTATGGGGAGTGAAGAAATTCAACCATTACCTACACGGACAAAAATTTACCTTGTTGACTGACCATCAACCCCTCATCTCCATATTCAACCCTAAAAAGGGTGTTCCCATTATGACAGCACAAAGGCTACAGAGGTGGTCCCTTTTTCTAGGGGCACACCAATACAACATAGAATACAAAGGATCAAAACAGCATGGGAATGCTGACGGTTTATCGCGCCTACCGTTGCCAACGGTAGAAGAGGCGCCTACAGTAGACCCAGTGGAGATGTTCCACTCAACCATAGTGGAATGTCTACCAGTAACAAATTCTGCCATTGAAAGGGAAACGAGAAATGACCCGACTCTCTCACGGGTCTACAATTTAACAGTGAAGGGATGGCCAGCACATGGCGAACCACTGTTGCCAGCATTCTCGCAAAGAAGAGAACAGCTGTCAGTGTGCCGAGGAACCTTGATGTGTGGATCCAGAGTGGTGATTCCACCCAAACTCCAGGATAAAGTGCTAAAGGAGCTTCACGAGGGGCATCTGGGTGGAGTGAAAATGAAGAACCTAGCCAGGGCGTTTGTATGGTGGCCAGGTATCGATGGAGACATCGAAGAAATGACCAAGAGCTGCCTAGGATGCCAGAAGGTCCAAAACGCTCCACCACAAGCTCCTCTGCATCCATGGGAGTGGCCCTCATCTCCCTGGCAAAGGGTACACATCGACTTTGCTGGTCCATTTATGGACTCAATGTTCTTAATCACGGCTGATGCACACTCCAAGTGGCCGGAGGTAATAAAGATGTCCTCCGCCACCACGGAAAAAACCATCACAGTATTAAGGACCATATTTGCCAGGAATGGGCTGCCGGAACAGATCTGTTCTGATAATGGACCGCAATTTGTGTCCGAAGAATTCAGGAAGTTCTTAAAAAAACAATGGGGTTAAGCACTACACGTCTGCCCCATACCATTCCGCCACCAATGGATTGGCTGAAAGGTTTGTCCAGACCTTCAAGAAGGCCATAAAGGCCATGGGTAATGAAGACATAAAACTTCAGCACAAGGTGGATAACTTCTTGTTCGCATACAGGAATGCAACACATATGGTTACCAACCAAACTCCCGCCATGATGTTCTTCAATAGAAACCTAAGATGCCGGCTGGATTTGGTCAAGCCCAACATCAGAAGGGACGTGGAGAACCGGCAGTTTCAAGGCATGAATGAAAGGCCAACTAGAACCTTCCAGATAGGTCAACAAGTTTTGGCCCGGGACTACCGTACCGAGAAATGGCAGCCTGGAACTATCTGCACACGACTAGGACCACTGATGTATACCGTGGACATCGGAGAAAGCATAATAAGGCGCCATGCTGACCAAATCATAGAGTCATCCGAAAAGGGACTACCTACACCACAACTCTATACGCCGAACGATGAAGTAGAGATACCCATATCTACCTCCGATCCGGTGATACTGGAACCCGATGAACCCGACACTGGCATTCAAGCCGAATCAGCCTTGCCAAAAGAACCTACTACACCACCAGAAACTACTACACCACCGAGGCGTTATCCGGACCGAGTCAGGAAGCCTCCAGAGAGACTGACTTATAATTAATTAACTACAGCAATGTGTATATTATTTTTCTTATAACATGTAATTAATAATTACTTAAAATATGATGTACTGGTTAGCTAAAAGGGGAGGAATTGTAGTGTATGTGCCTTTAAGAGCCCCATATGTGCTGTAATGCCGGTAATGGCCACTTGGGCTATATAAGCCTGTATATTGTGTTATATCCATTAGTACCCCTCCAGACTTTGCTTAGTAAACACCTATGAACCAACTCCTGTCTTCAGTGTCTCTATCAACACACGGACACTACAGAAAGTTGCCAATAAAAATATAAACCAATGAAATAGCTCAAAATATTTATTTGAATTTTTTTTGCTGCCATTTTGGGATCGCACTAAACTGAGAAAATTAGTACTGGAAGTAAGGTTTATAACAAAGACTTCAATGTTTTACAAAATTTAGAAGGAAATGTTTAAAATTAATTATATAAGAACACTTTCTGTGTTTAAAAGTTGTCTAACAATGTTTTCATTGGAGTCCTTGAAACCTGGGATTCAATTTCTTGGGAGCTGTCGGAGCCATCATTGCGAGCTGAAGAGACTAAATAAGATAGCAGGCTATAGTTGCCAGTATGCATCTGTGTTACAATTTCTAGACATTTTTTAAGATTGACAACAAAGTTGGCTGTTCAAGAACATGCCAGGCTTGCTGCTAGCACTGCTCCCTTCTCCCTTTTGTGTATTGGTTCAAAATGACTGAAAATGAAAACCCTGGTGAAACTATTTTTCAGAGCATTGAAAGTAACCAAAATTTGCTTTTTTATATGTATAAACAAGATGTAGCATGAACCTTTCAACATTTTTCTGGGGTTACTTTGATGAAAAAACACAATGGAGGTTGTTTATTTAGAAAAGACAGCGTGTCACATGGAGGGCAAATGAAATGTTGAGATTTGGCAAGACCTGCTATCTTGTTTACTCTCTTCAGCTAGCCACGATGGCTCTGACAGCTCCCAAGAAATTGAGTCCCAGGTTTCTCAGGCCTCCAATGAAAACAGTTAGACACCTTTTAAACACAGAAAGTGTTACTATATAAGTAAGTTTAAACATTTCCTTTATATTTTGTAATGTATTCAGAATGCTTGCACTGGCTGCCTTTTTATTATTTATGTTTATTTCTGAGAGAACTCAAAAACAACCAGCAAACTGATTGTAAACAGTGAAAATTCTGGAAAGACTGTACTATTATTCAAGTTTGGAGGAAGGTGTTGTATCTATGCTTTAATGCGTTCAATCAAGCATGTAGATACGTTGAATTAAATCAGAGTCAGGCAGACAGGCTTATAACTGCGATGTTCACATTATTGCGTAAAATGGCCGACTGCCCTTTTCCCGGGTAATTCCCACAATGCAATCCACATTACATTACCGTATTGACTGGTGTCAAACTCGCAATCAATACACGACATCCTCCTTTTCCTTGGAAACAAACTTGCAGTTTACAAACAGTTGCTTACAATAACACTGCATAACTTATTTGGTTTATAAACTTTTTACAAACTTGTGTCTTGCCACACAACTAAATAATTCCCAGGTTTAAACATTTAACATCACCCATGCAGTTGTCGCACAGTTTATGTTGTGACATAATCAGACAGTCTTTGGGGTTTTCTTTTAACCCTTTGAGGTCTGGCTGTATTTGGGTATGTCTGACATGTTGGTGTCAGTGGGTATTGCCTGTGTCACAGTGGTATGTGTGTCAGGGTCTACTATACTGTCCTCAGCCCCTTGTGTTTCCTCCTGCTAATGGAGTGTCTCCTTTGGTCCACTGGTTCTGTATTTCTTCACAAACGTAGTATTTCTCGAGTAGCGTGCGCCGTCTGGAGATTCTACTACTACTTGACTCCCTGTTTTACTCAAAACTTTGTGCGGTGTGGCATTAAAAGGAGTGGTGAACTTGTCCACTTTGTCCTGCCGTACCAGCACCGTGTTGCCAACTTCCACCTCTGAGTATTGTGTTCTCCACTGTTCATCTGCGTACAGTTTGGACTTGCCTTTTTGTTCTGCGTCCCAGTCACGTACTTCCATGTCTGCGCGCGACTCTGTGATATCTGGCAGCTTTCCTCTCATTTTCTGTTTCAAAAGCAGCTCTGCCGGGCTCTTTCCTGTCGTGGCATGGTCAATGCTCCTGTACACAGTCACATATTTTCTAAGTTCATGTTTCCAATCTAGTCTTTCTGACTGAGCAATTCTGATTCTCTTCATCAGCAATGCATTCTGGCGCTAAACTTCTCCGTTAGCCTGAGCCCATTTTGCTGTCATTTTCAGGTGTTTGATCCTGCTGTTTTCACAGTATTCTTTGAATAATTCAGATCTGAATTGGGGACCATTATCAGATTTGCAGGTGATTGGCAAACCATGACGGCTGAAGATTGACTCTAAACTATCAATAACCTTCTCTGTTGTTGTGGAGGTCATGATGTTGTATTCATAGTAGCAATTATAATAATCAACTACCACAAGAATGGAGTGGTTGGATGGCAAGGGTCCCAGAAAGTCTATAGCTACATCCTGCCAGGGGCCCTCTGGTAATGGTGTTGGTCTCAACGGTTCAGGTGGGTCGGGTCTGGCTACTATCTGACAGCCGTGGCACGCTTTACAGTGTTTTTCAGCTGCCTTGTCCATGCCAGGCCACCAAACCTTGGTTCTGAGATGTTGCTTTGTTCCAACTATTCCCAAGTGTCCTTCATGTGCTAACACCAGGGCTCGTGCGTGTAACACTGGGTAGCACGATGCATGTTCCCCGAAAAACTAGGTACCCCACTACGCACAGCTCATTTGCAGTTGCTGCATAAGCTTTACAGTTCTCAAAATGTCCGTTTGTGATTGCCTTCTGTATCTCAATCAGCTCTGGGTCGGTAGCAGAGGCTTCCTCCACCTGTCTAGTAGTGAGTGCTTTTGGTGTCGCACTCACAGCTACAAATCTCACGTATTCATCTGAGCCATGAGAATGTCTCTCCTGTTTTGCTGTCTCCCCCAGCAATCGTGACAGTGGGTCTGCAATGTTTTGCTTGCCTGGAATGTGCATCACCTTAAAATCGTACGGCTGTAATCTAAGTACCCATCTCTCTATACGGGCACAGGGTTTAGAGTGTGGGCCATATATCACTTGTAATGGCTTATGGTCAGTTACCAAGTTAAATTTTCGGCCATACACATATGGATGCAGCCTCTCACAAGCCCATACAAGAGCTAAAGCCTCTCCCTCTGTTTGAGAGTATTTCCTCTCGCAGTCTGTTAAACTACAACTTACATAGCATATTGGCACCTCTTGTCCCTGTTGGTCCTGAACTAGTACTGCACCTAAACCTACAGGACTGGCATCTGCTATCACCTTGGTTGGTGCGTCCTTATCAAAATATGCTAAAGTGCCGGCTTGAGTGCACTGAATGACTGTCTCTGTTGTGATCCAAATTTAAATGGTGTGTCTTTTCTCGTCAGGCATCGCAGTGGCTCTGATAGCGTTGCAAACTGCGGGATGAATCTGCTACTGTACCCAACGAGTCCCAAGAAACTCCTCACCTCTGTAGCATTCTCTGGATCCCGAGCTTCTGCCACCGCTCGCACTCTCTCTGCTGTTGGTCCGATGCCCTTTTCAGACAACAGGATTCCCATGAAAATCAATCGGTCCATGTTGAATTGGCACTTCTCTGAGTTTAGTGTCAGTCCACTTTCCATTAGTCTGGTCATGACAGTGTGCAGGCGTCTGTCGTGCATTTCCTGGTCGTGTGCATGCACGATAATGTCATCTGAGATGTTTTCAACACCCTCTATTCCAGCTAAGGCATTAGCTATCTCGTGCTGATATTGCTCACTAGCTGAAGATACACCGAATATCAGCCTCTTGTACCTGTATACTCCGTTATGTACTGCAAACGTTGTGATTTCTCGTGACTCGGGCCAGTTCTAGCTGGTGATAACCCCATGTCCATGTCCCTCAATTGTTTTATTTTGGCCTCTACTGCCCCCCTTAAGTTGAATGGTATACGCCTGAGTGGGGCTGGGCCACAGGCTTCATTTGTGGGTCGATATACAAACTGATCTGTTTTGTGTTCAGCCTTCCTACTCCCTGGAACACCTTTGGATACCGCTGTTCTAGTAGCTGTCTTACATCTACCACAGCTGAGACATCTGCGCCTAATTTTAAAACTCCCAGTTTCATGGCTGTCTCCCTTCCTAGCAACGGCTCTCCATGGCCTTTAACCACAATGAACTCCGCCTGCTCAGTTCTCTTACCTATTGTAATCCCACATGTGAATACACCTTTAACTGACAGTGGTTGGCTAGAAGCATAAGAGAATAACTTTCTCTCTGTCTTAGGGACATGTGACTGACACTTAATGTGTTCTGACTTTAATCCTTCCCATGTATTCTCATCTTTCACATTACTAGTTGCACCTGAATCAATTAACATTCTCAGGTTTACTCCCCCCACACAAAAGGTAAGTCTCTGTCACGTTATTTCCAGTAACAGCAAATGCAAAGTCATTTTGTTCCTCTACATTGTTCACACTGTGTTTCTTTGTACCCTTTTTGCGGCATACTTTGGAGAAATTATCCTTTGCCTTGCACTTATGACATGTCTGTCTGCGTGCTGGGCATTTCGGATCTCTGCCCACGTGGTCTGTGTGTCCACATCTGTAACATTTCCTTTCGTTCCTATCGCCATTTCCCTTTGGTTTCTCTGTCGAGCTTTTCGCATAATACCCTCTTTTCTGTGTAACACAACGAACAGTATCTGTCTCCGCCTTCTCTGTACATGACATGACTGACATCTGCTCCTCGACGTTTTCACATTGTGAGGCCAATTGTAACGTGCGGGCGAGCGTTCGACCTTGCCCTTCCTCTAGCAATTTTCTCCGCACATAGGCTGACGTGCACCTACTCAGGATAGCGTCTCTTATTTGATTATCCGCATCCTTCCCAAAAGCACAGTCTTTAGCAGCCTGCCACAAGTGAGTAACAAATTGTTGCACAGCCTCACCTGTCTTCTGGGACAACTTATGAAAAGTCTGTCTTGCAAATGCTGCGTTGACCTGGGGCACGAAGTAGTGATTCAAAGCACTAACTGCTGGCTCTCCTGTGTCTGGTAGAGTCGAAAAGATATCCTAGACATCTGGTCCTGCTAGGTGTAGAAGTAGATCTCATCTCTTCTCTGCTTTGTGGCACCTGTAGAGGTATCGTCGATAATGAGTCCTTTGCCGTCGGCATAAAGCTCAAAAGACGTTAACCACCTCGTCCATCTTGGACCCAACGTGGCTGGCTCAGCGAAGCATGCGAAATTTTGAATGCCGGTCTTCTCCATCCTAACTAACTAAAACTTGGGCAACTACCTATCTAAAATGATTCCGTTCGTTATCCTCGTCGCCAATGTTGTATGAACGCATTAAAGCATAGAATCAGGCAGACAGGCTTATAACTGCGATGTTCACTTTATTGCGTAAAATGGCCGACTGCCGTTTTCCTGGGTAATTCCCATAATGCAATGCACATTACATTACCGTATTGACTGGTGTCAAACTCGCAATCAATACACGACAGAAGGTTCTTTGTTTAAATTCAGGACTTAACTTTTTATTTATGTGAATCATTTTGCAGAAATATTTGCTGAAGACGAAAACATGAAAATGTTTTTAGCCATTTATTAAGTTTTAGACTGCCAGTATAACTAGATGAATTATATCAACCTGTTTGTTACCAAATTTTGACAAACTTACTAAAGTATAAACTAATTGTGACAACTACAACTACTCAAGACCTCAAGACAATTCATTAGTTTTTAAAATAACAACAGAAAAAGCTGGAAAAACTCAGCAGGCCAGGCAACATCCGTGGAGAGAGAAATAGAGTTAACGTTTCAGGTTGAAACCCTTCTTCAGAACTGAGAAAAAAGCAGGAAATGAAACATGAAAAAGCAAGTTGGGGGCTGGGAAATGGGGGAGGGGATGAAAGAACAAAAGGGAAGGCCTGTGAGAAGTAAAGAGACATTAAGAGATATTCAAGGCGAGACGAGATGGTAATAGGACAGATTAAAAAACAAAAGATGGCTCTAGATGAAGTGTGAAATGTGCTAGCAGAATGAAAGACAGCTGCCATGTGGGAGAGAAAAAAAAGAAAAGGCACAAACCAAAAGTGTGGATAAAAATATATAAATATGATAGGGGCCGAGGTTATGATCTGAAATTGTTGAACTCGATGTTGAGTCCGGAAGGCTGTAAAGTGCCTAAACGGAAGATGAGATGCTGTTCCTCGAGCTTACACTGAGCTTCCATGGAACAATGCAAGAGGCCGAGGACGGTGAGGTCTGAGTGGGAATGGGGCAGTGAATTAAAATAACAGGTGACCGGAAGCTCGGGGTCACCCTTACGGACTGAACGGAGGTGTTCTGCAAAGCGGTCACCCAATCTGCATTTGGTCTACCCAATGTAGAGGAGACCACATCGTGAGCAGCGAATACAGTATACTAGATTGCAAGAAGTACAAGTAAATCACTGTTTCACCTGGAAGGGGTGTTTGGGGCCCTGGACAGTGGGAAGGGGGGAGGTATAAGGGCAGGTGTTGCATCTCCTGCGCTTGCACGGGAAGGTGCCGGGCGAAGGGGAAGGGGTGCTGGGGGTGATAGAGGAGTGGACTAGGGTGTCTTGGAGGGAGCGGTCCCTACGGAATGCTGAAAGGGGAGGTGAGGGGAAGATGCGTTTGGTGGTGGGATCACATTGGAGGTGGCGGAAATGGCGGAGGATGATGCGTTGAATGTGGAGGCTGGTGGGGTGAAAGGTGAGGACAAGAGGAACTCTATCATGGTTCCAGGAGGGAGGGGCAGGGGTGAGAGCAGAAGTGCGGGAGATAGAACGGACGCGGTCGAGGGCCGTGTCAACCACGGCAGAGGGGAATCCTTGGTTGAGGAAAAAGGAAAACATGTCGGAAGCACTGGTATGGAAGGTGGCATCGTCGGAGCAGATGCGGCGGAGACGGAGAAACTGGAAGAATGGAATAGAGTCCTTGCAGGAGGCGGGGTGGGAGGAAGTGTAGTCCAGGTAGCTGTGGGAGTCAGTGGGCTTGTAGTGAATGTTGGTCAATAACCTATCCCAAGAGATGGAGACGGAGAAGTCGAGGAAGGGAAGGGAAGGGTCGGAGATGGACCATGTGAAGGTGAGGGAAGGGTGGAAATTTGAGGCAAAGTGAATGAAATTGTCTAGTTCAGGGCAAGAGCAGGAAACGGCACCGATGCCTGCCTTTTCGTGGGATATGTGGAACTCTTTGTTCCAGTCCTACTCGGGTCCCCTCCCTCACCTCTTTTTCCGGTACATTGATGACTGTATCGGTGCCGTTTCCTGCTCAACAATTTCAGATCATAGCCTCGGCCCCTATCATATTTATATATTTTTTATCCACACTTTTGGTTTGTGCCTTTTCTTTTTTTTCTCTCCCACATGGCAGCTGTCTTTCATTCTGCTAGCGCATTTCACACTTCATCTAGAGCCATCTTTTGTTTCTTAATCTGTCCTATTACCATCTCGTCTCGCCTTGAATATCTCTTAACTCTGTTTCTCTCTCCACGGATGTTGCCTGGCCTGCTGAGTTTTTCCAGCTTTTTCTGTTATTATTTCAGACTTCCAGCATCCACAGTATTTTGCTATCCTTTAGTTTTTAAGATGAGTTAACTAATTATGCTAATTCAGGATGGATGGAGCGGTTGGGGCCATTAGAAATACAAATACTTCTCACAAACCTTCCCTTTTGTTCTTTCATCCCCTCCCCCCTTTCCCAGTCCCCAACTTGCTTTTTCATCTGTTTCATTTCCTGCTTTTTTCTCAGTTCTGAAGAAGGGTTTCAACCTGAAACGTTAACTCTGGTTCTCTCTCCACGGATGTTGCCTGGCCTGCTGAGTTTTTCCAGCTTTTTCTGTTATTATTTCAGATTTCCAGCATCCATAGTAACTTGCTATCCTTTAGTTTTTAAGATGAGTTAACTAATTATGTGCTAATTCAGGATGGATGGAGCGGCTGGGGCCATTAGAAATACAAATACTGGCCAGCTGAATGCTAACTGATGATTTTGTTTTTAATGTATTATTAATAAACTAGTCTAACTTCCCAATTCGTTACAAGGAGTTCTGAAGTCTTGGGGTGGAATCAGTGTTGATTTCAACACCAGGAGGAGAAAGAGCATTAAAAATCAACGCAAAATTTTATTCAACGCTGAGGTGTTTTGTCCCTCCATGCATGCATTTTAGATAGATAAACTCTAGCTGTCGAAAGTGGTAGCAAGTACATCAGCTCTTCTGGTGAATGTTTCTGCTAATCAAAGTGAGGGTTGTCCATTCAGGAAATGGAAAGCTTTTCCATAAGCTTTGAAAACTATTTAGTTACAGTGCAACCCGCGTTAAAATCCTCCAATATACCCACTACCTGACGTCAAAAAAAATCATATCCTACTTTATTAATATAGAAACATAGAAACATAGAAGATAGGAGCAGGAGTAGGCTATTCGGCCCCTCGAGCCTGCTCCTCCATTCAATGAGATCATGGCTGATCATCCAAATTCAGTACCCTGTCCCTGCCTTCTCCCCATATCCCTTGATCCCTTTAGCTTTAAGAAATATATCCAACTCCTTCTTGAATATATTTAATGAATTGGCCTCCACTGCCTTCTGTGGTAGAGAATTCCACAGGTTCACCACTCTCTGGGTGAAGAAATTCCTCCTCATCTCTGTCCTAAATGACCTACCCCTTATCCTTAGACTGTGACCCCTGGTTCTGGACTCCCCGGCCATTGGGAACATACATCCTGCATCCAGTCTGTCCACTCCTGTTAGAATTTTATAAGTTTCAACGAGATCCCCTCTCATTCTTCTAAACTCCAGCGAGTATAAGCCCAATCGACCCAATCTCTCCTCATACGTCATTCCTGCCATCACAGGTATCAGTCTGGTGAATCTTCGTTGCACTCCCTCCATGGCAAGAACATTCTTCCTCAGATAAGGTGACCAAAACTGCACATAATACTCAAGGTGTGGTCTCACCAAGGCCCTGTACAACAATGAGTTTTTTCTACTCCCCACACCAGCTATCTTTTTGCCTTATCTGAATGAGTTTGTTAGTTTAATGCCAACATGAACCAAATGATGACAAATCTGTGCTGTGGGCCCATGTCCACTAGGAACTGGACTGAGAGTTCCCAAGTTCATTTTATTTAAGACCCTTACAGCTTACATAGAGAAGAGACTTTAATCCCATCAGTCTGAGCTGAATTTGAACTTGAGTGTCAGAAGGGAAAGGACTCTGTTCATGCAATATCCCACCCAAATGCATAGCTTCATTTTAGATATTTTTAAATAGTCATATCTCTGGGCATATCACTTTTTTTCCTAAAGTGAACAAGGACTGCTAATTTGATACTTATTATTGAAATGTACTTTTTAAATTTTACTTTGCAATTGTTCTTGAAACTAGTCAGTTTTGTAGTGCTTTTGGAAAAAAAAAGCACTGTCTGAATTGTTAAACTGCAGCAAGTAATTTGATGGCTTCATTTGTCAATCAATTTTAAATACCATATGGTTTGTAGAAGACAGCCCAGCTATAATGTGACTGTTGATCTTGCCGGAATAACTAGCATACCTTTAATCAAAATGTATTTCTTATGCTAGACATGCCTGACTAAAGTGTAGACTATTGACCTTTCCAGCAATTAATCTGTAACCACCTTTCAAATGCCTGCATTTCATATTTGATCTTAGAATCATAGAAACTTACAGCCATTCGGCCCATCGTGCCTGTGCTGGCTCTTTGTAAGACCAGTCGTGCTTAGTCCCACATCCCCGTTTTTTGTCCCTAACCCTGTAAGTTCCTCACCCTCAAGTACCCGTCCAATTCCCTTTTAAAATTATTTATGGAATCAGCTTCCAACACCTTTTCAGGTAGAGCATTCCAGATCCCGACAACTCTGTGAAAAAATGTCTCCTTAACTTCCCTCTAGATCGTTTGCCAATGCTTTTGAATCTATGACCTCTGGTTATTGACCCACTCACCAGAGGAAATAGTTTTTCTCTATCGACTCTATCAAAACCTCTCATCATCTTGAAAACCTCTATTAGGTCACCTCTTAACCTTCTCTGTTCCAAGGAGAACAGCCCTAACTTTTCCAACCTCTCCTCATAACTGAAGTCCCTCATCCCTGGTAACATCCTGGTAAACCTCCTCTGGACCCTTTCTAAGGCCTTTACATCTTCCCTGAAGTATGGTGCCCAGAATGGTCCACAATACTCCAGCTGAGGCCTAACCAGTGATTTACAAAGTTCTAGCATGATCTCTTGCTTTTATATTCTATGCCTCTATTTATAAACCTGAGTAACCCATGTGCTTTTTAACCACCTTATCAACTTGCCCAGCCTCCTTTAAGGATTTATGTATATAGACACCAAGGTGTCTCTGCTCATCTACACTTTTCAGAATTATGCCATTTATAGTTACTGCCTTTCCATATCAGTCCTCCCAAAGTGCATCACTTCACACTTCTCCATATTGAATTCCATCTGCCATGCTTCTGCCCATTTCACCATCCTGTCTATGTCATCCTGAAGTCTATAACTATCTACATCACTATATACTACTTTGCCAAGTTTCTTATCATCTGCAAACTTTATAATGCTGCTCACTACATCCGAATCTAGTTTGTTGCAGAGTAATGGACCCAAAACTGATCCTTGGTGAACACCACTGCAAACTACCTCCCAGTCTGAAAAACATCCATCCACCACTACCCTTTCCATCCTGTCACTGAGCCAATTTTGTATTCATACCGCCACTTTCCCCTTAATTCCATGGGCTTCCATCTTCTTAATACGCCTCCTGTGTGGCACTTTGTCGAATGCCTTCCGAAAGTCCATACAACATCTATTGCACTACCTTGATTAACTTTCTCTGTTACCTCATCAAAGAATTCAATCAAGTTCGTCAGATCCGATTTGCCTTCAATAGATCCATGCTGGCTCTCCTTGATTAACCCATGCCTTTCCAAATGAAAGTTTTTATCCCTGATAATGGTTTCCAATAACTTCCCCACCACTGATGTTAGGCTGACTGGCCTGTAGTTTCCTGGTTTATCCCTCTCCCCTTTCTTGAATAGTGGTATAACATTAGTAACCCTCCAGTCCTCCGGCACTAATCCTGTATCCAATGAGGATTGAAAGATTGTGACCAATGCTTCTGCTATTTCTACCTTTGCCCTTTCAGCAACCTAGGATGCATTCCATCTGGACCCAGTGACTTACTAACTTTCAGTAATGCTAATCTTTTCAGTATGTCTTCTCTATCTATTCCTATCCTGTCCATAACTTTCCTGTTCTCTTTTAGTGTAACCTTCACATCGTCCACTTCATTTGCGAAGACTGATGCAAAGTACTCATTTAATACTTTAGCATTAGCTTTGGATGCTCTACCTTTTCCCTTCAAAGGAATATGCCTAGTTTGCACCTGAACTATCTCTTCCCTGAATGCCCTCCATTGCTCCATTACTGCTTTACCCTGCAATCATCCTGTCCAATCTACCTATGCTAGGTCCCTTCTTGTTTCAAGAGCCAATCTAATACTAGCTATACTGTAATTAATTTATGAACATCAGTGACTAAAATATATGGTGCTTGGCCATTATAAAAATAATTCCTAATGCTGTTCTGTACTTAGATGATAAGGATGTACTGCTTCTCTGTTTCAAAAAGATAGTTAATTGAATGTACTGTTACTGTACCTGCGACTTGATAGAGGTGTTTAAAGTTATGAAGCAATGGGACAGAGTAGTTAGAAACAAAATGTTTTCAGTGGTTCCGATGTCTAGAACGAGGGAACGTAGATATAAGATTAAATGTAAGAGATTTAGGACAGAGCAGGAGAAACCTTTTTTTACACAGAAGGTTGTAAGGCCGTGGAATGTACTACTAGAGTTAGTGATAGAAGCAAAGACAAAGTTAACTTTTAAGGTAAGGTTAGATAGAAGGAAAGGGGGATGAAGGGATATGGTAACAGGGCAGGCACATGGGATTGGGACTACTGCTTGTGTGGAGGACAAATACCAACATGCACTGATTTGGCCGAATGGCCCATTTCCATGTTGCAATTCCTATGTAATCTACCTTTATATTGTATTTGTTTTGAAGTTTTCTTTTTCAGAAGCACATCTTTACTGAAAATAAGTGTTTCCTTGATGGCATATTTTGTCTATCAAGAAGTGTTTTTCTAATGTGTTGTTGAGCCATACAGAAAAGGAAGATCCCAGATTCAGTCTCCAGGCTGTGCTGAGCTAGCTGGTAGTGCTTCTTAGTTGAGGGGAAAAGTGTCATGGTTCCTGTGGTCGATCCTGATTATTGTCGAACATCCCTTGCTGGAAGTGCATGTGCAGATGTTGGGTGAGGACAGGATGAAGTTCATCTGCCGTGTCCTTCCCCCACCCCAAGATAAAATAGCTGGCCAGTACTTGGGTATGATTAGTCAACTGGGCGAGATACCAGAGGGCGACCAGTGACCTTGGAACAGTAGCCCAGCAAGAAAGAAAGAACTTACATTTATATGGCACTTTATGTCCTCGGGATGTTCCAAAACGCTTCACAGCAAACTATTTTTGAAGTGTAGTCAGTTTTTATAGGTAAGTGCATTAGCCAATTTGCACACAGCAAGATCCCATAAATAGCAATGAGATACTCTATTTTGCTGGTGTTAGTTGAGGGATAAATGTTAAGGAAGACACTAAGAGAACTCCTTGTACTTCTTCAAATATTGCCCTGAGAGTTTTTACATCTACTTGAACAGACAAACAGGGCCTCGGTTTAACATCTCATCTGGAGAATGACAGCTCAACAGGGCAGCATTCCCCAGTGCAGGCTGGGCTATACGCTCAAGTCCCTGGAGTGGATCTTGAACCCATGACCTTCTGACTCAGAGGCAAGAGTGCTAAAACTGTGAAGTTGACACTTAAGCGAAACATCAATATCTTCTGGAGAGGACGGGGAAAATGGTTGAGGGTAAATAAGGGGTTGGGGTTGGTGGGAAGTCGCTATTTTTATCAAGAAAGAATGTTCTTGGCTGCCAGCTATTCCATATGTCCAAACCTGTGCCTATCCTGTGACATTGCTGGCACTCTTCTGTCTGCATTACCAGTGAAGTACAAATTATGTTTTGTTCCAAATTCACTCCTTAAATAAATTTCAGTTTTAAAACTATTCATAATTAATAATAATCGTGTATATGTTAAACTGATTGTCTGGTTTCATATTGCTACAAGCAGTCAATACACCTGAATGCATTCACTAAAGTATTCAGTAAAAAGTAAACATTAATTACAGTTGTAATTAATAAAGATGGTGTGGAGATGCCATTAAATTTCATTAAATATTTGGGCCTAGAAATTCAGTGCCCTTAACACCGATTTTGCGGCGCTAGAGGGCCTAGCGCTGCAATTGGCGCCGGTTCCTAAATTGCCTGGCGCCCTTCCGCGGCGGTAGACCGGTAGCGCTGCGCCGGCACCGATGACGTCATCGGTGTGCGCAGCGTCCCGGTTGCCGTGGTAACCCGGCCCCAAGCCGAAATTCAGTTGCGGCCGCCTCGCCAGTGGCAGCCGCAACTAAGAGTGTTGCCGGAGTCTGCGCCGGCGCTTTAAGGAGGCGCGGCGGCCGGCCGCTTTCCCGCCGGCCGCCTGCCCGCAGCTCCCTCCCCGGACTTCTCCCCCCCCCCCCTCCCGGAACAGATGCAAGCCCAGCACTTGTCCGAGGTGCCGGGCTCATTTTTGATGAGATTTGCGCGGGCCGCGGCCGGGTGCAGGCAGCTCCTCCTTAACGGAAGGAGGAGGCCTGCACTTCCCGAGCCTGCCGCACCGCAGCGGGCGCCGCAGCGCCGGAATAGCGCCGCAATGCGGCGCGTTGCGCCAGTTTTCAGGCGCTAAAACCCTTCAGTAGCGCCGGCAGCCGTTTGGGCGCGGCGCTACTGAATTTTTGGCGCGCGCAAAGGGCTTTAGCGCCGGCGCTAACTTCCGGCGCTAAAGCCCTGGCGCAGCGCAAACTCAATTTCTAGGCCCAGATCTTTTTAAACCTCCAGATAGTTAAGTACTTTGAGTGAATATTGTATAGTCTGCGAATACTAATAACATTTTACTTTATTGACTACACTATTTGTTCCCATTGTTAAACTATGGTATTGTTCACAGTAAGTCAGAAGATGAGGTGCTTTATAAGGACAAGAGCACTGTGCTATGTAATATAAAATGTATTATTCTGCTGCTGTCAGCTGTGGCTCAGATGGTAGCACACTCACCTCTGAGTCAGAAGGTTGTGAGTTCATAGTCCCACTCCAGGGACTTGAGCACATAAAGCTAGGCTGACACTCCAGTGCAGTGCTGAGGGAGTGCTGCACTGTTGGAGGTGCCATGTTTTGGATGAGATGTTAAACCGAGGTCCCGCCTGCTCTCTCAGGTGGACGTAAAAGATCCCATGGCACTATTTCGAAGAAGAGCAGGGGAGTTATCCCCGGTGTCCTGGCCAATATTTATCCCTCAACCAACATAACAAAAACAGATTATCTGGTCATTATCACATTGCTGTTTGTGGGAGTTTGCTGTGCGCAAATTGGCTGCCGCATTTCCCACATTACAACAGTGACTACACTCCAAAAGTACTTCATTGGCTGTAAAGCACTTTGAGGTGTCCGGTAGTTGTGAAAGGCACTATAGAAATGCAAGTCTGTCTTTTATTTTGCTAAGATGCAGCTGACTGTAACATGATGTGCTCCCTTAATGTTGCAAAGTCTAATTTTCATGCATTCCTGAAAGTAAATTAGAGGGTAAATGCTCTTAAGATCCTCTGGTCAATTAGAGGTCAGAAGAAAGCAGCAGAAAATGCCTTTTTTGCTTTTTTTTAGAAGAATTACACCACAATTTGCAGTTGTGACACCCAAAGTGTGACGGATACATCTCCAGGCTTTTATTTGTGTACTAGCGAATCTTGTGTGGCATGCTCTCAATAAATCAGAGGATTGGCCAATTTATAAGGAAAGTTACATTATACAATGTAAAACACAATGGTCTTAAAATTCCACTGGCGAGTTGCACTTGATATGCACCAATTAGTCTGGAGTTGACCCTTGCCAATGCTCTATGGAGCTGAATCTGCCAGAATATTATGGGCAGTTTACCTGTATATCCATTGGCAGATCACCAGCACAAATCTCGTTATATGGGAGTAATTTGCTGGGGATACTTGGAAATTGGAATGCAGCCTTAAAAAAGTCAAGGTCTGGCTAAAGATTGCAGCAGCTGACTGAGGGAACAGTAGGTGAGTAGGCAAACATTTGGCTTACTGAGTTCGTTATAAGATAGCTGCACTGGATGACTCGTGTGATTTTGTCTGACTATTCAAGAATGTCTTCCACTAAATGATTTGGCATAGGACATAGGCTGAAGAAAGGACAAGAATATTATGAAGAGAAACAATAGAAGAGTCCACAATTTCAATGAAATTGATCTGAAACGTTTCGTGAGGAAATTAAGTGGAGAAGAGAGAGAGAGAGAGAGGGAGATGGACTGCTGGGTTTCCATGGAAGGAAACTGCAAAAAATTGTGTCTCGTGCCATGTGAAGGGAGGTAGCAGTGTGTCAGCTGTGACTCAATTGGTAGCACTCTTGCCTCCGAGTCTGAAGGTTGTAGGTTTACTCCAGAGAAATGAGCACAACAATCTAGACTGACATTCCAGTGCAGTACTGAGGGAACGCTGCACTGTCGGAGGTGCTGTCTTTTGGATGAGACATTAAACCGAGGACCTGTCTGCGTCTCAGGTGGACTTAAAAGATCCCATGGCACTAATTCGAAGAAGAGCAGGGGAGTTATCCCCAGTGTCCTGGCCAATATTTTACCTCAATCAATATCACTAAAAACAGATTATCTGGTGATTATCACATTGCTTTATGTAAATTGTCTGCCACGTTTCCCACATTACAACCTTTTCAAGTGACCGCTCTTCAAAAGTACTTTTTGCTGTAAAGCGCTTTAGGACGCCCTGAGGTCGTGATAGGCGATATATAAATGCAAGTCTTTTTTCTTTTTTAATGCTGCAAGCTCAATAACCAGACCAGGGCTGACAAAGTAACACACCAGTCACTCTGGCCTAGAAATTCGGTATGGCCCCGCCAGGTCTTTTGTGCCCGAAATTTTGCGCTCGCCAGGATTCCCGTAGCGCCCGCCTAAAATTCAGTTGCGACGGACCAAGACGGCGGCGGGCGCTATTGCAGGGTTTGGCCGCCTCGCTAGGGGCGATGAATGTCACTTTCAGGCGTCCAGCTCCCGCTGCGGCACCCGATGCGGTGCGGCAGGCTGGGGTACTGCAGGCCTCCTCCTTCTCTTAAGGAGGAGCTGCCTGCAGCCGTCAGATCGCCGGTGGATTCCCCCGGCAAATGAGCCCGGCACCACGGAGAAGTGCCGGGCTCGCGGGACTCAGACATCAATGCCGCGGGGGGGTGGTGCAGGAGTCCGGGGAGGGAGGTGCGGGCAGGCGGCCGCCGGGAAAGCGGCCGGCCGCCGCTCCACCTTTATGCGCCGGCCTTTCGGAGCTGCAAGACCCCGTTTCACAAACGCTGTTTGCGGCTGCCACGGGCGAGGCGGCCGCAACTGAATTTGGCCATCGGGCCGGAATAGCATTGCAACCGGGGCGCTGCGCACACCGGTGACGTCATCGGTGCCGGCGCGGCGCTACCGGCTAACGCCGATGTTAGGGTCCATCTGAATTTCGGGCGATAAAAAACTTCAGGCGCAAACCACTTTATAGCCAATAAGTGGGCGCAAACGCAACTGAATTTCTAGGCCTCTCTCTTTTCTCCCCTGAGCACCAGTACAATCTACATCCTCTAGAATCAAGAGCTATACAAATAACCCTTCACAATGCACTTTAATAATGTTAAGTCTGTGTGTTATATTGAGAATTACTACACAGACCACAAGAGTAAACTTTAACAGGTCTTTACTAGTTGAAGGTCAGGGCGGAACTGCCCAATAAATCATTACACAGCACATATATACCGGTGTGGTCACCACCGGTATTACAGTATACAGCAGCCAAGATAAAGTAGTGCAACCCTTAAAATAGTTCTCTTAAAGGTGGAACGGTTACATACACTACAATCCTCCCTTTTTAGGTTAACAGTATATATTCCCATTAAACATAACATCATAACATATATACACAACTTCATGTAAAAACAGTTCACAGATTCAGTCTCTCTGGAGGCTTCCTGACTCGGTCCGGATAATGCCTCGGTGGTGTAGTAGTTTTCGGTGGTGTAGTTTCTCGTTTCCCTTTCAATGGCAGAATTTGTTACTGGTAGACATTCCACTATGGTTGAGTGGAACATCTCCACTGGGTCTACTGTAGGTGCCTCTTCTACCGTTGGCAACGGTAGGCGTGATAAACCGTCAGCATTCCCATGCTGTTTTGATCCTTTGTATTCTATGTCATATTGGTGTGCCCCTAGGAAAAGGGACCACCTCTGTAGCCTTTGCGCTGTCATAATGGAAACGCCCTTTTTAGGGTTGAATATGGATACCAACGGCTGGTGGTCTGTCAGCAGTGTAAACTTCTGGCCCTGCAGGTAATGATTAAACTTCTTTACACCCCACACCAGGCTGAGAGCCTCCCTATCTATCTGAGCATAGTTGCGCTCAGTGGAGGTCAATGATCTGGATGCAAATGCGACTGGCCTTTCCGAGCCATTTGCCAACTTGTGTGAGAGTACTGCTCCAATACCATAAGGAGAAGCATCACAAGCTAAACGAATAGGTAGCGTTGGGTTGAAGTGAGCCAACACTTCCTCTGAGGTGATCAATGTCTTGCTTTTGCGAAAGGCCTTCTTACAGTCCTCGCTCCACTTCCATGGTACTTCTTTCTGCAAAAGAGCATTCAGCGGGTGCAGCACCGTGGATAGATTTGGCAGAAACTTATGGTAATAGTTAATCAACCCTAGGAACGATCTCAACTGGGATACATTTTCCGGAGCGGGAGCCTTCACAACAGCTTCGATCTTGTCAGGTGACTTGTGCAGCCCCTCCTGGTCAATGACATGACCACAGTACGAGATCCGTTTCTGAAAGAACTCACATTTCTGGCGATTAACTCGAAGGCCATATTCCTTCAACCTGGTGAGCACCAGTTTCAAATTTGCAAGGTGTTCCTCATCATCATCTCCTGTAATCAGGATATCGTCCAAGTAACATTGAGTGCTTGAAATTCCCTGTAATACCTGCTCCATGGCCCTCTGCCAAATTGCTGGAGCCGAAGCCACTCCAAAAACCAGTCTATTATATCGATACAAGCCTCTGTGCCTGTTGATTGTGAGATACTGGCGCGACTCTTCCTCAACTTCCATCTGTAAGTACGCTTGCGCCAGGTCTATCTTGGTGAAGCGTTTCCCGCCAGACAATGAAGCAAAGATATCCTCAATCCGCGGAAGCAGATATTGCACCGTGTGAAGCACCGGATTAACTGTGATCTTGAAGTCTCCACAGATGCGGACCTTCCCCGGTTCCCCTGGCTTGTTACTCGATGAGCGCTTCATGACGGGAACAATGGGCGTGGCCCACTCACTCCAGTCCACCTTAGACAGTGCTCCTGAACGTTCCAGCCCTTCCAGCTCAGCTTCCACAGCAGGTCGTATCGCATACGGTACCGGTCTGGCTTTGAAAAATTTTGGGTTTGCATGTTCTGCAATCTTGATTTTTGCCTTAATTCCTCTCAGTGTTCCCAGTCCCTGTTGGAACACCTCTTTAGCCTCATCCAATATTCTGGACAATCGTTCAGGTTTGACATATTTTTTTCCGGAATCTACCGTTATTGCGTTTAGGGAGTGCCAGTCCATATTTATTTTCCTGATCCACTCCCGTCCCAGAAGTGGTGGACCTCCCTCAGGTAGTACATATAAGTCCATTCCTTGGTGTTCTTTGCCCTTGTGTATCACCTTGACTTTTATCTTTCCGATGGGGTATACTTTTTGCCCCGTGTATGTCTGCAATACTATCTCCGTATCCCGTAGGGGAATATGTTTGAATAACTTTTTGTAATTTTGCTTATTCATGACCGTCAACGCCGATCCGGTGTCCAATTCCATCTTCACTTGGACTCCTGCTATCTGCAGTGTGACCCAGATAGTTTGTCGGTCAGCTTCCTTACTCACGTTGTGAATTCTCAGACTACCCAGTTCCTTGCTGTTGGAGTCTGAATCCGAATTCTGTTCATCCGAACTCTTCTCAGCCACCTTATGTACCTTTCTGCACTTTTCCTGCGGTGACTTTTTGTTGCTGGTCTTCTTTCCTGACCGGCATACTTTAGCTATGTGACCAAGCTTGCCACATTTTCTACATTCCTGGTTTTTAAACCAGCATTGGTTCTGATCGTGTGTTGTCTTTCCACAACGATAACATTTCGTTGTACCCAAAGCCATTTGATCTACGCTGAGTACCGCTGCCTTCAGCTGCATTTCCGCAGTGCCTCTCGCTGCGGCTTCGTGCGATGCTGCAATAGTGACAGCCTTATCAAGTGTAAGATCATTCTCTTCAAGTAGCCGCTTTTGTGTTCCTTCTTTCGACAACCCACACACGAATTTGTCTCTCAGTGCCTCTGTCAGGCTTTCCCCAAACTGACAGTATTTCGCTAGCTTACGCAGTTCAATTAAATACTCCGCGTTGCTTTCCTCTTTCAGTTGCGTTCTCGCATAAAATTTAAATCGTTCCACTAACATCAGCGGTGTGGGGTTCAAATGATTCTTCAGGACAGCAACAATTTTAGCGAAAGTCTGATCCGCCGGTTTAGCTGGTGATAGAAGATGCTTCAATAGCCCGTATGTCTTCGCACCCATTGAGTTTAGTAAGGTTCGTGCTTTATCTTCATCTGATATTTTATTTGCCTTACAATATATCTCTATGCGTTCTACATACGTGGCCCAATCTTCAACATCGGGATCGAAATCGTTGATGTTACCACGCTTAGGCATCCTCGCGATCTTCTTGAGAAACAAAAGAATTATTTTTTTTGTTTTACAAAATGGCGGTTTCCCGCGCTTGTCTTCTTCCCCCGCCTCCGAAAATGGCGGCTTCCCGCATTTGCCTTTTTCCCCCGCTGGCTGTAATGGCGATTGCCGTATTGCTGCGTTCGCCCTCCCCCAGCGGTTTTCAAATCGTGCCTCCCAGCCCCTCTTGCAGTCCGGTCCTTTCCCCCCGGCTGCGGCTGAGTTCTCCGTGGTTTTTTAAATTTTCTCCCGCGCCTTACGCTGACCCGGTCGCTGCGCCTCGCGGCCTCGGTAGCTGCCCGGCCTTTTTCACCGGTCGTGGTCGAGCTCTCTCTCGACGCTGTTGCGTCTCCCAGCCCGCTTGCAGCCCGGTCTTTCGCACCAGCTGCGTTTGCATTCACCGCGGCTTCTGTGCCTTACGCTGCCCCAGTTTCAGCGCCTCTGGCCCCGACTTCTGTCCGGCTCTTTTCCCCGGCCGTGGTCGAGTTCTCCGCCCTTATATCCTCCGTTTTTTATTTTTTATTTTCTCCCCTACTCACAGTCAACGTGGCCGACTTGCTGCTTGTCGCTGATCGGCTTACCCACCACCGTGATAGAAGGGATGATCACTGCCTGTTGCTGATGGAAGGCTTCGTGTCAGAATTCTTCCTTTGCTCTGCAGACCCGAGTCTTTTCTCAGCAGAATGATGAGGGCGGATGCCTCCTCTCGACGCCCGTTAAACTGCCTTGGATGTATCTCTGCCGCAGGGTAAGATCGTACTCGTCGCCACTGTTAAGTCTGTGTGTTATATTGAGAATTACTACACAGACCACAAGAGTAAACTTTAACAGGTCTTTACTAGTTGAAGGTCAGGGCGGAACTGCCCAATAAATCATTACACAGCACTTATATACCGGTGTGGTCACCACCGGTATTACAGTATACAGCAGCCAAGATAAAGTAGTGCAACCCTTAAAATAGTTCTCTTAAAGGTGGAACGGTTACATACACTACAAATAATAATAATAATAATAATCAACTTTATTGTCATTGTTAGTGCACAAGTGCAGTACAACGAAATGTAGGCTTGCGGCTCCCGAGAGTGTACATTTAGATTAAGACATTTAAACATTCAACATACATTTGGCTTGTAATACATTAACATAAACATAACCATAATAAAGTGCATTGGCAGATGTGCAGGCTTTAGAGTTTATTTGTGGAGTTCAGTAGGATGACAGCCCTGGGAAAGAAGCTGTTCCTAAATCTGGTTGTACGGGTGCGAATGCATCTGTAGCGTCTCCCAGATGGCAGGAGGGTGAACAGACTGTGGCTGGGGTGGGTAGGGTCTTTGATGATGGACCGTGACCTCCGTAAACAGCGTTTCTGGTATATGTGCTCTATGGTCGGTAGCCGGGTGCCAGTAATGCGTTGGGCAGTTTTGACTACCCGCTGCAGGGCTTTCCGGTCATAGTAGCTACAGCTGCCATACCATACTGTGATACAGTTCATCAGGATACTCTCTATTGTGCAGTGGTAAAAGTTAGAGAGGATCAGGGGTGACAGGTTACATCCCTTCAGCCTCCTTAGGAAATATAGGCGCTGCTGGGCCTTCTTCACCAGAGAGGAGGTATTTTAGTTAATGAAGACACTAACTTAGTATGTTAGAGTATATATCACCATCTCCCCTAATGGCACTTATTTGCATGCAGAACCGTAAAACTCTTTCCATCAACTGAGGAGCGTACCTGAACCACATCCCTCAATGGCCAGCTTTCACCCAATTCATTCAGTCTTGTTGCAGGAGAAATTTTGTACAATGTCTGCGGGAGGCAGTGGAATGGGGGTGGCATCCCTGACATTATGGGCCTCACCCCCATGAGAAGCAGACCATGGAGCTGCTAGGGAAGCAGTCTGCTATAGCTATAGGAAATGGTGAGGTCGGTGGCACAATACTGGCACCAGGTTAATGGGTGCACACCTACACAGTTGCTGCAGCATTCTTCTGAAGCTGCATACAGCCACAAACTTCCACACCTTTTTCAGGCTTCTTAATGTTCTTAATGTCATCCTTATCTTACACCCTGCTTTCTTGCAAATCCAATGGGAGACAGGCGATGAAGAGAAGGATGAGGAGGAGCAGGAGAGACAGAACTTTTTCCTTGTGGACTCTGTGGATAATGATGCTGGGGGAGGATAATGAAGAGGGAAATGATGTGAAGGTCAAGCCTACCCATTAGTCACTGGACAAAAATCCTGAGCTGTTTTCCTCTGCCACCACCCCCTCGATTTCACCCCGAGTCACTTGTTTTTCATTTCCGTGCACCAGCTTAGATACTTGGCGCGTTGGTTCCTAAACTGGCTGAGTGGCAGGAGGCAGAGGGTGATGGTCGAAGGTTGCTTTTGTGACTGGAAGCCTGTGTCCAGTGGGGTACCTCAGGGATCGGTGCTGGGTCCCTTGCTGTTTGTGATCTACATAAATGATTTGGATGAGAATGTAAAAGGTATGATCAGTAAGTTCGCGGATGACACGAAAATTGGTGGGGTGGTAAATTGCGAGGAGGAAAGCCTCAGGCTACAGGACGATATAAACGGGTTGGTCAGATGGGCGGAAAAGTGGCAAATGGAATTTAACCCTGAAAAGTGCGAGGTGATGCATTTTGGACGGACAAATAAGGCAAGGGAATACACAATGAGTGGTAGGACCCTAGGAAGTACAGAGGGTCAGAGGGACCTTGGTGTACATGTACATAGATCCCTGAAGGCAGCGGAACAGGTAGATAAGGTGGTTAAAAAGGCATATGGGATACTTGCCTTCATTAGCCGAGGCATAGAATATAAGAGCAGGGAGGTTATGATGGAGCTGTACAAAACGCTGGTGAGGCCACAGCTGGAGTACTGTGTGCAATTCTGGTCGCCTCACTATAGGAAGGATGTGATTGCTTTGGAGAGGGTGCAGAGAAGATTCACCAGGATGCTACCTGGGATGGAGCGCCTCAGCTATGAAGAAAGACTAAACAGGCTGGGGTTGTTTTCCTTGGAGCAAAGAAGGCTGAGGGGGGACCTGATTGAGGTGTACAAAATGATGAGGGGCATAGATAGGGTAGATAAAGAGGAACTTTTCCCCTTAGTAGGGGGGTCAATAACAAGGGGGCATAGATTCAGGGTAAGGGGCAGGAGATTTAGAGGGGATTTGAGGAGGAACTTTTTCACCCAGAGGGTGGTTGGAATCTGGAACTCACTGCCTGAAAGGGTGGTAGAGGCAGGAACCCTCACAGCATTCAAGAAGCATTTGGATGAGCACTTGAAATGCCATTGCATACAAGGCTATGGACCAAATGCTGGAAAATGGGATTAGACTGGACAGGGATTGATGGACGGCGCGGACACGATGGGCCGAAGGGCCTCTTTCTGTGCTGTATAACTCTATGACTTTTCAGATAATGTTAGGGCGGATGAGGGAACTGGTGGATTGGGGAGTGGGTGAGGATGTGCCAGCTTCCCAGCAAAGGTCGAGGAGAAAGCTGCCCATGACTTCAGAGTTATTGTACCTAGATCTCATGGGCACTCAGCTGAAAAGAAAGATGTTCGAGGAACAGGCTTGTGCACATGCAGGCCCTGAGATCAGTCTCTGACGATGTGCAACAACTGAAAGGTATGACTCCTGAGCCTACAATCTTCATTTGTGATAACATCAGGGAAGTTTTTTCTTCGTTAAGGGCATTAATGGAGCGTGTGGCAGCTTCATTGGACTCAGAAGCAGCCAGGTACCAGTTGGTACCTCTTCTTTCAGGAATAAACAGACTACTGCTCTACTGGCAGTAAGGGAGAGATTAGACTGCACCCTGCTTCCCGACTCCCTGACCCTGGGTGTCTGGATGCATCCTACTGTCTCTTTGCTTTCAGGATCTAATAGCTGCCATTAGCCGGCTAGTGTGCTGATCAGTAAGGACACAGATCCAGGGTCCAGTGAAAAGGCCACAGCTGGAATATGTGGTGTATGTGCCTTTAAGAGCAATTATGGTGTATGTGCCTTTAAGAGCCCCAGGTGTGCGTAATGCCGGTAATTGCCACTTGGGCTATATAAGCCTATGTATTGTGTATATCCTTTAGAAACCCCCCCCAGACTTGCTTAGTAAATACCTATGAACCAACTCCTGTCTTCAGTGTCTTTATCTATACACGGACACTACAGAATAGACCTGTCTGAGGTTGCTGGTTCTCAGGACAGCAGCACATGCCAGCCACCCGGCCTTCACCCTCAGCACCATGCCAGTAGTGCATAGGAGGTGATATCAGGCTGCCCAGACACAAGCTCCAGAAATGCAACCAGCAGTGGTGCCCTCCCAGAAGCAAGCTACCATGAGAGGAAGAACACCTCAGGCCCATGAGTCTTTTGTTTGTAACATAGAGGAGCATCCAGCCACTTCTCACGATACTGGCCCTCAGGTTGCAGCTAGGAGAAGCTCTAGGATAGGAGAAAGGCATGTTTAGGCACTAAGGGGAGGCATGCTGTCAGGAATAGTAGACTGGCTTCTGTTCATTTTGGGGTTTGTATTAAAGGAGAATGTGCACTTATTTCATACTTTGTTATTTATGAAAATGATAATCTTGACAGGAAAGGGTGCACTTATTTTGTACTGACTTATTCAATCAGGTGATTATAATTTGCATGGTCATCTAGGGGCAATGAGATCTTCTGTATTGTCTTATTCTAGGCTAGGTACTTGATTAAAGGATTAGTCCTTTATTTGAAGGTGGGGGCGAAGGAGTTAAGGCAGGGGTGATTAAGGTAGACTGTGTTAAACAGAAGAGAAGGGCAGAAGAGAAGGGCCACCTCCCCAGGCTGGTGCAGTCTGCAGCCAGGCCTTCTCCTGTCCAAATTCCTGGAGGTCACAGACCACGAACATTTCAGGATCCCTCATCTGAACCATAGCAGTCTTCCACCTTCAATGCTGAAGTCACTGGGGGGAAGCATCTCACAGGAACACTAGAGTGGTTAAGAGAGTACTTAAGACAGGTACTGTAGGCTCACACCTGGGTGACAATTAATTTGTGAACAAGTTATGTAAGGCAGCAAAATGATAAACTTTTTTGAAATCTTTGTGTGCAGAATGTTCCTGTCGTAGGTGATGACCCAATAATGTCAGGTGACGTGAATATCAATTTTGAAGAAGGGTTTCAACCCGAAACGTCAACTCAAATCTCTCTCCACGGATGTTGCCTGACCTGCTGAGCTTTTCCAGCAATTTCTGTTGTTATTTCGGATTTCCAGCATCTGCAGTATTTTGCTATCGTAGACGTGAATATCAATGTTGGTCGTTGGCAGATGTAGTTTATTGGAGGCTGTTAGGACTGGGGCAGGTGTTGGACGTGACTGTTAAGGCAGGGACATGTGGATTATACAGCTGAAGTGCTCTTTAATAAGCTTCTGCCAAAGAGCTCTAGCTGTAGGTTGGTGATGGAGTCCACCAGCTTCTTCGACATTCTCCATGCCATCAGTGTTGTTTTCCTCATCTTGTTGGAGGTCTTTGGCCAGTGGTGGCTCCATATGTTGCTCCCATTGCGGAACCAAGTAATGCAGTATACAAAAAAAACTATTAACCAGGACACTCTTGAGTTGAACTGGAGGAAGTCCCTAGACCTGTCCAGGCAGCCGCCGTTCTTGATGACTTCAATGGTCTGCTCGATGAGGGCTCTAGTTGAGCCATGGATCTGATTATAGTGTAGTTCAGCCATCAATCATGAGCCATGTGTGCAGGGGATAGCCCTTGTCCTCAAACAGTTGCTTGCTGTGCAGGAGCAAAGAGTGGGATGTGATGGAGGATTGGCGCAATATAAAAACAGCTGCCAGGAAAGTGGGCACAAACGTGCATAATGCACTGCTAGTGATCACACACCAGTTGTATTAATAGAGTTTAATTCCTTGTGATTCATAAAGACAGTGGGGTTGTGTGAAACAGCCCCCAGGGTGACATGAGTACAGTCAATGAGGCCCCGGACTTGAGCGATGAACTTACCATTCCTTTCCTGCTCCAATCCGGCCGACTGCAATTTTAAATTGTAGGTGGCAAAGACACTCATTCGAATCCTCATTAAATATGCAGATTGTGCTCCAATGGTGTTATCGGGGCCAATGTACTATTTTAACACAAGGCCATACCGGGGGAGCAGGGGTGGATTCCCCCCCAGGTAAAACCTGCTCGGAACAGCAGCCAGGGCCAGAAGAGGCCCAGCAAGGAAAGTTTAACATTTTTTAAAGTTTTCTCTGGGCCTCTCCAGGAAACCTTGTGCATCCCTGCCCCTCCCCTGACCAGGATTTCCATCCTGGAACACTTACCGTGTGCAGCGGACCATTCCCACGGGTCCACAATAGTGGCCTCCTGCCACCCAGACAGTCGATTCCTGGCCCTTTTGGTCAGGCAGTCAGAAAGCAGCAGGTTATTGAGGCCCAGCCGTTAAAATTGGTCTAGCCTGCCAGCTGTCGGTCATAAGAACATAACAATTAGGAGCAGGAGTAGGCCATTTGGCCCCTCGAGCCTGCTCCGCCATGCAATAAGATCATGGCTGATCCGATTTTGGCCTCAACTCCACTTTCCCGCCTGCTCCCCATAACCCTCGACTCCCCTGTTGCTCAAAAATCTATCTCAGCCTTGAATATATTCAATGACTCCGCCTCCACAGCTCGCTGGGGTAAAGAATTCCAAAGATTCACGCCCCTCAGAGAAGAAATTCCTCATCTCCGTCTTAAATGGGCGACCCCTTATTCTGAGATTATGCCCCCTCATTCTAGATACCCCAAGGGGAAACATCCTCTCAGCATCTACCCTGTCCACCCCCTTCAGAATCTTATGTTTCAATGAGATCACCTCTCATTCTTCTCAACTCCAAAGAGTATAGGCTCAACCTTTCCTCATAAGACAAGCCTTCCATCCCAGGAATCAACCTAGTGAACCTTCTCCGAACTGCCTCCAATGCAAGTATATCCCTCCTTAAATAAGGGGACCAAAACTGTACGCAGTACTCCAGGTGTGGTCACACCAGCACCAGACCGGTCCCAATCAGGCACACAGCTCGCTTTGCTGCATTCCTGCCTGGGAGTTAAAATCATGTTCTGAATACGCCAGTGATTGAAAGATGTCTCCCACTACTGTGAAGTAAAATACCCAGTTAAAGCTCAGGATTTTGAGAGGCCAAGGCCTTGAAGCAGTCATTTTAGTGGACATATTAAAAGACATAAAAAAGCAATTCAGTGGGTAAATTTAAGCATGTTATTGTGAAATGTGTAATCGTTTGATTTTTTAAAATTTGTATAAAACCTTTTGGTCATTAGAACAGAATGACAAACAATTCTTTAAAAACAAAATTGAGTGGTTTGATTGGTTCTTAGAACCATAGAAGTTTGCAACACAGAAAGAGGATATTTGGCCTATCTTGTCTGTGCCAGACTCTTGGGCAGATCAATCCAAAGCTAATCCAACTGTTCTCTTCCCATAGCCCTGTGTCTTCCTCTGCTTCAAACATTATCCAATTTTCCCATAAAAGGTGCTATGGTCTCTACATCAATCATTCCTGGTGGCAAAGCATTCTATGCTCCAGCAACCTGCTACATAAATAATTTTCTTCTAACCTCTCCTCATTCTTAGTGACAATTTTTAAATGATTATTTCTGCATCACTCCCCAACCACAGGAAATAATCTTTCCCTATCCACTCTATCAAAACCCTTTATAATTTTAAAAATCTTTATCAATTTCCTTAGCCTTAGTCTTATCAGCTCCAGTGGAAATAGTACCACTATCTCAAGTCTCCTAATATCTATAGTTCCCATCCCTGCCATCATCTTGGTGAATCCCCGCAGTATGTGCTCTGGTTTTAATGTCCTTTCTATAATAGGGTACCAAAAACTGCTCACAGTACTCTATGGGCTAGGTTTTCCAAGCCCCGAGGAGGTGGGCATGGAGGCGGGACAGCCGGTAAAATCGGAGAAAGTGGGGGCGGATGACAAACCCGCCCCCATCCTGCCTCCGTGCCCTTTTGTCAGGAGGCAGGAGGATGTGCAGCTTTAGGTCCCATCTCCTGGAGGCGGGAAAGGCAGTTAATCCTTTTAACTGCCTGTTAACAGGTAGTTAACAGGCAGAAAAAAGGATTAGTGCTATTTTACCTTCACAGGTGAAGGCTTCCCGACCTCGGAGAACCCCGCTGGGCTGGAGGAAACATGGAGGAGGTCTGAGGCACCTGGAAGTAAAGTGTAGAGGCGAGTGATGGGTGCAAGTGTGGAGTGGTAAGTATGTAAGGCGAGTGATAAGTTTCAAAAAGTGTGCACTTACCTTGTTTTCTTTCTACAGCCTTTAGCTGTGGTGGATGGGGAGAGCCGACATCCTCCTTGTCAATTTCACATAATGGCTGTTGGATCCTCCGATCCTACAGACATGTGAAATTTACAAAGTTGAAAGGTTCGATGAGTCCTCACCACAAAGAATCATCAAACTAAAGAGAATGTCAGTGTTTGACAGCTTCACAGAGCTGTCAAACGCTGTAATTTCTTCTTTCAAGAAGTCTTGACAGATAGCACGTCTGACGTTGACCGTGCTCTGTCAGTGACTTCCTCCCTAATTGGCCTGCTGAGCCCGCAGGGTGGGCTTAACAAACTCAATCGGGGAAAATCCCTCTGATTGGTCAGACGAGGATGGAGACGGGACGTTGACACGACAAGCAGCAGTCCTGCCTCCATTCACAAAATCCAGCCGTGTGTGGCCTTACCAAAATTTTGTAGAAATTTATCATTACTCTTTTACTCTTGTACTCTATGCCCCTATTAATAAGACCCAAAATGCTGTTGGCCTTTTCTACGGCTTTACCTGCACTCACTTCCAGGAATAGACCATGCTAGTGAAATGTTTACATAGGAAATATTTACATCTTTGATAGTGTTCGTCAATTATAAATACATTTTCCACTTTAGATTTTCTCCAATTCAGGTCCATTTCCTAAACAAATTTCATATATATACACAAATTCTAATTTTAAGAAATAATTTATCACTATCATGTGGCACCATATAGAAGAGAAACCATCAAATGAAATATTATGCCATATTCTTTGAAAATGGAAAATTCCATAAAAGGAAGTGTTTTCCAGCAGTTTACCAATATAATCTAATTTACATCTTTCCTTCCTTACCAAACATCTATGCAACAGTATTTGGTGTATTGAAGTAAAATATTTGGCTAATAAAATAAAGGTAGTGTTTTTTTCACAATCTTCTTCCAGAAATTATTACCTGTTCACACAAAGAATCATGATTTGTCCATATAAACAAATAAAAGAACTTGTGACCATTTAGGATGGACTACAAAATATAAAAATTCTGCTTTGTAATTTGGCATTGTTTACATTTGTGTCACGTTATCTAAACAATGAATGCGGTAAGTCCTGTTGCTTTATTTTAAGGAAAATTGCTTCATGTGTTACCTTATCTTGTAAAAAAAGATAATTCTGGCTACTTTCACTGTCTTAAAAATGGTCTCGCTGGAGGTTTTCATTCTCTATAATTTTCCATGATATACCAGCATTGAGGAGGGGCAGGACTTACAAGCAGCATCTCCTAGCATGTTCTGTGAAAGGCCAGGAATGAAAATGTCTGCAGGCTGTAGTGACAGTCACATGGTAGGAGCGGTAGCCTGTTAGCTTGAGTCTCTTCAAGGAACAATGGGTCTGGGAATCTGCAATGAATTCAAAGCTTTTCATATAGGCATTTGCCTCCAATTGAAAACATTATTACAGGCAACTCAAACAAAAACACTACTGTGTTGGTACATGTCATTACTTTTGTGCAATTTTTAACCTCTTATGTTACAAACCATATTTCTAGTATTAAGTGGAGAATTTAAGATGCCACCCAAACGAATATCAAAAATGTTTTCAGCAATTTCTGAGAACTGTAACATAGCGGTTATGTTACTGGACTAGTAATCCAGAGGCCTGGACTAATGATCCAGAGACGTGAGTTCAAATCCCACCATGGCAACTGGGGAATTTAAATTCAGTTAATTAAATAAATCTGGAATAAGAACCTAGTATTAGTAATGGTAACCATGAAACTATCAGATTGTCGTAAAAACCCATCAGGTTCACTAATGTCCTTTAGGGAAGGAAATCTGCCGTCCTTACCTGGCCTGGCCTATGTGTGACTCCAGACCCACAGCAATGTGGTTGACTCTTAACTGCCCTCTGAAATGGCCTAACAAGCCACTCAGTTGTAAAAAACTGCTCCGAAAAACAATAAGAGTAAAGCTGGATGGACCACCTGGCATCCACCTAGGCACCGGCTACGGACATGACAACTGCACACCCAGCCCAGTCGACCCTGCAAAGTCCTCCTCACCAACATCTGGGGACATGTGCCAAAATTGGGAGCGCTGTCCCACAGACTAGTCAAACAACAGCCGGACATAGTCATACTTTCAGAATCATACCTTTCAGCCATTGTCCCAAACTCCTCCATCACTATCCCTGCAGGTCAGACCCACCAGGGGTGGCGGCACAGTGGTATACAGTTGGGAAGGAGTGGCCCTGGGAGTCCTCAGCATTGACACCGGACCCCATGAAGTCTCAAGGCTTCAGGTCAAGCATGGGCAAGGAAACTTCCTGCTGATTACCACCTACTGCCCTCCCTCAGCTGATGTATCAGTACTCCTCCATGTTGAATACCACTTTGAAGAAGCACTGAGAGTAGCAAGGGCACAGAATGTACTCTGGGTGAGGGACTTCAAAGTCCATCACCAAGAATGGCTCGGTAGCACCACTACTGACCGAGCTGGCTCCTGAAGGACATAGCTGCCAGTCTGGGCCTGCAACAGGTGATGAGAGAACCAACACAAGGGAAAAATCTACTTGACCTCGTCCTCACCAATCTACCTGTCGCAGATGCATCTGTCCATGACAGCATTGGTATCAGTGACCACTGCACAGTACTTGTGGAGACGAAATCTCGTCTTCACACTGAGGACACCCATTATCATTGTGTTGTGTGGCATTACCACCGTGCTATGTGTGGCACTACCACCGTGCTAAATGGGATAGATTCAGAACAGATCTAGCAGCTCAAAACTGGACATCCATGAGGTGCTGTGGGCCATCAGCAGCAGAATTGTATTCTACCACAATCTGTAACCTCATGGCCTGTCGTATCCCTCACTCTACTCTTACCATCAAGCCAGGGGAACCAACCCTGGTTCAATAAGGAGTGTAGAAGAGCATGCCAGGGGCAGCACCAGGCATACCTAAAAATGAGGTCCCCACCATCACAGAAGCCAGGCTTCAGCCAATTCGATTCACTCCACGTGATATCAAGAAACGGCTGAGCGCACTGGATACAGCAAAGGCTAAGGGCCCTGACAACATCTCAGCATCAAGGAGCCCTAGTAAAACTGAAGTCAATGGCAATCGGGGTGAAAACTCGCCACTGGCTGGAGTCATACCTAGCACAAAGGAAGATGGTTGTGGTGGTTGGAGGTCAATCATCACAGCCGCAGGAGTTCCTCAGGACAGTGTCCTAGGCCCAACCATCTTCAGCTGCTTCATCAATGACCTTCCCTCCAACATAAGGTCAGAAGTGGGGATGTTTGCTGATTACCGCATAGTGTTCAGTGCCATTCGCAACTCCTCAGATAATGAAGCAGTCCATGCCCGCATGCAGCAAGACCTGGACGACATTCAATCTTGGGCTGATAAGTGGCAGGTAACATTCGTGCCATAGAAGTGCCAGGCAATGACTATCTCCAACAAGCAAACATTTTACCAATGCCCCTCGACATTCAACGAGATTACCATCGCCGAATCCCCCACCATCAACATCCTGTGGGGTCACCATTGACCAGAAACGTAACTGGATCAGCCACATAAATACTGTAGCTACAAGAGTAGGTCAGAGGCTGGGTATTCTGCAACGAGTGTCTCGCCTCCTGACTCCCCAAAGCCTTTCCACCATCTACAAGACACAAGTCAGAAGTGTGACGCAATACTCTCCACTTGCCTGGATGAGTGCAGCTCCAACAACACTCAAGAAGCTCGACACCATCCAGGACAAAGCAGCCCGCTTGTTTGGCACCCCATCCACCACCTTAAACATTCACTCCCTCCACCACCGGCACACCGTGGCTGCACTGTGTACCATCTACAAGATGCACTGCAGCAACTCACCAAGGCTTTTTCAACAGCACCTCCCAAACCCACAACCTCTTCCACCTAGAAGGACAAGGGCAACAAGTGCATGTGAACACCATCACCTCCAAGTCACACACCATCCTGATTTGGAAATATATCGGCGTTACTTCATTGTCGCTGGGTCAAAATCCTGGAACTCCCTCCCTAACAGCACTGTGGGAGTACCTTCACCTCACTGACTGCAGCAGTTCAAGGCTGCCGCTTACCACCACCTTCTCAAGGGCAATTAGGGATGGGCCCATAACCCATGAATGGATAAAAAATTAAGTATACATTAAATTTGCACATTTTTACTGTAATGCATTAATAGCTTATATGCAGAATGCTAAAAGTGGAGAACATTAATAGATAGAATTACAAAGTCTTTTTAAAGCAATCCACAGTCAAAAGCCTTGTGCTACATTGTGATGCACAAATGTAAGATAGTGTAAAAGTAATAAATTTAAGGCAGTAATTCAGGATTTTATTGACATACATAAAACATTTGAGTTTTGTGTAGTCATACTGCCTGGAATTACAACCTCATAAGTCTGCCAATTTTAATAACCTATGTGTTTACCCTAGCCTAGCCATTACACCTGGCACGCAAGTGTGATAGTGGAAGATTCAGATGAAAAGGTCAAGTGCTTATCTGAGTGTGTTCCAGCAATTTTCCTTCCTTATCGAACATCTATGTAACAGTATTGGGTGTATTGAAGCAAAATATTTTGGTTAATAAAATAAATGCAGTGTTTTTATTCACAATCTCCTTCCAAAATTTAAAAATGGTTATGTCCTTCCAGAAATTACCTGCTCATACGAAGAATCATTTTGAGTTCTCAGTATAAAACAAAAAAAAGACAACTTGTGACCATTTATTTATTTCAGCTCAAACAGTGCTTGTAAACTGATAAAGCAAAGCAACCTGATAAACCAACCATTGATTCTCATCTCCTACATTAATAGGCCTGACCACTATATTGCATAATTGAGTGAAGTTTCAGCTTGAGCAAAAATACAGCTGCAGCCATTTACCTGTAAATGAGGTACACTTCACGATTGACATGCAGTTTGCTCCACTATCTGATGATCTCCTTCTGCTCCAAATAAGAAGTTCTGAAATCAGCTAGGTGGAATAGTGATCGGTTTCAGGATTTAAGCTTGCAAAGTAGTGGACAAGTTTTCTCTTTTATTCTTGTACTCATAATGGAAAATGTTAAACAAATGCAGAAACCATAATCTTTACTAACAAGTTTGATATAAAACTTTATTCCACAGAAATGATGACTGATTAACTTGTTTTATTTTATATATAGTTGGACAGAAAATGGAGGAAGTTGAAGAGTCTTTGTCCAGCCCTTCTGAAGAAGTGTCTGTTGAAGAGTCCCCACCCACCGCACACGATCTAATGCTGCACATCAGAGAAGCTTGTAATTAATGGCACTTAATTGTCTTTTGTTCTCCAATTAAAATTAGTCTGTATTAAATTTTGTTCTGCATTTCAAATCAAACAATAGGAGATTTGACACTAAGTAAATATAGTAATGTTATTTATTTTAATAGCATTTTGAAAATAAAACTTTTGCACATGCTTTATATTCTGTCAACATGTGACGTGTCTATATCACACACACACACATATATATATATACACACACAAAATCTAGAATTTGCACAGATTGATTGTCTTCATTAGATACCTTGTAAAATCACGGTGCGTATGCGCAAAAATTTCATGGAATTGGTTTTAGAAAAAGCACAATATTTCATAGACTTGTCAAAAGATTGAGCAGTAGTTTAGCTATAAATAAAATCTGCTGTTGTACCAAAGACAGGCATTAAGCTAAAATATCAGGCTTTGTAGCATTAAAGTGAAAGAGCAAACTACAAAAAATACTTGGTTTCTGTGAATCATCATATCTATAAAGCTGTAACAGAGCAATGTACTCCCAATCAAGGAGTTTAAAGCCACAGGCATGTATACTGTGCAGTCTTAGATTTTTTTTTAAATTTACAGTACACACAAAAATGTGGTTTTGCCAGTTGATGAGCCAAATGGGACTTCAACTTGTAGCTGCAAGGTGTTTGGCATGTTGACAATTTACAAAAGTAAAGTTTTTAAAAGGTGGATAAATGTAGTAATTGAGGATGAGGTTTATACAAGCTTACAAAATCTGCACTTTACTAGCAATTTTTTGTTCCACTATTTTAACTACAAGTATGGCATTAACAAAACTTATTGCATACAAAGCATACTAGTGTTTTAATTATTAAAACTTTCATATCTCACTTGCTTTCAGTATACAGTACACATGCACCACAAACTGAATCTTCATTGCAAAAGAAAAACATTACTGTTTAGTCATGTCTAGAACAAACTACATTTCAAAGAACCGTAGATTGCCACACCAATTTACATTACGGCTTTTCTGTTGGATAATATGGAATGCACAAACAATTAAAAATACCAAAGTTACTGCTCTGTTGCAATGAACTCTTCTCCACTAATTACATACATTACTAACGCTGCAATAAAACCATATCAAAGATAAACAAATTATCCCCATCTCCTCCAGGGAGTTTCAATGAAATATCTACTAGATATTGGTTTTGCAGAAATGAAGCAATATTGAAAGTTACACATTGCCATAATTTATTAAATGTAATGCAATCCCTATATGTACATCAACACAAAAATGCTCCAGAGCCACAAAGGTTCTCTTCAGTATCATTCTGGCGCTGCTTTCATCTAAAGACTTGTGGCTCTAAAAGAAAAAAAGTACTTTGTATGTACACCCTACAAGCTTCACTGTACATCCTATAAAAAGTTATCAGTTTATAATAAATTCCCATTTAATTGGGCTCCAAAGCAGCTCCTACTTGTGTTATTACCACGAGCTTCATCATTTGTATTGATTTTTGTCCATTGAACTGCTGGAATTTGCTTATGACTTAAAATAGTTTAGCCTTCACCAAAGGTGTCTTCCTGCATAACTTGGAGGAGCAGATGGGATCTGAAAAATAAGTGAAAAATTATGGGTACTAGTCTGAAGTTAATTTTGGTAAGTGATCCCAATTTGTTTAAAAAATGGTGGTAATTCTTGTATCTAAATTATAGTTACAATCTGCAATAGATGGTTGGAAATCTCAGTTTAGCATTAAAAGTATAATTTTTGCACTCATTTTTATTAATAGAATGTAGTTTAATTGGCAGTTGAGTGAATAGCATCATACAGTTGCATAAATGCGGTTAAAGATAATATCTGCAAACAAATATTGAAACACACTGGGCCAGATTTTGCTGTCAAAATAACAGTGAGGCTAATGGCACTTGCCGTTATTTATGCATAAATGATGCAGCAACTTCAGGTGAGGAATAGATGCACGGATAAATGCAAATATCCAAAAGTTGCGCTGCTCAGCTTTTAGATTCGCAAAAATGGTATGTCGCTGTCTGTCTCACCATTGACCTGCATTAAATGTCATGAAGTTGCTGTATTTGCACGGTAGGTATGAACTACACCCACCACAGATATTTAGGGCTAGTAATCACAAGTGCAAGAACATTTTTAGCGATGTGATTATTGTTAATTACTGCAGTCAACCTCTCTGGCACTGAAAATTAACTATTACAAGTGTGGAGTCTCATTCCTTCAGATTTTGAATTTTTCAGGGAGATTTTACAAATGTCAAATTTTAATTTTTTTTTCTTACTTTTCCTTTGTCTCCTTTTCTCTCTCTCTTAATCCAATATTTATTTCCCTCTCTTTATTTCTCTTTCTGTACCTGATTTGATATTGAATTCACCCCTTTAATTCGCCCTTTCTCAATCCTTCCACTGTTTATTTCCCAATCCTTAAATCTTATTGGTTAAGGAGATATCCTGTTCACTCAGGTCCCAGACGGCCTGTTTCCCTCGCTGCACTGTTATCAGCTCGCACTTTCAGCAACTTTGTGGGCGAAAGTTTTTTTGAGCTAAAAAGGTGCAGGAGCAAGTCTAACTAGCCGTTAGATGCCCTGCTACAAAAAAATCTGACCCAATGAGGCAGAAATTCCGATCCCTACGGGTGAGTACATGCTGTGTACTCACTCATAGGGACATCGGAAATGCCGGTTTCAGGCATGCACTGCGCATGCGCTGGAAACCAGCATTTCTGATCTGTCAAGAAAGCTCTTGACAGATCGGACGCCTGCCCTGGAGCAGGGCCTCTGCGGGTGGAGAGTTCCATTTTTTGGAGACCCTCCGCCCGCAGAAAACACTTACAATTCTTGTGCCTGTAAAAGCAGGTTAAGAGTTGAAGAAAGTAAAAAAATATATTTTTTCCACTGATTTATCATTTTAAAATACTTTAAAGAAAGGTAAGTTTATTTTTAGCCCCGTTAAAAACTTTAATTATTTTTTTCAAAAATTTAAATTTTTGCTTAAAATAGTTAATTTATGGTCATTTTAAAAATGTGATGTTTTTTAAAAAATGTATTTGAAGTTTTACTTATGTTATGGGGGTGATCTCTATTCATAGATTTGACATGTCTTCCTGTCAAATCTATGAATGGAGATTCCCTGCTCTGATTGGCTCCCCATGGCCCACGTGATCCCAGGGACGCTGTGAACTGCCTCCGCCCCTGGGATACACGTGCACTGCACACCAGCAGTTTGAAGAGGCACAGCAACAGAACTCTGCGCCTCCCGGGAGCCATCCGGTCTAGGCGGAGATTTTTCCGAACGGAATTTCTGGGCCAATATATTGGTTATGTATATGTCAAAGGGAAGACATCCACGCCTCTGAAAAGCACTCTTTATGATTACTCTAATGAAAAGTAACTATAAACCATTTGTACAGAATACAAACAGCTCACAAGAGCTTGCATTTCACAATCCAAAAAAATGCCATTTTAAAGTTTCCAAATTGCCCAATAAATGAATTTACTCATTTTAGTAAGTTTAGTCCTCATGAAAAAGAAAAAAATTCTTAATGGCAGAGAAGTTCAATTCAATTATGAGTAAATCACCCATGGTCTTTAGAAGCCAAGCATTTTCTCCAGATTAAAAAAAAAGTTTAAAAAAAATTGAGTAGTCAACTTTATCTATACAAAAAATATTAGATGTGGGGGAGGAAGCTGAGCTCAGGTAGAGGAGGACAACGGGATTTCACAGTCTCTGACTCAGCTCGAGTTGGCAGCTGGGGAAGATGGTGCATTTAAAGCCAGAGACTCTTTATAGATACTAACTTGAGCGCCTATAAAATAGTAGCTTATTTTAACTCCCTCTCTGATGGTGAAGGCTCAAATGATCCATCCACTGAAGGACATCAGGATTTTAAAGAGCAACAACATCTGCAAAATTCGATGAGATTATAACTTCCATTAAAAAGTTGTATAATTATATTGCACATTATATAAAGATATAGTCTAACCTATTTCAAAGTATCAGTTTCTCTTTTAAAAGAATTTGCTTTTACCCAATAATTGTCCAAATATTGGAATTATGAAAATACTTTTGTAGCAATCTACTTAACTTCAAAAGATGAATACTGTCGATATCCTTTTGTATCAACTTATAAACTAGTATAATTTCTCCACTTTTCCCTCCACAACATTTAGAACTTTAAGCTAAATCACAAGTTTTCCAACAGAAGTCAAAATACTGTAGGAGAGAGTGTAAAATTCAAAGGTTCAACAAATTGATTTGTTTTAAAACTTACATTTCCACCATTAAGTACAACTGCCATTTCAGTGGGTTGGTAAACATTGCTCCGAAGTTGAATGTTGGGTCTATGTCCCAGACTCCCATTGCGAAATCCAGATTTATAGGCTATGTGGTTGAATGGAAAAAGATAGGAGAGATAAAATTTTGCACAGTACTATAAAACCAGCACAATAATAATACAACCAAATTTCAAACTTGAATATTTCCGTGTTTTGTCTTATACATTTAAGTAGAAAAAATACAACATAGAAAAAGCTTTCTAGCCAAAGCGTCACTGAATCAATAGGAACCAACTATGTTGGCTTATATTAATTAATATTTTAATAAGACCAAAAACATTTTCTGGTTAATAAGCCTATAGAGTCCATGCTAGCGACTACTTTCAATAGTACCCAGACCCCTTAATTTCTTGCAGTAATAATGGACTGAGTCAAGTCCTGTTATCTATATGTGTTACACAGCAAACCATGCATTTCCTTTTGGTTAGGGAAGAAGGGGTGGAGGAAAGAATAGGAGGCAAATACTGCAAGAACAAACCTGAGCTCAACAGTGTTTATCAATGAATCAAACTTTGGCACAAGTACCAAAGTTTGTGCTTACCTGCCCCAGATTCATCCAAAGAGAAAGCCTTATTTTCCATGTATGTACGTGGAAGTTGCAATTCTTCTTCAAAGTTAGTCTCACGTATTCTTGGCTGAACTGCATCAAAGTAATCTGGTGTGTTTTGTTTCGATGGGATAATTGAACAATGGACTTCTGGGATAGCATGAAAAATAAGAAACACCCATCCATTAGAAACGAGTGCAATGGAGAGAGCAGGGTCATCCCACAAAGGTCGTTTTTTCAGTTCTCCGTTGCCATAAAGGTACATGGCAATCCATGCAACCCAAATCAAGATGGAAAAGAACATGGTTAAAATAATGCCAGCTCCATTCTTCTTCCATTTCTTGAACTTTCCACACAAGGTCAAGAAGGAAAGCAAAAAGGTAACAGCCATCAGGAACATAACATAAATCGATGCCATGACAAAGTCCATCTGCTCATATTTGCAAGCAGATTTTTGATCTCTGACAATAGTTAGGATCAACCATTCCACTGCAATTATAACTTGAACTAGCATGAGACAGACTGCAATGCCAGCCAACAGCCATCCAGATGGGCCTTTGCCATGCTGAACCAGCTGACGTAGTCTCCATGCCTGCGCCAGCAAGCATGAAAAGCAAAGCGCAAACAGAACTCCCCATAAGAATCTTCTTGTGGGACATGTTCTTTCATCTTCTGGTATAATAAATGCAAATGACAGTCCAAATAACCCGAGCGTGCCAAACAAGAACAGGAACTGGATTCCCAAAGGACTCTTCTTTTCTTTGTCTTTAATAAACGGTAACTTCACCAGAAGAATCAGCATCAATAAGAATGCAGTTAGCACTCCTGCGCCTGCTACCGCCTCCACAACTATTCCCCAGATTACATCCAGACTGCACAGGTTCAGGTAGTGAGGAAGGAGGTTTAATCCGCAGCCTCTGTCTGGAATAGGATTGCTCGAGTTCTGAGATGATCCATAATTAATCACCGAGAGAAGAATGAATGAAGCAGCCGAAAGTGTTTTCATATTGCCTAAGTAAATTCTGGAAAAGAAATAAGGGAAAAGGCACACAATCAATTCTAGGCATAGCTACATTGCACAGTATTTTCTTTATGATCTAGTGAAAGCTGCAAATGTAAGGCTTTGCTGATTTGCATTATTTGTGAAGAGGCTAACATTTGAATTGGACAACACTGCTATTCCTTAGTTGTTGAAACAGATTCAAACAAAGGCATTCTAAACAATACTCACTGGAACTATTCTCAACTCCATTTATTTTATGGGAATGCAATTCGTTGTACTGAAAGCTGCACATTGCACAGCAGGGAGATTAATACCTTTAATTTTATAGTGTAATATTGTAGAACAGCGAGGAGTCAATTTTAGAGGGCTGAAACAGATAGGAGCAAGAGTAGACATTTTAAAATTAATTAGAGGTAGGAACCTCTAGTTGATCAACGTTCAAAAAGCATGGAACCTGGCCACAAGATCAGGCTCATTTATACACAGTATGTTGCACACACAAGAAAGTAAATTTCCTATCAATGAAATTGTTGCTTCCAATTGATCAAAATGAGGTGGACTTAAAAGGTAGATCTTCCTCTCATGCTTCGGTGTAAAAGATCAGCTTCGCAGAACACAGAGAGGAAAGTTGTGCGCACCTATAATAGAGCTCACCTGATTTTTTTGTTCATTTAATGGGCAGAAACTCAGGCAGCCTCCGTTACAGGTGTGAGATCAAATTTCCTCTCAAGCGATCCTTTAAGATCAAAGAGAAGGAAAATCTGCCCAGTGCCCTACAGAACCAAGTCTTGTATCTGCGAATTCACATTTCAACTGGAAAGGTACTTTCTGCAATTGCTAACATTTCAAATACACACCAAAATAAATTAATCAAAACCAGCAATGAAGTGCAATGTTTTCTCTATTGCAGAGGAAGCAGTTTGCCTTTTTATCACTTTAATTCTGTATAAATTAGCAAGTTGATCAGAAGTGGAAAAGGCTGCAATTTAAACAAATAAAGCTATTTGCAAATTATTGCAATTACATTGGAGATACTTAAAGAATAATCAAGCATTAAACAATAAATAAGGTAGCTATTTAGTTCCAAACTCTTTCAGATTTGCAATTGTTTACTGCACAAAATGGTTTTCATAAATTTGCTTGAATTTTCATTTCTAAAATATTTGCACTGCAAGTTTCTTAAAAATCTCAGGATTTCAAAATCTGATGCAATACAAATACAGGACATGGTGTGTTACTGAACCGCACAGATCAGGAAGAGGCTTGCAATCACCTGTATTATTATGGCCGAACAAGAGCCTTCAGCAGAACAGAGAGGAGGAAAGAAAGAAAAATAATACCGGATGAGGGGGAATAACTTACACAAAAGCTGCTCTGTCAGTCAGGCTTGTGACTAGTGCCATCATTGGAATGACTACGTGCATCAGATTGAAGGCTTGTATTCCACAGTACAGGGATTTTAGAGCTATATAAATATAAGCAATGATGTGCGTCTGATCTGAAGCACTGGTGGTTATATAAAATAATTTTTAATAGGAAGTGAGGTTCAAGAGGTTTAATACTTGAAGATTAACTTTTGTCGTGGCTGTAGAGCCACAGTTTAAATGATGAGTACAATTTGTTTTTGAGAATACAATGAGTCCAAAAGCCACTTCAGCAATATAAGAAGGCACTGAAACTGGAAGCCTATAATTAACTTATGTATACTGGTTTCCAAGGTTAGTAACACAAACAAGCATCTCATGGAATCTACAACATATTTATTTTAAAAAGTTTTCTCTAAATGTTCATAATAGAAGTAGGATGATGCAAAAGCTGAGTCCTTTGTTAAAAAGACGAGGTCTGTGATCTGTATACTTGATCTACAGGTAACTATCAAGTATCATTGGGTAGTTACATAATCATTTTCAGTACATACTATTAGTATCGATCCAAAAATAACAGTGTATTGTAATTGAGAACTAATGAAACCCAATCTATAGCCCATTTGGCTGTGTGTGGTTTTATTTTCCCCAACACCAGAACCCAATATTTCAGTTGTACTGTGTATGCCATAATTCTATTCAGTCCAATGGTCCATGGTTTGTTTGCATGTTCTATTTTCAAGAATGTGCATTTAGGCCTGCTCTGAATATTTGCAGCCTTCAAAAACAGCACAATTTTTTTTAAAAAGAGGTCTAATGTAGAGCTTATTAAAGGCTATGCTGAAAGCCTCTAAAGAGGAACTCATCGCATTCTGTAGCTGTGAAAGCACAGTCAAAGGGAAGTTTTTAAAACTCCAGCTCATCATGGCATTAGTGAGGAGAATTAAGTCAACAGGCTCCAAGTAACAGGACAGCAGTTAACAGCACACAGCACTACAGCATGACAAAAATCACTAAAAGCAAGTGGACAGGTACAAAAAATAATTACAAAGCCTGATGGAAATTTGGCCTTTATCTCAAGGGGCCTGGAATACAAAAGGAGCAGAAGTTATGCTACAGTTATGTAAAGCTCTGGTTAGACTCCATGTAGAGTACTGCGTTCAGTTCTGGGCACCACACCTCAGGAGGCCTTTCTCTCTGGAAAAGAGAAGGCTGGGGGTGACCTATAGAGGTCTTTAAAATTATGAAGGGGTTTGATAGGGTAGACATAGAGAAGAGGTTTCAACTTGTGGGGGAGACCAAAACTAAGAGCCATAAATATAAGATAGTCACTAATAAATCCAATAAAGGATTCAGGAGAAACTTTACCAGGGCATGGTTAAAATGTGGAATTCGCGACCCTATGTAGTTGAGGCGAATAGCATAGATGCATTTAAGGTAAAGCTAGATAAGTACATGAGGAAGAGAGGAATAGAAGGTTATGCTGATTGAGTTAGATGAAGTAGGGTGGGAGGAGGCACGTGTGGAGCATAAACACTGGCAAAGCCCAGCTGGCTGAATGGCCTGTTTCTGTGCTGTAAATTCTGTGTAATATTGACCTTGGAGTGGGTGCAACGCAGAGTCACCAAAATGATACCTGGGCTAAAAGGGTTAAATTATGAGGATAGGTTGCATCGACTAGGCTTGTATTCCCTTGAGTAAAGAAGATTAAGGGCTGGTCTAATTGAGGTGTTTAAGATGATTAAAGGAGTTGATAGGGTAGATAACTAGAAACTATTTCCTGTGGTGAGAGAAGACAAGGGACATCTTCTCTACATCTACCCTATCAAATCCCTTCATAATTTTAAATAACCTTAAAATTAGAGCTGTTCAGGGCAATGTCAGGAAGCACTTCTTCACACAAAGGATAGTGGAAATCTGGAACTCTCTCCCTAAAAAGCTTTTGCGGTTGGGTCAATTAAAAATTTCAAATTTCAAATAGGGTATTAAGGGTTATGGAACCAAGGTGGGTAGATGGAGTTAAGATACAGATCAACCATGATCTCATTGAATGATGGAACAGACTTGGGGGCTGAATGGTCTACTCCTGTTCCTATTGGGGGAGGGGGTGGCAGTATATTGGAGGAGGAAAAGGAGAAGGAGGTCCAGGAGAACAGAGTACATATCAATAGAATCAGCTAACTTGCCAAGACTGAGAAGCAATACCTGAAATACTCAAGCTCACTGGAGAAGCTGCGCCATCTGATCCATAAACACAGGGGCAATCAACCATCCACACTGTATTACCAGTGGCAGTGAAAGTCACCATTGCCCTGAACTATTGAGACACGAGACATCTCAAGTTAACTGCATTAATAAAATAGGAACAGGAGTAGGCCATTCAGCCCCTCGAGCCTATTCCAACATTCAATTAGATCCTGGCTGATCTGTACCTCAACTCCATTTACCATTGTGGTGTACCATTCTACTGGATGTTACTGAATCCTATATTCCTACACACATCTCAAAGAGAGCCAGAAACAGCAACAGCATGTTGAAAAAAAAATTGCTGTCTTCCCCAACTTATGAGACATCACTGACTATATAAATATAGCCACTCAGGTACTCACTGACGTATAGCATACCCAAATAGGGAAGACGAACATTCAAACCACATATAAATGATATGCAAACACTAAGAAATTATGCATAATTCCAGGTGAAAAAGATACATGGAGTATGCATAATACTTTTAAATCAGAGAATCAAACGTAACAAAGCTTTTTGAAAGAAATGGAAGGATGGATATCTGGCTCCATGAGCTATGTATTAGGATAACCACGGCTGATTTCTTTGCACAACTCCCATTACCTAGTAGAGAACAGATGCTACTAGGCATTGAGCAGATATCTGTTAGGTACACGTCCAAGTTCCCCACCATACTTATTTGGACATATATCGCCGTTCCTGCATCGTTGCTGGGTCAAAATCCTGGAACTCTACCTACCAGCACTGTGGGAGTACCCTCAACACATGGACTGCAATGGTTCAAGGCAGTGGCTCACCACCAGCTACTCAAGGGCAACTAGGGATGGGCAATAAATGATGCACAACAGCCTCATTACCCTGTTCTTCCACTCTGCTCTGCAACTGAATGGAACTTTTTATTTACTATCCCCATTTAATTAATGCCGTGTACACATATTTGTTTTGCTTTTGGACAACAGATGCTTTATTTTCAGAACAATGAAGGAACAGTAGACTGAATTATATTGAAGTTATATCATGCAGCACTAGCAGTGTACACAGTTAACAGGCTTTGATTCTGCATTTACAGCTAAATTATCGTGAACATCTGTGATGGGTTTGAACGTGCCCCAAGCTCTTCTCCAAATTTAGAAGTATTGATTGATAACCAACTGCAGAGCAGCAGGCAATACAGAAAGTCCTGTATGGGGCTGCATCATGCCAGAGGTTCCTAGTGCCATACTCGTTGTGGGTTCAGTACTTTGAGCCAGCACCTATTGCCATTTGTGCAGGGCTACTTAATGGCATAGAACTGTCATGAGTGTACTTATGCTACATGCATGCCACTGTCTGAGGGCTCCTCAATTCCACACTGATCTGCATGACCATAGCATAGCTGGCATCTAGGAGGCTTCAGAATCCCCAAGCATGCATATAGCTTCTGTCCCTCTGCACACCTGCCTGTATCCTTTCTCCAATGGTAATAAAGCAGGGTACAAATGCATCTTGGGAGTTTTGCCTCAACATACATAGTAGTGGCTGGCACATTCGTAAGATATTCATGGAGAGATGCTTCTCCTGTGCCTGCGACCTATTGCAGCTGCTACTGGTGTTGCTATGTATTTCTGCCAGGTCCTCAGAATCATGGAGATAGTGTTCATATTACCATGCTTCATCCTTTGTGACCTGGGAGAGGGGTGGCTTTGACCACCCCACACCCTTATCCTTCTCCCCCACCCCATCCAAAAATATGACACAGCACCTTTCATATCCTCAGGTCATCCCAAAGCACATTACAGCTAGTTAGTTATTTTTTGCAGTAATGCAGGCAATTGGAACAGCCAACTTACACACAAGGTCCCTCAAGCAGCATGAAAATAAATGACCAGATAATCTCTTCGTTGAGGGAGATAGATTGGCAAAGATACTGAGAGCACTCATTGCTCTTCAAAATGTGCCATTGGATCTCATATCTGCTCCTTCAGTACTGCACTGGATATCAACAACAACTTGCATTTATATAGCACCTTTAATGTAGTAAAAAGGTCCCAAAGAGTAATCAGAAAAGGACATTGACACGGAGACATTAGGACAGGTGTCCAAATGCTTGGTCAAAGAGGTGCGTTTTAAGCAGTGTCTTAAAGGAGGAGAGGAGAGCTGGAGAGGTGAACACGTTTGAGGAGAGAATTCCGGGGCTAAGGGGCTAGACGTCTGAAGGCACGGCCACCAATGGCGAAACAAAGGAAGTGGAGGATGCACAAAAGACCAGAGTTGGAAGAACACAGAGTTCTTGGTGGGCTGTAGGAGGCTACAGAGATAGGGAGGGGCAAAGTCATGGAGCGATTTGAAAAAAAGGATGAGAATTTTATAATCACGACATTGGTGGACCAAGAGCCAAAGTAGGGCAGTGAGCACAGGGGTGACGGGCGAACAGGACGTGGTGAGAGTTAGGGTATGGGCAGCAGAGTTTTGGATGAGCTATTGGAATAGTTGGATCTGGAGGTAACAAAAGCATGGACGAGGGTTTCAGCCGGTGATGGGTTGAGGCAGGGGCGGAGACAGGCGGAAATTGTGGAGGTGGAAGTAGATATTGTGATATCAGCCAGGATTAGCTGCTCATACCTTTGGAGTGGGACTGGAACCCATTACCTTCTGACTCAGAGAAGAGAGAGTGCTACCACCAAGCCAAGGCTGGCACTATTCACATTGAAAAGAAAAAAGACTTGCATTTATATAGCACCTTTCATGTCCTCAGGAACTCCCAAAGCGCTTTACAGCCAAATGAATTACTTTTTGAAGTGGAATCACTGTTGTAATGTAGGAAACGCGGCAGCCAATTTGCACTCGGCAAGCTCCCACAAACAGCAATGTGATAATGACCAGGTCATCTGTTTTTTTTTTAGTGATGTTGATTGAGAGATAAATATTGGCCAGGACACTGGGGATAACTCCCCTGCTCTTCTTCGAAATAGTTGTGGGATCTTTTACATCCACCTGAGAGAGCAGACAGGGTCTCGGTTTAATGTCTCATCCCAAAGACAGCACCTCCTCAGTACTGCACTGGAGTGTCAGCCTAGACTTTTGCGCTCAAGTGCCTGGAGTGGGACTTGAACCCACAACCTGATGGGTGAGAGTGCTGCCCACTGAGCCAGGGCTGATACTGACTACATTTGTTGCATTTACTGTGCTTACCAGCACTTGCAGACCTTATCACTAATGTAGGCTTTTCAGTCCTGTCACTGAGATATTTTTATCAGGACTATGCACTTCACAGCTGGATTCTTAAGAGTTTTCAATTTATGGGGGTCAAATGGCTCATTAGCTGCTCAAAGACATGTTAAAAGATCGTTAGTACTGGTGCATCCTGATGGGGAGGGGGTGAAAAAATTAATAACCAAACAAATAACTTTCCTCTCAGTTGATCCTTGGGATGTGATGGGGGCATTTTGCTGCGGCAGTTGTTACTAAAAATGAAAACAATAAATCCATCTTTCTCAGTTTGTTCCACCTCACACAGAAATGTCAGCTTTCATGTCTTAACATCAACTACAGAAGAGCACCTTATCACTGTGACAATTCCCGTTCTTACACAAGTCTTCCTTATAAAAAGAATGCGATTGTCAATTTGCATCGGTTGGTGAAGAGTGTGGCCTCTGGGTCCTCGCTATTTTGGACTAGGCTGAAGCTGTCCCAACATAGAGCAAAGTTAGTTTAAAATGCAGTTATGATGATCTGGAATGCACTACCTGAAAGGGTGGTGGAAGATAATCCAATCGTTACTTTTGAAAGGGAATAGGGTGTATACTCGAAAAGGAAAAATTTGAAGGCCAAGGGGGAAAGAGCAGGGGAATGAGGCTAATTAGATCGCTCTTTCAAAGAGCCGGCACAGGCACAATGGGCCGAATGGCCTCCTTCTGTGCTGTATGATTCTACGAAAACCCAGAGTCAAAGGGTTAAAAAATGACTACATGAGACGATCATAATATATTCCATTATAAGCTGCAGTTTTTAACGCCATTTTTCTGCATTATAGTATCGGAAATGCGAGATTTAAACGATTAAAATGTATCTAAAAAGGTGGTATTAATATCCTGAACGAATGGTCGTAAATGTTTTTTAAAACAAGGAAATCCATAACAAATACATTGAGCGAGCGCCCGTCATTCTGATATTTCCCTGAGAAAAACATATTTCAATCCGAAATTGACCCGAGAAATCATTGCCAGCTCGATAGCCACGCAATGTCATTCCGCTATGAACTGCCCCGGTGTAAAATTAGCAGCGACAGCTGAAAGCCCGATCAAAATATCTCAACAATGAGGCATCTCATTCCCCGGGCATAATGAAAGATGCTAAATGTGCACCTACTGTGGGACAGACAACCGGCGCACAGATTTCAGAGCGCAATCTCGTCCAGTTCAAGCCTGATGGAGCCATCAGCGCCCGATGTGTGCCGCTGGCAGAGCAACTGAATCCACATCCGTGCTCCAGTGATGTGTGACTGACCCTAATGAAAGGCCCGTGTCGCTGCTACATGTGTGAGCGCACAGCGGGCAAAACAGTGAACCTGATCCAGACACACACACGTTGGGTTTTGCTTGATGGCAAACAGTACCTGTACATTACACGATTCCTTCCTCTAACATCGAATCATTTCGTGTGTTGATGGAATTGTGTTTCCCACCCACCCCACAAGATCGAACTATTTTCGATTTGACTTAATATCGCCCCTCGCTCGTCAGCACCAAAGGGGCCGCTGTGAAAATGTCAACACGGCGAGAATGCCGCGCATTGAAAATTGCAAACAGGTGAAATTGTGTTAAAACACAAGAACCTACGAAAATAGTCATTATAAACATCGACTCCAATACCTTTTAACATGCTATCTGCACGGTCGATAAACAAAAAAATAAGTAGCTGGGATCCCGGTGAAAATGACAACGTTGCTGCTGTAATTTCTCCGATTAATTCAACATTTTGCATTTCACAGCTCTGCACAAAAAAAACCATTTAAAATCTTCCATTTCTACAGCGGGCGCCTGCAAGTTTCTCAGTCAGTGCGCGCACATCGGTTCTTTCATACAACAAAAAAACCTCGCACAGTATTGGGTTAATAGTTACTTCCAAAAAACAGTTTTAAATACAACAAAAAACCAACAAAAGAACAATCCAATTTGCCCGCAAAACCCCCCACCCAAAGAACGCACCTCAAGCAATCCAGATTTCACGGGGACTCCGATGTTAAAAAGTGCGGTGCAGAGATTGAAACAAGTCGCTCGCTCGCTGCGCACGGTGGTGCGGGCTGATCCTCCGGTGGTGACCTGGTACAAGCCCCGCCGCTCGGGTGCGGGAGAAGCTGGGCTGGGCGGTGCTGGTGCGGAGCCCCTCCAGTCGGCGAATGCAGCCAGCGCTCGCTGCTCCCTCTTGCAATTACACCCCTGACGTCAACCACACTGCCATGTGAAACTGACAAATCGCACGTCCTGCACCAGGACCGTCCAACTGGCGCAAGAGACCAACTTTAATGTTGGTGGGGGGAGAAATGGCTGCCGAACAACATTAACCAGCAATTCCCAAACTCGTTTGCAGAATTTCCAAGTGTCTCTGTGTGTGTGTGTGTAACAGTTTCAGCTGCTGCGCGACACTGTAGCGTGTCCTGTTACAATGTGACGGGCTGAGGCAGGCTGGCCCATTCTCCCTCTCATTCCCAAAACTTTCCCACTTTTTTTTTTGCAAGCGTTGCGCACCATTTGTGTTTATCTATTTCCAAACTATTCCAAACAGTCGCGGCCTCCGAAATCTCTGATCATCCCTCCCTCGGGTCACCACCAACCGGACGAAACCACCACCAACAAATTGTTTTAATTGTAGCACTTTTTTTTAAACGGCCCGTTTCAGTCCTGTGGCGACACCTCCTAAATAATATATTTTAAAAATCCTCACCCGAAAACTAAAATGATAGGTTCACACCGCCGTCCGGTGCTCTGTGAGAAACCAAACGTGAACAAAGAACTGCCAGAATGGAGCCTGTATATTTACACAACGCATTCAGAAATGACCGAGAAGGGTCCGTGCGTTTATGTTCCATCTCAAAAGAAATGCTATCACCGTCCTTAAGCAGCCGCAGATCTTGCGTTCATTATCAGGAAAGCAATTATATCTGTCTTGTGAACAAAACGACACTATTATTAATGATTAAATCTCACAATCAATCTTTCACGGTAACGGACGGCTCACATTCCAATTTGTAAACAAAACTGCGCAAGTTGGAAAAATAAATGTTGTTGCTTATAATATATTTTAATACAACTCGGAGTCCGTGAGGATCGAATGCCTTTTATTATTATTTTATATAAAATCTGCACTGCAGCAAGCCTAGTTAAACAATGCTGCCCCCTGTTGTTCCTTCTTCAAAACTGCCATTAAAAACAAGGTTCTTTTGTTTAAGATGCTAATATATTGTTTAAGCAAGCCATTTTTTATTATAATTTCTCACTTTTTTGGGGATCGTTCATCCTCCTTATAAAATGTTAATTTGAATTTCGTGTTTGTACCTATCTATTTTGTGGTAATTGGTTTGCCTCCTCCAGAATGGGCCGTAATAGTCGGGGATTTCAACTACCCTATCATTAACTGGGATAGAATCAGTGTAAAAGGTATCGAGGGCGCAGAATTCTTAAAATGCATTCAGGAGAACTTTTTTTTTAGCCAGAACGTAGCAAGCCCAACAAGAGAGGGGGCGGTTCTGGACTTAGTTTTAGGGAATGAAGCTGGGCGGGTGGAAGGGTTATCAGTGGGAGAGCATATTGGTGGTAGTGATCAATTCAGTTAGATTTAGGGTAGTTATGGAAAAGGACAAAAATAGACCAGGAGTAAAAGTTCTCGATTGGGGAAAGGCCAATTTTACTAAGCTGAGATGTGATTTAGCAAAAGTGGACTGGAAACAGCTACTTCAAGGTAAGTCAGTGTCAGAGCAGTGGGAGACATTCAAGGAGGAGATAGTGAGGGCTCAGAGCAAATATGTTCCCACAAAGAAAAAGGGTGGGACACCCAAATCTAGAGACCCTGGATGTCAAGGAGTATACAGGGCAGGGTAAGGAAAAAAAGGGAAGCTTATGTCAGATACCAAGTGCTCAATACTGCAGAAAGTCTAGAGGAGTATAGAAAGTGCAGGGGGGAAATTAAAAAGGAAATTAGGAAAGCAAAGAGAGGGCATGAAAAAATATTCGGAAGTAAAATCAAGGAAAACCCAAAGATGTTTTATAAATACATAAAGAGCAAGAGGATAACTAAAGAAAGAGTAGGGCCTATTAGAGACCAAAAAGGAAGCTTGCGTGTGGAGGTGGAAGACGTGGCTATAGTTCTTAATGAATACTTTGCATATGTCTTCACAAAAAAGGGGGACGATGCAGACATTGTAGTTGAGGAGGAGTGTGAAATATTAGATGAGATAAACATAGTGAGAGAGGAAATATTAAGGGGTTTACTTTCTTTGAAAGTAGATAATTCGGCAGGCCAGGATGAAATGTATCCTAGGCTATTAAGAGAAGCAAGGGAGGAAATAGCGGAGGCTCTGACCATCATTTTCCAATCCTCTCTGGCTGCAGGTGTGGTGCCGGAGAACTGCTAATGTTGTACCGTTGTTTAAAAAGGGAGAAAGGGATAGACTGCGTAATTACAGGCCAGTCAGACTAACCTCAGTGGTGGGCAAATTGTTGGAAGTAATTCTGAGGGACAGTATTAATCGTTAGTTAGAAAGGCATGGATTAATCAAGGACAGTCAACATGGATTTGTTAAGGGAAGGTCGTGTCTGACTAACTTGATTGAATTTTTTCAGGAGGTAACAAGGAGCGTCGATGAGGGTAGAGTATTTGATGCAGTCTACATGGATTTTAGCAAGGCTTTTGACAAGGTCCCATACGGCAGACTGGTCAGAAAAGTAAATGTCCATGGAATCTAAGAGAATGTGGCAAGTTGGATCAAAAATTGGCTCAGTGGCAGGAAACAAAGGGTAATGGTCGATGGGTGTTTTTGTGACTGGAAGGCTGTTTCCTCAGTACCAATGCATGATAGAGCACACTTTGTATAATCAGGTCTATGACAACAGACGTTTATCCAATCCATGTCAGCACAGAACACAACACTCCAAAATCAACAGGGAGCGGGTGAGATTCGCATATTCGTGTCAGAGTCCTTTGGCGTGGAAAATGAATGAAATCCTCACAAACCTGTAAAAACAGAGACCAAAACATTTTCAAAAGAAAAATCTTGAAAGGAAAAAGAAGGTAAAGGGGGAAAAAAAACCTCTCTGTCTAATAATATTTTATTACTGAAGTTATAGTTCAGTGCGGGAAATAATTACAGATATTTATTTATATTTAACATTCAACTGGTCGGAGAGGCAATTCTGCAATGGCATTTATATTCTAAAATTAGCTACACAAAGAAAGGAAAGTGCTTTCTCCTCTTCAAAAGATCAAAACTGACAGTTAACAAAAGACAATGGCTAATCCACACGTTGAAACAAGCAGCCAAAGATAGCCCTCAAACACAAGAGGACCATTTAAGATGAAAGCACCACACTCCACATGAGAATGTGATGTAAGGGTTTGGGGCTTCTTTAAACTGGTTTAAAGTTCCAATAAAACCAATTTTATAACAGCGGTTTCGAATCGCTACCCCACCTTCCAGTTCTGACTGCAGGGCTTATAATTATTGATATTAAAACAGACACGTAGTTTGGATGAGAGAAAAAATCAAGTTTTATTAACTAAAAGAAACTATAATCAAAATATCAAACTATCCCACACGAACACAGTAAAATTGTAAAACTATATAACGGGGGTTGCAGATGGCGAAAACGAGGGATACAATGGCTACAATGTTATTTAAACAATCTTAGCAATTCCCTTAAATCACCATCCCCCAAACTCCTTAACTAGGTTGCTTTTCTGAGGAGTCAGAACACCCTGCTCACCTTTGGTCCAGCGAAGTAAGAGAGAGAGAGATAGCTTCAGCATCTATCTTTATACCTGGTGCGGCCACTGCCATTCTGCCTTGCAAGGGCTGTGTGCAAAATTCCCCACCCAAAAGGGTCCAATACACAAGAGAAAGCTGTGATTGGCTACCTCAGAGTGGTTGGACTGGATTAATGTGTCTTCCGGAGCTTCCTGGGCTGAAACAAAAGGGAGATACAACTGCTCTATTGTCCAGTGCTGGGTGATTTAAAACCCATTCAAATCTTGAACGATTCCCATTCAAGGTGCAAAAGTCTCTTCTGCAGTTTAGATGTATCCACTCGATATACAAACAAATGCTAATAGCATTCAATTGCTTTGTAAACAAAGCATTGTCCTTTGTCTTCGGCCATGTGGCGACAGCCATTTTTATCCCTGGAAATTTAAAAGCACATCGCCAGGGATTCTTTAATCAAAAAAATGAATCTTCAGAACTGTAAATTATTGCGAATTCTTACAGTCCGCCCTTGGATACTTCCAGCTTGCTTGTAGTATCCTCTTGAAGAAATGAGCAATAATTTCTGACCCCCCCACAAACAACCATCCTCTGTATTTACCTAATAGCTATCTGCCACTGATCCCCGTCCCGTCTATTCCCCTTTAATTCAAGAAAAAAAAACCATGGTACGGTTGACATCTTACAGATACTTCAGTTTTCAATAAGGGGTCTCATACCCCTACACTCTTGTAAAATTATACAGTGTAAACCAAATTTACAATCACTTTTTTACATCATAAGTTATTACAAAATGTTGCAATCTTAGTTACACAATGTAATCAAAACGATCCCAAGCACGGAGAGGGTCCTACGCCTCTGCTCAACTTGGAGCTGTAACACAAAATACAAAAAATCATTAAACAACATGCTTAAATGAACCCCGATCATCAAGTGCCAATGATGGGTCGCGAAATTCGAGTGGGCATTGCTCCTCCCACTCGGGCAGTAAAAGTACCTTCCACCCCCCTTTGATCATCTTAAACTTTATAACAGGCAGAATGGATTTACCGACCAGCCTGCTCCACCAGCCCTGAACCGTTCCCTTGTCCCTTTGTGGAGGCGGGGTACCCCTCACGTTTAAATACCTTGGCACAGACCGAGACCGGGGAGTATGGGATCTCATGACTCCCAGTCCCTCCCCCTCCCGTCTTCCCTCGACTGGCTGCAGAAAATGATGGGTGCCTGTGTGGCGGCTCTCCCTGGCCCCACACTGATCCGGCCACCCACTCATCCTTCCCAGCCACAGTTATCCTCTTTGCCCGTGGGCCCCCGGGTGAGTTCCTCCCTCCCCCGACCGCACCCACGCGACTCTTGGGTCTCCCCCTCCTCTGTACAATCTTCCCGGGCCATCACCACCCACCCCCGGGGAACGCGTCCCTATCACAAGGCGCCCGCGCTTCCCCATCGTGACTCCTCGACAGCGAGGTCTCCCGCAAGTGAACTTCGGTCAGGATAGTGCTGGGTTGGGGGCCGTGCCCCACCCAGCTGGGGCCATCTCCTCCCCGTAGTAGGAGTAGGCAAGTTCCTCCGGACTCTGTCCGGTTTTTCCCGAAGTCCGCTGCGGGGTCTCCTGGATTCGTCCAGTGGCGAGGTGATCCCCAACATTCCGTATCTTCATTCGATGTCCATCTCGGGCTGGGTGAACATGGCTGCTTCATTTTCCAATCTCCTGCAAAAACTTAAAAGGACATGCAGCCAGGTCTCACTGACCTGCTGCCTTAGGTGGAGACATGGTCGGGTCCCTCGACCTCGGACCAAAATACAAACATTCAGCACACATGTAAACTTAAACTCTTTAAACTTTAACTTAAAACTAGTTAAATCAACAAAACTTAAAATACACCTTAAAGCAAGCTATATACACTCACATAGCTATAATACAAATGCCGCCCGTCTCCGGACGGCCAGTCTAATCTCTGGCACTGTCGCAGATTGCTGCAGCGAAGCTGGACTGCCTCCTGTCTCTGGTCCCTCGCAGCTTATGGCTGTTGAGTGGGGGCCTCTGTTCTCTGGCTTCTCCCCGGCTCGGGAGTCCGCCCTACTCCACTGTAAAGTGGGTGACCATGCTTTCTTAGGCTGGGGCACCCGCTGAGACCTTCTGAGGGGTGTCTCTATGGGGGAAACTTTGGCTGGCGGACCCTGAGCTTGGGTCACAGTCCCAGCTGGCTGGGAACCTTCTCCCCCATGTCCAAATAGCCCGCACTGTATAATGCACCTGGCAGCCTGCCGGTGCAAATCTCTCTCTGGGTTTGTCTGCTCTTCCCTGGAAACAAGTCACAGTTCCTGTTTTTGTAGGCTGTGAACTTGAACTTGCATGGACAGCAAACTTATGTTCCCTCACCCAGGTGGCTTTAAATGGGGAATTTTGGACCTGCCTTTTTCCTGGGGCCAAAACTATCCCCTGTGTGCCTCCCTTGTCCTGGATTTCTGCTACCGGACCTGCTCTACAGGGGTCCCAGAACTCTCCTTTCCTGTTCCCTGGCTTAAACAGCTTACTCTGAATATGAATGGCTCCTCCCCCCACACAAGCCACAGTGCTTGCCTGTGAACTCGAACTTGCTGTGGGCTGAGGATTCCTATTCTCAGGCTCACTCCTCACGGGCGGACCGTACCTCCGTTGTTGGAGGGGGTACACTGGTCCTGGTCCCCGCCTGCCTAGCGGGACCTGCTGGTGATCTCTTACCACCCCATTGTCCACCCCTCCTCGCTGCCAGAGCTCCTCAAGACTCGGAGCTGTGGGCTGCGGTCTTGGGGTCTCTAATTCCCAATCCAGCACTGTTCTGGGTGCTGCCTGTGGGATGGTTCTACTTGGGCTGCCAGTAAAATCCGGCTGACCTGCCTTCGGGCTGATCATGCAAATCATTCCCTTTGATGCCTTTAAAGCCATGTTAAGGCTTTCTATCCCTGCCCTACAGGGGCCATGATCTGCTTCCTCAAACCTTAGGGCGCAGGCCAGCTTATAAACTGCCTTTGCTTCCCTAAACCTTTCCTCCTGCTCTCTCTTCACACCCTTCCTAACCCAGCCACCTATACCCCAATAGGTCAGCCTACGCACTGCCACTACCTTCCGCAGGGCTGCCCACAGACTGAAAGCAAGAAAGACAATAACTGATGCTTTCTCTAGATCCAGACCACTTATCATATCAAAAACGGCCTGCAGTCCTGCCCACGGTCGCCATTGTAAGGGTTTGGGGGCTTCTTTTAACTGGTTTAAGGTAATCTACCTGGCCAGCAGTCTTTTTGCTGCTGCACTCTAAACCAATTTACAAACAGCGGTTTCGAATCGTTACCCCTCCTTTAGTTCTGAGTGGAGGAACTTATAATTAATGATATTAAAACGGAACACGTGGTTTGGATGAGAGAAAAAATCAAGTTTTATTAACTAAAAGAAACTATAATCAAAATATCAAACTATCCCACACGAACACAGTAAAATTGTAAAACTATATAACAGGGGTTGCAGACGGCGAAAATGAGGGATACAATGGCTACAATGTTATTTAAACAATCTTAGCAATTCCCTTAAATCACCATCCCCCAAACTCCTTAACTAGGTTGCTTTTCTGAGGATTCAGAACACCCTGCTCACCTTTGGTCCAGCGAAGTAAGAGAGAGGATAGCTCCAGCATCTATCTTTATACCTGGTGCGGCCCCTGCCGTTCTGCCTTGCAAGGGCTGTGTGCAAAATTCCCCACCCAAAAGGGTCCAATACACAAGAGAAAGCTGTGATTGGCTACCTCAGAGTGATTGGACTGGATTAATGTGTCTTCCGGAGCTTCTTGGGCTGAAACAAAAGGGAGATACAACTGCTCTATTGTCCAGCGCTGGGTGATTTAAAACCCATTCAAATCTTGAACGATTCCCATTCAAGGTGCAAAAGTCTCTTCTGCAGTTTAGATGTATCCACTCGATATACCAACAAATGCTAATAGCATTCAATTGCTTTGTAAACAAAGCATTGTCCTTTGTCTTCGGCCATGTGGTGACAGCCATTTTTATCCCTGGAAATTTAAAAGCACATCGCCAGGGATTCTTTAATCAAAAAAATGAATCTTCAGAACTGTAAATTATTGCGAATTCTTACAGTGATGAGCATTGGGATTTCATCCCCTCCAGCAGGCACAGACCAGTTGCACCCTGTAGGTCCTGACTACTTTTTTTTAATCAAAACTAAAATTTAAAAAAAGTTTTATTAAAACCGGTTTCACACAGCACACCAGAGGGTTGGCACACATAGAAAGCACAGTAAGGGCCTGATGTGCATGCTATTTATATAACCTGCAGACCTGATATTGGCAGCAACCTGTTTTTTTGTAGTGATCATGTTAAATAATGTCTCAGAACACTTCACAAGATATGAGAAGTGGACACTAAGTAGGTAAAGGAAAAATTTGGGGGTGGGCAAAATGGTGCAAAGAAAGAAATACGTTTTTCGAAGACTTTTGAAAAGAGGGACATAAGACGAAGTGGTTTTAGGAGAGAGGTGCCGTGAGGTAGTGACTGAATGATCAGCATTCAGTGGAACGGAGGGATAGGAGAAAAAAGTGATTTGAAGTCAAAGGAGGTCAAGGTGCAGACAGGGACATGCGGCTAAAGGAGTATTGTTCAGATGATGCGTGGGAGTGAGGCCCTGGAAGGATTTGAAGAAACAGATGAAGTCAATTCACTGGGGCCCTGGGTGCCAGTGCAACTTAGCAAGGACAAAGGTGATGGGTGTGCAGGAGAAGACATGTGCTATGGCGTTCTGGATTAACTGACATTATGTGAATGGTGGAGAGTCGGAGGCTAGTGAGGAGACCATTTGAAAAGTCAAGATTTGAGATGATGAAGGCATAGTTTAGAATTTTAGTAGTGATAGGGGAGAGGTTGTGGAGTAAGCAGGCAACATTCTGGAGGTGGAAGAATGCAGTTTTGGTGATAGACTGGATACGCAGTAAAAATCTCTGTTCAAGGTGGAACAGGATTGGTCACCACCAGTCTCTTGTTTGGAGTGTTATGCTTTTGCTTTTAAAACACATTAATACACAATAGCCGAGATTATTCCAGGTGCTTGGTGTGCAACATATGTGCAGGCTGTTGTTGACTTGTTACCCAGACACTGGCAGTGGTCTAGATTTGAAAGCATTTCAATCTCAAGGAATAAATATTTTTTCTAAGACTGAGCTATCTTCCATGGTATCTCAATCCACATTGACCGGATGAAAGGGTTGTCCTCCTATCATTTAAGATGGGAGGGTTGTCCTACTCTCACTTCAGCAGAATGCACCACTTGGCATCAGCTGGGAGGAAACCCAAGAGCTTGCCCACGATGGGCACCATTGGAAGGCTCCCATCTTAGGCAGTGCACCAGGTATGATTCAGTTAGATGCTTGGTGATTTTTTGGATATCACGCAGCATTTTCTATCAAGATTTCACCCTGCAGCTTGTCTGAAATGGGAAATTATTCACTCCGCAGTACTAACACACCTCGTCCTTTGCTTTCTTTAGCTGAGTTTTATGAAAATTTCATTTTAGGCACCCAGTGGTAGCATTAAACATCCTCAGATCAGGTATAACACAGGTTAGATACAAACGACGTAAGGGGTGTCCTACGCGGAGTGAACACACGTAAGGCTGCTGGACCTGATAGCATCCCTGGACGGGTACTCAAAGAATGTGCTGATCAGCTGGCTGATGTCTTCACCGCCATCTTCAATCTGTCATTGGCCCAGGCAGTAGTCCCTACATGCTTCAAGACCGCCACCATTATTCCTGTGCCAAAGCAAACGGCTGTGACGTGTCTGAACGACTATCGACCTGTCGCACTCACACCCATCATAATGAAGTGTTTCGAGAGACTGGTCCTGGCTCACATCAAAGCCAGTGTTCCTGCCTCTCTTGACCAACACCAGTTTGCCTATCGTGCAAACAGATCAACGGAGGATGCAATCACAACTGCTCTACATTCTGCATTGAAACACTTAGACGGTAAAGAGACCTACATCAGAATGCTGTTCACAGACTACAGCTCAGCATTCAACACTATCGTCCCCAACAAGCTGGCCACACTCTTGGCCTGAACACTTCCCTTTGCAACTGGACCCTGGACTTCCTAACTAACAGACCCCAGTCTGTCAAATTAGGTAACCACACCCCCCCCCCCCCCCTGACCCTGAACATGGGGGCCCCACAAGGTTGTGTGCTGAGCCCCCTCCTCTACTCCCTCTTCACCCACGACTGTGTGGCTGTTCATGGTTCCAACACCATCATCAAGTTTGCGGATGATACCACGGTGGTAGGCCAGATCACCAACAACGATGAGTCAGCCTACAGGGAGGAGGTCCAGCATCTCGTGAAGTGGTGCGCCGATAACAACCTGGCCCTTAACATCAAGAAAACCAAGGAAATCATTGTGGACTTCAGGAAGTCTAAAGGTGGAAGACACACCCCCATCCACATCCATGGGGCTGTGGTGGAAAGGGTGGACAGCTTTAAGTTCCTCGGAGTCCACATCACGGAAGACCTCTCCTGGTCCCTCAACACCTCCTCTTTGGTGAAGAAGGCCCAGCAGCGCCTATATTTCCTAAGGAGGCTGAAGGGATGTAACCTGTCACCCCTGATCCTCTCTAACTTTTATCGCTGCACAATAGAGAGCATCCTGACGAACTGTATCACAGTGTGGTATGGCAGCTGTAGCTCCTATGACCGGAAAGCCCTGCAGTGGGTAGTCAAAACTGCCCAACGCATTACCGGCACCCGGCTACCGACCATTGAGAACATCTACCAGAAACGCTGTTTACGGAGGTCACTGACCATCATCAAAGACCCTACCCACCCCAGCCACAGTTTGTTCACCCCCCTGCCATCTGGGAGACGCTACAGATGCATTCGCACCCGAATGACCAGATTTAGGAACAGCTTCTTTCCCAGGGCTGTCATCCTATTGAACTCTGCAAATAAACTCTAAAGCCTGCACATCTGCCAATGCACTTTATTATGTTTATGTTTATGTATTACAAGCCAAATGAATGTTGAATGTTAAATGTCTTAATCAAAATGTACACTCTCGGGAGCTGCAAGCCTACATTTCGTTGTACTGCACTTGTGCACTAACAATGACAATAAAGTTGATTATTATTATTATTATTATTATTATTATTAATAAGTACAAGCTCCCTCTACTCCGTTCCAACAATAGGTCTTAACCCCGACGTCTGGAGCAATTCTTACTGCACCAGTGAGACATTTCTATATTCATACTAACCATTTTTATAGCCTCCCTGAGGGTGTTTTAATATGAATAGTGTGCCATCACTGTGTTCTACTCCCTCTACTGATGGCCGACTATAATACAAGAGAGACAAGCTCTGCCCCTTTGATGGCATATGACCTTTGTGGTTCGTGAAAGGATTGACAGAGGAGTGGAAATTACAGGCCTCTTCCAAGCGACCCTCCAACAGGTTCCAGCAGGCCACAGATGCAGTAAAAAGAGGAGATCAGCACCCTGAGGTTGAGGGGCTCTGTATCAGCATCGCACTCCTGGAGCCCTAGCTCCAATATAAAAGTGTCATGACTGAGATTAGAACTGTAGGCCCGTACCCACGTGGACCTGGCTTCAGATTGCCTGATCTTAGAACATAAGAAATGGGAGGAGTAGGCCATACGGCCCCTTGAGCCTGCTCTGCCATTCAATAAGATCATGGCTGATCTTCTACCTCAACTCCACTTTCCTGCACTATCCCCACATCCCTTGATTCCCTTAGTGACCAAAAATCAATCGATCTCATCCTTGGATATACTCAATGACTGAGCATCCACAGCCCCCTGGGGTAGAGAATTCCAAAGATTTGTAATCCTCCGAGTGAAGAATTTTCTCCTCATCTCAGTCCTGAATGGCCGACCCCTTATCCTGAGGCTGTGACCCCCCTGGTTCTAGACTTTACAGCCAGGTGGAACAGCCAATCAGCTTCTACCCTGTCAAGCCCTCTAAGAATTTTAAACGTTTCAATGAGACCACCTCTCATTCTTCTAATCTCCAGAATTTTATTTCATGTTAGACACTTATAACCAGTAGAGAGAGATTCTCATCTCATCAATCTGAGCTTGCAATGAACCCAGGTCCTAGAGGTGAGTACATAGTGGTAACACACTGCAGTACCCAGGTGCCTCTGAATAAAGGAGGCTTGTATGCTATATTCAGTACCTAGTTGGGGGTGAAATACCTCTTCAGAGGCAAAGAGGAAAATGCCTGTTTGACTACCTTATCAGTGACCAGCTAACAAAATTGTATGACTTAGAAATTATGCTTTACAAAGCCATATGCTCCAAAGATGGGGTTAATGGATTATTAATTATGGAGAAAAAAATGGCGTTCTTCCATTTTCTTCTAACAGACTAATTTCAGTCTCCTAGCCGAGTACTCCTGTCACAATCGTTTGTATGTTTCATGATGTGCTTGTGTTGTGATTGTTAATTAATATTGTTTTCAGCAGTTTATTCTAGAAATATGCTTTAAAATCAGATAAATCAAAGTATGGAATAATAGCACACATCAGATCAGTGAAATCCTATACGTTTGGTGTAGGAATGAGCGATCTTTTGAGCTGAATGACTGGGGCTCTGGATTGGGATCTGGTGGATTGGGATCTGGTGGATTGGGATCTGGTGGATTGGGACTTTGTTCCCAGGAAGAAAGGGGAGACTTTTTGACCAATTGCAAACTTATTAAAAGATTAAATATTTAATATTCTGATCTCAATAATTGTAATGAATAGTTTGAAACGTGATGTAATTTTCAAGATTTATAACTAATTTTACTAAATAATACCTTTAGTGATTTAAATAATTTATCACATGTAATAGTATTTATAATGAAAAATATGTAATTCTGTAGTGGATCTCCCATGACTTTGCTCAAGGTGAGTTAGAGCAGATAATATAGACCCATTAGGGCTAAGAGCAACCATGCCTACTGTTTCCAACAGAGGCAGAGAGCCTCCCCACAGTAGACTCACTCTCTAGTTTCCCATTATCATCTCAACCGGTTTCCCTACCTCTCTTCAGTAAAACCTTTCCCACTCAGCAGATTCCCTCTCCGGCATCTCACGACAGGGTAGCTGTCTCCCTTTCGTTTCTCACCCCTGCTCAATATGGTCTTGCTTTCTCTTTTCCCCTTCCCCACCACAGTCTTGGTCTCTCTCTCTCCTCTCCCAGAGGATCTCTCTACTTTTTCTGTCCCCTCTTTCCCTTCCTCCAACATTCTGTTTCTCTGTTCTACTTATTCTGTTGACCACTGTGCTATTGAAATAAATAAAGCCGGGAGTTTGGTTATTGGAGACCAACTCCTGCACATGAGCATATCATGATCATCATTGACCAAAGCAGTGCTTTTTAAATTTTTTCAGACCAGGCTCCACCAAAATATTCTTATAGCCTCCCATACTCCTCTAGCTATGGGTAGTGACACAGGTAAGGCTGCGAAAAGAAAGTGACTGCCTCTCCCTTCTGTTCTGTTTTACCATTATTCATTTGTGTTCCTCTCTCACAGTTCATTCTGCCAGTTAAGAACATAAGAACATAAGAAATAGGAGCAGGAGTAGGCCAATCGGCCCCTCGAGCCTGCTCCGCCATTCAATAAGATCATGGCTGATCTGATCCTAACCGCCAATCCACTATCCCAGAACCATCTCCTGAATCTAACAGAATTAGACACACGAAATAGGAGCAGGATCAGGCTACACGGCCCCTGGGCCCGCTCCGCTACCCACAGGGCCATGACCGATCCGAACCTAGACTCATGTCCAATTTCCTGCCTGCTCCCCGTAACCTTTAATTCCCTTTACTTCTAGGAAAATTAAATTCTGTTTTCCTGTATTTATTTTTGTCATGCTATTTAGTTTTCTAGACGTATTTACATATCTTTCTCAGTATTTTCTCTCTTGATATTTATTCAGCAATCTGTATCATTTTTTTCTCTACTCCTCATTAATTTTCTTCTCAGTATTTTTCTCTCCCTTTGTTTCACAATAATTCCCTTTCTCAGTAATTTATTCTCTCTCTGTATTCTCTGCTGTTGCTGCGGTTTCTTTACTCCCTGAGGAGATGGTGCTAAAGACCAGTTTGCGCCCCTCTGAAGTCTGCTGCATTTGATGTTGGTGTTATCTTAGATACATCAACTGACTGAGACTGTTAGAAAGATTTTAGTGAGTCGACTGAGCCCTGGACTAATATATTGATACTGCGATCAGCTGCTCTTGGGATGTGGGCAATGCTGGTAAGACCATATTTATTGCCCATCCCCAATTTCCCTGAGAAGGTGGAGAGCCTTCTCCGTGACTAGCTGCAGACCTCTGGTGATGGTGCTCTAGCAATGGTTTTAGGTAGGAAATTCTAGAATATTGGCCCAGCGACGATGAAGGAACATCAATATATGTCCAAGTTTCATGTGCAACACGGAGGGGCTTTTGGAAATGATGGTGTTCCCAAGACACTGCTTCCCTTGTCCTGCTCAGTGATCAGACGTCGCAGAGGAAGGAAGTGATGTCAAAGTTACCGTGGTTAGTTGCTGCTGTGTATCTTGCAGATTGTACACACTGCCATACAGAGTGTGCCATTGTTGAAAGGGATGGATACTTAGCCGAGTAGCAGGGACACCAATCAAGTGGACTGCTTTTTCCTAGATAGTTTCAAGCTTTTGGGAGTTAATGTGGCTGCACCTATCCAGGCAAGTGGTAAGTATTCTATCATACTCCTGACAAGCCTTGTAGATGGTGGAGAAACATTGAGGGGTCAAGAGGTGGGCCACTTGTCATAGAATGCTCAGCCTTTGCCTCGCTCTTATAACCAAGGTGTAGATATGGCTGAAATAACAACAGAAAATGCTGGAAAAACTCATCAGGCCAGGCAACATCCGTGGAGAGAAATTAAAAGTCGACATTTCGGGTTGAAACCCTTTTTCAAAACTGGAAAGGAAATAAAATAGATCGAAGGCAGGGCTGCGATAGAACAAAAGAGAAGTAAAGAGACATTAAGAGGTATTCAAAACCAGACGAGATGGTAATAGGACAGAGGAGACAAAGACGGCTTAGATTAGGTGTGAAGTGTACTGGCAGGATGAGAAACAGCTGCCATGTGGGAAAGAGAAAAAAAAAGGAAAGGGGGGGGGTGGTGGGGGAAAGGGAAGACCCAAAACAAAGGGGTGGAAAAGAAATATATAAGTAAAAATGTAATAGGGGCCGAGGTTATGATCTGAAATTGTTGAACTCGATATTGAGTCCGGAAGACTGCAAAGTGCCTAATCGGAAGATGAGGTGCTGTTCCTCGAGTTTACGTTGAGCTTCCGTGGAACAATGCAAGAGGCCAAGGACGGTGAGGTCCGAGTGGGAATGGAGCGGTGAATTAAAATGACAGGCGACCGGAAGCTCGGGGTCACCCTTACGGACTGAACGGAGGTGTTCCGCAAAACGGTCACCCAATCTGCATTTGGTCTCCCCAATGTAGAGACCGCATCGTGAGCAGCGAATACAGTATACTAGATTGCAAGAAGTACAAGTAAATCGCTGTTTCACCTGGAAGGGGTGTTTGGGGCCCTGGACAGTGGGAAGGGAGGAGGTATAGGGGCAGGTGTTACATCTCCTGCGCTAGCACGGGAAGGTGCCAGGCAAAGGGGAAGGGCTGTTGGGGGTGATAGAGGAGTGGACTAGGGTGTCTCGGAGGGAGCGGTCCCTATGGAATGCTGAAAGGGGAGGGGAGGGGAAGATGCGTTTGGTGGTGGGATCACTTTGGAGGTAGCGGAAATGCCGGAGGATGATCCGCTGAATGTGGAGGCTGGTGGGGTGAAAGGTGAGGACAAGGGGAACCCTATCGTTGTTCCGGGAGGGAGGGTCAGGGGTGAGGGCAGAACTGCGAGAGATAGAACAGACTCGGTCGAGGGCCGTGTCAACCACGGTAGAGGGGAATCCTCGGTTGCGGAAAAAGGAAGACATGTCGGAAGCACTGGTGTGGAAGGTGGCATCGTCGGAGCAGATACGGCGGAGACGGAGAAACTGGGAGAATGGAATAGAGTCCTTACAGGAGGCGGGGTGAATATGTAGATATGGCTGGTTCAGTTCAGTTTCTGGTCAATGGTGAAAACCAACATATTGATGGTGGGGGACTCAGCAATGGTGGTAGCATTGAAGGTCAAAGCGAGATGGGTGGACTTTCTCTTGTTTGAATGGTCATTACCTGACACTTATGTGGCGCAAATGTTACTTGACCACTTGTTAACCCTGGTCTGGATATTATCCAGGTCCTGCTGTATGCTGGCATTGGGCTGATTCATTATTGGAGGAGTTGTGAATGGAGCTGAACACTGTGGAATCATCAGCGAACAGACCCACTCCTGATGTCCTGACAGAGGGAATTTCATTGATGAAGCAGCTGAAGAAGGTTAGATCAAGGACACTTCCCTCAGGAACTCTTACAGTGATGTCCTGGGGTTATGATGACTGGCCCCTGACAACCATGAGCATCATCACAAGTCCAGCTTTTTCCCTTCTTCCTGGACCTCTCCTGGGTCATTTGTCATTTGTGGAATGACCTCCAGCGGTCCCTTTAAGGATTGTTGGTTAGGCCGTTCAATGCCTGGTACAACTAGGCGGAGCATGTGTGGAGCAAGTTCTGCCCACTTGTACCTGAATGTCATATTTAGGGTCCTACAACCGGCAGGACCCCAATTTTGACAGGACCCCAATTTGCATATTTAAGGAGCCTAGGCCTGTTTCAAGTGGGCACCCTGGAAGACTAAAAGTCACCCGAGCCAATATGGCAACCAGTGCACTTCCGGCACAGTTCTTGCAAGGCAGGTCAATGTGAATTTCAGAGGTCTTTGCCGATTTTAACCCGGAAAAACTGGCGGCCATGAGTTGCATTTCTCCACCGATGTCTCTATTTATAACACCCAAAATGTTATTGGCCTTTTTTAGTCCAGGTACACCTAGGTCAGTTAAAATTGCAAAAGGACACCAGATTTAAAATTAGAATATAATCACGTACCTTCCCGTGCAAGCGCAGGAGATACAACACCTGCCCTTTTACTTCCTCCCTTCCCACTGTCCAGGGCTTGGCAAGGGCAATTAGGGATGGGCAATAAATGCTGGCCTTGCCAGTGATGCCCACATCCCATGAACGAAATAAAAAAAAACGCTCCTTCCAGGTGAAACAGCGATTTACTTGTACTTCTTGCAATCTAGTATACTGTACTCGCTGCTCACGATGCGGTCTCCTCTACATTGGGGAGACCAAATGCAGACTGGGTGACTGCTTTGCGGAACACCTCCATTCAGCCCGTAAGCGTGGCCCCGAGCTTCCGGTCGCCTGTCACTTTAATTCCCCGCTCCACTCCCACTCTGACCTCGGCCTCTTACACTGTTCCAATGAAGCTCAATGTAAGCTCGAAGAACAGCACCTCATCTTTCTATTAGCCACTTTACGGTCTTCTGGACTCAACATTGAGTTCAACAATTTCAGACTATAACCTCTGCCCCTATTTTTTCAGGAGGCCGCTGTTGATGATTCTGCTATCCCCATTTGCAACATTTAATCTCTCCTTCCCTTCCACCCTATCACAGACCGCCCCTTTTGTCCTTTCCTCCCCTCTCCCCTTTCCCAGCCTCTGCACTTGCTTAAAATCTGTTACATCTCTAACTGTTTCCAGCTCTGACGAAGGGTCACAGACCTGAAATGTTGGGCAGGATTTTCATTGGGCCGTGGAGTTGGGATTGGAGGCGTGTGGGGGTTTAAAATCCCGAAATCAGGCGTCCCGACCCCATCCCGCACCCAAACCCACCTCCATGCCAGTTTCAAAGGAGGCGGGTACCCGCCCCGCACTGGGACCCGCCTACCCGAGGCGGGAAGGGATTAGTGTCAATTAACTGCCTGTTAACAGGTAGTTAACAGGCAGTTTTTAGCCTAATCCCTATTTTTAAGGTTGAAGTGTGGGATTCCCGACGGCTCCAAACCACGCCAAGTTAGAGGAGGCGGGCCGTTGGGTTGAAGGACTTGGAGGGGTTAAGATGTCATTGTTCAGGTGAGTGATGTGTGCATGAATGCAAAGGTAAGTGTGTTTGGTGTGTCTAAAGTGATTAAAGAAGTTTAAATTACCTTTTCTTACCTTTTCAGCCTTCCTTCCTTTAGGTCCCGGGAGTCCCTCATCTCACCGGCACAGAAAGCAGAATGGCTGCGAACTGTCAAAAGTGACAGCCCTCAGCTTACTGTGCAGGAGAGATTTCTAACTGAGTCTGTGGAGAAGGACTCAGGTTAGAAGTAAGACTGTCAGTGTTTGACAGCTTCAAACAGCTTTCAAACACTGATATTTCATCTGTCAAAACCTCTTGACAGATGAAACTTCAGTCTGTGACGTCACCTGTTGCTGGGTGGCCCTTAATTGGCCTGCTGAGCCCGCTGGGTGGGCTCAACAAGGTCAATCAAGTTAAAATCGTGTGGATTGGCCGCACCTCGATGGAGGCGGGACTACAACCCCGAAAGTTGTAGTCCCGTCTCCAACCCGACTCCTGAATGAAAATCCTGCCCATTAACTCTGTTTCTCTCTCCACAAATGCTGCCTGACCTGCTGAGTGTTTCCAGCATTTTCTGTTGCTATTTTAGAATATAATCAGCATTGGTTTGGAACATTGCAGCAGCATTCATTCTGTATTTGTATAATGAATAAGCACTTGAAGACTGGATTCCATAGCACCACAGCAACAGACAAACTATTATCCAGTGGCTGTGGAATGTCTGTATAGGCCTTGACTAGCAGAGTGTATATGGCCTGTATATATGGGCTGAGTGCAAAGCCAACAGCAGCAGCACTTTAAGGTAAACACACTATGAGTGGAGGGATGATTATCTGAATGTGGACAAACACAAAGTGAGGAGACTGGGGAAAAAGAAAAAGCAGTGGAAATATAGGTGGAGACTATGGGACATAACACAGAAAGGAATCTGGAGTCGTTAATACATAGCTTGGTGAAATCATCTGCAGAACATGCAAACAAGATATTTGGTTGTATAGCCAGAAGAAATGGAAGATTGCAAAATCAGATGGAGAATCTAATTGATGGTTTTCTGTCCTTGCTGGCACTTCTGTGGGGGGGGGGGGGGGTGGGGGGAGAAGAGGATGTAATGTGGGCAGATGAAGTTCTTGATGAAGAACTATTCCAATGCTCTCTTGGCCGCCTTCCCACCTTCCACCCTCTGTAAACATCAGCTCATCGAAAACTCGGGTGCCCATATCCTAACTCTCAACAAGTCCTGTTCACCCATCACCCCATGTGTTATGTCCGTGTATAATCAGACACAGACTGCGGAGAACGGTACAAACGGTGTTTACTCAACGTGGCTCAGACTGCAACTGAACTGTACAGATAACAACAGAAAATGCTGGAAAAACTCAGCAGGTCAGGCAACATCCGTGGAGAGAAATTTGAGTTGACGTTTCGGGTTGGACCCTTCTTCAAAACTGGAAAGGAAAGAAACTAGATCGAAGGCAGGGCTGCGATCAGACAAAAGAATAAAAGAAACAAAAGAAGTAAAAGAGATTAGAAGCTGGACGAGATGGTAATAGGCTGGGATTAGGTGTAAAGTGTACTAGCGGAAGCTGAACGCCAGCTCTCGGACACCTCCTCCTACCTCCACCTGGACCATGACCCCACCACCGAACATCAAACCACCATTTCCAAGACTGTCACTGACCTCATCTCCTCTGGAGATCTTCCCCCTGCTGCCACCAACCTCATAGTTCCCCAACCCCGCACAGCCCGCTTCTACCTCCTTCCCAAGATCCACAAACAGGACTGCCCGGGTAGACCCATCGTTTCAGCCTGTTCTTGCCCTACGGAACTTATCTCTTCCTATCTTGACTCTATCTTTTCTCCCCTTGTCCAGTCTCTTCCCACCTACATCCGCGACTCTTCGGACGCCCTCCGCCACTTTAACAGTTTCCAGTTTCCTGGCCCCAACCGCTTCCTTTTCACCATGGATGTACAATCCCTCTACACCTCCATCCCCCACCCGGATGGCCTGAGGGCGCTCCGTTTCTTCCTTGAACAGAGGCCCGACCAGTCCCCATCCACCATGACCCTCCTCCGCCTGGCTGAACTTGTTCTCACATTGAACAACTTCTCCTTTAACTCCACTCATTTCCTCCAAATCAAAGGTGTTGCCATGGGTACCCGCATGGGTCCTAGCTATGCCTGCCTTTTCGTGGGCTATGTGGAACAATCTTTGTTCCAGTCCTACTCGGGTCCCCTCCCTCACCTCTTTTTCCGATACATTGATGACTGTATTGGTGCCGTTTCCTGCTCTCGCCCCGAACTTGACAATTTCATTCACTTTGCCTCCAATTCCCACCCTTCCCTCACCTTCACATGGTCCATCTCGGACTCTTCCCTTCCCTTCCTCGGCTTCTCCGTCTCCACCTCTGGGGATAGGTTATCGACCAATATTCACTACAAGCCCACTGACTCCCACAGCTACCTGGATTACACTTCCTCCCTACCCGCTTCCTGTAAGGACTCTATTCCATTCTCCCAGTTTCTCCGCCTCCGCCGTATCTGCTCCGACGACGCCACCTTCCACACCAGTGCTTCAGACATGTCTTCCTTTTTCCGCAACCGAGGATTCCCCTCTACCGTGGTTGACGCTGCCCTCGACCGTGTCAGTTCTATCTCCCGCACTTCTGCCCTCACCCCTGCCCCTCCCTCCCGGAACCACGATAGGGTTCCCCTTGACTTCACCTTTCACCCCACCAGCCTCCACATTCAACGGATCATCCTCCGGCATTTCCGCTACCTCCAAAGTGATCCCACCACCAAACGCATCTTCCCCTCCCCTCCCCTTTCAGCATTCCGCAGGGACCGTCCACTCCTCTATCACCCCAAACAGCCCTTCCCCTTCGCCTGGCACCTTCCCGTGCAAGCGGAGGAGATGTAACACCTGCCCCTATACCTCCCCCCTTCCCACTGTCCAGGGCCCCAAACACCCCTTCCAGGTGAAACAGCGATTTACCTGTACTTCTCGCAATCTAGTATACTGTATTCGCTGCTCACGCTGCAGTCTCCTGTACATTGGGGAGACCAAACGCAGATTGGGTGACTGCTTTGCGGAACACCTCCGCTCAGTCCGTAAGGGTGACCCCGAGCTTCCGGTCGCCTGTCATTTTAATTCACCGCTCCATTCCCACTCGGACCTCACCGTCCTTGGCCTCTTGTATTGTTCCACGGAAGCTCAACGTAAACTCGAGGAACAGCACCTCATCTTCCGATTAGGCAGTCTGCAGCCTCCCGGACTCAATATCGAGTTCAACAATTTCAGATCATAAGCTCGGCCCCCATTTCATTTTCTCTTGTAATTGTTCCACTCCTTTCCCCCCCCCCCTTTCCTTTTGTTTCTCTCTCACACCTGGCAGCTATCTTTTGCCCTGCCAGTACACTTTACACCTAATCCCAGCCTATTACCATCTCGTCCAGCTTCTAATCTCTTTTACTTCTTTTGTTTCTTTTATTCTTTTGTCTGATCGCAGCCCTGCCTTCGATCTAGTTGCTTTCCTTTCCAGTTTTGAAGAAGGGTCCAACCCGAAACGTCAACTCAAATTTCTCTCCACGGATGTTGCCTGACCTGCTGAGTTTTTCCAGCATTTTCTGTTGTTATTTCGGATTTCCAACATCTGCAGTATTTTGCTATCGTGAACTGTACAGATTACTACTCAACGTTATATACAGGTGTGGTTACTGCCGGTACTACAGTATACATGAGCTGTAAAAAGTAGTTCTCCCCCTTAAAGTTACATACATTACAATTCCTCCCCTTTTAGATTAACAGTACCATAACACTCATTTAACAATTAAATATCAAACTAATTACAATTAACACTTTTAACATGCAACATTAGCTGAAAATAGTCTATTTATAAATTCAGTCTTTGGGGAGGCTTCCTGATCCTTTCTGGATAGCGCCTTTCCCGAGTGTCTTGCTCTTGGTGCGGAGGCGATTCTGGCCCCCTGTCGTCGGTTGGTTCATCAGCTTCCGATGCTACTGTTTCTGGGGTAGATGCTAACTGTACGTCGGGTTCATCACCAGGTACATATGGGCGAGGCATGGGGTTGACTTGTTCCTGTGACTCTAGGATCTGGTCAGCATGGCGTCTCATGATGCTCTCCCCAACATCACTGTGTACATTAGTGGGCCCTGCCGTGTGCATATCGTTCCTGGCTGCCATTTTTCTGTTCGGTAGTTGTGGGCCAAGACTGGTTGCCCTACATTGAAGCTCCTTGTTGGCTTCTCATGGATGTGCTGGAATTGCTTACTCTCAACATCTCTTCGTACGTTTGGTCTGAGCAAATCCAGGCGAGATCTTAACCTTCGGTTAAAGAACATCATGGCTGGGGCCTGGTTGGTGACTGCATGTGTTGCATTCTGGTAGGCGAACAGGAAATTGTCCACCTTGTGCTGCAGCGGAATGTTGTCATTGTACATAGCCTTTATTGCCTTCTTAAAGGTTTGTACGAACCTCTCAGCCAATCCATTTGTGGCTGGATGATACGGGGCGGATGTGTAATGCCTTACCCCATTCTTTTTCAAGAACCTCCGGAACTCTTCGGACACAAACTGTGGTCCGTTGTCGGAGCAAATCTGTTCTGGCAAGCCATTCCTGGCAAAAATGGTCCATAGGACTGCAATAGTTTTCTCCATGGTGGTGGAGGACATTTTGATGACCTCAGGCCATTTCGAGTGCGCATCCACGGCTATTAAAAACATTGAGTCCATGAATGGACCAGCAAAATCAATATGCACCCGTTGCCATGGAGATGAGGGCCACTCCCATGGGTGTAGAGGGGCCTGTGGTGGTGCATTTTGGACTTTCTGGCATCCTGAGCAGCTCTTGGTCAGGTCCTCGATTTGTTTATCGATTCCCGGCCACCACACATAAGCCCTGGCTAGGCTTTTCATTTTTACCCCCCCCAGATGACCCTCATGAAGCTCATTGAGCACTCTATCCCTTAACTTGGGTGGAATTACCACTCGGGATCCACACATCAAGGTCCCCGGGCACACTGACAGCTGTTCTCTCCTTGTCGAGAATGCTGGCAACAGTGAGTCGCCATGTGCTGGCCATCCCTTCACCGTCAAATCATATACCTGAGACAGTGTCGGGTCATTTCGGGTTTCCTTTTCGATACAAGCGTTAGTTACCGGTAGGTATTCAACTATAGTCGAATGGAATATTTTGACAGGATCCACTGCTGGTGCTTCCTCCGCAGTAGGCAGTGGCAGGTGTGATAGCCCATCAGCATTTCCATGCTGTTTCGTGCCCTTATATTCAATCTCATAGTGGTGCGCCCCTAGAAAAAGTGACCATCTTTGTAGTTGTTGCGCAGTCATCACCGGAACGCCCTTTTTGGATTAAAAATGGAGACAAGAGGCTGGTGATCAGTCAGCAAGGTGAATTTTTGTCCGTGCAGATAGTGATTGAACTTTTTCACTCCCCACACTAGGCTGAGGGCCTCCCTGTCAATTTGGGTGTAGTTACGCTCGGCTGAGGTTAGTGATCGTGACGCAAAGGCTATTGGCCTCTCTGAGCCGTCCGAGAATTTGTGCGACAGCACCGCTCCAATGCCGTAGGGTGACGCATCATATGCCAACTGAATTGGTAATGCTGGGTTGTAATGGGCCAATACCTCTTTCGATGTGATTAGTGTTTTGCTCTTCTGGAAAGCTCGTCTACATTCGTCACTCCACTTCCATGGCACTCCAGTTTGCAGTAGGGTGTTCAGTGGGTGTAGTATTGTGGACAAATTTGGCAAGAACTTATGGTAGTAGTTTACCAGCCCGAGGAACGACCGCAGTTGTGACACATTTTCCGGTGCTGGAGCCTTGACTACAGCCTCAATCTTCTCTGGGGACTTATGCAACCCCTCTTTATCGATAACGTGGCCACAATACGAGATCTGTTTTCTAAAAAACTCGCATTTGGGGCGGTTAGCTCGGAGCCCATATTCCTGCAATCTAGTGAGCACCTGCTCCAGGTTGGCAAGGTGATCGCTGTCATTTTCGCCCGTGACCAGGATGTCGTCCAAATAACACTGGGTCCCTGGGATCCCTTGCAGGACTTGTTCCATTGTCCTCTGCCAAATAGTCGGAGCTGATGCTACCCCGAATACCAGCCGGTTGTATTGGTAGAGACCTTTATGGGTGTTGATTGTGAGGTATATTTTTGATGCTTCTTCTACCTCCATTTGCAGATACGCCTGGGCCAGATCAATCTTAGTGAAGCATTTCCCTCCAGATAGTGAGGCGAAAATATCTTCAATCCGCGGAAGTGGATATTGTACGGTGTGAAGGACCGGGTTCACTGTTACCTTAAAGTCCTGTCATGCCTTTTAGTGTTCCGAGTCCTTGCTGGAACACTTCTTTTGCGTCAGTTAGGATCTTTGACAGTCGCCCAGGTGTGACGTCGTCATCCTTTTTGTCAGCCACAGTCAGTGCCTGTATGGAATGCCAATCCAGTTGTATTTTTCGGATCCATTCACGTCCCAGTAATGGTGGTCCTCCATCTTGCAATACATACAGGTCTAGTTTTGGTGTTTCCTTACCGTTATATATAACGGTCACCCTTATTTTTCCTTTGGGGTAGACTTTTTGCCCCGTGTACGTCTTCAAAATAGTTTTTGTGTCTCTCAAGGGTATGTGTGAGAAAAGCCGCTCGTAGTCCCGTCGGTTTATGACTGTTAGGGCTGATCCTGTGTCCAATTCCATCTTTACCTGGGCTCCTGCTATCTTGAGAGTGACCCAAATGGTTCGGTGATCCTCTGTTGTGATCACATTATGTCGTTTCAGACAACTCAGTTCCCTGCTTTCGGAGTCGTTATCACTCTTTTGTTCGTCTGAACTATTCTCCGTTATCTTATGTACCTTCTTGTACTTTCCTTTGGTCGGTTTCTTATTGCTGGTTTTCTTTCCCGACCTGCAGACTCGTGCTATGTGTTCTACTTTTCCACACTGTCTGCACACTTTGGCCTAGAAATTCAGTGGGCCTTGCGCCCACTTAGCGCCTAAAGAGGTCTTTTGCGCCGGCGGGGTGGTAGCGCGGAAATTGAGTGCAGCGGTATTGGCGGCGGTGGCCGTTAGCGCTGCGCCGGGACCGATGATGTCATCGGTGTGCGCGGTGGCCCGTAACGCCCCGAAACCGCGCCGATCCCCATATTTATTTGCGGCCGCCTCCTCCGAAGCGGGCGCAAACAGCGACCAGAAAACGGGGCCGTCCTGCTGCCATAGTGGGGCGCTTTAAAGCGGAAGGTGCGGCCGGCCGCTTTTTCGGCGGCCGCCTGCCCGCACCTCCTTCCCCGGCCTCCTCCACCCCCCCCCGCGGCATTGCTGGCTGGTTTCCGTGGAGCCCGGCACTTCTCCATTGTGCCGGGCTCTTTTGCCGGCACTCGCGATCGGGGCTCCGGCCATTGCAGGCACCTCCCCCTTAAGAGAAGGAGGAGGCCTGCAGTACCGCAGCCTGCCGCACCGCATCGGGTGGCGCTGCGGCAACTAGCGCGCCGATATTCAGTTGCAGCGCCCCAAACGGAGGCAGGCACACCCTGGTATAGCGCCCGCTTCCGAATTGGGGCGCAGAAGACGAATATACGGCGTACGCTAATGCCTCCCCGCCCAGCGCTAACTTTTGGGCGCGAGCGAGCTGCCCGCGCCCAAGAGAATTTCTAGGCCTTTGTCTTTGAACCAGCAATCATTCTGGTCGTGTGTTGTTCTGCCGCAGCGATAGCACTTCTCTGTTCCATATGACATTTCGTTTGTGCCATATTCTTGCGGTCTCTGTTGTATCTCTGCAGTGCCCCGTGCTGCTGCTTCATATGATACCGCAATGCTGAAAGCCTTTTTCAACGTAAGGTCCTTTTCAGATAAAAGCCGTTTCTGGGTTCCTTCACTTTAAAGCCCACACACAAACTTGTCCCTTAAAGTATCTGCTAGTCCCGTTCCAAACTGGCAGCGTTTCGATAGCTTGCGCAGTTCCGTTAAATACTCAGCATTACTTTCATCTTTATGCTGGTTCCTTTTGTGAAACCTAAATCTTTCTGCTATCAGCAGCGGTGTGGGGTTTAAGTGGTCCTGTAGGATTGACACTATGTTTTCAAAATCCTTTTCTACTGGCTTCTCTGGGTTTACTCGGTTTCGTAGTAAGCCATACGTTTTTGCACCCATTGAATTCAACAATACCAGCGCTTTCTTGTCATCTGGCACTTCATTCGCCTTGCAGTATACCTCTATGCATTCGACATATGTCATCCAATCTTCGACTTCATTTTCGAACGCTGTGATACTGCCACTCTTCGGCATTTTTGGGTGTGGTTAGACTGGCTTAAAATGGCGTCTCCCGCGCTTTCCTTTCTTCCCCGCTGCGGCTTAAAATGGCGTCTCCCGCGCTGCTGCCAATGCCGCTCTCTGCGGTCCTCGTGGCAATGGCAGCGCCTCGCATTTTCCTGCGCGCCTCTCTCCCCCGTTGATGCTGCTTGGCCCTGGAACACCGGCTGCGCTCTGCTCTCTCGCGTCTCTCTCCCCCGTTGACGCCGCTCGGTCCTGAACACCGGCTGCGCCCTGTGCGCTCTGCCTTCTCTCTCTCCCCCATTGACGCTGCTCGGCCTTTTTCTGTGCCGCTCGGTCTGCGCAGTACCTGTTGCCAGCCTGTTTCGCTGGACCACCGTGACTGGAAAGCCAAGCCTGGCTCTCGACAGCCTCCCCTGCGATGCTCAAATCTCTGCTGGATGACTGGGCGGTTGCCCGTGGTCAACGCCCGTGCTTCTGGACTAGACCTTCTTCCACTGTTCTCCAGGAGCGAATCCCTGGGAGGTGATGCAGAGTTGCAGGTAGGTTCGAATCTGCCTCGTTGCCACTGTTATGTCCGTGTATAATCAGACACAGACTGCAGAGAACGGTACAAACGGTGTTTGCTCAACGTGGCTCAGACTGCAACTGAACTGTACAGATTACTACTCAACGTTATATACAGGTGTGGTCACTGCCGGTACTACAGTATACATGAGCTGTAAAAAGTAGTTCTCCCCCTTAAAGGTACATACATTACACCATGCTCGCTGACCTACATTGGCTCCCAGTCCGGGAACACCGCAAATTTAAAATTCTCATACTTGTGTTCAAATCCCTCCATGGCTTTGCCCCTCCCTATCTCTGTAACCTCCTCAAGCCCTACAACCTTCCAAGATCTCTACGCCCCTCCAATTCTGGCCTCTTGCACATCCCTGATTTCTATCACCCCACCATTGGCGGCCGTGTTTCCAGCTACCTAGGCCCTCAGTTCTGACATTTCCTCCCTAAAACTCTCTGCTGCTCTACTTCTCTCTCCTCCTTTAAGATGCTTCTTAAAACCTAACTCTTTGACCAAGCGTTTGGTCACCTGTTCTAATATCTATATGGCTCGATGTCAAATTTTGTCTGAATATGCTCCTGTGAAGCACCTTGGGATGTTTTACTACGTTACAGGTGCTATATAAGTGCAAGTTGCTGTTGTTGAAGATAGGCGAGAACTTCATTACAATATTAAAATTGATGTAGGTATACAAATCAGCACACATGCATTTTCCTGTGAAGCTCGCCAGGAACGCACTGTGCATTAGTGACCGCAGCATAAAATGGGTGCCGGAGGGAGAATTATTCTGCACTGACAGGAAGTCTGTATTTAAAGAGGCACCACTGATTTTCAATTGCTCTAAATTGAATCAGCAACGTCAGTGTTTTTGTTTCATGTTATCTTGCCAGCTGTTTCTGTCAGATTATTTTTGTAAATTTTGGGCCAAGAGTTTTGGCTCAGGCATATTTAGCTGCTGTAGTTATAATTTACAATTTGGACATTCCTGGGGGAATTCCATTATTTCTCTGTTATTTGGAGGAGGAGCAAGAAAAGGAGAAGAGGGGCTATGAGAGGCAAGTGATACTACACCTGAGGTGGACTGCCTGCACTCACTATTTTCTGTGGAATTGTATCTACAAGTAAAAGCCCAGCTACCTTGGGATGTCTGAGGAAAGCCAACTTAGTGGGCTGTGCCGCACTCGAATGGTGGTGACAGAGTTGCGCCATTTGCTGAGATAGCCCTCTGCCTTTGTGTTGATGTCCCTGTAACTGGTCACTGAAGAGCAGCATAGGCTTCACATCCGTTAGAACAAGAGATACCTGACCCCCACCAAACCTTCCGAGACAAGCTTATTACTGTATTTCTCGGGAGCTCCACCATGAAAAATGTCTCTGAGAGTACGCCGCCATACCCACTGCAAAATTCGGGCTGATATATTTTGCTGTTCATTACGAGGTGAAGACAATGGAGGTGAAAGCATATTTGTTGAGGGCATCTTGAAGATGTACAGGGACATTTAATACAATGGATGGAAGAGGTAATTAGGAAAAGGTAGCATCAGTGAGAGCCTTTTGAACAGAGGTGTACATCCCTTTAAATAACGTTTATGTAGTATACTTCCCCACTATGAAGGCAGTGACTTCCTGGCTGAGGTTAAGACCCAACGAATCTGGCGCTACCATGCACACATTTAGCAAACGGGTCCATATTCAGCTGCAGAACCGCCCCCATGACTAATGTAGCAGTGGTCCTGGCTGGGCACAGGCCGTTGTTCTGCTAAATTCACCATTGTTGCGTCCATTTCATGCCTGAAAAATGGGCATAACGATGTGGAATTTAGACCCCAAAAGGTTTTGTGCTAAAGTACCAGGTCAGATGAAAGATGATATGAAACTGAGGACCAATTCAGCTTCAAAATAAAATGATTCAGTGCGGCTGAAGAGGGAGATCGAGAGCATGCATGCCACAACACACGGTGGAGAGGGCGGATTTCATGAACTGTGAGAGCAGTGGTTAGAGGAGCGTTAACTATCACGGTGATATCTGTGCAAATAGATGTAAACGGATATGATGTAATTGGAATTACGGAGACATGGGTGACCAAGGCTGGGAATTCAACATCCAGGGGTATTCAATATTCAGGAAGGACAGGCAAAAAGGAAAAGGGGGTGGGGTAACATTGCTGGTTAAAGAGGAGATTAACACAATAGTAAGGAAGGATATTAGCTCTGATGATGTGGAATCTGTATGGGTAGAGCTGAGAAATACCAAGGGGCAGAAAACGTTAGTGGGAGTTGTATACAGACCCCCAAACAGTAATGCTGAGGTTGGGGATGGCATTAAATGGGAAATTAGAGACGCGCGCAATAAGGGCACAGCAGTTATCATGGGTGACTTTAATCTACATATAGATTGGGCCAACCAAATTAGTAACAATACTGTGGAGGAGGAATTCCTAGAGTGTATACGGGATGGTTTCCTGGACCAATATGTCGAGGAACCAACTAGAGATCAGGCCATCTTAGACTGGGTATTATGTAATGAGAAAGGATTAATTAGCAATCTTGTTGTGCGAGGCCCCTTGAGGAGCAGCAATCATAATATGATAGAATTTTTCATTAAGATAGAGAGTGAAGTAGTTGACTCAGAGACTAGGGTCCTGAATTTAAATAAAGGAAACTACGATGGTATGAGGAGTGAGTTGGCTAGGATGGATTGGGGAACGTTACTTAAAGGTGTAAGGGGTGGTGTGTGTGGTCAGCTTTGCCTCTGACTGCCTGAGTGGTTCGAATCGCTCCCACTCCCTTGGTTCTAGACCTGGACTTATTTGGGGGTTGTAATGAAATTGCAACAGACAACTGAGTTGGTGAAAAGACATGGATTTTTATTTCAGACAAGAAAATATACACAACACAATAATCTTATCACCCTAAAAAGGGGAACACTTCGGAGGAGAGGCCGAGGCTTCGAGGCCTACCTGGAAAAATGGGGAAAGGTAGGAAAATTAATGAGATTAGATAAAAGATTTAGAAAGTAATTAACTTTTTAAAAAAACAATATGTGTTTTAAAAGCAACGTTTTTTTGAAAGATGCAGAAAGCGGGAAAAAGAAAGGAAAAGTTTGGAATCAAGATGGCAGCGACTCACCTCGGTTCAGAACGATAAGGCCCGTCCACACACGCACCGATTGGTCGACCGTCAGGTCACCAAAGCGTAGGATTGGTCAATCGTCCCGTCACTCGACTGTAGGAGGGCCCGGCCGCACGCGCCAGGAACCCGGCGTACGATTGGTCGACCTTGAGGTCACTCTGTCGCTAATGAGCGGATAATGAGATGCTAATGAGCGGAATTTTGAACGTTTTTCGGATACCGCGGGCGCGATTTTTGTCCGGCCGAAACGTAAATACACTTACCACCGTTTCGGAAAGGTAAGCTTTCTTTCGACGTAACGCACGCGTAGGTACGCTCTATAACTTTCGAGCGCATAGCCGGACAGACGCACACGTGAGGACAGACAGAAGGACAGACAGATAGACAGAAGGACAGACAGATAGACAGACAGAACGATCCGTTTATATATATATAGATGAAGCACTGACCTGCTAATGCGGGCTTCCTAAACCATATGTGCATCCTCTGAAAATGTGTGACATGTGCCTTGTGGATGGAGATCCAGTATAAGTGGTCTTTGCCCATATTTCCGTTCACCTACACCCCGATTATGCCCACTTATGATATAAAACTGACATGAAAATCTACCACATCATATCTAATCCTTATTAATGCCCTAGTTTCCAAAACATGAAAAGTGGTTATGCTGCCAAGTAAGCATTCTCATGCCTGCAAAAATAAAAATTGGGTATACCCTCCACTACCCCTGGGTATAGGTAAACTGTTTTAATAATGGCAAGCAGGAAGCACGGACTCAAATTCTGAAAAGTGAAGACAGTTTAGATTTAACCGCTGCACGCAGAGGGGGCTGAATATGTGGAGCAGCAAGCTCAGGAAGACAATAGAAGCAAAAAGAGTCAGAAAACTCGAGGGAATTGGATAATTCTTCTGTGAAAGCAGTGACTGAGGGATACAAGGAAAGAAATGGTATTTTTTGAACCCAGTCTTGTGCATTCCTCTGCTGAACTATCAGCAGAAAAGTCATCAGAAACCACCAATTCCCATGAAGACCTCACAGATTCTAAGGCCTAGTGTCAGATGGATAATTTGGCTTTACATTCTAATTACTTTCTCATAGAATAGAATCATACAGCACAGAAGGAGGCCATTCGGGCCATCATATCTGTGCCGGCTCTTTGAAGGGGCGATCCAATTAGTCCCACTCCCCTGCTCTTTCCCTATAGTGCTGCAAATTTTTCCTTTTCAAGCATATATCCAAATTCCTTTTGAAAATTACGACAGTATCATGGGAAAAACATATCCAAGTTAAAGGGAAATTCCTGCCTCCAAATAATTTCCATTGATTTGGTTTTACATTGCAGTATTTCCAACTGTTTCAGTGCAGGGACAGCAACCTTGTTATGTCTGTTTCTGCCTTTTAATTATTAGTCCAGTGCCAGTGGTCCTGGGCTTCACTGTAGATTGGCGACCCAATTCCTTAATAGACCAGCTCGCCATGTTTATTGAATCTAGCTTCCTTAAACCAATACACACTTGCGGACGTACATTTTTGTGGATGCGTGATGTAATTGATTCCCTGAACATCAAGACGTTTATAGTATGGGTTACAGCCAACAGAGGGAGACGTCTCACTGCTATAATATAAATGTGCCTTTTAAGACGCAAAACACTCCTAGGTCCCAGGGCCAATTAATTTTTCATTGAAATTCAGTTTGAAAGTGGATATTTTGCACTTACTGAGAATACACCATTGATTGCCATGGGGGAGTATCGTTAAGCAGCCTTTTGTCAACAATTAGCAGCCATTGTCAACCCTGCTTGCTGCTAGCTGCAAATATTTGGAAATCTGTTTTTAGATTCTTTTTTTTTCCAGTTTTACCAAAGCAGATGAGAGTTGCTAACGCAGAGACACTGGGGGTGATTTTGCTAGGCAGATGACATTTATATAAAGAAATCTCCTTCCCACTGGCTGCCTGAGGCCTGTCTGACCTGATTTTCGAGTGAGCCTTGAAATGGGCAGCCAGCGTCCCCACACATAACAGGCAGGAGCATTATTTCAATACTTAAATCGGAGTCCTATTGTGATAAGGTACCAATGGGCAGAGCATGTTATGCGTACGCTCCACCCATTGGTACTGAATGTAGAGTGGCCTAACCTGCAGTCGTTAAAGGAAATATCAGTCGCACATGCCCAGGCAGCCCGGCCCGGCCCAACCTGATCTGCCATTCTCAGATTGACCAGTGCCTTGCATTTCTGCCTGAGATCCTGCTGAGGTCAAAATGGGCCAAAGAAACATTTTTTTTGTGTAAATTTTCAGCTCCCAATGGAACAACTTTGACACTAGAGATGATAATTGATCCCCTCTGGATCGATTACCTTATTATAGTAAAGGGTTGAGGCCTACAGAAGGCCTCAAAGGGACACACGCCGGACTCATGCATGAATCCGCTGAGGCCTTTCAAAGGCCGCAAATCCCCAGCGAAGCCTGGGCTCTCCCCCTGAAATGCCTCATTGATGTGGTGGTAGGGTTAGCGGAAATAAAAGGTCTGCTGTTGAATGGGTGAAATTCTGGTGGAGCCTGGTTCCAGCCCATATTGTGCAAAATGCCCTATCAAAGAAACGGGACAATTTTTGTAAAAAAAAACTTTTTTGGTCTGGCCCAGTGCAACAACAACATGCATTTTATAGCGCCTTTAATGTAGTAACAGGTCCCAAGACGCTTCGCAGGGGCGTAATCAGATTAAAGAAAACATTAACACTGAGCTAGAGAAGGAGACATTAGGAAAGGTGACCACAAGCTTGGTCAAAGAGGTAGGTTTTTAAACAGCATCTTAAAGGAGGAGAGAGATGGAGTGGCAGAGAGGCGGAAAGGCGGAGAGTAGAAAGGAGCAGGGCTGGGGCAGGGACTCCCAACGCTGGGAGCTGTGTCCTATCAACTGGGCACACCATCGGGAGTGGCACGGCGAGACTAGGCATACCAGGCTGCCAAAGGTGGGCCTCACCCGGGATTGTAGCCATTAAATTATTTCAGCACGGCCTCGTTACTTTGGTAGTCCTACTTGTTGCTGGTGTGGGTGTGGTTTAGATTATTTTCTGGAAGGAGCAGTTTTGCTTTTACATAGTTCATTGAGGGCCTCTGATGGCAACAACATGATATTGCAGCAGCACAGGACCAAGGAGACTTCTGAATAGCTGATGAATGAATGTTTTCACCCTGTCAACTCCTGGAATGGTGCATAGGTTTGCAAACTGGGTCACCAAATGCCGAGGGGCTCCGCAGGGAGACCCAGAGGGTTGACGAAACACTTAGTATGTTTCTGTATTTCTTAACCTGCAATCAGATTATCTCTGTTGCTGTATGCTAATGATAGCACTATTTTCCTTTGGGTATCTTACACCTCTACCATCTTTCACACACCCAGCAACAGTATTCTACCCTGACATGTAAGTCCTCTAAACATCTCGCTACTCTAACACTGACACACTTCCTTCTTTCTTGCGGACCAAGCTCACACACAATAAAAGGGAGCAAGCAGCCCCAGGAGGAGGGCCACGTTTCATTCATGCGCTGTTCCCACTTGAAGAACAGGTGATGGACATCATGGGCAAGGGGGTGCATCAGGCGGGTGTGAGATTATAGCTAATTTCCTTATTAATTAACTAATTGTTTTGCTTATTAACACTTACCTTATATAAAACACACATATGTATAATCATATTTAGCTCACAAAGCAAAGTAACCAATCATAACCAGCTTGCAGCAATGGTAGATGGGAAAATAAGCTAACTTGACTGACTTTAATAAAGCAGCATAGACAATAGAGCATTCAAACTAAAAGACGTGAAGTCACAGACCTTGACCCAAATTGGTAGCAGAGATTGAAAAGATGGGAGTTATAATAACTTGAGAAAAACAAGGCACAGCTAGGGCTGATACCTATGCAACCATAGAAACTAAATTGATAAGGTAGCAAAACAGACAGATAAGGAAGGGGTCTGCATAAGACTTTAAAAAAATGAATGTTTTATGCTTTGTTTCTTTAAAAATAACTTAGTGGGAAAACACACAAAAATGAACCTGGGTGTGGTCAGGTGGCACAAGAGACTCTATGGAAAGACAGGAGAAGGTTGAGTGTAAGTCAGTGATTGGACCAGGGAACCTCCATAGGTTTGAATGGAAAGAAAAAGTATAAAAAGGGGACCCCAGAAAGGGTTAATTATAAAAGACTGGAGCCTGACACACGGAGGCGAGGATAGCGGAGTCGGGGGACCGTGCCGGAATGTGCAGGACACTTGGAGGTGAGGATAGTGGACTCGGGGGACCGTGCCAGAATGTGTGGGACACTCAGAGGCGAGGATAGCGGACTCGGGGGACCGTGCCAGAATGTGTGGGACACTCAGAGGCGAGGATAGCGGACTCGGGGGACCGTGCCAGAATGTGTGGGACACCCGGAGGCGAGGATAGCGGACTCGGGGGACCGTGCCAGAATGTGTGGGACACTCAGAGGCGAGGATAGCGGACTCGGGGGACCGTGCCAGAATGTGTGGGACACTCAGAGGCGAGGATAGCGGACTCGGGGGACCGTGCCAGAATGTGTGGGACACTCAGAGGCGAGGATAGCGGACTCGGGGGACCGTGCCAGAATGTGTGGGACACCCGGAGGCGAGGATAGCGGACTCGGGGGACCGTGCCAGAATGTGTGGGACACTCAGAGGCGAGGATAGCGGACTCGGGGGACTGTGCTTGAATGTGTGGGACACTTGGAGGCGAGGATAGCGAACTCGGGGGACCGTGCCAGAATGTGTGGGACACCCGGAGGCGAGGATAGCAGACTCGGGGGACCGTGCCGGAATGTGTGGGACACTTGGAGGCGAGGATAGCGAACTCATGGGATCGTGCCAGAATGTGTGGGACACCCGGAGGCGAGGATAGCGGACTCGGGGGACCGTGCCGGAATGTGCGGGACATTTGGAGGCGAGGATAGCGAACTCGTGGGACCGTGCCAGAGGGGCCAGACAACTCCTATCGTGACTTTTACCCAAGGCATAATGGGGCAGTATGACTATGCTTTATGCTTTGTTACCACTGCTTAAGGCACACAAGGGTTGTTGATCCTTGATTGTACTGACTAAAATCAAGAAATAAAGTTTTAATCTCTGCTACCAATTTGGGTCAACTTCGAATCTTTTGGAATAAAAGATGTCACAAAGAGATTCTTACAGGGTGGTGTCTGGTAAGGCTGGAGAACAAGACCTGCAGGGTTTTAAACCATCTTTCCCTCCTTCCCTTCGCACTTAAATGTCCTCCTTACACACGATGCATGACAAATCGCTGCTGCTTTCAGAAACCCACCATCTGTCTCTGCTCACCCATGCTACTAAATGCTAACTCTTTTCCCTTTCTTCCATTCAGCTCCAATCAGCCCTCAGGAAGCAGAAGACGAAGAGGACAGCACTGCCCAACAGGAACCGTCTCTCGACACTTGCAGACACCGGCTCAAAGACTGCGCATTGTGCAGAGGGGAGGCTAGAAGGCTCCTCACGTGGAAATGCACCCAGCACGAATGCGCAGAAGTAAGGGTAGGAGGATAGGATGGCCCAGGAAGCAGCTCACCAGAGAGAGAGCTCGCATTCTAGGGCTGCTGCACAGGGCACAGGCAAAGACATCGAGGGCCCACTGTACATAAGAAGACTGATGACATAGAAACATAGAAGATAGGAGCAGGAGTAGGCCATTTGGCCCTTCGAGCCTGCTCTGCCATTCAATGAGATCATGGCTGATCATCCAATTTCAGTACCCTGTCCCTGCCTTCTCCCCATATCCCTTGATCCCTTTAGCCTCAATAAATATATCCAACTCTTTCTTGAATATATTTAATGAACTGGCCTCCACCGCCCTCTGTGGCAGAGAATTCCACAGGTTCACCACTCTCTGGGTGAAGAAATTCCTCCTCATTTCAGTCCTAAATGGCTTACCCCTTATCCTTAGACTATGACCCCTGGTTCTGGACTCCCCGGCCATCAAAAACATCCTTCCTGCATCTAGTCTGTCCAGACCTGACAGAATTTTATAGGTTTCGATGAGATCCCCTCTCAATCTTCTAAACTCCAGTGAGTATAAGCCCAATCGACACAATCTCTCCTCATACGTCATTACTGCCATCCCAGGTATCAGCCTGGTGAATCTTCGCTGCACTCCCTCCATGGCAAGAATGTCCTTCCTCAGGTAAGGTGACCAAAACTGCACACAATACTCAAGGTGCGGACTCACCAAGGCCCTGTACAACTGTAGCAAGATATCCTTGTTCCTGTACTCGAACCCTCTTGCTACGAAGGCCAACACACCATTTGCCTTCTTAACTGCCTGCTGCACCTGCATGCTTACCTTCAGCGACTGGTGCACAATAACACCCAGGTCTCTTTGCACTTCCCCTTCTCTCAATCTATTGCCATTCAAATAATAATCTGCCTTCCTGTTTTTGCCACCAAAGTGGATAACCTCACATTTATCCACATTATAGTGCATTTGCCATGTTTCTGCCCAATCACCCAACCTGTCCAAATCGTACTGGAGTTTTTCGACATCCTCCTCACAGCTTACCCTCCCACCCAGCTTTGTGTCATCTGCAAATTTGGAGATATTACATCCAATTCCCTCGTCCAGATCATTAATATATATTGTGAACAGCTGGGGTCCTTGGACCGATCCTTGCGGTACCCCACTAGTCACTGCCTGCCACTCGGAAAATGACCCGTTTATTCCAACTCTTTGCTTTCTGTCCGCCAACCAGTTCTCTATCCAAGTCAATACCTTGCCCTCAATCCCATGTGCCTTAATTTTGCATGCTAATCTCTTATGTGGGACCTTATCGAAAGCCTTCTGAAAGTCCAAATACACCACATCCACTGGTTCTCCCTTATCTATTTTACCAGTTACATCCTCAAAAAATTCCAGTAGATTAGTCAAGCATGATTTACCTTTTGTAAATCCATGTTGACTTTGTCCGATCCTGTCACTGCTTTCCAAGTGCTCTGCTATTACATCTTTTATAATGGACTCTAGCATTTTCCCCACTACCGATGTCAGGCTTACCGGTCTATAATTCCCCGCTTTTTCTCTACCACCTTTTTTGAATAGTGGGGTAACATTAGCTACCCTCCAATCCATGGGTACCGTTCCAGAGTCTATAGAGTTCTGGAAGATGACCAGCAATGCATCTACTCTCTCTAGGGCCACTTCCTTAAGTACCCTAGGATGTAGACCATCAGGCCCTGGGGATTTATCGGCCTTCAGTCCCATTAATTTTCCTAACACCATTTCCCTACAAATACTGATTTCTTTCAGTTCCTCCCTTTCATCAGACCCTATGTTCCCCGGCATCTCTGGGAGGTTATTTGTGTCCTCCTTTGTGAAGACAGAACAAAAGTATGTATTTAGTTGGTCAGCCATTTCCTTGTTTCCCATTATAAATTCCCCTGATTCTGACTGTAAGGGACCTACGCTTGACTTCACCAATCTTTTTCTCTTCACATATCTATAAAAGCTTTTACAGTCAGTTTTTATGTTCCCTGAAAGCTTACTCTCATATTCTATTTTCCCTTTCTTAATTAATCCCTTTGTCCTCCTTTGTTGACTCCTAAACTGCTCCCAGTCCTCAGGATTATTGCTTTTTCTAGCCGATTTATATGTCCTCTCCTTGGATCTTATGCTATCCCTGATTTCCCTTGTTAGCCACGGTTGAGTCACCTTTTTCGTTTTATTTTTATGCCAAACTGGGATGAACAAATTCTGTAGCTCATCCATTCGGTCTTTGAATGTTTGCCATTGCCTATCCACCGTCAACCCTTTGAGTGCCATTCCCCAATCAATCCTACCCAACTCGCTCCTCAGACCATCGTAGCTTCCTTTATTTAAATTGAGGACCCTTGTCTCTGAGTCAGCGACTTCATTCTCCATCTTAATGAGTAATTCGATCATATTATGATTGCTCCGACCCAAGGGGCCTCGTACAACAAGATTGCTAATTAATCCTTTCTCGTTACATAATACCCAGTCTAAGATGGCCTAATCTCTGGTTGGTTCCTCGACATATTGCTCCAGGAAACTATCCCGTAAACACTCCAGGAATTCCTCCTCCACAGTATTGTTACTAATTTGGTTGGCCCAATCTATATGTAGATTAAAGTCACCCATGATGACTACTGTGCCCTTATTGCACGCTTCTTTAATTTCCCTTTTAATGCTGTCCCCAACCTCCGCCTTACTGTTTGGAGGTCTATATACCACTCCCACTAATGTTTTTTTCCCCTTAGTATTTCTCAATTCTACCCATACAGATTCCACATCATCAGAGCTAATATCCTTCATTACAATTGTATTAATCCCTTCTTTAACCAGTAATGCTACCCCACCTCCCTTTCCTTTTTGCCTATCTTTCCTGAATATCGAATACCCCTGGATGTTGAGTTCCCAGTCTTGGCCATCCTTGAGCCATATTTCCGTAATCCTAACCAAATCATATTCGCTTGCCTCTATTTGCGCAGCCAATTCATCCACCTTATTACAAATGCTCCTTGCATTAAGACACAAAGCCTTCAGGCTTGTTTTTTTAATGCTCTTAGACCTATTAGAATTATTATTTACTGTGGCCACGTTTGATTTAAACCGTTGATTTCTCTGACTGCCAATTCACAGTGACCTTCTAAATGCATTGGCCTGCCTGCCAGTGAACTTGCGCACAATGTCGGAGAGCACGGAGGAGTCCAGCTCCAACTCGTGAGCTGCCTTTGAGTACGACATTGAGACCATGCAGTCAAATAAGGGGTGAGTGGTCAGTTCTATGAGCATTGCAGGGCGACCCACAGCCATGGAGCCACTAGTGACAGCTCCAACAGTTTCAATGGAAGGTGACTGCTGCCATTGTGGCTCTGGGCCCAGTACCTCCTCTGGCTTACAAAGCCTGCAGGAAAGCATGGGCAGTGGCTTTGAGAGAGCCTCCCAACATGCCTGCACTCTATTCTCATGCAGAGCAATGGGATTGTTGAGGCTCAACAGCCTGAAAGTGTCATTGGCTCCATGGGAGAGGAGCCTTCTGTGCTCTCTCAGGGTGACAGCATGCCTGCCCCTACAGCCTCTGAACCAGTGCCCTTGCTGGTGCCAGACAGCTAGCTGGGCCAGACTGCACTGGCCATTGCTGAGTCCCAGCAGTCTGCAGCCAGGTCATCAATGACCAGACCTCCTTGAGGCTGCCCACCATGACCATTTATGAAATCAAGAATGGAGTCTATTGGAAGTAAAAATGTTTTGTTTTGGTATAGCTGTTGGTCTTCATAACCTTAGTGATGTGACAGGAATACTCATGAAGTTGTACTGTATGAGGGCATTAATATGGTTGGTGGGTGTCAGGACTGGACCAAATGGAAGGATGGAGTGTTGGTACTCTACGCAGGGGAGTGATTGTTCAGGAGAATCTCTCCTCAATAATTTGCTGCCTTGTAACTCTGGAACTCACTGTACTGCCGTGCTCTTCTTCTACATCCTCCGGCTCCTCATCCCCTTCTTCTGCTCAACATCTTCCTCCTGAGGCAGCTCCAAGGCAAGTCCCCTTTGGATGGCAAGACTGTTGACCACACAGCAAGTGACAACAGCTCTTTCTGTTGAGGAACAGAACTGGTTCATGATGGGGAGCTCGCAGGGCTACGTGAGTGCAGCCTATGCACCTGCGGGAATCCAACAATTCAGGCAAATCCCTGTCCTGTTTCTTCCTGCTTGTCAGCCTCCATGAGGAAGCTATTAAACTGTTGCCGTCTCACAAACAGTGCATCGGTGACCTGCTGGATCACCATGTGTACAGAAAACTGACTGATGTTGCTGATGTCCCTAGAAGCAGTTTGCCACAGGCAGTGCAGTGCGTGCCCTGGTGTTGGGCTCCAATTCTCTCTCCAACAGATGGCACAGGTAAGTGACTGTCTCTCTGTTGAAATGCAGCCACCTTACGTTCTGCTTCCCTGTGAGATCCAGGTGTGAAGTTCTGTTTCTGAAGACTTGCATGCTGTATGGCCTTCTGCCTCCTTTGCCCACTTCTTGCAGCCTTTGAGGGTCTTTGTTGCCTTCCTTGCTGCTCCTCCTCCTCCTGATTTGGGAGCCTCAATAGTAAACCCAGCAGCATTCCCATGTTCAGTAATTCAGAACAAGCAAATCCTGTGAAACAGTTCTTGCCCTCCACAAACACACTCTGCAAAAGCGTTAAAAGAAAGAAAGACTGTATTTATATAGTACCTTTCATGACCTCAGGATGTTCTAAAGAGCTTTACAGCCAATGACGTACTTTTGAAATGTAGACACTGTTATAAGAACATAAGAAATAGGAGCAGGAATAGGCCACTTGGCACCTCGAGCTTGCCCTGCCATTCAATAAGATCATGGCTGATCTTGGGCTCAAAGTCACTTCCCTGCCCGCTCCCCATAACCCTTCACATCCTTATCTTGCAAAAATCTATCTCCACCTTAAATGTATTTAATGACCCAGCCTCCACAGCTCTCTGCGGCAGAGAATTTCACAGATTTACGACCCTCTGAGAGAAGAAATTCCTCCTCTTCTCAGTTCTAAAAGGGCGACCCTTTATTCTGAAACTATGCCCCCGAGTTCTAGATTTCCCCACGAGGGGAAACCTCCTCTCTGCAGCTACCTTGTCGAGCCTCCTCAGTATCTTACATGTTTCAATAAGATCACCTCTCATTCTTCTAAATTCCAATGAGTATAGGCCCAACCTGCTCAACCTTTTTTGATAAGTCAACCTCCTCATCTCTGGAATTAACCTAGTGAATCGTCTCTGAACTGCCTCCAATGCAAGTATATCCTTCCTTAAATAAGGAGACCAAAACTGTACACAGTACTCAAGGTGTGGTCTCACCAACGCCCTGTACAGTTGTAGCAGGACTTCCCTGCTTTTATATTCCAACCCCCTTGAAATATAACATAGGAAACACAGCAGCCAATTTACGCACAGCAAGGTCCTATAAAAAGTTAAACAGAGAATCACTTACTAAAACACTTACCAAAAGCACCCTAGCAGCCTAAAATGACTAGCCAGAGACTTACCTTAATGCACGTCAGCATCACTGCTTGTTAAAGCTGCTTACCAGCTGTTCCTGCCATGATTTGCTGGACAGGTTGAGGAAGTGACATTTCAGGTTTGCACGGTCACCACTTGAACAAAATGGCCCTGATTCAGGTGCAGGACAATTCTTATCACATTTAAATGATGTCTGTACTTATTGCACGCAGCTGCCGTGGATGTCGACCAAGCGTCCGCACCAACATAGCGTCACGTGCACTTCTGCCACTTTTCTGGCGGAGACCGTCAGTCTGCTGAATTCGACATTGTGGCGCCCATTTTGGACCCTGGAAACGTGTGTGATGCATCACAATTTCTCCCTGTAAAACCAAGGTCCATTGAAGGGTCACACTGAATAGTCATTTGGGTTTAGTGATGTAATAGATTGTTGTACGATGCCATTTGCTTTATGCTGTGCTTTGTTTACTGGGTGTGGGGGTGCGAGGGATGTACTACAGTCTCCACCATACTTGTCCTGCAGGTACTGTACCCTCTAACAGCACTTGTCCTGTGGTGACTCAGCCTTAGACCAGTGTGTACATTGTAGTGCAAGATAAACTTAAGACCTGATCCTATTCTTCCCAGTTGAGCATCAAAAAGTACATTGAATTTAATTAATATCGTGCTGCATGTTATCAGAAATATAGAAAGTCCACAAGACTGGAGAAGACCCTGGCAGGTGACTGCAATATTGTACTCTATCTCTTATACCCGCAATGATTTATTTAGCTGGCACATAATCCAGCTCCCTCTTGAATTTGCTAATGCTATGGGGCAATTTTATCAAGTCAGCAGAGTAGCCACGCTACCCGCCTGAGGCCAGTGTCGAGAGGCCGGTACCATATTCAGGATCAGACCTCATTTGGACAGGTGGCAAGCTGCGGACACCAAACTATTGCCTCGCTGCAGCTCGCTGATCATGGGAGGGCAGGAAATCATCTTGCTTTGGTGACGAGCTGGCCGGCAGGCCTGGGTTGTTGGGGGGGGGGGCTGTTAGAGCACGGGCCAGCAGTAGGCCACAGTATTCTCGTGGAGCCAGGCGGAGCAGTCTTGCCCCACAAAATTTAAAGTAAAAGAGGTTTGGGGCTTTATTGTGGAAGCAGTCACCACCATCCATCCATTTGGAATCGAGGTAGGACCCTGATTTGCATATTTAAATAGCCTTCCGCTTCAAACAGGCGGAAATGCTGTGCGCTCATTTACAGGCCCGCCTGAGAATTGCCAAGAGGCAGTCAAGGTTCCCCTTCGATTTTCCTCTGCCGGCTGCCCGTTTCTCGGGCAAGAAACAAGTGGGTGGCAGTTAAAAATTGCCTCCATTTAACTCCCCTAAGTCCTTCTTTTCTCCACCATGAATGTTCATAGCTTCTTTAGTCTCACCTTGTAGCTCAGGTGTCTCATCATCAATGCCTTCTGTATCCTCTCCAAAGTCAGGATGTCCCCACTGTTACTAGAATTCGACAAAGCGCTCCAAGTAGGGCCTAACTAGAGTTCTACACAGGTTCACCATCACTCCTGGGAATCTCTGTTCTATTCCTCTAGTTATACACCCTAGGTGCTAAAAAACATGATACAGAATACAATTCTACATCACAGCAGAGCTATTTATTGATATAACCTCAGCCTAATTCATTGGCTGTAAAGTGCTTTGGGACGTCCTGAGGTCGTGAAAGGCTCTATATAAATGCAAGTCTTTCTTTAATAGGCATTGCTCTATTTCTTTTTAACAGCCTCTCCCAAATAGCTTATGGTACTATTGAGAAGGCTGGTCTCCTGATAATCAAGTTCTGCAGTTTATAGACAACAAGTTTCTGGCAACATTGCATTAATCAGAAGTAACTGTGGATACTGTTGCTCAGGCAGACAAGATCTTGGGATGTATAACTAGAGCAATAGAACAGAGATTCCCAGGAGCGATAGTGAACTTTTGTAGAGCTCTAGTTCGGCCCTACTTGCAGCATTTTGTCGATTTCTAGTAACAGTGGGGAGATCCTGACTTTGGAGCAGGGACAGAGGGCATTGAGGATTAGACACCTCAGCTACAAGGTGAGACTAAAGAAGCTATGAAAATTCATGGTGGAGTTGTATTTTGCATTTGCTGTATATAATTTTATTACTTAAAGCTAGTTGTGAACTGCAAGAATCCATAAAACTGATAATGCCCTCCCTATCTCTGTATGTACGCTGATGATGCCCAGCTCTACCTCTCCTCCACCCCTCTCGAACCATCTACAGCCCTCGAGATCCACCATTGGTGGCCGTGCTTTCAGCTGATTTGGCCCTAAATTCTGGAATTCCCTCCCTAAACCGCTCCGCCTGTCTACCTCTCTTTCCTCCTTTAAGATGCACCTTAAAACATACCTCTTTGACCAAGCTTTTGATCATCTGTCCTCATATCTCCTTACGTGGCTCAGTGTCAAATTTTGTTTGTTAACGATCCTGTGAAGCGCCTTGGGATGTTTTACTATGTTAAAAGCACTATATAAATTCAACTTGTTGTTGTTGAAACAAAAGGCATTTTACAAACAGCCTTGAAAGAAATATTAATTAAGCCTAACAAGGAAGAGGGGCTGATCACTTACGAACATCCCATTGTCTAAACTGTGATAATTGAAGCTATATCTGCTCTAAGGAAAAATAGATCAGACTGTCTAAGTTGGCAGAACATTGTAATAAAGACATTGGACATAAATAGAGCTAACCATCAACGGGAAAGCAGCCAAGCTCTGGACCTTCTGAAGGAAGAAATATTCAAAGATCGTGCCCTAGTCTGAGGAGAGGGATCACCAGAGAAAGAAGACTTCACTTACGATTAAACTAATGCTATCAATCCATTTTCTAAACCTTTACAGCTAGCGAGACTATACCATGTTTGATGAGTTTGGGGACAAGAAGAAAGAAAAATGAAGAAAGAAGACTTGGGCCGGAATTTTGCCGGCGCTCAAGGGGCGGGTTTGGAGGCGGGACATCTGGCAAAATCGCAAAGATTAACAGCGGGCAGGAAACCCGCTGTCAACCCATCTCCAATTCATCTTCCCAAGTGTTGGGTCCCCGATTTGCGCATGGACCCGACACCTAGCGGCGGGAAGAGGATTATAACCACTTAACTGCCTGTTAAAGGTTGTTAACAGGCAGTTAACAGGCTCTTTTGCAATTTTGACACTTCTCCTTCGGCTTCCCAACGTCCGGACACCACACCAGGTAAGTGTGGCGTGTTGTGAGTCTGCTGTAATGTTTCTGCATTGATGACAGCTGCAGAAGTGGTATGAAGGATCCAATGGTACACTGGTGAGTTTCAGAGGTAAGAAAATGTTGGGAAATTCATTTTTAGTGCATTTACACTTTTCTGTAGGTAACATGCTTTGAATTGTATGTGTAGTCCCACCTCATTGGGAGAACCTCTCTCACCAGTGACAGATCACTTCTGTAACCTCACCTGCAGCTGCCATCTGTTCTAGCCTGAGGAGGGAGTCCTGGAGAGTCTGGGTACAGGGTTCACCTGTGAACAGTCATTGTCAGTGTTGCAGCACCTCAATGCTGTCAAAGAAAAATTGTGTGTGGTCCCTTTAAGAAAACCGGCAGATGATGCATCATCAAATTACGTCATCTGACTGGCTTCTTCTTAATTGGCCGGCAAGCCCGCAGGGCGGGCTTAACAAGGCCAATTGACGTAAAATCACGTCTGTGGGCCGGATGAAGTTGGGGGTGGGACTGGAACCTGGAAACCAGCTGACCCGCTCCCAAGCCACATCGATCGATAAAGTCGCGGCCTTCACTTCTGATTAAGCTAGTGCTATTCCAATTCCCTCTTTATTAACTAGCAAAACCTATCAAACCGTTTGTGATGAAATGAGTATCAGCTAGATAAAGTAAAAGTAAAATTCCTTTATGTTTCTACATCCTCTATTCTTGCCTTTTACTAAACCTTTATGGCTAGCTGGTCTATACCGGGTTAATATTCGTTAAGTAATATCCTACTATTGTAACAGATTTAGAGATAGTGTACAACAGCCCATAGCTCATCCACGCACATGTTCATTCTATAGTATATTGAATATTTCATTTGACCATTTGCTTTGTTTGTGGTGGTTGCTTATCTTAAAATATGTGAATTCTTTTGACTGAATTATTCTCATTTTTAAGGTAGAGTTGATGGGGATGAAATTGATCTTGGATGGAAGGGCAAAGCGGACAATGCGAATTGGCAGCCCATTTTACACCCTGCTTGATTTCCTTTTCTATTGACTTCAATGAGAAAGACAAGCAGACGAGCTGCCCAGTCGCTATCAGCCATTTTCTGCTCCCACCCAGGACCAATATCAAACCCTAATTTCTGTTTTCCACATTCAGTTTTGTAAATCATACTGTATAATTTTTCGATCTTTGATTGATTTATTATTTTAATATTACAGCAGCCATGACCTTATTCGCAATAACTTCACACGCCAAGGAAATAGGAGGTTCAGTAAATGTTTTGTGGACACTTGGAAAATCACAGCTGCAAAAGTCTACGCCCCTACCAACGCACTGCCATTGTACGTCCAGCAGCATAACGGCCAGAAATCAGGCCAGCACCCAGCCCTCCCCACCAGTTTTGGTGGGGCTTTATTTGAGACGGAGCCTCTACCTGCCCCAAACAAGGCAACTCATGTCAGAGGGGATGTGGCTGGGAGTTTCCACGTCCCCGGCCTTGGAATCTCCCAGAGAACTGATATACCCAGAGAAGGCTTGTGTACTGTTCTAGCAGGCAGTAAAATTACAGCCAACCTGAGGTTTAGGCCTGGGGCCTAGAACTCAGCCTGTTCTCCCCACAGTTGCTTTCTGACCTATTGAGTGCTTCCAGCATTTTCTCTTAAATGAGAACACTACCCTGGGCAGAAACTTTCAATGTAAAGTATTCCCTCCAGAACAACTATTAAACAATAGTTTCAATATATACCTGCTGGGAGAGGATGCCCTATTTATTCCAGTGTAAAAGCAACTGCTTATAGGGCTGCTGTATCACTTGGTTGATGTACCTGGGTCCTTCTCCACCCATGTGTTGTTGAGGTGAGTGGGGATCAACATCTTTCCTGTTCTTTGATGCTGATCTGGTCACATGAATACAGATCAAAAACTTGAGACTTTTACGGCCTAGAGTGATACCTCCATCCCCACTCACTTCAATAACAATTAGTTGGAGGCAGACCCATTGAACACGACGGCCAATTTTATGAATGCACACTTCCATTGGGGAGTCTCATTCACTGGAAGTGCTTCTCTGGAAATCTTGGGTATGGACAGAAAATAGTGGAGAGCTTACTGTGACTTCCTGACGTGTGTTTCCGGTGAGTGTGGCTACCTGCCGGTAGCATGCATTCGTTAATTCACTCTACAATCGGAGAGGGGCCATGTACACCATGTCATGGACATAAAGGATTAGTAAAATGGTGGTGGTGGTGGGGGGAAAACAATTCCTTTGGCACAAAATGGGCACTTCTGATGCAACTGGGAGTAGCCGCAGGAAGCTCCGACCAGAGATTCCCCCGATCAGATGGCAGCTGTTCTTGTAATATTCCAGTGATGCGTTAGTGATGTGATAATAATGACTCCCATATTGTTTTCTGGCCATTACACATGTACAGTGCCAGGCCAAATCACACCCATATATAATAGGCATTCAAAGTTGCTAAAATTCATTTAAAGAGCACAGTAAGAAGATTAAATGAACTGTTTTCGGCCATTATTGCACTGTCTTACTCTTTTTGCTTTTCCCTGCTGCTACTTAAGTTTTCATGAGTCTTTGTGATAATTGCTCTGAAGATTTTCATTGCTTACCTGGGTCCATTAGTGCCACCAACGGGTCCCTCATTGGGAAACTTCAAATATGTGAGCTTTTTAGAGGAAGACCAATGAAGGGCTGCATCGAGGTCGACCTATGCCCAACTGCTGGTACTCTCATATCCACATCTACAGACAGAGGACACATGCTTTGCATGTGGACATTCTTATTCCCAAAGGAAACTGGGACAACAGCCCCCGTGGAATTGACTCAGCATAACATTGGAAGGTTTTCCACAAGCAACCCAATCACAGTGACATGAAAGAAGGTGATCAACTGCCAGCACAGGCTGATTGGTCACACCAGCCAAGATGCCGCCAACCATCATATATGCAGACATTAGTGCACCTACCTGGCAATGACCTTGGGGAACAGCCTTCACAGGCTCTGTGTCAGTGGAGAGGCATTTACAGAGCTGTGTTATCTGCTGCAAGGACTGCTGCAGCTAAAATGTAGCATAATTTATGTGTCAGCTGTGGCTCAGTGGGTAACACTCTTGCCTCTGAGTCAGCAGGTTGTGGATTCAAGTCCCACTCCAGAGACTTGAGCACAAAAATCTAGGCTGATGCTCCAGTGCAGTGCTGAGGGAGTGCTGCACTGTCAGAGGTGCCGTCTTTCGGATGAGATGTTAAACCGAGGCCCTGTATGTTCTCTCAAGTGGACGTAAAAGATCCCATGACACTATTTCGAAGAAGAGCAGGGGAGTTATCCCTGGTGTCGTGGCCAATATTTACCCCTCACTCAACATCACTAAAACAGATGATCTGGTCATTAGTGCATTGCTGTTTGTGGGAGCTTGCTGTACGCAGATTGGTTGCTGCATTTCCTATATTACAACAGTGACTACACTTCAAAAGTACTTCATTGGCTGTAAAGTGCTTTAGGACGTCCTGAGGTCATGAAAGGCGCTATATAAATGCAAATCTTTCTTTTAAGGCTGGCACAACCCGTGCCACAGTCGTTTGCGGCCTCCAATCTGCCTACAGTTTCTTCCATGTTGTAATGCTGACTTAGAAGGCAGTGCCCTGGAGTGGCAAATAGGAACACTTTCCTTGCAACCAACTCATGCATCATCACTTCCAATTCAGCAGCCATCAAACAGGGGATCACTTGCCTTCACTTGCCTGCAGCCTCATGCCTACACATTACGTTTCCTTTCCCTTTATTTTTACCTGTAATTTCTTAGCTTCTCCATTTTCAGCTTGGCAAAGACTGCCAATGGGTTGAGATGCCTTTTGAACCATTCCAAAGACTGAAAAAAAAATTGTCCCCCTATTATGCCATCTCCCTTTAATTGCATCCCTTTTAATTCTTACCTAAATGCAATTTTTTCTCCCATCATTACTGTGCTATTTGCATACGTCCAAAACTGCACCTGAAGCTGCAAGTAATTGAGCAAATTGGCTGGCCAACTAAGATGGAATGCTATTAGCACTTTACCATTCTGGCAAGATTGACACCCAGTTCTCAACCATTTAGAACTGAGTTATGCCAGCATGCCAAAATTGGCTGCTATGGATCCTTCTCTGTCACGATAGCTGGTGTGATGTATCTTCGAAAGATAAGCCAGTTTTTTTTCTGTGACAAGGATTATAAATAATAGTTTAGCGAAAAATCTGATGTTAGAATTGATTTGGCTGTGAAGGGACAGCATTAGGAAGATGGGGCAGATTTTCTATTAAATCGGTGGAAATAAATATCGTGCAGTTTCTATAACGGGCGGCCGATCCACAACGCCAGTTTTACACTCAGGTGGCCTGTTAAAAATCAAGCTCTATCTTTTCAGATTACACATCATCAGGAAGGAGTATGATTCTTTCTTGTCCCACATGTATGGTCTAAAGAAGGGTTGGCCTCATCTGAATTTTATTTCCTCTTATGAACTAGATCCGTAATTCACAAGTTGTACGTTAAACTTCACTTTTGGAAATAAATCTGTGTAACATGAACATCCATTCAGAGTATAATCCATGCTTCATGCTGACAGCAAAACTGGGAAGGGGACTTCAATATCCACCACCCAGAGGGGTGTTGTAGTATCGCCACTGATGGAGCTGGTTGAGTTCTGAAGGACAGAGATGCCTTGCTGGGTCTGTGTCAGGTGGTGAGGGAGCCAACATGAGAGAATAACCTACTTGACCTTGTCCTTACCATCTGTCCATGATAGCATTGGCAGTGCTAGAAATGACTGAAGCCCTTGTCTTGACAGTAAGGACACCCTGCACTATGGAGTGTGGCACGACCACTGCGGTAAGTGGGATGGACTAAGGACAGATGTAGCAGCCCAAAACGGAGCAGCTATGAGACACGGTGGGCCATTAGCAGCAGCAGAATTGTATACCAGCACAATCTGTAACCTTATGGCCCAGCACATCCCTCACTCCTCCATCACCATCAAACCAGGAGATCAGCGGGGAGAGTGGAAAGGTGTTCCAGGAACTACAGCAAGCATAATTCAGAATGAGGCACAGGCCTAATGAAGCTAAAACACAGGGCTACCTGTACACTAATCACCCAAAACAGCAGGCTATAGACAGAGCTCAGTGGCCCCCAGATTAACAGATCAGAACTCTTTGTGCTTCAGTCAAAAATGCTGGTGCACCTCCCCATCCTAAACCATGGGGGAGACCAGCATGTGAGTGCAAGAGACGAGACTTAAGTGTTTGGAACAGTTTTTAGCCAAATGTGCCAAGTGGACAATGCTCCTCAGCCTCCTCCCAAGGTCCTCCATGATAGGTGCCAGTGTCCAGACAATTTGGTTCACTACATGTGACATTAGGAAGCAACTGTGCAGACTGTACACAGCAATGGTAATGAGCCCTGTCAACATCTCAGCTACAGTGCTGAAGGCCTCTCCCAGGCCGGCTGTGTTCAGGAAAACCAGGTCTGCATGCGTCATAAACAGTAGTCCTTAAAGGGCTGCCACCAAAAAAGGTTACGTTTTTAAATAATACCTGAATGTGCAGCCGTGAGATGCAGGAGTGCTCCAGCTGGCTCCACCTTAAAACCAGGAGCTGCTGCTGGCCACTGCTCTCCTGCCCTCTCGATCGCTGCCTTGACCCCCGTCCCGACTGCTGCCTCAATCCTCCTCCTGATCGATACCTCTGCACCTCCTGGTTGCCTGTTGCTCGCTTCCCCTATCTCCTCATTATCCCATCAACAAAAACAACAACAACTTGCATTTATATAGCACCTTTAACATAGCAAAATGTCTCAAGGCGCTTAATAAGAGCGTCATCAATAAAAATATTGACACCGAGCCACAGAAGAAGATATCACAATGGATGACCAAAAGCTTGGACAATGAGGTAGATTTTAAGGAGCATCTTAAGGAGGAAAGAGAGGCAGAGAGGCAAAGAGGTTTAGGGAAGGAATTCCGGAGCTTAGGGCCAAGGCAGCTGAAAGCCCGCTGGCAATGGTGGAGTGATTAAAATTGGGAATGCACAAGATGCCAGAATTGGAGAAGTGCAGAGACGTCAAAGGTTTGTAGGGCTGGAGGAGGTTACAGAGATATAGTGTGCACAAATGATTGTAAAGAGTGTGAACAAATGATTGTGAGCAGTGTGAACAAATGATTGTGAACAGTGTGCACAAATGATGTATATAGTGTGCACAAATGATTGTAAACAGTGTGCACAAATGATGTATATGCCATGGAGTCATTTGAAAAGGATGAGGATTTTAAAATTGAGATGTTGTTGTACTGGGAGCCAGTGTAGGTCAGACCCTTAAGAGTCTTTTTAACCTTACCTTTACAATTTCACTGGATGCCCACGCTGCTCGGGACCACGTCTGTCAACCTGAGGTGGGAGTTGAGTGGCCATTGATCCAGCTGATTAGTTCACATCATGAAATGTACAGTAAATCTCCCACCTGACAGCTGATCACTTTCCTCAGGCAGAAGCTGTTGCTGACTGCATTCCCAGCACAGATTTAACGTCCTGCAGGTTGCAAGTCTTTCCAGCAAAGTCTCCACCCAGTGTCAACTCATTGGAAGAACCTCTCTCACCATTGATAGATTGCTTCTGTCATCTTGACTTCACCTGCCATCTATTCCATCAACATGGGTGCCGTTTATACTGTGTCACCTTGATCATCAGAATCTGAGCATGATGAGCCCAACATCAGCAGCACCAGGCACACCAGCAGCACCAACAATAACACCAAGTTTCTCTGCAATCACCTGATGCTGCACAGGACACAGGGCATCGGCACTGGGATGGCCTCACCTTGACCAGATTTACTTCACTTGACGCTGTACACCATGGCTGCTGCATGATGTGCCAGGTTGTGACCACCCCACACCAGCACCATAAAGCATCCCTACAATGAGTAAGCCATTTCTCACTGACCCCCATTGCTGGAGGTACCGTTATGTCTCACCATTCACTGCAACTCACTAAACCACTTCCAAAGGTGCACACAAATCTGTCCAAGACCAGAAAGTGTTGAAAATAAAGATTTTTATGTTTGGTAGCACATTAATGGAAACATTACATAAACATTGGATAAAACACCTTTCTGAATCTACTTGCACGTCATCTTTCTCTTCCGCGTGCTTCTACGAGGTGCTACCCCTGTGGCTTCAGCAGAGGTAGAGGCAGCCTGCTCACTTCCCTGCTGCCAAGGATCTGGAGTGCACCTTGCTGCACATCAGTGGGGCCATGAGGGCCCACATCTACACTTACATCCCTCCTAGAGAGGAGGTCTATGAACCTCTGCCAGCTATTCTCCATAGAGACCATGTGCCCCTGTGAATGGCGCATTAGCTGCTCCATGTAGGTGGCCATCCTATCCATGGAAGAGCCTACAGTCACCATCGCCGGCAACGTGGTGGTGCTCATGTTGGAGATGGACTCCTCCACTCTCTGAACATTTGCAGACATCGCGCTCACAAAACCTGTCAAAGCCTCCTGCACTTCCAGGATCACCCTCTTTCTGGATGGCCCCTGAGGCTCAGTGTCTGCATGCAGCTGAGCAGAGCTGGGAGCGTCCTGTGCCCTCCAGCGAGGAGTCTTCACTGCTGTCCCTGTCTCCACTATCAGCTGCTGCTCACTTGTGACTTGTGAGACACCAGGTGGCAACACTACTCTACCTCGCGTGGCACCCACCGAGGTGTGAGTATCTGTGTTGGTGCTGGCTGCGCTTATGTCTGGTGACGGTGCGCCCTCAGAGGCTGGAGGCTCCTCTGAAGAGTCGTCTCCCTCTTCCTCCTGGACAGTGGGGGGGGGGGGGGCGGAGCTCTTGATGGACCTGTGGGAGAGTAAAGAGATGAGTTAGATATGTCATATGAAGAATGGGTACAGATACCATTATGCACATGATGACCATTCAGTGGCTGCTGACATCAGTCCCCATATGAGTGATTGCTGTATGCCACGTGGCTTTGTGAGATGTAATTCTGTCACCAGGTTGCTGAGATGCCCCTTCGCTCTGTCTCCCACCTCCAGCTGCTCAGCAACTTCAGATATTTCTAAAGCAGCCCCCTCTGCTGTTGTAAGGTTTGCAAATGATGGAGGGCCACTGCCGGTTCTCCCCCCTCCCTCTTATTGTGGGCTCTCTTTTCCTGCAAGGAGGGAAAGAGGAGAAGGTTGAGTGAGAGTGATGGAATGTATGTAAGGAATGGATGGGATACATCTTTAGAGGGTGACTATGATGGAGTGGGGTGTCAAAGCCAAGTGACCTCCTTGTGTGTTGTTAGTTGGTATGATTGCACTAGGCTGAGGGTGAGTGTGCGGGGTGGTTATTCAGATGGGGATGTGATAATGTAAATAGAGAGGGATGGGTGGAGATGCAAGGTATGTTGGTGTGAGTAAGGATGTGCAGGAGCAGGGTTGGGAAGGCAGATTGATGGGGATGTGATGAGAAGCACAGCAGGATGAAGGTGAGTGTGGATTTGTACTAACGTTTCTTGATCTAATGAGATCATTGAAACATTTGCGGCACCGCACCCAGGTCCTCCTGACGACATCCCTGCTGGTGACCTTCTCTGCAATCTCCATCCAGGCTGTTTCGGTCTCCTGGGGAGGTCTCTTCCGCCCATTGGAAGGGAAGAGGATCGCCCTGCGTGCTCTGACTCCCTCCACAAGCATATGGAGGGAGTCATCGGAGAACCCGGGGGCAGCCCTCTGCCTCTGTGCAATCATTTCCAAAGTGTTTGCAGCCTTCCAATGCTGTAGTGCACTGATTGCATTATTTTAGATTAACCTTTAAATGTAATGTGGCCATGGCCCCTTTAAATATCCCAGCTGAAAACGTGTCATGGGTGACGTCAGCAGACCTGCACCATTTAATAGGGCCGGGTAACGCGCAGGGCGGCCTTAATAGGCCCTATTGATGTAAAGTCGTATTGTGTAGCGGGATGGAGCCAGCAGCGGGGTCACGATGTGCCATGACCACCGCCCGCACCAGACCCGCCCAGGTAGGGAAAATTCCGGCCAATGGCTTTGATCTTCACAATATTTAATTGGAGGAAATAGAAGGGGGCCAAGGGTAGATCCTTGGGGGACTCCAGATGTAATGGTGCAGGAGTGGGAAGAGAAGCCATTGCAGGTGAGTCTCTGACTATGATTCAATAGGTAAGAATGGAAGCAGGAAAGGGCAGAGGAGAGGCGTTGGAGGTGGATGGTGTGGTCAACCATGTCAAAGGCTGCAGACAGGTCGAGAAGGAGGAGGAGGGATAGTTTATGATGGTCACAGTCACATAGAGTGTAATTTGTGACATTGTTAAGAGCTGTTTCAGTACTGTAGCAGGGGCAGAAACCTGATTGGATGGATTCAAACATGGCATTGCAGGAAAGATGGGCACAGATTTGGGAGGCGACAACATGTTCAAGGACTTTGTGGAGAGGAATGGAAGGTTGGAGATGAGGCAGGAAACAAGAACAGAGGGGTGAAGGGTGGGTTTTTGAGAGGGGTGATGACAGCAGATTTGAAGGGAAGGGGCACAGTACCCGAGGCGAGAGAACAGTTAACAACATCAGCTAACATGGGGGCCAGGAAGGGAAGTTGGGTGGTCAACAGTTTGGTGGGAATAGGGTCGAGTGAGCAGGAGTGGGGGCTCATGGATAAGATGAGCTGAGAGAGAGAGCATGGCAGGAGATGGGATAGAATCTATCAAAAGCTGTGAGTTCAGGGCTAGGGGAAGGGAGGGAACCGGCAGAGGCAGCTGAACGGAAGGACTCGATCTTTGTGACAAAAAGTCCATGAGCTCCACGCACTTGTTATTGGAGGTGAGGGTGGAGGAGGCTTTAAGAAGATGGTTTTGTGGTGGAGAAGCCAGAGGTTATCTTTGCATTCCAAGATGATCTTTGAAGAGTGAGAAATTTTAGCAAAGGAGCGCAGGGCCCAATAATGCTTTAAGTGGTTCAACCAGATCTGGAGATGGATGATTAAACCAGTTGTCTGCCATAGATGTTCAAATCTGCATCGCTTCGACTTAAAGGAGCGGAGATAATGGGTACAGCGGGGGAATGAGTAGGGTGAGAGAGAGTAAGGGTTTTAATGGGGACAAGGGCATCAAAGGTGGAGGAGAGGGTATGATTTAGCTGCAAAAATGTCATGATGAATGGAGGGCCAAAGGCAAGATGGGAATTTGAAAGTGCAGTGGTAAGTGACTTGAGGGAGATTTTGTTCCAGGGGTCTCCTTCCCTCTCCCAGTTCCCTCCCTCTCCTGGTCGCCTCCCTTTCCCGATCACTCCCTCCCTCGCTCTTCCAGTTGCCCCCGCTTCCAGGTCACTCCCCCCGGATGACGCAGCAGCCCAAAATTCAAGTGGTCTTCACCGGCGAGCTGCCTGGGGACGCCCTGCATGCATCTGTGTCTCACTGGCCTGGTGTAAATGAGGCCCGAGGCCCAAGATCGGATGGACCTGCCCACCCGTTCTAGCATAGAAATCTTGGGTATTCTCCCTCCACCACCATTGGCGGCCGTGCCTTCAGCCACCTAGGCCCCACTTTCTGGAATTCCCTCCCTAAACATCTATACCTCACCATCTCCCTCTCCTCCTTTAAGGCTCTTTTTAAAACCTGGCTAGTGTTTCGACGCTATGATTGGCAGCAATAGTTTCTATCCTTCTATGTGCCTGAAAACATGTATAAAAGATTGAGACAACAATAGTTGGGGATTTATTGAAAAGAATTCAAATCTTAGAAGAAAGAGACAATAACTTGGATTCATTAGCCATTCTCCCTGGTTTCTTGGTTTAATTAGATGGGATTGTTTTACATGCTTTTCTTCTGTCAATATATATTAGTAAAAGAGTTTAAGAAATTTGGTACTGCCTCGTTTGGGGCGCAATTATCGGTCGGGTGCAAAGTTTAGCACCTGGTGTTAATTATTGCCTCCGACTGCAAACTTGGCTTCTATCACCCCTGGAGGTGATTGGAGCGCTAAATCAAGCGCTACACACCTCTCTTAAGGTGCTAAAGCCGAGGAACGAGGCGCTACCTCAGAGCGCTGGCAAAGCTCATGTGATGTCAGTCAGCAATGGAACACAGACACACTGGCGCCGGCCAGTTCTTAAAGGGGAGGGTCGATCTTGCTCTCTATCCACACCCTGCTCATTGCAGCCTTGAATCTCGGCCTGGAGAGACCTGTACATCAAATCTGCTGGAAAGGACAATGGAGAGACCCAGGGAAAGAACTTAGAGTGCAGCGCCCACAGTCTCTTCTAAATCGATGCAAGGAAGGTCAAATCAAAATGAACCTGCAAAGTGCTGTTCAGTACCAAAAACTCCTTCACACAGCATTGAATCTCTCCAGAAGTTTCTCTCTCTCTCTCAGAATGCTTGGTGCAAAAATGTCGCCAACAAAAAAAGGCAGGAAGCAGTCGACTTTAAATAGCGCTCCCCCAGTCCCTTCCCGACTGCAAAAAGCTCCCCTCAACCTGTTGTTGCTAGCGGCAGGCAGTAAGGCAGAGGGCGCCACTCAATATCTGGTCCGGGGCGCAACCAGGGTGTTGCATGCTCGACGGGCGCAGGAGATCGTGGCGGTAGTGTTTAGCGCTGCCGCAAAATGTCTGGTCAATTTCGCGAGCGGCGCAAACATCGCCGTGCCCGGGCGCTAGTTGCTTTGCGCCCCATTAGGGCGCTAATGGGAGGTGCAAAGCGACCGAATTTTTCCCCTTTTGTATTTTAATGTGTTTTGCGGAGGAGTGTTTACTTTAACAACGTTTTTCGATTAATCAAATGATAACCTCCTCTAACCAGATGACCTGAGGCTGTCTAATTGACTTCATTTATACTCTGACTCTTTGAATTTTCTGACATTGATAGAAAAATAAGATATTCTGGTTCGGCTTTTATGCTATTTTATGAAATCACGACATCAAAGCCAGTCATTGGTTGAAACATGGGACCCGATAGCTGTGGGGAGGCGTGGAGGGTGCGGGGGTGCTCGGGGGAATCTCAGCAAGGCTGGAGTCGTGGCGGTCCGGCCAAATTGACAGGCCAGCTGGCTGCCCGACGGAAGAACCAACGGCAGGAGGTCACAACCGGGGACCCTTGGGGACGATCCCCGGTGATCGGGTGATCGCAAGGCAGGTTGCAGATCGGGGCTCGGGGGGGTTGGCGATCCAGGCAGTGGTTAGAGAGAGGCCGTGATCAGTAGAAGGGAGGCCGAAGGCTTCATTGAGGGAACATAGAAACATAGAAACATAGAAGATAGGAGCAGGAGTAGGCCATTCGGCCCCTCGAGCCTGCTCCGCCATTCAATGAGATCATGGCTGATCATCCAAATTCAGTACCCTGTCCCTGCTTTCTCCCTATATCCCTTGACCGCTTTAGCCTTAAGATATATATCTAACTCCTTCTTGAATATATTTAATGAATTGGCCTCAACTGCCTTCTGTGGTAGAGAATCCCACAGGTTCACCACTCTCTGGGTGAAGAAATTCCTCCTCATCGCTGTCCTAAATGGCTTACCCCTTATCCTTAGACTGTGACCCCTGGTTCTGGACTCCCCTGCCATTGGGAACATCCTCCCTGCATCTAGTCTGTCTAGTCCTGTTAGAATTTTATAAGTTTCAATGAGATCCCCTCTCATTCTTCTAAACTCCAGCGAGTACAAGCCCAATCGACCCAATCTCTCCTCATACGTCATTCCTGCCATCCCAGGTATCAGTCTGGTGAATCTTCGCTGTACTCCCTCCATGGCAAGAACATCCTTCCTCAGATAAAGCGACCAAAACTGCACACAATACTCAAGGTGTGGTCTCACCAAGGCCCTGTAGAACTGCAGCAAGACATCCTTGGTCCTGTACGCGAACCCTCTCGCTACGAAGACCAACATACCATTTGCCTTCTTAACCTCCTGCTGCACCTGCATGCTTACCTTCAGCGACTGGTGCACAAGGACACCCAGGTCTCATTGCACTTCCCCTTCTCCCAATCTATTGCTGTTCAGATAATAATCTGCCTTCCTGTTTTTGCTACCAAAGTCGCATTTATCCACATTATACTGCATCTGCCATGCATCTGCCCAATCACCCAACCTGTCCAAATCATACTGGAGTTTCTCGGCATCCTCCTCACAGCACACATGCCCACCCAGCTTTGTGTTGTCTGCAAACTTGGAGATATTACATCTAGTTCCCTTGTCTAGATCATTAATATATATTGTGAATAGCTGGGGTCCTAGGACCGATCCCTGCGGTACCCCACTAGTCACTGCCTGCCACTCAGAAAAAGATCACTTTATTCCAACTCTTTGCTTCCTGTCTGCCAACTAGTTTTCTATCCAAGTCAGTACCTTGCCCCCAATCCCATGTGCCTTAATTTTACACGCTAATCTCTTATGCGGGATCTTATTGAAAGCCTTCTGAAAGTCCAAATACACCACATCCACTGGTTCTCCCTTATCTATTCTACCAGTTACATCCTCAAAAAATTCCAGTAGATTAGTCAAGCACGATTTACCTTTTGTAAATCCATGTTGACTTTGTCCGATCCTGTCACAGTTTTCCAAATGCTCTGCTATTACATCTTTTATAATGGACTCTAGCATTTTCCCCACTACCGATGTCAGGCTTACCGGTCTATATTTCCCCGTTTTCTCTCTACCACCTTTTTTGAATAGTGGGGTAACATTAGCTACCCTCCAATCCAAGGGAACTATTCCAGAGTCTATCGAATTTTGGAAGATGATCAGCAATGCATCTACTATTTCTAGGGCCACTTCCTTAAGTACCCTAGGATGTAGACTATTAGGCCCTGGGGATTTATCGGCCTTCAATCCCGTCAATTTCCCTAACACCATTTCCCTACAAATACTGATTTCATTCAGTTCCTCCCTCTCATTAGACCCTATGTTCCCTGACATCTCTGGGAGGTTATTTGTGTCCTCCTTTGTGAAGACAGAACCAAAGTATGTATTTAATTGGTCAGCCATTTCTTTGTTCCCCATTATAAATTCCCCTGATTCTGACTGCAAGGGACCTATGCTTGACTTCACCAATCTTTTTCTCTTCACATATCTATGGAAGCTGTTACAGTCAGTTTTTATGTTCCCTGCAAGCTTACTCTCATACTCTATTTCCCCCCTCTTAATTAATCCCTTTGTCCTCCTTTGCTGAATCCTAAACTGCTCCCAATCCTCAGGTTTACTGCTTTGTCTGGCCAATTTATATGTCCTCTCCTTGGATCTTATGCTATCCCTAATTTCCCTTGTTAGCCACGGTTGAGTCACCTTTTTTGTTTTATTTTTATGCCAAACAGGGATGAACAAATTCTGTAGTTCATCCATGCGATCTTTAAATGTTTGCCATTGCCTATCCACCGTCAACCCTTTGAGTAACATTCCCCAATCAATCCTAGCCAAGTCGCACCTCATACCATCGTAGTTTCCTTTATTTAAATTCAGGACCCTAGTCTCTGAGTCAACTACTTCACTCTCCATCTTAATGAAGAATTCTATCATATTATGATCGCTCTGCCCCAAGGGGCCTCATACAACAAGATTGCTAATGATTCCTTTCTCATTACATAATACCCAGTCTAAGATGCCTCGACATATTGGTCCAGGAAACCATCCCGTATACACTCCAGGAATTCCTCCTCCACAGTATTGTTACTAATTTGGTTAGCCCAATCTATATCTAGATTAAAGTCACCCATGATAACTGCTGTGCCCTTATTGCACGCACCTCTAATTTCCCGTTTAATGCCATCCACAACCTCCGCATTACTGTTTGGGGGTCTGTATACAACTCCCACTAACGTTTTCTGCCCCTTGGTATTTCTCAGCTCTACCCATACAGATTCCACATCATCAGAGCTAATATCCTTCCTTACAATTGTGTTTATCTCCTCTTTAACCAGCAATGCTACCCCACCTCCTTTTCCTTTTTGCCTGTCTTTCCTGAATATTGAATACCCCTGGATGTTGAGTTCCCAGCCTTGGCAGCAGAGCCACCCCTGGTGCCAGGAAGTTGGCTGCTGCTGTCTTCCCCCGATAAGCCATCTCCCGCAACAATATCCAAAGCGGTATATCTGTTTGAGAGGGGGATGACCACCGGGGACCCCTGCACTACCTGCCTGCACCTACTACTCTGCCTGCTGGTCACCCATTCCCTTCCTGCCTGTGCAGCCTTTACCTGCGGTGTGACCAACTCATTAAATGTGCTATCCACGATGTCCTCAGCATCGTGAATGCGCCAGTATGTATCCATTCGCAGCTCCAGCGCCACAATGTGGTCTGCCAGTAGCTGCAGCTGGATAGACTTCCCGCACTCATGGTCGTCAGGGACACATGAAGTGTCCCTGAGTTCCCACATAGTGCAGGAGGAGCATACAACAGTGATGAGCTGTACTGCCATGACTTACCCTTTAATTAATTCAAATTAAATTAAATCAAATCAATCCCACCAATTGCACTACAATTAAACGACATACTCAAGGGCCCTTGTTTACCAGCAGTCCCCGCTACACAACAGAGACCCTAGAAACTATAAACCACAATATTTAAGTTTGGAAAAAAGCGAGAAAGAGAGAAATACTCACCAACCAATCACTTACCTGCTTTCTGGTGACATCACACTTCGATTACTTTTTACTTCTCTCTCTCCTCTCACTGACTCTATGCCTCTCGCAGGTCCACTGCTCAGCTCCGGGGGGCTCAGCTCATAACAGGGGGGAGCATCCTCCTCCTGGCCCACAGGGGTGCTACAAAAAGCACTTACCTTCTGGAGCCGGCGGCTCCTGCCTTCATTTCACTGTCGGGTTTCCCGTGGGGAAGCAGTTAAATTTAAATCAGGCTCCCATTTGGACCGTGGGAGCCTGAATTAAATATGTTAATGCAGTGTCCCGCCTCTCCAAAGTGGGATGCTCACACGGCACACTACCCACCGCCGTAAAAATGGCTGCAGCGTGCGTACACATCGATTTAGGGGTGCGTTTTGTGTTTTTAAGGGTTTAAGCCATGCCGTCCCATCCTCCTCCCACCTGTCGTGGGCGGGGCTGGGGGTAAATATATCAAGGTCCCGGTTTCTTTATTTCATTGTGGTTGATACTTAACCTGCTTCAGTAGAAGATCAGCATTGTCACCATTAGAGGGCACTGTCTTCATGTGATGTGAACGATCAAACTGAATTAAGCAGGGAGAGACAGGAGCAGCATGCTGTGAACTTGTTGCTGCTTATGTGGTATTTAAAGGTAAAGTTTTTGCTGCACTGCATTAGCCAACATGGATGGGAAGTTACAAAATTCTGGGAGTACGGTTGCACCTTCGCAGTGGCAGGATCATACAGGCCAGCATTTTGTGATTGGGCTGCAGTGCTGACACTGGAGGTTCTCAGTGGCAATGCAGTGTTAGCTCATTAGAGGCTCTAAGATAATGTGGACAAGAGTGGGGCTTCCCTACACTTCAGTTTGCATAAGAACATAAGAATTAGGAGCAGGAGTAGGCCATACAGCCCCTCGAGCCTGCTCCACCATTCAATAAGATCATGGCTCATCTTCGACCTCAACTCCACTTTCCTGCCCGATCCCCATATCTTTTGATTACTCTAGAGTCCAAAAATCTATCTATCTCAGCCTTGAATATACTCAACGACTCAGCATCCACAGCCCTCTGGGGCAGAGAATTCCAAAGATTCACAACCCTCTGAGTGAAGAAATTCCTCCTCATCTCAGTCTTAAATTGCCTTATCCTGAGACTATGCCCCCTAGTTCTAGACTCTCCAGCCAGGGGAAACAACCTCTCGGCATCTACCCTGTCAATCCCCTTCAGAATCTTGTGTGTTTCAATGAGATCACCTCTCATTCTTCTAAACTCCAGAGAGTATAGGCCCATTCTACACAATCTCTCCTCATAGGGCAACCCTCTCATCCCAGGGATCAATCTAGTGAACTTTCGTTGCACCTCCTCTAAGTCATGTATGTCCTTTCTCAGCTAAGAAGACCAAAACTGTACACAGCATTTCAGGTGTGGTCTCACCAAAGTCCTGTACAACTGTAGCAAGACTCCCTTACTATTGCACTCCAATCCCCTTGCAATAAAGGCTAACATGCCATTTGCCTTCCTAATTGCTTGCTGTACCTGCCTGCTAACTCTCTGTGTTTCTTGTACAAAGACACCGAAATCTCTCTGAACACCAGCATTTAATAGTTTCTCACCATTTAAAAAAATTCTGTTTTTCTATTCTTTCTGCCAAAGTGAATAACCTCACATTTCCTGACATTATACTCCATCTGCCACCTTATTGCCCACTCACTTAATCTGCCTATATCCCTTTGCAGGCTCATTGTGCCCTCCTCATAGCTTACTTTCCCACCTAGCTTTGTATCATCAGCAAACTTGGGTACATTGCACCTCGGTCCCTTCATCTAAGTCATTAATATAGATTGTAAATAGCTGAGGCCCAAGCACTGATCCTTGCGGCACCCCACTAGTTAGTCTGCCAACCAGAAAATTACCCGTTTATCCCTACTGTTTTCTGTCCGTTAACCAATCCTCTATCCATGCTAATATATTACCCTTAACCCATGAGTCCTTATCTTGTGTAGCAACTTTTATGTGGCATCTTATCGAATGCCTTTTGGAAATGGAACGCATGGTTTGGACTAGAGAAGCAATCCTATGGTTTTTATGAATAGAAAGGCGTTCCATTCGATAAACATACAAATTATTGTAATATAAACAGACGATAGTGGATGGCAGTGGTAGCAATAGCAAGGTCTGTTTTGGCTATGTTCGGAGTCAGCGGGTCGTTAAGGACTGGAAAAGATTCATCAGGGCAGATTCTGGTGGACTCCCAGGATATGGCAGAATTTTGAAATGGCTACTTTGCATCACTCTTCACTACAGAAGACAAGGCTGAGTTACCAATAATACATTGCAGGGTTGACGCTAATACTGAAAGTATCAAAGTGAATACGGATATGGTCCTTTCTGGAATAAAGGGCCTTAAAATGGATTGGGCTGCTGTTACTGATGGTGTTCACTTGAGGGCGCTCAAAGAAATGGGAGCTGTGCTTTGTGAGTCTATTGCTCTTATATTTGGCAGTTGGCTAGGGTCTGTTCCCATGGACTAGAAGGAGGCTCATGTGGTAAAAAGGGCAATAAGTCAGAACAGGGAAATTAGAGGCCCATTAGGTTGAATTCAGTTATAGGCAAGTTGCTGGAAGGGATCATTGAAGATACACTGTATGACCACCTTGACAAAGAACGGGTTATTATTGACTCTGAACATGGCTTGTGGAAAAAAAAGGTCATGTCTGACCAACCTGCTTGACTTGTTTGAGGAAGTTACTAGGTTGGTGGGCGTAGCCTGGTTGACATTGTGGCTGGAATTTTCCCCTAAAAAAGGGGGTGGGTTTGGAGCATAGGGGCAGTTACAGTGTTAAAAATGGGATTCCCGATCTGATCTCGTCTCCAGCTTGCCCACTCCCGGTTTTAGCGGAGGCGGGGTGGGTGGGGGTTGAGCGACCAACCCACTCCCAGGGGGTGGTACCATAATTTAAATATTGTAATGAGGACTGGAAGCCTCATTATCTCCTCCATTTTGTGTTTAACTAGCCTGTGGACAGATTTCACACAATTCGTGAAACCCGGCAGTTAAACAGAGGCGGGAACTGCTGCATCCAGGAGGTAAGTGGCTTTATACCTACCTCCTGGATCCAGGGTCCCTGCCTAGCCCACCCCCCGCGATCCAGGAGGTAAGTGGCTTTATACCTACCTCCTGGATCCAGGGTCCCTACCATACCCACCCTCCGCGATCGGAGAACCCCCCCCACCACAAAACCTCCGATCACCCCCCCAGCCCTCCCATCCTCCAACGATGATGATGAGGCCAGCCACAATCCTCTGGTGGCCGGCCCCGATCCTCTCTCACCCCCGCGATCCCTGGCCAAACCTGCCCCGATTCCCAACCCCTGCCAATCCTCTTACCCCCTCCACCCCCCGATCCTCGACCCCGGCCGATCCGCTCCCCCCCCGATCCCTGCTGATTCTCCCCCCAATCCCCGACCGATTGCCGACCCCCGTCCCGCGATCACCCCCCCCCCGTCTCTGACCCTCACTTCTGAGGCCTACCCACCTGCTGCCAGCCAGCCTCTCAATCTGGCTGGGTGCGGGCGGGAATCCGAGGCCTCGCATTCAAATCAGGCCCTGCTGTTAAAGTTGGCAGGGCCTGTGGTAAATCTGGCCTCGGGGGACCCCGCCCCCAACCTGCCTCCCTTGAGAAAATTCTGGTCTGTATGTCTGGATTTTCAAAAAGCTCTTGACAAGTGCCATACAAATCGTTACTTAAGAAGAGAAAGTCCCGTGGGATTAGTGGGCCAATTTTGGGTCGGATAAAGAATTGGTTGCATTCTTGGAAGCAGAAGGTTGCTATGAATGGCAGTGGTTCTGCACAGGGACCGGTTACGAGTGGAGCCCCACTGGGATCAGTGTCAGGGATGTTGCTTTTCTCCATCTTTATCATTGATCTGGATGAAGTCATTGGGGGAAGTGTCCACGGGTTCATGGATGATACAAAGATTTGTGTGGGTATTAGGACCTCAGATGAAAAAAAAGATTGCAAGCTGATGTAATGGGGGACTGGGCCTGCATCTGGCAGATGTAAATTAATATAAATAAATGTAGTGTTATGCATATGGGTAGTGCTAATGCGGCTCCATTTCCCCGTCTGTTCCCGCTAATATCTGATTTTAATGCAGCTAGTTTTGGCAGCGGGTGAGACGCCTGCCGGACTCAGATGGGGCCCTCATGCGTAAATGCTAATCGGGTTCCAATGACGTCAATAGGACCTCACTGGCAATTGAGCTGAAGCCCGAGCGAGGAAGCCTCAGTGGCTTTCTTGGCAGGCTGAAGCAGGCCAGCAACTGGTGGGAACGATGAAGAGGCTCTCCAAGTAAGTGAAAAAAATTCCTTTGTGGGGCCAGGAGGAGCAGGAGTGCTCCAGCCTCTCCTGCCCAGAACTCACCCCCTTCCCAAAACCTCTGCCCTGCTGCTTACCTGGAAGCAGGCAGGCAGCCAAGGGCCACCCCACCTTTTCCTTCCAGGTGCCACTCTGCACCCTCTTCCCATCGTTCTGGGTGAGAAGTGGACCAGTGACATTTAAATGAGGCCCAGGAATCAAAATACCCTGGGCCTGAAAGTAAAAAAAAATGCTCTGCACTCACCTGAAACCCACTCTGGGTTAAAATCGACCCGCCTGTGTAGGCAGTACGGATGTTCCTGTTGATGGCAGCATTAATAAGCCAATGTTTTCTGATAAATGTGTTACAATATTACAAGGTTTCCTTGAAAGTTGCAAGCTGTGTCATATATGCCTTGTAATAGTGAGTAAGGTTAGTGTTCTCAAATGAAACATACACAAGTCAAGTCAACGTGCAGCTGTTGAGATGAAAGTACCTGTGGTAGACATGTCATACCATTCAGTTTGATGCAGATAAATGCTGGATAGGCTTACTTTGACAAACTTCCAGAGGGTGGAATATTTGTTGCATATCTGAGTGGCCATCCTTCTTCCCAGAGACACAGCATTGACCTGGTCAGTGATCTTGTCCCAGGCATGCCTTCCTACAGTCTTATGAGCAGGGTGACCCTCAGATCTAAATCTGACATCACTTTGCTGCACCTCCCACAGAATCACCTGCAAGTCTATCTCTATAAGGGAGCAGTCCACCCTCTACCCTAGTTATTTGCACTTCTTTCAGCCATGTCTTTCTTCGTCCAAGTTTGGCTGGTCAATTGTTGGGACCACTCATACACTGGTTCGTTCCCCCTGTAAGACAAAGAAGCAGCCCTTTAAATCTGCTGTCATGCTGGATATCTTGTCCCCATAGCAACTATAGTCCAATTGCAGTATCCTATTAAAGCAAGGTGCACATGAATAATATTTCAATAAGTGGACCTCACAAGATACTGCAATTCTGAAAGACTAAAGTTTTTTAATGAACAGTCAGAGTTAATTACATTACTAAAAAATGAAGAATCTGATTTTATTTCTCATCCTAATTTCTACATTAGTCAAAGAACATAAGAACATAAGAAACAGAAGCAAGAATAGGCTATATGGCCCCTCAAGCCTGCTCCGCCATTCAATATCATAGCTGATCTTCTACCTCAACTCCACTTTCCCGACCGATCCCATATCCCTTGATTCCCTTAGTGATCAAAAATCTATCGATCTCAGTCTTGAATATACTCAACGACTCAGCATCCACAGCCCTTTGGGGTAGAGAATTACAAAGATTCATAACCCTCTGAGTGAAGAAATTCCTCCTCCTCTCAGTCCTAAATGGCCGACCCTGAGACTATGCCCCCTAGTTCTAGACTCTCCAGCCAGGGGAAACAGCCTCTCAGCATCTACCCTGTCAAGCGCGCTAAGAATTTTATATGTTTCAATGAGATGTATGTAACATTGGCCACCATAAAGAAACAACTATTGATGGTACTTATAGGACTATTGTTCTAATCTATTTCAGCAGCCAAAATGCTTTAATTTTGTAATAACTAGGGATAGCAAGAAAGCACAAATTGATCTGAAACAGAGCATGTCAAGTTTATTTGGGGAAATACAAATGTATTCCATTCAGAATCATATGATGCTGTAAATCTGAAGGAACAAGATATTCCTTTGTAATGTTTGTACCAAAGGTTTTTCTCTGTTCTGTCAGTTGGTGTCAATGACAACATACAGTAACAAAGATTTATGATTCCTTTCAAAATCTAGGCTCAGAGTTTCCTTGGTAATAGAGCAAAAGAATCCCAGCGAGCTCAGCAGGCCAATTAAGGGCCACCCGGCAACAGGTGACGTCACAGACTGAAATTTCATCTGTCAAGGCGTTTTGACAGATGAAATATCAGTATTTCACAGCTGTTTGAAGCTGTCAAACACTGACAGTCTTACTTCTAACCTGAGTCCTTCTACACAGACTCAGTTAAAAATCTCTCTGGCACAGAAAGCTGCAGGCTGTCACTTTTGACAGTTCGCAGCCGTTCTGCTTTCTGTGCCGGTTGGATGATGGACTCCCGAAACCTAGAGGAAGGAAGGCTAAAAAGGTAAGTACAGGTAATTTAAACTTCTTTACACACTTTAGACACACCAAACACACTTACCTTTGCACTCATGCACCCATCACTCACCTGAACACCGACATCTCGACCCCTCCAAGTCCTTCAACCCGACGGCCCGACTCCTCTAACCTGGCGTGGTTTGGAGCCATTGGGAATCCCAGTTCAAGATTAAAAATAGGGATTAGGATAAAAACTGCCTGTTAACAGGCAGTTAATTGTCACCAATCCTCCCTTCCTGCCTCAGGTAGGCGGGTCCCAGTGCGGGCGGGTACCCGCCTCCTTTGAAACTTACATGGAGGCGGGTTTTGGGCGGGATGGTGTTGGGACCCCCGAATTCGGGACTTTAACCCCCCGCACTCCTCCAATCCCGACTCCACGGGTCAGTTAAAATCGAGGCCTTTGTAACTTTGTAAATACTCTTGATTCCCCACAATTAATGATGTGGATATAGTGTCATCTTCAAACATAAAGCATGCAGCTCTTGTGTTGTAAAAGAATACTATGTCACTCTCGAGGAAAATATTTCATGCAATTGACATAATTACTTATCGTATATAAGTGTATTTCAATGCTAATATTCAATAAGAAATTAATATTTCAAATTTGGACAATAGTCACTTTAAAAAGCTGCTCTTACTATAATCAATATTGGTTGCTTCTCCACAGGTACAATGATTCCCATGCATGAATCCAGCAACTTTTGCACATAACGTCTCACTCCTGGTATTTCAGGTAGCAGCATTTCCTGTGGCCCTCCTTGCACCAAATGCCGATCCCCAGCCAAGGGGGACAGGCGAGTGATCTCCTCCCAAACCTCTGCAATGATGCTCTGCAAGTGGCCTCCATGAAGTGAACAAGCGGTGATTTTCCTTCTGATTTTCTTACCCCCCATTGTGGGAAGGTGCTTGGCCTTCCTTTCGGACTTTCCAATGGTGGCATAGCTGAGAATTATATGGCCCAACCTCATGCTACAAAAAGCAAAATCTTTTCTGTACCTTTAATGATAGGTTGAGATGTTTCTATAATCCAATGTTTAGTAGCTATGTCCCTTTTCATACTGAGAAATGAAGGCACTGAAAGGTAAAATATGTTAGCAGCTATTCGAAATGCATCAGATGAATGGCAGTGGACCTTTGGTTGTTGCTATGGTAGAAAGTTGGGACCCTTTTTAACACTTTTTTACCTTATGCCATATGCTTTTTGGTATGTTTGGAGAATATCTCTTTTTTCTGGGTAAAGTTTGTATTGAGCAAACGTTAATATATACAAAGTAAAAATGCAATATATAGAGAAAATAACTGTACACTGTTGTAAAAAGCTATCTTAATAAAAATTTAATTTTTTAGTAAATTAGCTTAACTTATTCAGTTTGCACCTCTTGCCTATGAGGTTACATATTAAACTTTCTATCAGCAATATAAATGAAAGGATCTCCAGTGATGAATGACGGATCAGGCCCCAAATAAGGAAACAAAGGCTTTGCTTTTTGAGCCTGAAAAGTGATGGTTATGGGAATAGAGTATGGATGCAGTTATGCTACAGCTACTGGTATTCAACCCGCAAACCCAGGTAATACTGCTGGCTTCACCCTAAACTAAGTTCAGCAACAATGGATCCTTGTCCATCCATGCTTGGATATATTGGCAGAGCTCGTCTCGTCTGGTGGTTCATTTCTAATGTTAGGAGAATGCGGCTGGGAGCATTTTTTCCCCTGTTAAAAACAGTGAAAAGTGACGCTGGGAATTTCCTCAGCGGTTCTCCCGATTGGCTGCCATAACTTCAGTGTCAGATCAGCAGAAACCCCGGATAGACGCGTAAATTCCGGCCCAAGTATTTTTCTTCACAACGTGGGCACTCTGCATTGTTGAATGTGGCACTACCACTATGCTAAGTGGAACATATTAAGGACACATTAGCAGCTCAAAACTGGCATTCATGAGGTTCTATAGGCCATCAGCAGCAGCAGAATTGTAAACTATCACAATCTGCAAAGTCGTGATCGGAGAATCCTTCACTCTTCCATTACTGTCAAAACAGGAGATCAACCCTGATTCAATGGGGAGAGTAAAATCTGTGCCAGGAGCATTTCTTACAATGAGGCACCAACCTACCTGCATGCCAAACGCCAAAAGCAACAAGCTGGAGACTGTAGTGTATGTAACCGTCTACCTTTAAGAGACTATTGTATGTAACCGTTCACCTTTAAGAGAACTATTTTAGGTGTGGCACTACTTGTTTGGCTTCTGTATACGGTAATACCGACGGTGACCACACCGGTATATAAGTGCTGTGGCATGATTTATAGGGCAGATTCGCCCTGACCTTCGAATAGTAAAGTCCTGTTTATTGTTACTCCTGAAGTCTGTGTCGTAATTAACTGTACAACCCACAGACTTTACAGTGGCGACGAGTCCGATCGTACCCTGCGGCAACATTACTTTCAAAGCAATGAAAGAGCGTCGAAAAGAGGCAACCGCCCTCGTCATTCGGCTGGGAGAAAACTCAAGACTGCAACAATAGAAAGGAGGAAGACTGTAGCGACAGAAAACTTCCATCTGCAACAGGCACTGACTGTCCCTTCTGCCACGGTGACTGTGAGTAGGGGAAAGTGAAAAGAATAGCCGGAGGTTAAGGGCTGAGCACTCGACCACGGTCGAGGGGAAAAAGGAGCCGAAGAAAAAAAAGTCAGGTCCAACGGCGTCGTGAGAGACCGCGACCGGGGGGGAAAGCCGAGCAGTGACCGAAGCCACGAGGCGCTGCGACCGGGAGCATAGGCGCGGGAAGAGAGGAACTCAGCCGCAGCCGGGGAGGGAAACACCGGACTGCGAGAGAGCGGGGGAGGCAGAGCCGACCAAGAGAGACTGCGCGAGAGCCAGTCCAGCGGCTGAACTGTCCTCCGTCAACGGGGTACCCAGCGCCGGTAGAGCCGAGCGAGCGGGAGAGAGAGACAGAGCCGAGCAACGGGAACTGTGCGAGAGCCAGTCCAGCGGCTGAACTGTCCTCCGTCAACGGGGTGTACCCAGCGCCGGTAGAGCCGAACGAGCGGGAGAGAGACAGAGCCGAGCAAGAAGCCGACGCGCAGGCTGTGAACCTGAAAGCCAGCGGCACTCGCCCGTGGGGAAAGTGTACCCCTCCCGCTAGGGAAGACAGAAGCGGGAAACCGCCATTGAAGTGGGCGGGGAGAGAAGATAAGAGCGGGAAACCGCCATTTTCGCGGGAAAACCGCCATCTTAGAAAAAAAAAGAAGTAATAATTCAAAGAAATACTTGTGTTGTTTCCAAAGAGAGGAAGATGCCTAAGCGTGGTAACATCAACGATTTTAATTCGGAGATAGAAGACTGGGCCACGTATGTGGAACGCATTGAGGTCTAGTGTGAGGCCAGCAAAATAGAAGAAGACGACAAAGCTATCACCTTGCTAAACTCGATGGGGGCAAAGACATACGGGCTCTTGAAGCATCTACTATCCCCAGCTAAACCGGCGGATCAGACTTTCGATGAGGTTGTGACTGTTCTGAAGGATCACTTGAACTCCACACCGTTGATGTTGGCTGAACGATTCAAATTCTATGCGAGAACGCAACGGAAGGACGAAAGCAACGCAGAATACTTGGTCGAACTGCGTAGACTAGCGAAATACTGCCAGTTTGAAGGGAATCTGACAGAGGCATTGCGAGACAAGTTCGTATGCGGATTGTCCAAGGAAGGGACGCAAAAGCGACTACTTGAAGAGAACGACCTTACACTTGACAGGGCTGTCCTTATAGCAGCATCGCACGAAGCCGCAGCGAAAGGAACTGCGGAAATGCAGCTAAAGGCAGCGGCACTCGGGGTGGACCAAATTACCTCGAGTACAACCAAATGCTATCGCTGTGGGAAGACAACACACGATCAGAACCAATGCTGGTTTAAGAACCAAGAATGTAGGAAATGTGGCAAACTGGGTCACATCGCTAAGGTATGCCGGTCAGGGAAGAAGACCAACAACCAAAGGAAGCCATCACAGGAAAAGTACAACAAGGTACACAAGGTGGCTGAGAAGAGTTCAGACGAACAGAATTCAGACTCAGACCCAAACGGCCAGGAGCTGGGTAGTCTGAGAATTCATAATGTGAGTAAGGAAGCTGACCTACAAACTATCTGGGTCATACTAAAAATAGCTGGAGTCCAAGTGAGAATGGAGTTGGACACTGGATCAGCTCTATCAGTCATAAATCAAAGGGACTACCACCGGCTATTCTCTCACATACCCTTAAGAGATACCAAGTTCATATTGCAGACATACACGGGGCATAAAGTATACCCCATGGGAAAGATAAGAGTCAAGGTGAGAGATAGGGGTAAAGAACATCCAAGAATGAACTTGTACGTACTACCTGAGGGAGGACCACCACTTCTAGGACGGGAGTGGATCAAGAAAATAGACAGGGAATGGCCCTACCTACAAGCAATGACGAGTGAGGACTCGGTGCAGACAAGCAGCTCAGACTCTGAGCCGGAAGACGATAAGTCCAGCCCAAGTATGAAAAACAAGGTTAACATGAACTCACTGACTAAGGTTGGAAAAACGATGGTGTGTATAAAGACAGAGAATTCTGAGTCTGTTCAAGTTACAGACATATGCATTACGGAGGAACACCGGGCTCGAACTCAACGTTATCTCAAAGTACGGCAACAATTAGAACAATTGAGTTACCGTCTCGTACAAGAGATGAAAACAATGAAAAAGTTCTACGACACCGAATGGGAGAGTCTGGAAAGACAACAGAACCTGCTGGCTCAAGCAGAGAGCGACCATAGAGCCATCGTGACCAATTACCGATCACATCTCCCTTATGATGTTCAGGAGTTAGAATATCTGCATGATCTAGAGATACAGCATACAGGCAAACCACGCTACACTGAGGATTTTGTTCTGCAATTGGAGACGGAGCTAGTGCAGGCAAGGTTAAGAGAAGCTGAATCGCAGTGTGCACTTAAAGAGATGCAGAAAAAAATCTTGGACATAGAAAAGAGAAACACTTCTTTACCTGATGAGAATAATGTGGCCATGTTGCAAGAGGAGCTTATAGGGGCGAAACTCAAAGAAGCTAAGCAAAGGATGTTGGAACTTGAAACACAGAACCAAATCAGCAGTAACCAGCTATGTCGAGCAGAGAAGGTGCAATATCTCTCAGCCCAGAATAAGGGACTACTCACTCAGTTAAATGAAAGTAAAGGGAAAATGGCTGAGATAGACCGCAAGAATAAAGAAGATTTGATGGCAGTGAGACTTCGAGAGGTGGATAGCATAGCAGCCTTGGCTGAACTCCAACAGAAAATTGCGAAAGAAGCAAATGAAGAGGAATCTTCAGGAAGCCAGGATTTTATTCCAGTTCTTCTCTACGACTCCTTACAAGCAGAGTGTGAGAAGTTGAAAGAACAGTATGAACAGGCCCAGGCTACAATTCTGGAGGGGTTAACTCGGCAACCTCCGAAAAGCTAGTTTCAGTAGAAGCATATGAACAACTAAAGGTTGAACATGAGCAAGAAGTCCAAAGGCTGCAGGAAATTCTTGATGAGCTCAAGGCCAAGACAGACTCATCGGTAGAAGTTCCATCCATAGATGAGAAATTAGAGGTGAAAGACATGGCAGAACATAAAAGACAAGATGTCCAAGAACTCATAAAAATAGTGAAGGAAACCCAAGACAAATATGAGGCGGCAATGACCGAGGTTCAACAACTTGAAGAACAGATTCAACTGGGAATCCTTTCAGTGGAAGAAAAGGAAACTGTAAGAAACACAGAGACTGTAAGAATGGCCCCTGAACATGAGTTAGAGAGCATCAAGGCGCAACTTCTCTGAGCGCTGGAAGCCAAAGTACAAGAGGAAAAGAAGATGAAAGCATGGGAGGAAAAGGTGGATGAAATGGAGAAGACTCTGATCCACAGTGTTCCCGTGGAAGAGTTAACGGTCAGCCAACTCCTTCATATGCTGAGGGACAAGACTCTGCAATGGGAACAATCGGAACACGAGCTTCAATCTTCAAAGGGAAGGAGTTCGGAGCTCTCAAAAGTGATGGAAATAGCTGAGGTTGCAACACAGACTTTACTGGGATGCCAAAAGTACGCTGAATCACGTCTATGTGAACAACAGAATGTTGAAATAGCTGCTTCAGTAGAAGGATTGAATAGCCCGATCAATCAATCCCCGATGGAAGGGAAGGTATTGAAATCACAAATGAGGTCAGTAGTGAAGGGTTTGCAGGAAACCCAGGAAGAGCGGGATGAATATGAATGCATGAAGAAGTCTCTTCAAGAAAGATGTCTAGGGAGGGAACAACAGTTGGAACAACAGTCGGCTAACGTCCAGATGGGTAAGGAGGAAGGAGAAGGTCCTCTCGTCGGCCGAACTCAGGACGAACCCGAATATTACCATGACCTGTTGAGTGACACTGAATATTATGAGGATCTGGTCTGCCCAGCTTGTGATGAAAACTCCCAAAGTGCAGAAATCAGGATGAAGCACTTAAAGTCTAAGGAACATAGAGAGATGGTGGCGCTACAGCTGGCAGCTGATAAGGGAGCCCCGAGAGTCTCCAAGAAGCAGAAAAGAAAAATAAGAAGCAGAAGATGATATCCATCAAAATCATTATCACTCCTACCAGATCATGCACGTGGGCCCTACGAAGGGAGATAAATCAGTTGGGAAGTCTAAATCATTATCACTCCTACCAGATCATGCACGTGGGCCCTACAAAGGGAGATAAATCAGTTGGAAAGTAAGAAAAATTACCAAGTCAATACAGCTGTTTGTAAAAGTCAGCATTGCTGGTTCAGCAGGACGAAAGTTCAAGCTGTTACGTCAAGGGGAAGACTAGTGGAGGAGTCACGCTAGCAATGTGAACCGGCTACACCACAGCGATGTTGTTCGGACCGAGTCAAGACTAGAGACTGAATCTATACACTGTTCCCACAGAGACTGAACCTGTGAACTGTTTCCCACAGAGACTGAACCTGTGAACTGTTTCCCGCAGAGACTATATCTGTAAATTGTTTACCTGAAGTTGAATATATGTATGTTAATGAGAAATAGTATGTTGTAAGCTAAAAAGGGAGGATTGTAGTGTATGTAACCGTCTACCTTTAAGAGACTATTGTATGTAACCGTTCACCTTTAAGAGAACTATTTTAGGTGTGGCACTACTTGTTTGGCTTCTGTATACGGTAATACCGACGGTGACCACACCGGTATATAAGTGCTGTGGCATGATTTATAGGGCAGATTCGCCCTGACCTTCGAATAGTAAAGTCCTGTTTATTGTTACTCCTGAAGTCTGTGTCGTAATTAACTGTACAACCCACAGACTTTACAGAGACAGCTAAGCAGTCTCACAACCAATGGATCAAAACAAAGCTCTCTGGTCTGAAATAATTTTTGGTGGGTAATAAACATGCAAGTTTCAAATGAAATTAAGTTCTCAAAGGGTTAATTTCATTTCAGTGCTGTGTGCCAGTGGCAGAAAACTTGCTTTGGATTTTTTCATTCCAGTTCAGTGGTGTTGCAACTAGTTTGCTTTGAACATTTTCCCTTTTTGTGAATCTTATTGCTGGTTAGCAAATCAACATCCACTCAATAATGGTGGTGGACAATCAAGCAACTAATAGCAGGAGGCTCTAAGAACACACCTATCTTCAACCATGGTGAAGTCCAGCACTTGAGTACAAGAGATGAAGCTGAAGTGTTTGTAAGCACCTACAGCTAAAAGTGCCACGGGATGACCCTGTTCAGCTTTCTTCCAAGGTCCCCACCATCATAGATGGCAATGTCTTGCCATGTTGGTTCATTAACATGACATTAAGAAGTAGCTGAATGCACTGAACACAGTGAAGGCTATGGACCCTGAAGAGCTACGCACTAGAATGAATAGTTCCCCTAGCCAAAGGATTCCAGTACAGATATCACACTGGCACCTACCTGACAATGTGGTAAATTAGCCAGCTATGTCCTATCCACAAATAGCAGGACAAATCTAACTTGGACAATTAATGCCCTATCATCCTTCTCCCATTCATCAGTAAAGTGATGGAAAAAGTCATTAATATTGCATCAGTGATATGTAATCACCAACAACCTGCTGGCTGAAATTCAGTTCTGGGCTTGCTCCAGAGCTTGTCATAGCCTTGAACCAGACATGGATGCAAGAGTTGAATGCCAGAGAAGAGTTAAGAGTAGTTGCCCTCGATATAAAGGCAGCATTCGACTGAGTGTTATACCCTAGAACCCTAGAAAGGTTGAGGTCAATGGAGGTCAAAGGTGTAAGGGGCGGCGTGTGGCGCGTGCGCCCAGTCAGCTTCGCCTCTGACTGTCCCTTGAGCGGTTCGAATCGCTCCCACACCCCTGGGTTCTAGACACCGGACTTAGGTACAGACGGCGATGCAGAAAATCGAGTAGACAAGTGGTTTGGCATAAGAAAGCCAAGATTTTATTAAAAGCAGAATACAACAATCTTATGAAAAATTACTGGTATAAAATACAGTCATAAACAATTACGCTTATACAGGGAATGGGGATCACACGGCACATCGAGGGAAAACAACTACATTAACAATCCCCTTATCCTTATCCCACCCCTATACCTAACTAGATTAAGCTATGAGGGGCCAGGAATTCATGCTCACCAATCCAAAACCTGTTGCTTTAATGTTGTGAGTTTCGAGGTTTGGTCTTCTGTCCTTTGGGGTACTCCATCACCACGTGGTCTCAGGGCGTGGTGCTGGAGCTGTTAATGCGACACACCTTCCCTCTCCTCAGCTACCGTCGTCGTCTCGTCGCGATGGGTTCTCTTCTTCTTCTCCCTTGGGCGGTCGTCGGCGGTAAGGGGGCGGTTGGCGGTCTTTACTGCTTATTTGATTTTACTACCCATTCTTTGAACGCCGGTATATTTGTTGCGGCGTGGACACCTGCGTCTAATGCCAGCTTATTCGCAGTGTTTAATTGCCAACTTAGTCTCACTGCCCATACATACACTGCCGAATTCTTCCTCAAACGCCAGCTTATAACTAGGCGTTTGGTTTTTACCAATGCGTTTTCTGCTGCCCTTCTCTGCTCCTGTCGGGTTGTACCTTCTTATTCATCTCGTCTCGTTTCGTCTGCCCTTTTTGTGGCCTGTGTGTCCTGTATGACTTTGAACTCGGGTCTTGTTCTCCTCCCACGTTTGGTCCCGGTGTAATGGGCGTCCTTGGTTGTTGAACGGTGCGGGGAGCGAGAAGAGAACCCGCCACGAGGCCAGGGCATGAGTACGAGCGGCAGCAGGCCAAGACCACGGACAAGAGTCAAGGGAAGAGAGAGATTGCTACTGATGGGCCTACAGTTATACCCGTTCTTCCACTCCTTATCTGCGTGCCAAATCAGGTCAGTCCATTGTTTCACTTTTGGCAGGCTGTTTTAAATGATTACAACCACTTGTTTTAATGACTTTAGGAGTGGTTGTCTCTGGGTCTAATGGCCCCGATATCCTGGTTGCTTTGTCATGGATGAGACCTGATTGTCCCCATCCTGCCTTGATGGCTACTGTGAGCTGTTATCGATTAAACATGCAGAAAGCTAATGGCCACAATCACGGGCCCATTCTAATTTGATTTGACTCAAATCGAATAAATGCGTATTCTGTGTTTACTTTGTCTGACTGGTTCTTGAGAGTTCCTGTACACAGATTCCTGCATTTTAATGTTCCATCTGCAGGCCTGCTTGTTGGCAGAGCCTTGCTTTAGAAATCCTGTCAATGTTGGTCACGAGGTTTACAGAAGCCATTTTGGGTGCCCTGTGTTTAATAACTTGTCCAAAAACAGGGTCCCTTGATCCGTAACTTGGGGAGTGTGGGAATTTTGAGAACCCTGCATCTTACAAAGGACTAGTGGCTGGCGTCACACCTGACACACAGGGAAATGGCCATGGTTGTCAGAGGCCAATTGATTGCAGCTCTAAGACACTGCGACTGTAGTTTCTGAGCACTGTGTCATTAGCCCACCATATTCAACTGCTTTATCAATGACTTTCCCTCTGTCACAAAGCTAGGAGAGGGACTGTTTGCTGATAATTTTGTAGTATTCAGATCCATTCTCAACTCTTCCAAAAATGAAGTGGCCCATGCCAGCCTACAGCACGTATTGGTCAATGTCCAGGTTGGGCTGACAAGTGGCAAGTAACATTCGCACCAGGCAGCGACCATTTCCAACAAGAGAAGGCCCAACCAGCTCACTCTGACCTCCAATGGCACCACCATCGCTGAGCCCCTCACCATTAACATCCATTGACTAGAAACTTAATTGGACCAACCATATTAATAACAAGAGAAGGGCCTGCAGATGGGTACACTGTGATATATGGCTCACCTCTTGACCCCTCAAAGCCTCTCCTACAAGGTTCATGTCAGGAGTGTGATGAAACACTTACCGTTCGCCTAGATGCAGCTGCAACAACACTCAAGAAGCTTGACACCACCCAGGCAAAAGCAGTCTGCTGGATCAGTGCCCCTGCCACTGAACTCAATATCAACCCCGTCCACCACTGATGCATTGCAGCTGCAATATGTATTATTTACAGGATGCATTGCAGCATCTCAACTAGCTTACTGTGACCGCCACTCCTAGCTCTGCGACCTCTGTCACCAAGAGAGAAAAGAGCAGTAATGTTGTGGGAACACCATCACCTCTGTATTCCCCTCCACATCACACACCATCCTAATTTGGACACATGCCACTGTTCCTTCACCATTGCTAAACAAGGCAAGAAAAATTTCATCCTGTTAAGATAATCCCACATCAGGAAGCCTGGTAATTATTTTGTGGTACTTGTGCTGGCCTAAATTCAGGATATCCCTAGAAGCTGATGCTGATCCCAGTTTCATTGTAGTGCCATGTTTACAACGTTCAGGGCTGCCAAGATTCTCTGAAATGTGGTTGTGATTTGGAAAGAAAGCATGACTAATAGGAGCATAACAAGCTATAAAATAGAGGATATTATCATTTACCTGCCTGTAGCATTTGTGTTTCTGTTTCATATTGGATTCTCTGTAAATCCATGGAAACAGAAAGCCCATTATATCAGACTTGAGGAAGGCTGACATGCTTGACTGTATGAGCTGTTCCATTTGAATGTTAATTATATTGTCTAGGACCAGTGAGCATAATTGGCTAATACTGCAAACAGGCAGTCACAGATAGATTGTAGTCACAATATGCTGGGAGAAGTCTTTTAAAATGGGAACAGTTTCACATTTGCTTTAAGTAGTCTTGGCAAAGAAAAGACCATTTCCTGTATTGTACTTGTTACATGTTGTTTAGCACATTGTTGTACTCTATAGTCAAATAATTTATTCCTTGGATTGATGTAATTTTCATATGGCTTTATTTAAAAAAACTGGGAAGCTATTGACATTTTACACACAGCCTATTGTGTGCATGTAAAATTTTTCTCTTCCTCTTCCCTCACCTTCATTTTGCAACTTAAGGATAGTAATGTGTTTGTGCTGCTAGGCTGGGTCGAATTGGGTGCAGGGAAATGATCCCTGTGCCCGAACACCTACTGTTGCCAACTTGTCTTGAAGACTCCACTAATTAATAATTAATCTCCTGGACATTGCTGCAAACAACCCAAGAGAAAAATCATAGCGGCATTAAAAAAATTGTGTTTTTCTAATTTTTGTTCAACATTTTCTTATAGTAGTTATTATAAAAATATTTGGAGATGGGAAACAAGTTTGTTTGACTGCCATTTCAGAATTATCCAGTTGGGTAATGAAGGGTTTCCCGGTCCTTGGGAAATCCGATAGCTAAAGGGAGGTGAGGACAGCTTCGTGGAAAAGGTAAGTGCCCTTCCAGCACTGCTTGTGGGCCAAGTGAAGCAGGGGTACTTCCTCCCAGCCTACCAAGCTTACCTTCTTCCCTGCCCGGCATCGGACCCCCCCACCACCCAATCCAAAGAACCCCCTGAGATCGGAACTCCCGGGATCTGCGATCGGACTTCCACCTTGGGATCAGACCCCGGCCCCCCACCCCACCCCCCGGTATCGGACCGCTCACTGTGGTCTCCTGCTTTTTGCTGAGCTTACCATTTCAGGGGCCTCGTTGCCTCAGTAGCTTCCCTCTTGCAAAAGCTTCCCCCTCTGAACAAACAGGAAAACAGGAATCAAAGGGTTTTGCAATACAATGAGTGTTAGGTGTTCTTTTAATTCCCCAGAAATTTTTTTTTTTTTTAATTGTTTAAAATCCAGAGCAAGCAACTTCTGTTTAGTATGTTTGGTATACCTTTCATCAACGTTTGCAAGAATACACATTTTACTTAAAAAATAAAATGAGCCCTTATTTCCCACAAATTTCCTTTCTGTGGGAAAATTGTCCAAATATTCAGAAACATGATAAGCACCTTTAGAAAGAAAGAACTTGCATTTATATAACACCTTTCATGTCCTCAGAGCATCCCAAAGTGCTTCATAGCCAATAAATTACTTTTGAAGTATGGCCACTGTTGCTTTTAATGTAATAAAAGTTCACAGAGTGCTTCACAGAGTTGCAAGTAACTGGACACTGAACAGTGGTGGGAGGAGGTGGGGGGGGGGGGGGGTGGTGCTACTGGTGGCAAGATTAAAGAGGTAGGTTTTAAGAAAGAAAGATGTGCATTTATAAAATGCCTTTCATGACCTCACTATGTCCCAAAACGTTTTACAGCCAATGAAGTACTCTTAAAGTGCAGACACAGTTGTAATGTAGGAAATGTGGCAGCCAATTTCCGCACAGCAAGGACCCACAAACAGCAATGTGATATAGGGCCGGATATTCCGGTCCCTACGGGTTGGTACGTGCTGTGTACTCACCTGTAGGGACATCGGAAATGCCGGTTTCAGGCATGCACTGTGCATGTGCTGGAAACCGGCATTTCCGATCTGTCAAGAAAGCTCGACAGATCCTCCAGCTGTGCTGGAGCAGGGCCTCTACGGGTGGAGAGTTCCATTTTTTGGAGACCCTCCGCCCGCAGAAAACACTTACAATTCTTGCGCCTGCTGTTGAAAAAAGTAAAAAAAAAATTCCACTGATTTATCATTTAAAAATTCTTAAAAGAAAGGTAAGTTTATTTTTAGCCCCGTTAAAAACTTTAATTATTTTTTTCAAAAATTAAAATTTTTGTTTAAAATAGTTAATTTATGTAATTTATAGTCATTTTAAAAATGTGATTTAAAAAAAAAAATTATTTGAAGTTTTACTATGTTTTGGGGGTGATCTCTATTCATATATTTGACAGGTCATTGGAGTAATTAGTCTAGAGATGGCAAAGGTTTGGATGAAAGTTTCAGCAGCAGAGTTCAGGATGGACAGAGGAGGGTGATGTTGATGTGATGGAAATGACGGTCTCTCTGGTGGCTATGATGTAGGCTTTGAAGTTCAGCTCAGGATCAAACAGGACAGTAAGGGCGTTAAGATCAAAATCTCACTGCATTAAGAATTGATAGGGCAGAACTGCAAGACAAACCTGTGCTAGCCATTTATTTTAACCACTTGAGTACTAAATATCAGAAAATATCATCTATGTGCAGTTGAAATCGTGTACAGTTGATGCTGACCTCCTGTATCTATGAGTTTACAGAAGTTACATTCAAAGCCAAGGACAAACCACAGAAGATATGTATAAACTTCTTTTATTACAATGATTCAGGGTGACCAAACTTCTTTCCTCAGGAGGTTTTGTTAAATAAATATATTGTTTTACGTAATTGATTACACTGCACATGGTATAAGATATAAAATGTTACTGAATAATTTAATAATTTTTTTCTATTTCGCTCAGTTTGGTTAAGCCAGGACAATTTATAAACAAAAGTTTCACAATTCACAAGGCAGAAGAGATGACTGCCACATTTTATAGCATTTGTAGATATCAGTCCAGTTCACCCTTAAAAAGGAAAGTTCAATCCAACATATCCGATTTTAAAAAAAATGTAGCTCAGTGGCAAGATTTATTCCGATGGATAATTCAGAATTGGATGAACCCATTCTACATGCAGATAATGTTCTGGATTTGTTATTTACTATTTCACAAACTCATTGCAGAAATGCTGTTGTTTATCGTATGTGTTTTAGACTCTGTCACTGAGAAGGACAAAAGCAGTAATGTCGTGGGAACACCATCACCATCACGTTCCCCTCCAAGTCACACACCATCTTAACTTGGACCACTGCTCCTTCACCATTGCTGGGTAAAGTTCCTGGGATTCCCTATCTGGCCCTATTGTGGGAGCACCATCACCCCAAGGAGAAGGCCCACTACCACCATCTCAAGACAGCTACTGATAATGCGAATAATGCTCCAGATTAATGATTTACAATTTCACTAACTAGGTGCAGAAATACATGTTTTAGACACTTCTTGTTCAATTTAAAACCTTGAAGAATAGGTGGCAATGGAATTGTACCCAATACTTCTTCATTTGAAAGTCTCCGTGGTCCTAAATACTTTTAAAACTGCAGTCGGCACAGGTGTTTTCAGGTAAGAGGATTTTCTATAACTTTTTTTTAAGGAACTTAGAGTCACCTGCTTCAGTTTTATTTTCATTTAAGCTGATGCAGTTTTCTAATACAATTGTACGTTTAAGCAGCTGCAATAGTTTCTGTATCTGATCTAAACGTTTGATGTGAGTTGCTGACATATATAGCAAATGGATGAAATTTTCTCTTTAGCCATCTACTGATGATATAACATTTATATTGTGGCTATGGGGAACAAATATCCAAAAAATCATCACTTCTATGGCTTTATATCTTTTGATTATAATTAACTGTATAATACATCTGTAATTTTGTTACATTAAAATTCATTAATGTGTGCAATCCAGGATGCATCACGTTGCTGATACCATAAATGTATTGCATCTGATGTTGTACTACTCAGTGTTTGCAATGAGGTGCCACTAGAGCAATATCCAGCAGCAGAACTGATCAACTGTACCAGATTAATGTAATCTGTCCTCTGGCACTGTTTGAGCTGTTGGAGAAAAGGATGGCAGGCAAGAATAAAGGAGGGAATAACATCAAAAGAAAAATGAAAGTGTAAAAGAAAGAAGAGGTTTAAAAAAAGAAAACGAACGTTGGGGGAAAATATGTCTTTATGTTAAACACCGGCAGGTTCTAGCCCTAGTCTAGCGACTTGGAGAAATAATGCAGGAGTGAAAAAGAAGGTTAAATAGTCTGGGTTGTGAAGGAGAAGCAAATATTCCCTTTTACACTGATACCCGTCAACAACAGATAATAAATTGTCGGTGAAATCTATAGAATGCAGAAATTAATGTTAAAAATGTTACTTCATGCACTTTATCTGCAACCATTATTTAGCTCATACTATGTTTGAATTGTATGCATTTTAAATAGATGTTTAGATTACCTCCCACTGTCACTTGGAAACAATTCATTAAATGTATATTTGGAGAATGAGGCAATGGCAATGTTATTTTTAATCTATGTTGAGTTCTGGTTCCATATTATTTTATTTTACTGGACAACACAAAGTTTAAGTCAATAGGAGCACAGTCATACTTCCAGCAGCATTGATACTCTCTGATGTTCCAGGATTTCCTCCAGTAGAATTTGATTCTGTTTTAAATGATCGAGCCAGTTGTTCATATACTCATTTTTACATGGTTCTGACAAAGGGTCTTCGACCTGAAATGTTAACTCTGTTTCTCTCTCCACGGATGTTGCCTGGCCTGCTGAGTTTTTCCAGCATTTTCTGTTGTTATTTACATGGTCATTGCCTGGTTAAGGAATCACATGGCTCTGATTTCAATTACTTTATCCTGTTTTAAAGTTTATTTCAACTTCTACAATGCTGGCAATCAGTTTGGACTGATGGATGCAGCAGATCTGATTAGGAAGAGTTAATGTTATATTAATAGTTTTAATGTTATATGCATTGCTACCATAAGCTTTGAATGTAATGCCCAGCAGTAAAAGCTTCTATAATATCTGTTTCTTGCAACAAGCCCCTGTCCTGGATTAGCTCCATGGTTAATTGGATTACTCTTTAAACATATGCTGAGTTAAAGGTGATTCTGGTTTGGCAATGGCAGAGATTTTCCTAGTACTGATATTGTAGAAAAAGTGACCTTCTTACATATGTCATTTACTGCAGCTTATTATGGTAATAGATGGAAAAAGGATCCCCTGATGACTCATTTGATAAATGCTCTGTGTGATGTTGAACTTAGCTATGGAGATGAGGGAGGTCCCAGGTGCAATCCCATTGGTCTGTGTTAAGTTAGTTGACCCCAGTGTTTCCGTCTGGATAATATATATGTATGTATCTATGTTTACACATCAGGTTGGATAGGATTAAACTCTTCTGTGATACTACCATGCTCGAAAACCCTGCTGACACTTGTTTTCTAAGTTTGCATAGTAAGAATTACTAGAAAGGCAGCTGGTGTTCGTGGGGCTGTGCATCAGCATAAATTACTTCAGGAGGAGAGAAAATTTAAGAAAAATAGTTGGAGCAATGGGATGGCAGGCAATGGTGGGTATGAGGCTGTTCTCGAAGGTGTTGCCTTTACTAATGAGATAAGGAGCACGTTTTCAGGGGTTAATGCTTGCCACCTACATAGATTACCATTCTTGCTAACAGTGACTGCACAGTAATATGTGGAATGTTCTGTTAGAAAAACAACTTGCTTGCTAGACCAAAAATGCTAATGTATAATCGAGTGTCTTTGCTCCTGCAGATGTGTATTACTCCCTATCTAAACCTGAAGATAAGTTTCTCTTTAACTATAAATTATCTCACCACATGAAAATGTTGTAAATGTAACAAAACTAAATCTTGAAAGGAAGGTTTCTTAACTGAAAAATCAAAGGACCAGGGTTCAGGACATTCCAGTAAAGTTGAAAAGAATAAAAGATGCTGAGGCAAATCAAGGTGGTGATTAATGGCTTGTTCTTGGGTTTTAAAGTGCTGAACTTTGCAGGAGAATGAAAGACTAAAGGAGGTAAGAAGTTTCATGGTTTTGAAGTCCTATGAAAGAATGGGTTAGAAAAGGAAATTGTGCTTTCAATATAATGCAGGGAAGAGGAAGGGAGTATAAGAAGATATATATGTAGCTTAAGAGAAGCAGGAAAGATGAGTTCAAAGCAATACTGACCATGGTAGTATTGATAAAATAGAGTGACAAGAAGGGTTGAAATGGAGAGAGAGAGAGAGAAAGAGGTTGGAGGTTAGAAGCGTGAGAAGGATTGATTATCCAACAACAAAGGTTTTTTTGTATCCTATCCAGGAGTATGAGAAAAGTGTTTGACAATCCTCCCTACGTATTGGAGCTTACTGAAATCTTTATGGTGAGATCAGGGTTGCTGAAGAACTAAAATCACATTTGGCACGGACGAGGAAGCAGAGCTCCTTGGAGGCAGCATTAACATTAGAGATGTGGAAATAGTGAAGCTAGGGGAAATAACGAGACCAAGAATGTCAATTTAAAAAATGTATTCATTGACAGGATGTGGGTGTCGGTGGCAAGGCCAGCATTTATTGCCCATCCCCAATTGCCCTTGAGAAGGTGGTGGTGAGCCGCCTTCTTGAACCACTGTAATCCGTGTGGTGAAGATACTCCCACAGTGTTGTTAGGGAGGGAGTTCCAGGATTTTGACCCAGCGACGATGAAGGATCCATGATTTATTTCTAAGTCAGGATGGTGTGTGACTTGGAGGGGAACTTGGAGGTGGTGGTGTTCCCATGCGCCTGCTGCCCTTGTCCTTCTAGGTGATAGAGGTCGTGGGTTTGGGAGGTGCTGCCGAAGAAGCCTTGGCGAGTTGCTGCAGTGCATCTTGTAGATGGTACACACTGCAGCCACAGTGCGCCAGTGGTGGAAGGAGTGAATGTTTAAGGTGGTGGATGGGGTGCTGATCAAGTGGGCTGCTTTGTCCTGGATGGTGTTGAGCTCCTTAAGTATTGTTGGAGCTGCACTCATCCAGGCAAGTGGAGAGTATTCCATCACACTCCTCACTTGTGCCTTGTAGATGGTAGAAAGGCTTAGGGGAGTCAGGAGGTGAGTCACTCGCTGCAGAATATCCAGCCTCTGACCTGCTCTTGTAGCCACAGTATTTATGTGGCTGATGCAGTTAAGTTTCTGGTCAATGGTGACCCCCAGGATGTTGATGGTGGGGGATTCGACGATGGTAATGTCATTGAATGTCAAGGGGTGGTGGTTAGACTCTCTCTTGTTGGAGATGGTCATTGCCTGGCACATGTGTGATAGATGATGAACAACTCAAATGGAGAAAGATTGATGTTAGTTGGCCTTGTGAGGAACATGAAGAAACTGTACCTCTGAGGAACTGAAAGAAGCAAGATTTTTCACTGGCAAATCAACATCACTAAAACGGATTATCATGTCATTATCACATTGCTGTTTGTGGGAGCATGCTGTGCGCAAATTGTCTGTCACATTTCCTATACTACAACAGTGACTACACTTCAAAAGTACTTAATTGGCTGTAAAGCACTTTGGGATGTCCGGTGGTTGTGAAAGGTGCTATATAAATGCACGTCTTTTGTTCTTTCTTTCATGGAGGAGATCAAAATGCAATGAATTAGCCTGGCACTGCATGAGTACTGGGGGTTGAGTGTAATTGAAGGAAATTAATAAATGTCGAGTAGAATCATCAGAAAAAGAGCGGATAGAGCTGCTTGATAAGTGAAGGTGGTCATTGATATGAAGAAAAATCATTGGGGGGAAGGATTGTTCTGGTTGCTATTTCTAGCAACATTGTAAATTAATTCAAAAAGAGCATGTTGACCATTTCACTACACATTGTGGACATCCCCCAGAGTGGGAGAGTGCACAGTTATGGGCCCTGTCAAAGTCATTGGAGATACTGACCAATGGTTCACCAAATTGCATGACACAAATGTTATGTTTAGGAAAATTAATGTTGATGTGGTTTAAGTGGTAATATCCTTGCAACTCTAGTGCATTATAAATGTGTTTTAATAATGTAATGAATTAGCCATTAGCAAAATAAGCTTTCCCATAAGTTGTGTGTTTCATCCCATTCATTTTGAGTAAGAAGAGTTACCCTGATCTTGGTGCAAATTCTGACATTGAAACATAGAACATAGAAAAATAGGAGCAGGAGTAGGCCATTCGGCCCTTCGAGCCTGCTCCGCCATTCAGTATGATCATGGCTGATCCTCTATCTCAATACCACATTCCCGCTCTCTCCCCATACCCCTTGATGCCTTTTGTGTCTAGAAATCTATCTATCTCCTTCTTAAATATATTCAGTGACTTGGCCTCCACAGCCTTCTGTGGCAGAGAATTCCACAGGTTCACCACCCTCTGCGTGACGAAATGTCTCCTCATCTCACTCCTAAATGTCCTACCCCGTATCATGAGACTGTGACCCCTTGTTCTAGACACCCCCAGCCAGGGGAAACATCCTCCCTGCATCCAGTCTGTCTAGCCCTGTCAGGATTTTATACGTTTCAATGAGATCCCCTCTCATTCTTCTAAACTCTAGTGAATACAGGCCTAGTTGACCCAATCTCTCCTTATACGACAGTCATGTCATCACAGGAATCAGTCTGGTGAACCTTTGCTGCACTCCCTCTATGGCAAGTATATCCTCTCTTAGTTAAGGAAACCAAAATTGCACACAGTACTCCAGGTGTGGTCTCACCAAGGCCCTGCACAACTGTAGTATGACATCCTTGCTCCTGCACTCAAATCCTCTTGCAATGAAGGCCAACATACCATTTGCCTTCCTAACTGCTTGCTGCACCTGCATGTTTGCTTTCAGTGACTGGTGTACAAGGACACCCAGGTCCCTTTGTACATCAGCATTTCCCAATCTATCACCATTTAAATAATACTCTGTGGCAGAGCCACCAAAGGACTCAGAGCGGTTGTACATAATTCCTTTAACAGCAATGTAGTTACTGTCTGTGCCTGTACCTTTAATTACACTGTTTGACTGTACAATGCCTAGTTACCTTTACAGCACGGTTTCAACGTGATGACGTCATGCTGTTAGTCATGTGATGCCCCAATGGCGGGAAGAACGTGAAGACGTCATGACGTCAGTCTCCTGACCAGAGGATCAGTCCTCGTGGAGCCCTCAAGGAGAGTAAACCTGTTATTGATGTGTTCTAGCAGTTTCCAGGTTAAACTCGTTTGTTTTCATTAAAGTTCATTAATTTAATTACCTGAGTCGAACTCAGTCTTTTTGATAGGAACCTACGTTCCTACATTGGTGACCCCGACTTCTACGAACGATTTTCATGGAAGATACGACATGGACACGAACGCCGTCACGCTGAAACTGCCACAGTTCTGGGAGCAACAACCAGACGCCTGGTTCATCCAGGCTGAAGCCCAGTTCGCCATTCGGAACATCATCGCGGATCAGACCCGTTATTATTACGTGGTCTCCGCCCTTGACAGCGCAACTGCATCACGGATCATCAGCCTCATCGGTAGTCCTCCTACTGACAGCAAGTATGATGCAATTAAGGCGCGGTTGCTTCAGGTTTTCGGGCTATCAAAGTCGGAGCGTGCTTGCCGGCTCATCACACTGCCCGGCCTCGGGGATTCCAAACCGTCCAATGCTCACGCTCTTGGGTGCTGAACCAGAATGTTTCATCTTCTGGGAGCTTTTCCTCTATCAACTGCCTGAACAGGTTCAGGCTGCCCTAGCCAGCTCTGACATTACTGACTGCGCCAAGCTTGCGGCCGAAGCCGATAAGATTTTCACGGTTACCCAGCAGTGCTGCGCGGCCACGAGGCGCCCACCCCCCACAGACACGGTCCCGGTTTCTCCTACAGCGGGCTGGTTCTCCTACCACACCCGTTTTGGCGCGAAAGCACGATGCTGCCGTTCCCCCTGCAGTTTTGCGCCAAAAAAAAACCAAGAAGGCGCAGGCGGCGTCCCTGGCGATGGATGACCAAGTCTAATGGGCATTCCGCGGTGGCGATGGCCATCGGTTCTACGGGGAAACTCCTCTATATCACCGATTCCCTCTCGGGCCGCCGTTTCCTTTGTGACACCGGGGCGCAGTGTAGCATTCTACCTGCGTCGAAGCTCGACACGCAGACTGGGAACCTCGGTTTTTCCCTCGTAGCGGCTAATGGCACAGCTATTCGAACGTTCCGAAAGCGGCGGGTCGAAGTCTGTTTCGGCGGTCAGCGCTTCTTTTGGGATTTCGGCACTGCTACAGTCTCACAGCCTATCCTAGGGGCAGATTTTCTGTGTGCCAACAACCTACTAGTCGATGTCCGGCACCGCCGGCTGATCAACGCGGCCACCTTCCACTCGATTCCGTGCTTCCACGGTACCTCCGTGGCGCGCTCCATTGCCTGTGCTTTCCCTCCTCCAGATGACTTCACGCGGCTCCTCGGGGAGTTTCCGGAGCTGACAAGGCCCACCTTCTCCTCTTCAGCGATGAAACATGGTGTTGAACATCACATCACCACTACTGGCTCCCCGGTTTATGCGCGGGCTAGAAGGCTTGAACCCGGCAAGCTTGCAGCTGCGAAGGCGGAGTTCGCCACAATGGAGCGGCTCGGCACCATTAGTCGATCGAAGAGTCCCTGGTCTTCGCCTCTCCACATCGTGCCGAAACCAGGCGGCGGCTGGTGGCCATGCGGTGACTACCGACGCCTCAACGATGCCACCACTCCGGATCGGTACCCAATCCCGCATATCCAGGATTTCTCGGCCCACTTGGCGGGAAATTCTATCTTCTCTAAAGTCAACCTCGTCCGTGGATATTACCAGGTTCCAGTGCACCCACAAGATGTCCCGAAAACCGCAGTCATCTCCCCTTTTGGCCTCTTTGAGTTCCTGTGGATGCCGTTTGGCTTAAAGAACGCAGCACAGGCGTTCCAGCATTTAATGGACTCCGTTCTTCGAGACCTGCGTTTCCTTTTCGTCTACCTTGACGACATACTCATCACCAGTGCCAGCAAGGAGGAGCACATCTCCCATTTGCGTTCCCTCTTTACGCGCCTCAGCCAACACGGTTTAATCATCAACCCGGCCAAGTGCCAGTTCGGCCTGCAACAAATCGACTTCCTGGGACACCGCACAACATCGGACGGCGCCGTCCCTTTGTCGACGAAGGTTGAGGCGGTTACTTCTTTCCCGTGGCCATCGACAGTCAAGGCCTTGCAGGAGTTCCTGGGGATGGTCAACTTCTACCACCGTTTCGTCCCCAAGGCGGCTCAACTCATGCAACCCTTGTTCGGGGCCCTCAAGGGCAAGTCCGGTAAAGACCCAATCAGCTGGACAGCTGAAATGATCCAGGCATTCGGCGACACCAAGAACGCTTTGGCCAACGCAACCATTCTGGCGCACCCACTTCCAGGTGCTACTATTGCCCTTACCACCGATGCGTCAGACTATGCCATCGGTGCGGTGCAAGAACAGTGGGTCAACGGCATGTGGCAACCGCTGGCGTATTTCAGCCGTCAATTGCGAACAAATGAAAAAAAGTACAGCACCTTCGATGGGGAACTACTGGCCCCTTTCCTCGCCATTCGCCATTTTTATTGGAGGGGTGCCCCTTCACGGCTTTTGTCGACCACAAACCCCTTACGTTCTCCATGGCCAAGACCACCAAACCGTGGTCTGCTCGTCAAAAACGTCACTTGACGTTCATTTCCGAATTTACCACGGACATTCAACATGTGTCTGGTAAGGACAACCTGGTGGCAGATTGCCTCTCCCGTGCGACGGTCCACGCGGTGCACCTGGGAATTGACTACGCCCTCATGGCGGCAGATCAGGTTTCGGATTCAGAGGTCCAATCATATCGAACCGTTCCCTCTAGCTTCCAAGCGACCGACGTCGTCTTCCAGGCCGCAGGTGCCATGCACCTTTGCGACGTTTCCATGGGAGTTCCTCGTCCCATAGTGCCAGTCGCATGACGCCGGAGGGTTTTTGATGCCATACACGGGTTGTCGCACCCAGGGATGAAGGCCAAGTTCGTCTGGAAAGGTATGCACATCGATGTCCGTGACTGGGCTAATACCTGCGTCGTATGCCAGAAGGCCAAAGTCCAGCGTCATGTCAAGGCTCCAGTGGCTGCGTTCACTGTTCCGGAGCGTCGTTTTGACCACGTGCATGTGGACCTCGTGGGGCCGCTTCTGCCTTCTCAGGGTTATACTCATCTCCTCACCATAGTGGACCGCACCACTAGGTGACCAGAGGCAATTCCTTTGGTTTCCACCACGTCGGCAGGCATCGCTAGAGCTTTCATCTCCTGTTGGGTCGCCTGTTTCGGGGTACCGGTGGACATCTCCTCTGACTGCGGGCCACAGTTTTCCTCGGATCTTTGGAACACTGTGGCTCAGGGGCTCGGTACCAAACTTCATCGCACCACCGCCTATCATCCGCAGGCAAACGGCCTTTGCGAGCGATTCCACAGGTCGCTTAAAGCCTCTCTTCGGGCCAGTCTTCAAGGTGCAGGATGGGTGGACAGACTCCCATGGGTCCTGTTGGGTCTCCGTACGGCGTCCAAAGACGATCTACAATCGTCTTCGGCTGAACTCGTCTATGGCCAGCCGCTCCGTGTACCAGGAGATTTCCTCCCTTCTCCCACAGAGCCATGGTCCGCCTCCCGGCAACTTGTTCGCCACCAAGAAGCGGCCAGATGCTTTGCTCTGATACCTACATCCAATCACGGTTTGCAGACCTCCTAAGTGCCACCGGGACTGAAGAATGCGGAGTATGTCTTCATCCGACATGACGCTCACCGGGATCCGCTCAAGCCCCCTTACACTGGTCCTTTCCGCGTCATCGAACCGGGAGACAAATCCTTTTTGGTCGACGTCGGAGGGAAACCGGATCACATCTCGGTGGACCGCTTGAAGCCGGCTCCCCTGGACCTGGATCACCCTGTCGTAGTCGCTCAACCACCCAAACGTGGCCGACCGCCCGTTGCCGCTGCACCTGATCAACCAAAGCCGCCTGACAACTCGACTGCACTCGCCGCGCCTGCTCAGCCGCCAACGACTGCCAACTCATCCACTGGTCGGCAACTTCCTCTACCTGGTTATCGAAGTCGATCGGACAGGCTCATCAGGCCTCCTCCTCGCCTCACCTTTTCTGTTAAAGACAATTCTGGGGGGGCGCATGTGGCGGAGCCACCAAAGGACTCAGAGCGGTTGTACATAATTCCTTTAACAGCAATGTAGTTACTGTCTGTGCCTGTACCTTTAATTACACTGTTTGACTGTACAATGCCTAGTTACCTTTACAGCACGGTTTCAACGTGATGACGTCATGCCGTTAGTCACGTGATGCCCCAATGGCGGGAAGAACGTGATGACATCGTGACGTCAGTCTCCTGACCAGAGGATCAGTCCTCGTGGAGCCCTCAAGGAGAGTAGACCTGTTATTGATGTGTTCTAGCAGTTTCCAGTTTAAACTCGTTTGTTTTCATTAAAGTTCATTAATTTAATTACCTGAGTCGAACTCAGTCTTTTTGATAGGAACCTCCATTCCTACAACTCTACCTTTCTGTTTTTCCTACCGAAGTGGATAACTTCACATTTATCCACATTATAATGCATCTGCCATGTATTTGCCCACTCACTCAGCTTGTCTAAATTGCCTTGAAGCCTCTTTGCATCCTCCTCACAACTCACGATTCCACCTAGTTTCGCAGCATCAGCAAACTTGGAAATATTACATTTGGTTCCCTCATCCAAATCATTGATATATATTGTGAATAGCTGGGGCCGAAGCACTGACCCCTGCGGTACCTCACTAGTCACCGCCTGCCACCCTGAAAAAGACCCATTTATTCCTACTCTCTGTTTCCTGTCTGTTAGCCAATTTTCGATCCATGCCAGTATATTACCCCCAATCCCATGTGCTTTAATTTTGCACACTAACCTCTTATGTGGGACTTTAGCATATACCACATCCACTGGTTCTCCCTTATCTATTCTACCAGTTACATCTTCAAAATACTCCAGTAGGTTTGTCAAACACGATTTCCCTTTCATAAATCCATGTTGACTTTGTCTAAGTGTCCTGTTATCACATCCTTTAAAATAGACTCTAGCATTTTCCTTACTACTGATGTTAGGATAACCGGTCTGTAGTTCCCTGTTTTCTCTCTCCCTCCTTTTTTAAATAGTGGGGCTACATTTGCTACCCTCCAATCTGCAGGAACTGTTCCATAATCTATAGAATTTTGGAAGATGACAACCAATGCATCCACTACATTGCAACATATTCCAATAACATTCTCACAACCTTCCCACACAAATACTTCATCCAGATAAGTGTTATAAATGCACAGAACTAAAAAAATACAATTGTATCATTCTTAATACGCTGAAGAAACAATTGTTTAAAATACTGGGAAGATATTAACAATTCAAATAATTACTGCATAAATAATACCGTTCCAAACTATTGAATTACATACTGTATTATGCCAGAACAAATTAATTTTACCTTTATTATCCACTAGCTGGAGTACCCGGCGTTGCCGAGGGAAATGAAGAAACTTCTGCCATGTTTATAAAACTGTTTATGAAACTGTTGGGATTGAAGAACTCTTCCTAAGCACCCAGGAGGTGGTTCTTTAACTTTGTTTTTTGTTAATGGAGAGGGAAGGAGAGAGAGAGAGGGAAGGAGAGAGAGAGAGAGAGAGAGAGAGGGAAGGAGAGAGAGGGGGAAGGAGAGAGAGAGGGGGAAGGAGAGAGAGCCAGAGAGAGAAGGAGAGAGAGAGAGAGGGAAGGAGAGAGAGAGAGGGGGAAGGAGAGAGAGAGAGAGAGGGAAGGAGAGAGAGACAGAGAGGGAAGGAGAGAGAGAGAGACAGAGAGAGAGAGGGAAGGAGAGAGAGAGAGGGTGAAGGAGAGAGAGAGAGGGGGAAGGAGAGAGAGAGAGGGGGAAGGATAGAGAGAGAGGGGGAAGGAGAGAGAGAGAAAGAGGGGGGAAGGAGAGAGAGAGAGGGGAAGGAGAGAGAGAGAGGGGGAAGGAGAGAGAGAGGGAAGGAGAGAGAGAGGGAGGGGGAAGGAGAGAGAGAGAGAGGGGGAAGGAGAGACAGAGAGAGAGAGGGAAGGAGAGAGAAAGAGAGGGTGAAGGAGAGAGAGAGGGGGGAAGGAGAGATAGAGAGGGGGAAGGAGAGAGAGAGAGAGGGGGGAAGGAGAGAGAGAGAGGGGGAAGGAGAGATAGAGAGAGGGGGAAGGAGAGAAAGAGAGAGGGGGAAGGAGAGAGGGGTGAAGGAGAGAGAGACAGAGAGAGAAGGAGAAAGAGAGAGAGGGAAGGAGAGAGAGAGAGAGGGAAGGAGAGAGAGAGAGGGGGAAGGAGAGAGAGAGAGAGGGAAGGCGAGAGAGAGAGAGGGAAGGAGAGAGAGACAGAGAGGGAAGGAGAGAGCGACAGAGAGAGAGAGAGGGAAGGAGAGAGAGAGGGGGAAGGAGAGAGAGAGGGGGAAGGAGAGAAAGAAAGAGGGGGAAGGAGAGAGAGAGAGGGGGAAAGAGAGAGAGGGAAGGAGAGAGAGAGAGGGGGAAGGAGAGAGAGACAGAGAGAGAAGGAGAGAGAGAGAGAGGGAAGGAGAGAGAGAGAGGGAAGAAGAGAGAGACAGAGAGAGAGAGGGAAGGGGAGAGAGACAGAGAGAGAGCGGGAAGGAGAGAGAGCGGGTGAAGGAGAGAGAGAGAGGGGGAAGGAGAGATAGGGAAGGGAGTGAGAGAGAGAGAGGGGAAGGAGAGAGAGAGAGGGTGGAAGAGAGAAGAGAGGGGGAAGGAGAGAGAGAGAGGAGGAAGAGAGAGAGGAGGGAAGGAGAGAGAGAGAGGGGAAGGAGAGAGAGAGAGGGAAGGAGAGTGAGAAGAGAGAAGGAGAGAGAGAGAGAGGGGGAAGGAGAGAGAGAGAGGGGGAAGGAGAGAGAGACAGAGAGAAAAGGAGAGAGAGAGAGGGGGAAGGAGATGGAGAGAGGGAAGGAGAGAGAGAGAGAGGGAAGGAGATAGAGACAGAGAGGGAAGGAGAGAGAGACAGAGAGAGAGAGGGAAGGAGCGAGAGAGAGAGGGGGAAGGAGAGAGAGAGGGGGAAGGAGAGAGAGAGAGGGGGAAGGAGAGAGAGACAGAGAGAGAAGGAGAGAGAGAGAGAGGGAAGGAGAGAGAGAGAGAGAGGGAAGGAGAGAGAGACAGAGAGAGAGGGAAGGAGAGAGAGAGAGAGAGAGGGAAGGAGAGAAAGAGAGAGAGGGAAGGAGAGAGAGGGAAGGAGAGAGAGAGAGAGGGAAGGAGAGAGAGAGGGAAGGAGAGAGAGAGAGAGAGGGAAGGAGAGAGAGACAGAGAGAGAGAGAGGGAAGGAGAGAGTGATGGAAGGAGATAGAGAAGAGAGGAAGACACCCTGGGGAAGGGGCTGGACTCAGAGCCTGGCGGGTGAAGAAGGGCGGCCGCCATTTTGTGGGATCGGCGGGAAGTTTGAATCGCGGCGGCCGAAGGATGGAAGGAAGGAAGCAGGCGAGATCGTGGGTTTAAAATTTTAAAAAAAGGACCCAGAGAGAGGAGATGTAGGCGAAGCCGGAGGTTCTCATCGCTCGGGCTGTGTGTGTGTTGTGTGAGGAGACGGAGACTCTCCGCAGCCCCGCCGGACACCATCTGAGGTGAGTCTCCCTCTCTCTCTGCGCTTTGCTAAAGCTCTGAGCTCAGGGATCGATGTTGGGGTGGTAGGCCGAGGATCCCCGGCCTCCTCCTCCGCTTTCACACTGACTGTGAGCTGAGCCCGGCCCCCCCCCACCCGGGTGTGTGGGGGGTGATTGGCCGGGGGCGGGGAGGAAAGAGGGAATGGTGCCGAGTCTCTCTCACACACCCCGAGCCCCCCGGGGCTGTAATAGAGCCGGCTTCCCTCTCCCCCGGGCTCTCGGGCCGCGCGATTGAGACCGCGGGGAAGGGGTAGGACTCAGAGCCCAGCCTTGGTGACCCGGAGCCCCTGTGCGCGGCGGCTCCCGCTCTGGACCGCTGCCGCCGCTCACCTGCTTGCTTTCGGGCGGGCTGACCCCTGATGAGCTCCTGCTCCGGGCCCCCGACGATGGCGGGCTGACCCCTGATGAGCTCCTGCTCCGGTTTTTCCCGCTCCCGCACTAACGGCAGGCTGTACGATTAGGCCCCACCCACACATGGCATGAAACGCCCCCCATGATGCAGCGCGCTTCCCCCGTAGGATTGGTTAACCATCACGTCACTCAACGCTAATGAGCGGATACGTCACTCAACGCTAATGAGCGGATTTGTACCATTTTTTGAAGGTTTTTCCAAAAAGTAAATATGCCTATGACACTCCCCTAATCATAAGCTTTCTTTTGATATAACATATGTGTAGGTACGCTCTATAACTTTTGAGTTAAGCGCGGACATACACACAGACAGACAGACAGACACCACCATCCATTTATATATATAGATTATCCATAATGAATGTCCGGGCCATACACAAATGCATATAGGCTATTTAAAAAAAAATCTATGCTTTTGCTGTGTTTTTTTTTAACTTCCTTTTTTTCTGAAAAGCTAATTATTCCTACTTAATTTATCCAGGCTGGTGAATCTGTGATATGTACACCCTCATGAAATTTGGAGACCTTGTCACATGTCCCATGTGTTAGAATGCCCCAATTCTATGAAGGACACCTCTCCTTCTCTTTATACAATTGTGCCTGATAACTGGAAAGGGGTGGGCGAGGGGCGAGAGCAGGCCTCTTTAAAATTGATTTCCAAACTTCAAATGGGGAGTTTTTTTTAAGCACAGGTGTCAGTGGTACGTCACTGCTCCAAATTAACATGCCCAAGATCTGCTCTCGGAACTTATTAAATTGGAATAACCAATGTGCATTGTGTCACTTGAAACTAAATGTGTGAAATGTGCAGCTGAGATTATGTTGCTAAGGTAACACCAAACTCTGTTGGTTTACCATCTACGATACCGTTCTCAGTTTTAATGTTACAGATTTTAACTTTAAAGACCAATTCATAAAATCAAGTTGTAGCACAAAGGAAGATTAACGGTGACTAGAATGCTCAATACACCAAGAATTATTTTGTTATGCACCTCAGATTGTTGCTCCTAACACAATATAATTGTGCAGTAATTAACTGTTAGCAGACATGGATGAAGATTTTTAAACTATGGTCACTTTTGGCAAGGAATGCCATGAGGGTGCTGGATGAAACTAGTATAGCCAGTAATGGACACCATAATGGATACCATGGGCTGGATTTTGCCAGCCCCTAGGAGGTGGGTATGGAGGCGGGACTGCCGGTAAAGTTGCAGAAAGTGGGGGCAGTTGGCAAACCCGCCCCCATCCCACCTCCGTGCCCTTTTGCCAGGAGGCAGGACGCCGTCCTGACCCGGGTCCCGTCTCCTTGAGGCAGGAAAGGGATTAAATCCTTTTAACTGCCTGTTAACAGATAGTTAACAAGCAGAAAAAAGGATTAGCCCAATTTTACCTTTTCAAATGCAGGCTTCCCGACCTCGGAGATCCCCGCCGGGGTGGAGGAGTCGAGCAGGAGGTCTGCAGGGGTCGGAGAGACCTGAAAGTGCAATGTAGAGGTGAGTGCAAGTGTGGAGTGGTAAGCATGCGAGGTGAGTGTAAAGTCTTAGAAAATGTTCACTTACCTTTGTTTCTGCCTACAGCCTTCAGCCGCTCTGGATCCGGAGTCCCGACAGTCATCTGATTTCTACAAAGTAGAAAGGTTTGATGAGTCCTGAACAAAAGGGCTCATCAAACTATACAGAATGTCAGTGTTTGACAGCTTCACAGAGCTGTCAAATGCTGACATTTCTTCTTTCAAGAAATCTTGACAGATGGCACGTCAGACGTTGATGTGTTCTGTCAGTGACTTTCCCTAATTGGCTGCTGAGCCTGCAGGGCGGGCTTAACAAGGTCAATCAGGGGAAAATCCCGCTGGTTGGCCAGAAGATGATGGAGGTGGGACTGAGACCCGGCAAGCAACAGTCTCGCCTCCAACACATCTCCATTCAGAAAATCCAGCCCCATATTTTAATACTGACATTAAAAAAGCTTTGCTGTGATTATAATGTTGTCACTTATAATATTTTCTTCATAAATTCCCACAGTAAACGATATTTTCAATATTAGTGGTGTCTGGCACTTCACTTTGGTTTCTCCATAAAAAAATACATTTCCATCAGTGTTATTGTTCAATGTGTACCTTAGTGTTTTGTATCACAGCGATGGCCATTCTGGTAAGGTGTTACAAAACCACTCTTCTTTTTCAGTGCAGTGGGTACAATCAAAACAAAGTTGACCATCACATCCACAATCAAACAGTATCTTGAGCATGTGCTCATCTTTTACCGCACACTTCAACACAGAGGGGAAATGAACGGCGTTCAGGGGAGATTCGCAGTACGCATCAGCACCATATTTGAGAAGCAATCTTGCCATCTCATAAATGGCCACCTGTACAGCTACAAAAGCAGGGTTTACTGGATCCATGTTGGGTAAGGCACCTGCTCTGAGGAGCACTTCTGTTGTGGCAATGTCATTATTTGACACAGCTAAGAACAGTGTTGATATTTCTTCTGTCATTGTAATTTTCAGATATATGAGCAGCCAGAGGAAAGTTAACATCCAATCCATTACCAATCAAAAGCTGAAGGCACTCTGTGTGACCATTTCCTGCTGCTGAATGGACTGCACTGAGGCCACTTTCTTTTCTCACTTGTCCGTTACAGGGATTAGAGACATCAGAGCTCTGTTAAAGAAGATTTTGCATTAAATAAAGCAATATGATATTCAATAAAAAGTTATTCAATCAAATAACATGAAATAGTACAAAAGGTCATCGACCTCTGTTTCTCTTGCCACAGATGCTCCCTGACCTGCTGAGTATTTCCAGCATTTTCTGTTTTCACAACATGAAATAGTACTTTGTTTTATAAAGCAATTTGCTATCCTTTAGTGTAAATAGATGTTGCGCTACCGATTTGTTTAACTTATTATTTTCTGCCCCGCTGTGTTATGCAATGTTATAGGGAGAGGGAGGGGAAGGAACAGGCCATTCAGCCCATCGAGCCCATTCTGCCATTCAATTAGATAGTGGCTGATCTGTACCACAACTCTATTTAACCGCCTTTGTTCCATATCCCTTGACACACTTACCCAACAAAAATCTATCGCTCTCAGTTTTGAAAGTTTCACTTGGCCCAGCATCCACAGCATTTTGGGGAGCGAGTTCCAGATCTTCATCACCATTTGTGTGAAAAAATGTTTCCTGATTTCACGCCTAAATAGCCTAGCTCTAATTTTAAGATTATGTCCTCTTGTTCTGGATTCCCCGACCAGAGGAAATAGTTTCCCTGTATTTACCCTATATAATCCATTAATCATTTTAAATACCTTGGCCAGAGCACACCTCAACCTTTTAAACTCAAGCCAAGTGTATGCAACCTGCCATAATTTAACCCTTTAGGCCCTGCTCTCATTATGGTGAATCTGTGTTATACCCATTCCAAGGCATATACCTTTCCTGAAGTGTGGTTACCAAAATTGAACACTGTACTCCAGATGAGGTCTGGCCAAGGCTCTGTACAACTGAAGCATCACTTCTTGACTTTTGAATTCCAGCCTCCATGAGATAAAGGCCAACTTTCAATTAGCCTTTTTGATTTTTTTCCCCCTTGCACTAGTTATTAGTTCCTAGAGAACAAATAATAAAAATGACAACAGAGAAGGTCATAGACTTAGGTAGCAGTGGGGAAATTAAAAACCAGAGCGTGTCAGGAAGGGGCAGAAGGTATGGAGTAAAAGGTAAAGTAATAAAAAGGGCAAAAGCAGGAACTAAGTGTCACAAAACACATTTGAAAGTTCTCTATCTGAATGCACGTAGCATTCGTAACAAAATAGATGAGTTAATGGCACAAATAGCTACATATGGGTATGATCTTGTGGCCATTACAGAAACATGGCTGCAGGGTGACAATGCCTGGGAAGTAAACATACCAGGTTATTTAACAATCAGGAAGGACAGGCAGGAAGGAAGGGGAGGTGGGGTGGCTATGCTAATAAAGGAAGGAATCACTGTAATACAGAGAAAGGATATTGGGCCAAAAGATCAGGATAATGAAACAGTTTGGGTGGAGATAAGGAATAATAAGGGGAAAAAAACACTAGTGGGCGTAGTCTATAGGCCTCCGAACAGTCGCAACTCGGTTGGACGGAGTATCAATCAGGAAATAGTTGAGGCTTGTAATAAGGGAACATCTATAATTATGGGGGATTTTAACTATCATATTAATTGGACAAATCAAATTGGGCAGGGCTGCCTTGAGGATGAGTTCATTGAGTGTATTAGGGATGGGTTTCTTGAGCAGTATGTAACTGAACCAACCAGGGGGCAAGCAACCTTAGATCTGGTCCTGTGTAACGAGACAGGATTAATTAAAAATGTCCTAGTAAAGGATCCCCTTGGAATGAGTGACCATAACATGGTTGAATTCCATATTCAATTAGAGGGTGAGGAGGTTGTATCTCAAACAAGCGTGCTAAGCTTGAATAAAGGAGACTATGAAGGTATGAGAGCGGAATTGAGTAGAGTGGATTGGGAAAATAGATTAAAGGGTAAGACGATACATGATCAGTGGTGTACATTTAAGGAGTTATTTTACAACTTCCAAAAAAAGTATATTCCACTGAGAAAAAAAGGGTGTAAAAGAAAAGACAGCCATCCGTGGCTAAGTAAAGAAATTAAGGATAGTATTTGACTAAAAACAAGGGCATATAAGGTAGCCAAATCTAGCGGGAGGATAGAGGATTGGGAAAACTTTAAAAGACAGCAAAAAATAACAAAAAGATTGATTAAGAAAGGGAAGATAGATTATGAAAGTAAATTAGCAAAAAATATAAAAACAGATAGTAAGAGTTTTTATAGTTATATAAAAAGAAAAAGGGTGGCTAAAGTAAATGTTGGTCCCTTAGAGGATGAGACCGGGAAATTAATGGTGGGAAATATGGAGATGGCAAAAACACTGAATGAATATTTTGTATCAGTCTTTACAGTAGAGGACACCAAGAATATCCCAACACTGGACAAGCAGGGGGCTATAGGGGGGGAGGAGATAAACACGATCAAAATCACTAAGGAAGTGGTACTCGGTAAAATAATGGGACTCAAGGCAGATAAATCGCCTGGACCTGATGGCTTACATCCTAGGGTCTTGAGGGAAGTGGCGGTAGGGATTGTGAATGCATTGGTAATAATCTTCCAAAACTCCCTGGACTCAGCAAAGGTCCCGGCAGACTGGAAAACTGCTAATGTAACACCCTTATTTAAAAAGGGCAGTAGACAGAAGGCTGGAAACTATAGACCGGTTAGCCTAACATCTGTGGTAGGTAAAATTTTGGAGTCCATTATTAAGAAGACAGTAACAGGACATTTGGATAATCATAATTTAATAAGACAAAGTCAGCATGGTTTTATGAAGGGGAAGTCATGTTTGACAAATTTGCTGGAGTTCTTTGAGGAAGTAACATATAGGGTGGATAAAGGTGAACCAGTGGACGTAGTGTATTTAGACTTCCAAAAGGCATTTGACAAGGTGCCACACAAAAGATTATTGCTTAAGATAAAAAATCACGGGATTGGGGGTAATATTCTGGCATGGATAGAGGATTGGCTATCTAACAGAAGGCAGAGAGTTGGGATAAATGGTTCATTCTCAGACTGGCAATCAGTAACCAGTGGTGTTCCGCAGGGGTCAGTGCTGGGTCCCCAACTCTTTACAATCTATATTAACAATTTGGAGGAGGGGACCGAGTGTAACATATCAAAGTTTGCAGATGATACTAAGATGGGAGGGAAAGTAGTGAGTGAGGAGGACATAAAAAACCTGCAAGGGGACATAGACAGGCTAAGTAAGTGGGCAGAGATTTGGCAGATGGAATACAATACTGGAAAGTGTGAGGTTATGCACTTTGGCAGGAAAAATCGTAGAGCAAGTTATTATCTTAATGGCAAGAAACTGGAAAGTACTGAAATACAAATGGATCTGGGGGTCCTGGTGCACGAAACTCAAAAGTTTAGTATGCAGGTGCAGCAAGTGATTAAGAAGGCCAATGGAATGTTGGCTTTCATTGCTAGGGGGATAGAATATAAAAATAGGGAGGTATTGCTTCAGTTGTACAAGGTATTGGTGAGACTGCACTTGGAATACTGCATACAGTTTTGGTGTCCATACTTAAGAAAAGACATACTTGCTCTCGAGTCAGTACAAAGAAGGTTCACTCGGTTAATCCCGGGGATGAGGGGATGGACATATGAGGAGAGGTTGAGTAGATTGGGACTCTACTCATTGGAGTTCAGAAGAATGAGAGGCGATCTTATTGAAACATATAAGATTGTGAAGGGGTTGGATCGGGTGGATGCAGGGAGGATGTTCCAGATGATGGGTGAAACTAGAACTAGGGGGCATAGTCTTAGAATAAGGGGCTGCTCTTTCAAAACTGAGATGAGGAGGAACTACTTCACTCAGAGTGTGGTAGGTCCATGGAAGATGCTGCCCCAAAAAGCTGTCGAAGCTACATCATTACATAAATTTAAAACAGAAATAGACAGTTTCCTAGAAGAAAAGGGAATTAAGGGTTACGGGGAGCGGGCAGGAATTTGGACATGAGTCTAGGTTCGGATCGGTCATGGCCCTATGGGTAGCGGAGCGGGCCCAGGGGCCGTGTAGCCTGATCCTGCTCCTGTTTCGTGTGTCTAATTCTGTTAGATTCAGGAGATAGTCCTGTCATAGTGGATTGGCGGTTAGGATCAGATCAACCATGATCTTATTGAATGGCGGAGCAGGCTCGAGGGGCCAATTGGCCTACTCCTGCTCCTATTTCTTATGTTGTTATGTTCTTATGATTGTGTACATGCTCCTCCAGCGCTCCTAATCTCTCACTAAGAAAAGGTAGAGGGGGAGGAAATTTTGGAGGGGTAGAAAGGAAGGGTGTTAGGTGGCAGAAGGGGAAGACAGAGAGGTTGAAAGAGGGAGAGGGGATGGAAGAAGAGAGAGGCGGGGAAAGGATGGGGTGTAGAGAAAGACAAGGTGAGGGTGGAGTGGAAGATGAAGAGAAGTGGGTTGTGGTGTCTCACAGCATTCTGTTCTGGGACTGCTTCTGTTCACTGTATATATAAATGATTTGGATAAAGGGCTAGAGGGAATGGTGAGCAAATTTGCAGGTGGTAGTAAAATACCATGATGGGCGGGAGAGGTTTGGGGCAGGGGTTAAAGACTTAAATATGGGGAACGCGTCCCCAGCACGTTGCACATATACCCTCCACCTTTTTTACAGCAGCGGATATCATGGTGTGTAGAATCCCGCCATGGAGAGGCGAGACACTTCATTAACATATTTAAATCGAGCTCCCACAGTGCAATTGGGAGCCCAATTTAAAATTCACTGCTGCTGCATGGGTTTCCCAGGATTCGGGAAACCCGGCAGTGAAAGGGTGGTGGGAGCTGCCGGCTCCACAAGGTAAGTGCCTTTTCCAGCACTCCTTGTGGGCCTGGAGGAACAGGAGTTCTCCTACCGGGCCCTCAAGGAAGCCTTCGGCCTCCCCCCTGCCGTTCATGGCTTCGCTTTCCCCTCTCCCGATCACCGATCTCCCCCCTCCAGCCCCGATGGCCTCCCTCTCTCCCCTAAGCCACGATGGCCCAACTTCTTCCCTCCCAATTGCCGGCTGTGGACTCCTGCCACTGCTTTACCCTCCCGGCCGTCGGCCAGGCTATCAATCTGGCCGGCAGCCAGGTGGGAAACGGATCAGAAAAACGTTAATGAGGTCCTGCCGTTAAGTTCGGCAAGACCTCCGTGCCCCTTGCCTTGCCGGTTTCTTCGGCCATTTTCGGCCTCCCTCGCACCCTCCTCTCCTCCCCGTATATATTGGAGCCTATGTCATTAAACAGCAGCTGGGTGGAGACAAGTAAAGAAAATATGGTGGGAAGGATCGCACAGAACCTGCTGGATTTTCCTTCTAATTATTTCAATGGAAAAAATGTAGGTGTGATTATCCCTGCCAGATTTTCCTTTCTGCATTTGGTCAATGCTTAATGCAGTAAAGAGGAAACTCCACCCCCAGGTTAGATAGGTGAGTGAACAATAGGGGAATAAAAGGATATGGGAACAAGGCAGGCACATGGGAATAGGACCGTGTGGAGGATAAAGTAAGAAAGAACTTGCATTTATATAGTGTCTTTCTGGAACACAGGACGTCCCAAAATGCTTCACAGCCAAAGAAACTCTTTTGAAGATGTTCACTGTTGTAAAATAGGGAAATGTGGTGGCTAATGGCCCAGAAATTCGGGTCGGGGGCTTCCCGCGGGTGCAAGCCCCCGACCTGCACTTACCTTGCGCGCCGGCCGTTGAGCTGTAGGGCCCCGTGGAATTCCGATCCGGGGCCTGGTCCAGCTGCCGGCGTGCAGTGCTTGCCTGTCCCAGGGGCGCAGTTAGTTCGATGCGTCCCTTGGGATCACGTGGGCCATGGGCAGCCAATCGGAGGAGGGAAAAGCCCATTCATAAGTCTTGACAGGAAGAGCTGTCAAGACTTATAAATGCTACGGCCCCAAAATAGCAGTAAACCTTCAAATTAATTATTAAAAAAATCACATTTTTAAAAGAAACTATAAATTACATTAAATAAATATTTTAAACAATAATTTAAATTTTTGAAAAAAATATTTTTATTTTCTAACCGGGCTAAAAATAAACTTACCTTGCTTTAAAGTATTTATTTAAAAATAATAAACCTGTGGAATAAATGTTTTAATTTTAATTAATTGACACTTGCCTTGTAAAAAGCAGGCCTTATGCCTGCTTTTTAAATTTCTAAATTCTAAAGACTTACCCTCACGGAAAAACCTGTAAAAAAAACGTAAGTTCAAAGCGCACGCGCAGACTCCCCCGCGCATGCGTTCGACCTCTGAACCCCTTCGTTCAGAGGAACGGAAGTGCCGGTTTCCCGCGCATGCACAGTGTATGCACAAAACCGGCACTTCCATCGGGCTTACGGGTGAGTACACAGCACGTACTCACCTGTGGAGACGCGAATTTCTGGGCCAATGGATTTCTCTGGGAAATCTGACTGTGGACCCAATAAACAGTTTGGAGCTGAGCCAAGCTCTCAGTTGGTCTATTGACGCTGATGGCACTCTGGGTGATTTGGACTTGGCACCAAGTTTGATGAGCAGTACTTAGTTATTAAAATGAGGCCAGAGGCCTCATCCCGACTATAAACCAGATTCTCTAAGTACTTTTTAATAATATGCTGTCCTTATTTATTTTTATCTGGAGATCTAAAATCAACGTTGCTAATCCTAAAATTATGCATTTATGTAATGTCCACCTTGTATAATTTGGAACGATCTTTTTTCTATGAATATATTTGCAGTTGATGGCGCAGTTAAAGGGAGCCACAAAACCAAAATGATAAAATGGCACGATAAATGGTGATTGTGTAACTTGTGTGCTTTATTCTATAATCCCACCATTTTTTTTGAATGAACTTATTTATTATTTGTAGTTTTATATATAATGAAGGTCACACACTTGAATAACTACATTTTTGTATAAAGTAATAAAAACTATTGATCATGTGTTATGTAACTAAATAACAGTATAATGTACACAAATGGTGGTTCCTCTGTCATTCAGTTAAATTATTCCTGTTTCCTAGTTAATGGGCAGATTTTATGATGACTGTGTGACTGTTTAGCATCAGTATTTTTGATGTTAAACAAATAGACCAAAGATGCGGCTTATGTCAAAAAAGACGCAGAAGACCATGCTCGAGTGATGATTGTACATAAGAACATAAGAACATAAGAAATAGGAGCAGGAGTAGGCCAATCGGCCCCTCGAGCCTGCTCCACCATTCAATAAGATCATGGCTGATCTGATCCTAACCTCAAATCTTCTATCACTCTGCATCCACCCGAACCCATGTGATCTCCCGGGAGAGGCGAAAAACCAGATAAAGACCCAATGGCCAATTTGGGAGAAAAAAATCTGGGAAATTCCTCTCCGACCCATCTAGGCGATCGAAATTCTTCCAGGAGATCACTCTGTCCCTATATTTTCTACAGTACTTACCTTCTGTAAAGGCGATCTCCACCCCAGCCAGGAACAGGAATAAAACCATCTCCTGAAATCTAACAGAATTAGAACACAGTAGGAGCAGAACAAGGCTACACGGCCCCTGGGCCCGCTCCACTACCCACAGGGCCATGACCATTCCGAACCCAGACTCATGTCCAATTTCCTGCCCGCTCCCCGTAACCCTTTATTCCCTTTACTTCGAGGAAACTATCTATTTCTGTTTTAAATTTATTTAATGATGTAGCTTCCACAGCTTTCTGGGGCAGCAAATTCCACAAACCTACCACCCTCTGAGTGAAGAAGTTTCTCCTCATCTCAGTTTTGAATGAGCAGCCCCTTATTTTAAGATTATGCCCCCTAGTTCTAGTTTCACCCATCATTGGGAACATCCTCGCCGCATCCACCCGATCAAGCCCCTTCACAATCTTATATGTTTCAATAAGATTGTAGAAGGAGACAGTGCGACATATGAGGTAGGGCTGGTCGTCCATTTCAGGGAAACGTTCTTCACCAGAAGTGACTCTCCCCGTGCTGTTCTGTGTATTAGCAGATGCCCTGTTGTCTTGGGCAAATTGACATCAGCTCCACTTTGCAGGAGAAAGCAAACACATTCAGGGCTTCCACCACAAGCTGTTTCCGATAGTGTAAAGTCTGTGGGTTGTGCAGTTAATAAATACACAGACTTCAGAAGTAACAAACAAACAGGTCTTTACTATTCGAAGGTCCGGGCGAATCTGCCCCAGCAATCCTGCTACAACACTTATATACTGGTGTGGTCACTATCGGTATTACAGTATACAGAAGCCAAACAAATAGTGCCACACCTAAAGTAGTTCCCTTAAAGGTGAACGGTTACATTCAATAGTTCCCTTAAAGATAGACGGGTATATACACTACAATCCTCCCTTTTTAGCTTATTACTTACAGAGTCCCCGTTAAACATACATATCTTCAACTTCCTATAGAACAAATTACAGATATAATCTCGGTGGAGTCGATGTCATATAAAACAATTTACAAATATAATCTCGGTGGAAACAGTTCACAGGTTCAGTCTCTGCGGAAACAGTTCATAGATTCAGTCTCTGATCTTGACTCGTTCCGAACAACATTTCTTTGGTGTAGCCGGTTCCCCTGGCTAGCGTGACTCCTCCATAGCCTTTTTCTTGACATAACAGCTTGAACTTTCGTCCTGTTGAACCAGCAGTGCAGACTTTTACAACCAACTGGCTGTCTTGACATTTTCCAGTTTTTCAACTAATTTAGCTCCTTTCGTAATGTCCCGCCTGGAATGGTAGAAGTGCTAATATTTTAGACAGTTATTATCTTCTGCTTCTTCTTTTTCTTTTCTGCCTTTTTGAAACTCTCGGAGCTCCTTTCTCGGCTGCCAGCTGTAGCGCCACCAACTCTCTATGTTCCTTAGACCTTAAGTGCTTCATCCGGATTTCAGCACTTTGAGAGTTTTCATCATAAGCTGGGCAGACCACATCCTCGTAATATTCAGTGTCACTCAACAGGTCATGGTAATATTCAGGTTCGTCCTGAGTTAGGCCAGCGAGAGAGACTTCTTCTTCCTCCTCACCCGTCTGGACGTTAGCTGACGGTGGTTCCTTCCCTAAACATCTTTCTTGAAAAGCCTTCTTCATGCATTCATATTCATCCCGCTCTTCCTGGGTTATCTGCCATTCCTTCACGACGGACCTCATTTGTGAGTTCAATACCTTCCTTTCCATCGGTAATTGCGTTATCAGGCTATGTAACCCTTCTACTGAAGTAACGGTTTCCACATTCTTCTGTTCACCTTGACGTGATTCAACGTACTTTTGGCATCCTTGTAAAATTTGTGTTGCCACCTCAGCTATCTCCGTGACTTTTGAGAGCTCCGAACTCGTTCCCCCTGAAGATTGAAGCTCGTGTTCAGATTGTTCCCCTTGCAGAGTCTTGTCCTTCAGCATATGAAGGAGTTGGCCGACCGTTAACTCTTCCCTGGGAACACGGTGGATCAGAGTCTTCTCCATTTCATCCACCTCTTTCTCCAATACTTCCACCTTACGTTCCTCTTGAACTTTGGCTTTCAGCGCTCGGAAAAGTTGCGCCCTGATGCTCTCTAGTTCATGTTCAGGGACCATTCTTACAGTGTCCTGTTCTTCCACTGAAAGGATTCCCAGTTGAATCTGTTCTTCAAGTTGTTGAACCTCGGTCATTGCCGCCTCATATTTGTCTTGGGTGTCCTTCAATGTTTTTATAAGTTCTTGGACATCCTGTCTTTCATGCTCTGCCATGATTTTCACCTCTAATTGCTCATCTATGGATGGAGCTTCTATCGATGAGTCTGTCTTGGCCTTGAGCTCATCAAGAATTTCCTGCAGCCTTTGGACTTCTTGCTCATGTTCAACCTTTAGTTGTTCATATGCTTCTACTGAAACTAGCTTTTCGGAGGCTGCCGAGTTAACCCCCTCCAGAATTGTAGCCTGGGCCTGTTCATACTGTTCTTTCAACTTCTCACACTCTGCTTGTAAGGAGTCGTAGAGAAGAACTGGAATAAAATCCTGGCTCCCTGAAGATTCCTCTTCCTTTGGTTCATTCTGTAAATATTCTAGTTCCTGAACAGCATCAGGGGAATGTGATTGGTATTTGACCATGATGGCTCTATGGTCGCTCTCTGCTTGAGCTAGCTGTCTCTGTAGCCTTTCCAGGTTCCCCCATTCGGTGTCCCAGAACTTTTCCATATTTTTCATCTCCTGTACGAGACGGTCACTCAACTGTTCTAATTGTTGTCATACTTTGACATAAGTTTGCGTCCGAGCTCGATGTTCTTCCGTCATGGATGAATCCTTTGCTTGAACAGGCTCAGAATTCTCTGTCAACCTGGAGTTCTGCTCTGCAGCTTTATTCTTCTTGGTACCATAAGTCCTTCTGCCTGTCTTCGTTTTCTTTCCCATCGTCGGCAAGTCCCTTTTAGCCTTGTCTTCCATTTTCGACTTGGTCTTAACATCATCCATTTCAGAATCTGAGCTAATAGCTTGCACCGAGTCCTCCCTCATTATGGCTTTTAGGTAATGCCATTCCATGTCTATTTTCTTAATCCACTCCCGTCCTAGAAGTGGTGGTCCTCCCTCAGGTAATACGTACAAGCTCATTCTTGGGTGTTCTTTACCTCTATCTCTCACCTTGACTCTTATTTTCCCCACGGGGTATACGTTATGCCCCGTGTATGTCTGTAATACGAACTTGGTATTTCTTAAAGGTATGTGAGAGAATAGCCGGTGGTAGTCCCTTCGGTTGATGACTGATAGAGCTGATCCAGTGTCCAGCTCCATTCTTACTTGGACTCCAGCTATTTTTAGTATGACCCAGATGGCCTGTAGATCCGTTTCTTTACCCACATTGTGGATTCTCAGACTACCCAGCTCCTGGTTGTTTGGGTCTGAGTCTGAATTCTGTTCGTCTGAACTCTTCTCAGCCACCTTGTGTACCTTGTTGTACTTTTCTGGTGGTGGCTTCCTTTGATTATTGGTCTTTTTCCCGGACCGGCATACCTTCGCGATGTGACCCAGTTTGCCACATTTTCTACACTCTTGGTTCTTAAACCAGCATTGATTCTGGTCATGCGTTGTCTTCCCACAACGGTAGCATTTTGTTGTGCTTGAAGTAATTTGGTCCACCCCGAGTGCCGCCGCCTTTAGTTGCATTTCCGCCGTTCCTTTCGCTGCGGCTTCGTGCGATGCAGCTATAAGGACAGCCCTGTCCAGTGTGAGGTCGTTCTCTTCCAGTAGTCGCTTCTGCGTCCCTTCTTTGGACAATCCGCATACGAACTTGTCCCGCAGCGCTTCTGTCAGATTCCCTCCGAACTGGCAGTATTTCGCTAGCCTACGCAGTTCGACCAAGTATTCCGCATTGCTTTCGTCTTTCTTCTGCGTTCTTGCGTAGAATTTGAATCGTTCAGCCAGCATCAGCGGTGTGGGGTTCAATTGGTCCTTCAGCACAGCCACAATCTCTTCGAAGGTCTGATCCGCTGGTTTATTTGGTGCTATTAGATGCTTCAAGAGCCCGTATGTTTTTGCCCCCATCGAGTTTAGCAATGTTATCGCCTTGTCGTCTTCCTCTATTTTGTTGGCTTCGCAATAGATCTCTATGCGTTCCACGTACGTGGCCCAGTCTTCTATTTCAGAATTAAAGTCGTTAATATTCCCTCGCTTAGGCATCTTTCTTCCCTTGGGATCAGCACCAGTATTTCTTTAAGTATTCTTATTTATTTGTTTGTTTCTAAGATGGTGGTTTTCCCACGAAATCGGCGGTTTCCCGCTCTTTCCTTCTCTCCCCGCCCACTTCAATGGCGGTATGTCAATCAAGATGGCGGTTTTCCCACGAAAATGGCGGTTTCCCGCTCTTCCTTTCTCGCCCCGCCCACTTCAATGGCGGTTTCCCGCTTCTGGTGTCTTCTCCGCCTAATGGCGGCTTCCCGCGTGTCTTCCCGGTGGAAGGGGTACGCTTCCCCCACAGCGGACAGGTTCAGCCGCTGGCTGGCTACCGCACAGCTCCCCTTACTCGGCTATGTCTTTTCCTCCCGCCCGCACGGCTCTACCGGCGCTGGGTACACCCTGTTAACGGAGGACAGTTCAGCCGCTGGACTGGCTCTCGTGCAGTCTCTCTCTCCGTACCCGGCTCTGTCGCTCTCTCACCCGCACGTTCGGTGCTACCGGCCCTGGGTACCCCGTTGGTGGAGAACAGCTCAGCCGCTGGACTGGCTCTCGCGCAGTCTCTCACCCCGTTTTCGGCTGTGTCTCTCACCCACTCCCGCACGTTCGGTTTTGCCGGCTCTGAGTACCCCGTTGGTGGAGAACAGCTCAGCCGCTGGACTGGCTCCTCGCAGTCTCTCTCTCCGCACCCGGCTCTCACCCGCACGGTTCCCGTTCGCCTCCCCAGCCCTCTCGCAGACCGGTGTTTCCCTCCCCGGCTGCGGCTGGGTTTCTCTTCCCGCGCCTACTCGCAGGCTCAGCGCTTCGTGGCTGCGGTCGCTGTCCGGATTTTTTTTCCGCCGATCGCGGTCCGGCTGTCACCCGACGCCGTTGGACCCGACTTTTGGCCAGCACAGCTCCCCCTCGACCGAGGTCGAGTGCTCTGCCCTTATCCTCCGGATACTTCTACACCTTCCCCTACTCACAGTCTCTTCGGCCGCCTTGTTTCTTGCTGGTCGGCTCACTCCGCACCGTGGCAGAAGGGTAGTCAGTGCCTGTTGCTGATACAGCTTTTGTTGTTAGTCTTCCTGCTTTCTGTTGTTGCAGCCTCGTGTTTTCTTTTGGTAGCACGACGAGGGCGGTTGTCTCTCTTCGACGCTCTTCGTTGCTTTTGGTAATCTTGCCGCAGGGTACGATTGGACTCGTCGCCACTGTAAAGTCTGTGGGTTGTGCAGTTAATAAATACACAGACTTCAGAAGTAACAAACAAACAGGTCTTTACTATTCGAAGGTCCGGGCGAATCTGCCCCAGCAATCCTGCTACAACACTTATATACTGGTGTGGTCACTATCGGTATTACAGTATACAGAAGCCAAACAAATAGTGCCACACCTAAAGTAGTTCCCTTAAAGGTGAACGGTTACATTCAATAGTTCCCTTAAAGATAGACGGGTACATACACTACAGATAGAACAGATGCACCATCCACTCAGGCAACAGTCACATCTCCACCTAAAAGGGGATGGATATCGAAAGTCACGTCACCAAAGTCCACAGCAAAAATCACTAGCACTAATGCTGTTAAACATTTTATAGATGTTATTTATATTATAGAAGATTGCCTCTGCCCTCTGCCAATCAACTCCAGCTTAATTCTAGTTCCCAGTGTTTTAAGTCTTACATAAATCCTATTAAATAATCTTTGTATTATTTTAAATTAAATGTGCTGATATGAACGTGATGTTACATTAAATTTGCCATTTATTAATCTTTTGTGTTAACTGAGGGGAAGCATAATGATGCTATAAAATAATCATTTTCTTTACTTCAGTAACTGTGCCAAGTGCTCTCGGGTTAGAAATTGTGAGAGTGTGAACATGTAGGGAACACTCAAATTTATGAACTTGCTATTTAATTTTCCAAACTCTCTGTGCTCCCTTGGAAACGATTCCATCTCAGAATGTATGTATTGATGTATTAGGTACCATGTTTAACCAGGTGCTTCAGCTCTTCTGTATGCCCACGACGGGCACTGATTGTCACAGGGGTTACTCCATATAAATCTGGTTTGCAGTTGAAGGTTGCGAGTGCGTTAACAAGATCACTGTGCCCCCGTCTGACTGCCTCATGCAGTACAGTCCATTTCTTTTACTGGGCTGTGTGACATCAGCTCCATGACCGAGTAACATGAACGTACTCCTTCAGCTGGCATTTGTCACAGCTGAAAAAGAAATGACAATACTTCAGTTGTTTGTCTTCTATATTATCTGTAGGTAAAGCAAGCACTGCTTGATCACTCAATATAAAACATTTCACATTTATTATCTTTACGTAAATTGTTCCGCATAATAAAGTTTTAAAAACAAAAATATCCATTCATGGGGCGTGGGCGTCGCTGGCAAGGCTGGCATTTATTGCCCATCCCTAGTTGTCCTCCACAAGGTGGTACTGTGCCTTCTTGAACCGCAGTGGTTTGATATAGCTGAGTGGCTTGCTAGGTCACTTCTGAGGCCAGTTAAGGGTCAACCACGTTAGTGTGGGACTGAAGTCACATATAGGCCAGACCGGGTAATGACAGTGGGCTTCCTTCCCTAAAGAACACTTGTGAACCATTTGGGTTTTTAACAACAACTTCATAGTCATTTTTAGTGATATCAGTGTTTTCTTTCCAGATTTGTTTTTTAAACTAATTTCAAATTTTCAAACTGTCATGGCGGGATTTTGAATTCATTTTCTCTGGATTATTAGTAACCTACCACTACCGTACCTGACAACTGCATATTATTTTGTAATTGAATTCTGCAATTTGTGATCAGTTTATAAAGGGGCTTATTGCAGGCTTTTAATCATCATTTGGCCTTTATTACAGGAGGATTTGAGTATAAGAGTAAAGACGTCTTACTGCAATTATATAGGGCTCTGGTGAGACCACACCTGGAATATTGTGTACAGTTTTGGTCTCCTTACCTAAGGAAGGATATACTTGCCATAGAGGGAGTGCAACAAAGGTTCACCAGACTGATTCCTAGGATGGGGGGATTGTCCTATGAGGAGAGATTGAGTAGACTGGGCCTATATTCTCTAGAGTTTAGAAGAATGAGAGGTGATCTCATTGAAACATGCAAAATTCTTACAGGGCTTGACAGGGTAGATGCAGGGAGGATGTTTCCTCTGACTGGGGAGTCTAGAACCAGGGGTCACAGTCTCAGAATAAGTGGTCGGCCATTTAGGACTGAGATGAGGAGAAATTTCTTCACTCAGAGGGTGGTGAATCTTTGGAATTCCCTATATCAGAGGGCTGTGGAGGCTCAGTCATTGAGTATATTCAAGACAGAGATCGATAGGCCAAATGGGCTACACCTGCTCCTATTTCTTATGTTCTTATATTCTTATTTATAGTTGTGTAACAATTATACGGGTGACTGCTTCAATCTGGTTTACTTGCATTAAAATTACCCAGCCCACTCAACAGAAGAATTCATCTGTGTAAATGTAATATTTGGGAGCGGTGAGAAAACATTTGAATACTTCTAACCTGAGTTGAGAGAAACTCTTTCCCATCTAAAAATATTATGCCAAAAATAATAGCTGGTATTCTTGCTACTTGCTTGCATTGGCGGAATTACAATGGTCGCGCATGTCTACACACCCATTGACCCTGCTGCTTCCTGGAGTTAGCTAATTTGCATAAAAATCAGCAGTCTCCCACTGGAGAGCCACCAGTGATTGGATGTTGGTGTGAGGCAGGAGTGGCGGGAAAGTGGGAAGGCCGTGTCATGTTTAAAGGCTGGTAGCAGCTTAAAGAGGAAGTGGCACCATTGACAGCATTGGAGAGAAATCAGGGCAGCCCGAAGATGTGCAGGAAGAGAGTTTCTAAATTCAGTGAAATACATATGGATGTTGTTACTGGAAACTGAGGGCAAGAAGGCAGGACTGTTTGGCACACAGGAAAATAAATTATTTTGGGCCACCGTGAGGGCACAGTGACAGGAGGTGCCTAATGTTGTTAATGTCACCTCCATAACTCCAAGCTCAGCAATGCAATGCAGAACTTTCTATTATGATTTGATTAGAATGGGCAAGGTAAGTGCCTCACCTACCCCAGTACATAGTGTACAACCAGCATCTCATCGTCTTGGCATAATCAACATGTCTCACAGTGTAATTGCATTCTTGTATAGATGTGTCCGTGGCACTAATAGTTTCTGTACATAGTTGGCATCCCACCTGGATAATATATGATCAGAGGCACTCTGCATGCAATCTATTTAAACTGTATCTGCCAACCCTCTGAGTGTCACAGTTATTAGTTTTAGCATGTGCATGCAGTGAATGGGTATCATTTCCAGTACTCCGATAAGCTGCGTGAGACAGTCATGTCACATACTCCGCAGTTATTTTGCAGAAGGTGGCCCATATTGTGAAAAAGGGAAAGACCAAGGCGAGGGGGGGGGGGGGTTGTGGGGTGGGGGGAGGAATGACAAATATTCGAGAGTTCACCTGCACAAGAAAGAGGCACTCAGCATAATGGGGCCTCTGGTGGTCAAAGATTTAGGAGATGGAGAGATTGGTGGGCTGGTGGTACAACCAGGTGTGCGCATAGATGAATTAATTCTGCTTCCTGACTGTTACGCAGCCATTGTTAAGCAGACAGACACTGCAACAATATAACTGTATCCTTAGGTATGAAGGGGAGCTTACTGGTGAGAGAGCTCATATTAGTTCTGTTATCTGTACACCTATTAGATGAGATGCCTCTGGATGTAGGTAATGAAACGGAGGAAGAAAATCCCTCTCATTCTGGCCGCTGACCTGCCAGAATACCTTCACCCACACCTTCATTCATTCCTTTGCTGTTAAAATCTCCCGAGCCTCACTCTGCTGAGGTCAGGATGGTTTGCTGCCAACTTCGGTCCCCACCCTCCCAATTCAGCCCCAAGTTAAAATTAGGATTTATCTTTCCAGTTTTATTCATATATTGTAGGAATGTCTAATTCCTATCAAAAGACTGAGGTCGACTCAGGCGATCAATCAAAAGATGTTTAATGTAAAACTAACTGAGATTAACAAACAAAAGCACGAGAACTACGAATACAGGTCTAGTCAGTTCGGAGGCTCCACGAGGACTGCTTGGGAGGTCCCGTGGCCGGTGTCAAGACGTCATCATGTTTTTCCCGCCGTTGGGGATCACGTGATGAACGGCGTGACGTCATCGCGTTTGCCTGCGCTCTTAAAGGGACCGTGCTCTGTACATGCAAACAGTATATACAAAGATACAGATTCAGGCTGTAGCTAACACATTGTTAAAGGGAATTATATACAGTTGATCCGAGTCCCTTAGTGGCTCTGCCACATGTGCCCCCCCAGAATTGTCTTTAACAGAAAAAGTCAAACGGCGAGGAGGCCTAACAAGCCTGTCAGAGCGACTTCTGTACACCTGAAGTGGAAGCTGCTGGACGGCGGGCGGGCTGGCGGGTGGTTGCGCTTGATCTGGCATGGCGACTGTGGGCAGTCGACCGCGTTTTGGCGGCTGCGCGGTCTCGACAGGGCGGTCAAGGTCCAAGTGTGCCGGCTTCAACCGGTCAACCGAAATGTGGTCCGGTTTACCTCCGATATCCACCGAGAAAGTTTTGTCTCCCGGCTCCAGCACGCGGAAAGGACCAGTGTAAGGGGCCTTGAGCGGATCCCGATGAGCGTCGTGGCGGATGAACACATATTCGGCGTTCTTCAGCTCTGCTGGGACGTGGGAGCTCTGAAAGCCATGATGCGATGTTGGTACTGGTGCAAAACACCTGGCTGCCTCCTGGTGGCTGAGGAGTTGGTCGGATGCAGATCATGGTTCTGTTGGCATTGGAACAAAGTCCCCTGGCACTCGCAGCAGCTGACCATAGACTAGCTCTGCAGAGGACGAGCGAAGATCTTCCTTGGGTGCCGTGCGAAGACCCAATAGGACCCACGGTAGCTTGTCTGCCCATCCAGCGCCTTGGAGGCTGGCCCTCAGTGCGACTTTTAGCGACCTGTGAAATCGTTCGCACAGGCCATTCACCTGTGGATGGTAGGCTGTGGTGCGATGTAGCTTGATGCCGAGCCCCTGAGCCACTGCTTTCCAGAGCTCAGAGATAAACTGCGGTCCACGGTCAGAAGAGATGTCCGCGGGTACCCTGAAACGGGCGACCCAAGAGGAGATGAACGCCCTGGCTACGTCTGCCGAAGTGGTGGATGACAAGGGAACTGCCTCTGGCCATCTAGTGGTGCGGTCTACCATCGTTAGGATATGTGTAAACCCATGGGAAGGTGGAAGTGGCCCCACCAGGTCCACATGCACGTGGTCGAACCGTCGTTCCGGAAATGCAAAGTTGGCCAATGGAGCTTTGACGTGACGCTGCACCTTGGCCTTTTGGCAGACCACGCAGGTGTTGGCCCAGTCGCGGACATCCATATGCATGCCCCGCCAAACAAACTTGGATGACATCAGCCTTTGTGAGTCCTTCATTCCAGGGTGTGACAACCCGTGTATGGCGTAAAAAACTTTGCGGCGCCAGGCGACCGGCACGATAGGGCAAGGATCTCCTACGGAGACGTCACAAAGTAGCATGGTGCCTGCGGCATGGAATTTGACGTCGGCCACTTGGAGGCTAGAGGGGCTGGTTCGGTAAGCCTGCACCTCCGGATCCGAGGCTTGATCTGCGGCCATGAGGGCATAGTCGATGCCAAGCTGGACCGCATGAACGGTCGCGTGGGAGAGGCAATCTGCCACCAGGTTGTCTTTACTGGCCACGTGCTGAATATCTGTAGTGAATTCCGAGATAAACGTTAGCTGATGTTGTTGTCGGGCTGACCACGGTTCGGTGGTCTTGGCCATAGCGAAAGTTAGTGGCTTATGGTCCACAAAAGCAGTGAAAGGACGTCCTTCCAACAAAAACCGGAAATGGCGGATGGCCAGAAAAAGAGCCAGCAACTCCCGGTGGAAGGTACTGTACGCTCGTTCGTTTCGCCGTAGTTGACGGCTGAAGAATGCCAGCGGTTGCCACGTTCCATTTACCCACTGTTCCTGCACTGCGCCGATGGCATAGTCGGACGCGTCGGTGGTGAGGGCGATGGTGGCACCTGGCAGCGGGTGCGCCAGCATGGTCGCGCTGGCTAGGGCGCGTTTTGTGTCATCGAACGCACGGTCCATGTCGACCATCCAGCTTACCGGATTCTTGCCAGACTTGCCCTTGAGGGCCTCGTACAGGGGCTGCATGAGCAAAGCTGCCTTAGGCATGAAACGGTGGTAAAAATGTACCATTCCGAGGAACTCCTGCAGGGCCTTGATGTTCTGCGGGCGCGGAAAGGATGTCACCGCCTCTACCTTCGCTTGCAAAGGCACCGCTCCGTCCGATGTAATGCGATGTCCCAGGAAATCAATGTGGGGCAGACCAAACTGACACTTGGCCGGGTTGAGAATCAGGCCGTGTTGGCTGAGGCGTCGAAAGAGGGTGCGTAGGTGCGCAACGTGTTCCTCCTTATTTCGACTGGCCACGACGATGTCATCTAAGTAGACGAAAAGGAACTTGAGGTCCCGCAGCACGGAGTCCATGAGGCGCTGGAAGGCCTGGGCGGCGTTCTTCAACCCAAAATGCATCCTCAAATATTCAAAAAGGCCGAATGGGGTGATGACTGCGGTCTTCTGCACATCCTGCGGGTGTACCGGGACCTGGTGGTAGTCTCGGACAAGATCCACCTTGGAAAACACGGTGTTCCCTGCCAAATGGGCAGAGAAATCCTGAATGTGGGGGATCGGGTATCGATCAGGCATGGTAGCGTCGTTAAGTCGCCGATAGTCGCCGCATGGCCGCCATCCGCCACCAGGTTTTGGTACTATGTGGAGAGGCGAAGACCAGGGACTATTCGACCGGTGAATAATCCCCAGGCATTCCATCGTAGCGAACTCCGCCTTCGCGACCGCCAGCTTGCCGGGTTCGAGGCGCCGGGCCCGCGCGTGGACCGGGGGGCCGGTGGTGGTGATGTGGTGTTCCACACCATGTTTCGTGGCTGTAGAGGAGAACGTAGGTCTGGTCAGGTCTGGAAATTCACTTAGCAGGCGAGTGAACTCATCCAGAGCTGGGAAAGCACAGGAGACGGCGCGCGACATGGTGTTACAACGGTGGCAAGGAATAGAGTGAAACGTGGCCGCGTTGATCAGCTGCCGGTTCCGCACATCGACCAGGAGGCCGTTGGCGCACAGGAAATCTGCGCCGAGGATGGCTTGTGAAAACTTGGCCGTAACAAATTCCCAAACAAATCGCTGGCCACCGAAGCACACCTGGACCCGCTGTTTGCTGAAAGTCTGAATAGCCCCGCCATTAGCCGCTTCGAGGGAGAGGCCGTGCCTCCCAGCTTGTACATTGATAGCGGACGTGGGTAGAATGCTGCACTGTGCGCCAGTGTCGCATAGCAATTGCCGACCAGAGATGGAATCGGTGGTGAACAGCAGCTTGCCAGCATTTCCGATTGCCATCACAGCCGTGGGGCACCCATCAGACCCGTTCTTCTTTTGCCGGGGTTGTAGTTGTTTTTTTTGGGAGAAAAGCTGCAGGGAGGGCGGCAACATCTTGCTTTCGCGCCAAACCGCGTGTAGTAGAAGCACAGCCCCGAAGGTTGAGGAGCTGGGGCGGCGTCTGTGGGGGATGGGCGCCTTGTGGCAGCGCAGTACTGCTGCATCACCGCGAAAATCTTGTCCGCTTCGGCAGCAAGCGCTGCGCAGTCTGTGACTTCGGACCTGGCCAGGGCAGCTTGTACTTGCTCCGGGACCTGACTGAGGAACAGCTCCCTAAAGAGGAAGCATTCCGGTTCGGAGCCAAGGAGCGTGAGCATTTGGCTCATAAGCTCAGCCGGCTTGGAGTCCCCGAGGCCGGGCAGAGTGAGCAGTCGGCGGGCGTGCTCCGACTTTGTGAGCCCGAAGACCTGTAACAACCGCGCCTTGAGTGTTTCATACTTGCGGTCGTCCGGGGGGTTCTCAAGCAGGCTGACGATCCGCGAGGCGGTGGAGCTGTCAAGTGCGGAGACCACGTAAAAGTAACGGGTCTGATCCGCAACGATGTTCCGTAGTGCAAACTGGGCTTCGACCTGGATGAACCACGAGGTCGCTTGTTGCCCCCAGAATTGCGGTAGCTTCAATGTAACAACGTTTGTTTCCATGCTTTGTTCCTTCTGCGAAAACCGTTCGCAAAAGTCGGGGTCACCACTGTAGGAATGTCTAATTCCTATCAAAAGACTGAGGTCGACTCAGGCGATCAATCAAAAGATGTTTAATGTAAAACTAACTGAGTTTAACAAACAAAAGCACGAGAACTACGAATACAGGTCTAGTCAGTTCGGAGGCTCCACGAGGACTGCTTGGGTGGTCCCATGGCCGGCGTCAAGACGTCATCACGTTTTTCCCGCCGTTGGGGATCACGTGATGAACGGCGTGATGTCATCGCGTTTGCCTGCGCTCTTAAAGGGACCGCGCTCTGTACATGCAAACAGTATATACAAAGATACAGATTCAGGCTGTAGCTAACACATTGTTAAAGGGAATTATATACAGTTGATCCGAGTCCCTTAGTGGCTCTGCCACAATATAATGAAAAGTCTTGTGCGAAAGGAAGGTGTTTCTGAGTTAACAACAGAAAATGCTGGAAAAACTCAGCAGGTCAGGCAACATCCGTGGAGAGAAATTTGAGTTGACGTTTCGGGTCGAAACCCTTTTTCAAAACATGTTTCTGAGTGTTGAGTTCCTGAGGGATTTCTACAAAAGTTATGACACGTCATTCAAATTAGTGGAAAGGTGTAGCCATGAACCGATGTGGGCATCTGGGCTTTCCCATAAAAAGGTGAATCAGAGTATTAGTCCTCGTCAGAAGGTTACCTGGAATTTTCTCCCAATCTCCCATCATAACTTCGGTGGAAGAAATTACAGAGAAACAGAGTAAACAACCGTTTGCACTATTTCTCCGAAGTTACAGTGTGCGACTGAAGGACACTCAAGGAAATTCTACACACATAAGAACATTTATACCGTGTCTTAGCCCACGCACAGGAACATTCCCAGGACCCTCTGTGTTATCCTGATGTCCCTTCTCTGCTTCCAGATCCTCCGCCTGTAGGATAGAGTGTACCTGAAGGATTTAGTAAATATTGTTAAGGTTTTGTAACCATTATTAAATAACTGTAATATGTGAAATTGTATGTTAAAAACCTAAAAAGCCTGTATAAAATGCCGAATGGCTGGGAAGCAAAGCATGATGGTAAAATTAAGCCAACATTATGTTAACTGCAAGAATAGTGCTGAGGTAGTGTAAATTTTCTCTTATATTAAAAACAAGAAGCCAGTGAAGGATTAATTAAGTCTCAAAGTAAGATAGAGGGTTTTCAATACCTAACATTCCTTATCGCTGAAGTTTCAGACCAGGCTAGATAATGGGCTATGGGAAAGGCAAAAGACCTCTGTTGTAATTCATGGGAAGTCTGGCTATGTAAAAGCTCGCATAGTAAAGCTCACAGCAGAAAAGGGGAGGGAATCATAGACCGTACTTGCGAAGGTCAGAATGGTGAGATAGCCCAAGCAGCTGCAGGTTGCTATGTATTTTGAAGGGGAAAAAAAGGTGTAAAGGAACAGCTATTGAACACTGAAAGCAGCACAAAACCAGAGGATGAGAAGCTTCAGTCAACAGAACACAGCAAGAGAATAAAGAGACTGCACCACAGTTACTTATGCACAATATACTGTACCCAGAGCGGTTTGTGTAATCACGGACAAATTAATTCAGTGCTTTTAAAAGCTACAGATTGGCGTCCAACGTGGGGCTGTGACTATTAACTGAAACCAGGTCCATTGTGCATAAGGCAGGCGCTTGGATTTTTGCTTGGATTTTCGTCTGATCAACGAATGTCCTTGTGGAAAGTTAGGTTATCTAATAGGTAGTGTCTCTTTAACGTACAGCAGAATGTCGAGTGAGAATTTTTTTTGTGGACTTTAAAATGAAGTTAGTGAAGAAGTGCGAGGATGCACAGTGTAGGGGGTGATGGGTGTGGCGCGTGCACCCAGTCAGTTATGCCCCTGACTGTTTTGTGAGCGGTTCGAATCGCTCCCATGCCCCTGGGTTCTAGACACTGGACGTAGGTACAGGCAGCGATACAGAAAACTCGAGTAGACAGGTGGTTTGGATGCAAGCAAAAACCAAGATTTTATTGAACAGGAGAATTAATACAGTCTTAAAAGGAAGTTATCACTATAACATTACAGGCAAATGCACTTATACAGGGAATGGGGAACACACGGCACGTTAAGGGAAAACAACTATCTTAACAATCCCCTTATCCTTATCCCACTCCTATACCTAACTAGATTAAGCTATGAGGGGCCAAAATTCATGCTCACCAATCCAAAGATAAAAGCCAACTGTTAACGAGTGCGAGTTTTGAAGTCTGGATTTTGGTCCTTCTAGGTACCTTGTCGCCACGTGGTCCTCAGGGGTGCGGTGTTGGGTTGGTTACTGCGACACACCCTCTCCCCTCCGCTACCATCGTCATCTCATCTCGCTGGGTTCTCCTCTTCTTCTCCCTCGGGCGGTCGTCGGTGGTAAAGTTACGTCGATGAGACGATTAGCAGTTTTTACTGCTTAGATTTTACTACCCATCCTTTGAACACCAGTTTATTTGTCAAGGTGTGGACACCTGCGTTTATCTGCAGTGTTCAACAAGATACTTGTCTTCACCGTCCTTAAGGACTTTCTTCCCCCAAGCGTCAGCTTATAACTAGGCGCTTGGTTTAATTATCGATACGTTTTTCGTTGCCCTGCTCTGCCCTTATCGAGTTATTATCGTCTTCTTCGTCTCCACTCGTCTCATCTCGTCAGACTACTATACGAGTCCTGGGCTACCTACTCAACTTCGTCTCGCCCCCTTTTGCGGCCTGGGCATCCTGGATGGCTGTGGACTTGGGCCTCGCTCCCCTTCCTAGCAGTTGGTATGGTGTTTCTGGCTACTGAAAATCTGCTCCGGGGAGAGAGAACCCGCCACGAGGCCAGGGCACGAGTACGAGTGGCAGCCCAAGAGGCCGGAGCCACGAGAGCAGGGTCAAGGGCAAGAGCAAGAGAGAGAGATTGCCACCCGGGGCCTTCAGTTATACCTTTTCAAAAAATCCTTATCTTCGCACCAAATCAGGTTAGTTCTTTGTCTTAAACTTGGCGGGCTAGTTTAAACAATGGCGGCAATCTATACTGACGGTTTTTTAGATGGCCGGTAATCGCATCTACCGGTCCAATAATTGACTTATATTGTCCTGAAAGTTCCTTGATGGGCTTATCCAGCCTTGATGGCTGTGTTAATCTGTTTCTGATTATGTATGCAGGCTGTTTGATGGCTTTAACTATAGGCCTCACTGAATTTAGATCTGTCTCCAATTTGGTCTAATACATAATTAAAATCCTGTCTCGTTCCAAAATACAAAGTTTCTCTTCACAGAAAGCCTGCAGCCTTAGTTTCGATTTCTCCCAAGATGTCTGCGCTGCAGAATCCATTTTGGAACCCCACAGGCTTTCTGCCACGAGACACGGATGCCATCTTAGGTACCCTTTTCAAATTAAAAATGCCCATGCAGGGTCCCTTTTATTAATAACTAGCTGGAGTACCCGGCATTGCCGAGGGAACTGAAGAACCCTCTGACATGTTTATAAAACTGTTTATAAAACTGTTGGGATTGAAGAACTCTTCCTAAGCACCCAGGAGATGGTTGTTTAACTTAGTTTTTTGTTAATGGGGATCGACAGTAGCCAAAAATTCAAGTTTTTACAGTTTTCCTTCTATGTCACTTTGGAGGTAGCAAGCAGAATTATAATTTTGCAATGTTATCATTGACATTAATGTGTCATGATCATATAATGATTGTGCATTATTGTAAAAAGCAATAAAATTGTTGAAATTTTTAATGAGAGGACCACATTCCGCTTAAAAAAGACTCAAACAATGATTATGATTTAAAAATGAAATTTTCCATAGCCAACCCAGGAGGAAATTGCATGGCTTCATTTTTTTAAGAGTTTCCGAGATTAGGCATTTTTATTGAGAAAAAAATCCTTCGCCAAATGCGCCAACTATTTGCATAATACAGCTCTGATGGACAGGTATTGATGGCGGAGTATATTTTCTTTCTCTATGCCCTTCCGATCGTTAATTGGCAGCGCGTAAAATATAGTGGCATTGAAGGAATTTTAATCTGAATAAAAAAAACAAATTGGCCTAGTCTCTTTCGTTTTTTTAAGAGTTTCCCAGAATCGGTATTTTTATTGTGAAAAAATTTCTTCTCCAAATGCGCCAACTATTTGCATAATACAACGCTGATGGACAGGTATTGATGGTGGAGTATATTTTCTTTCTCTATGCCCTTCACATCGTTACTTGGCAGCGCGTAAAATATAGTGGCTTTGACGGAATTTTAATCTAAATAAAAATACCAAATTCGGTATAATCTGTATAAAATTTTTTTTCGATTTTGCAAGCGTGTATCATTGCATAATTGAGGTGGATTAATGTTGCGCATTAACATGATAACAGCATTTTCTTTAAGTTTCAGTTTGTGTGTTGGAAGGCAGGGGTGCTATATTTTATTCGGGTTTTACAGTTACCTGTTTTCCTTCCCTAATGATGGCATTATTGGAGAGCCCATTGATATACAACATTTTCTGTTTTTCCTGAGGGTGTTAAAAGAAACAGATTCCTTGATGCACCAACTCTTGAACATGCCACGTACAACTGGCCATGTGAAAAACAGGGCGTGAGTAAGTTGATGCCAGCAACCTTCAAAGTCTGCCCCTGTGCCTTGTTGATTGACATTGCAAAAGAAATTGTTACAGGAAACTGTCGCCTTTTAAATTGAAATGGCAAGTCAGTTGGTATCATTGGAATTCGAGGAATGAGAACATCCTCACCTCTGGCGCAGCCTGATATGATAGTAGCCTCAATGAGATTTGGCATGAGCTTTTTGACTGCCAGTCTGGTTCCATTGCACAACTTTGGTGGATCAATGTTTCTTAAAAGCATGATGGGGGTGCCCTCCTTCAGTACGAGTTTGTGAGGAGGTGTTCCGGAAGGCTGCAATGAGTTGAGGAACTCAGTGGGGTAGTGTACCCCATCAGCACTGTCACAAACAGTATCAACACTTTTATAAATTCGCTCTTGGCCAGGGAGTTTTTGAAAAAGCAGCATGTTGATGTTGTTGACAGTATCATTCTTGGGTGCAAGTATTGACCGTTCACACAGCCACTTGGGATCTTTGAAGTGATTGAGGAGGTCTGGATACACCTTTGAGATCAACTCATCAACTGTTCTGACTTGACTGCCACAGCCTGGAGGAATTGTGATTTGACCACTGCTGTCAATTGGCAACTTTCCATCTCCCAAATTTAGCAACAGTCGGGTAAAGGATCCTGCCATTTCGTCACCATGCATATGAACACGCATGTTTGTGGTCAAATGGACTGTTTGCACAGCTGGCCACAGATGCGATGCCTTGAGACATGCATTGAGTTCATCTGCTAGTGTTCCTCTGGGGACAACTGGCAGGATTTGGCGGAAATCACCTGCCAGCAACAGGGTGATGCCACCCATCAGCCTATTGTTGCCTCTCAGATCTTGAAGAGTTCTGTTGAGTGCTTCAAGTGCCCTGTTGTGGGCCATTATACACTCATCCCACAAAGTGAGTCTACACTTTTGAAGCAACTCAGCAGCACCAGTTCCTTTGCTAATGTTACACACTGGGTGTTCTTGTCTTGTCAGATCCAGAGGGAGAGCAAAGGTTGAGTGGGCAGTGCGACCTCCTTGGAGAAGAGTTGCAGCGATTCCTGATGAGGCAACAGCCAGTGCAATGCATCCCTTAGAGCGAACCATGGCCAGTAAAAGATTGATCAGGAATGCCTTTCCTGTTCCACCAGGTGCATCGAGGAAGATAATGTGACCAGCATTGTTTTCCACCATATCTACAACCAACCTGTATGTCTGTTTCTGGTCTGGAACCAATTTAGGTTCAGTGACGGTGACAAAGGAGGTCAGTTCCTCAACATTGTAGGTGGTTTCCCTGAGTACCTCTCTGCTGAGACCTGGAGAAGTATTCCTACAGGGAGATGGAAGGTTCAACTCAGTCAATGCCAAAGTCTTCTCCTCCAAAAGGATCAATACCTGATTGTACATTGCATCAGTGAAGTTCACCTCCATTGCGGGGTTGGCTCTCCTGAGTTGGTGTAAGATGTCTTCTGTCAGGCTGTCTTTGTGATCTTCCCACAACTGCATCGGGTTGGAAGGGCTGCAGAGGCCAATTATAATGGCAAAGAGATTTCGTAGCCTATTGGGGGAGTAAGACAGAGCAGCTTCTGTCATCGTTGCATGCCAATGAATGTCATCCTCAATGAGTCCTGTGATGAAATATGCCATTCATCACTCATCTGTATTCTCTGTATGATTGTGCCTGTGACTGTGGTTTAGTTTCAGTTTCATTTCCCTTACCTCAGTTCCGTTTCCTCACCTTGTATTGTATTGTGTGTAGGGCTCCGCCCATACCCGGCCCCTATGTAAGCAGGCTCAGCGTGCCTCACATCCAGTACTGCAGACCTCTGGATGGAAGACACCTCTCCACTGTGTGTTACCTTCTAAGTTAATAAAAGCCTTGTTTTGTTCCGCTAACATTGAGTCTCGGATTTATTGAGGCACATCAAGTCCTCTCCTGCGGCAAGCTTCTTGAAAGGAGGCACAGAGATGGCCATTGAAATTCTTGAGGTCATTAAATGATGTTGGCCCAGCAACGTCATGGAGGAGTAGATGAAGGTGAAAGCACTCTGTGTTGTTTGGATGGACCGTGTAGACTCTGCCAAGTGCATCAGATGAGTACACCCCTGTATGACCAGGAACTTCCTTCTGACCTGGTCCAGGGCACCGAGCCCGCCATGTCTTGTTTGGCTGCCAGGTGTAGTACTTGGGCACCTGATGATACAAAAGTGTCTTGGCAATGTCAATCGTTTGGCACAACTCAAAGAATGCTGTCAGTTTTGTCTTTGGAGGTTCCTCGGCACGATGCCTGGCATTTACTGGTCGGAAGAAAACCCTTTGTCCATTTTGCAAGTGAACATCCAATTTAGTGACAGTGGGGTAACGCTTGTTGATGTCAAAACCAAAAATTCGCCAGGCTGCCTGATTGCTGCAGATGTAACGGCCCATCAGATGTGTGGCGATCTCATCATTTTGAATTTGCTGTTCAACCCGTTGAAGATCAAAGACAGCTTGGTCACTGCCCTTATGGATGTACTTTCACACATATTTGATAGACTTAACTGAGTGGCAGTACTCCACATTGATGTGACATTTGAAGAGCCTGGATAGGAGTGGACAATAAGGAACAATCCAACGGTTGTCAACTTCCAATGTCTGTCCTTGCTGTCTTGTCTGATTTGACTGACCAGGTTGACCTGACTCACCAGAATTCTGATTTCGCATTCTTATTTCAGTGCTGAAACCTCCACTCTCTTTGCCCCTTCTCCTGTACAAAGGGTAGCCATCATCCCCATGCTGAGTTTGTTCGTGGAGTGGCTTTGGGTACCCTTTTGTACATTCATTGTTTTTCATGCAGGGAGAAGAAGGGTTGTGTCGCCCACAAGGACCATGAATCATATTTTTTACAACAACATCAAAGAGGATTGGATCCTTGTCCTTATCGGGTAGCTCTGTAGAGATGAAGGAATCAACTTGATTGGGGTGAATCTTTGCCTGATGCCAGAGTAAAAGATGAACATGAGGAAGTCCTCTCTTCTGCCACTCAATGCTGTACATGTAGCAATGGGGTGCACCAAAAATGTTGCCTACAGTCAGGAGTTTTACCAGTTTTTTAACTTTGAGGTTGAAGACCCGTGCTATGAGGTCATGCCTTTCAGTACCAGCTTTGGGTAGGAACTCCTGCCATTGGGGATTGCAAGTCATAAGAACATAAGAAATAGGAGCAGGAGTAGGCCAATCAGCCCCTCGAGCCTGCTCCACCATTCAATAAGATCATGGCTGATCTGATCCTAACCTCAAATCTTCTATCACTCTGCATCTACCCGAACCCATGTGATCTCCCGGGAGAGGCGAAAAACCAGATAAAGACCCAATGGCCAATTTGGGAGAAAAAAATCTGGGAAATTCCTCTCCGACCCATTTGGCGATCGAAATTCTTCCAGGAGATCACCCTGTCCCTATATTTTCTACAGTACTTACCTTCTGTAAAGGCAATCTCCACCCCAGCCAGGAACAGGAATAAAACCATCTCCTGAAATCTAACACAGAATTAGAACACTAGGAGCAGAACCAGGCTACACGGCCCCTGGGCCCACTCCACTACCCACAGGGCCATGACCATTCCGAACCTAGACTCATGTCCAATTTCCTGCCCGCTCCCCGTAACCCTTAATTCCCTTTACTTTTAGGAAACTATCTATTTCTGTTATAAATTTATTTAATGATGTAGCTTCCACAGCTTTCTGGGGCAGCAAATTCCACAAACCTACCACCCTCTGAGTGAAGAAGTTTCTCCTCATCTCAGTTTTGAAAGAGCAGCCCCTTATTTTAAGATTATGCCCCCTAGTTCTAGTTTCACCCTTCATTGGGAACATCCTCACCGCATCCACCCGATCAAGCCCCTTCACAATGTTATATGTTTCAATAAGATCGCCTCTCATTCTTCTGAACTCCAATGAGTAGAGTCCCAATCTACTCAACCTCTCCTCATATGACCACCCCCTCATCCCCGGGATTAACCGAGTGAACCTTCTTTGTACTGACTCGAGAGCAAGTATGTCTTTTCTTAAGTATGGACACCAAAACTGTATGCAGTATTCCAGGTGCGGTCTCGCCAATACCTTGTACAACTGCAGCAATACCTCCCTGTTTTTATATTCCATCCCCCTAGCAATAAAAGCCAACATTCCATTCGCCTTCTTGATCACTTGCTGCACCTGCATACTAACTGTTGTGTATGTACCTTTAAGAGAATAACTGGTCTCAGACTGCAGTACCGGCAGTGACCACCCCTGTATAAAAGGCGCTAGAGAGCCTCTGTTGTTTAGATTCGTTATGGACTTCCACCAGTAAACATCTCTTTGTTTTCACTCCTGCTAGTCCGTGTCTAAATCATTCACGGACTTAACACTGGCGACGAGTAAAGAAACGAACTTACCTGCAACTCAGCAGCAGCTCCGACGACATTGTTGAAGGTCGGAGCCAGAAGAAAGAAAAAAAATAGAGGCCATTGAAACTCGAGAAACGGGCATCGACCGTCAATCATCGAGTTCAAGGCTTTGCAGGAGCGACTTTCCAGAGCCAGGCTGGGTTCCTCGGTCCGTGGTTTCCCAGCTAATCGGGCTGGTGGCAGGTAGTGCTCTGATCCTTCCTGGGCTGCGGCGGGCTGAAGCTCGATCGGGTGGCCTTTCAACGGGGCCGGGCAGCGAGTTGGGAAGCAAAGAGAGAGAGAGAGGGTGGAGCACACAGGGCGCGGCCGGTGTTTCGAAGCCGGGCAGCGTTCGGACCTCAGAAGAGGGAGGGAAGTGTCTCAGATGGTCCGCTCCATGACGGGAAAATAATAAAAGAAAAAGAATATGCACAAGAAACCGTGGAAAGCAGCGCTAACAACAGCGGGGAAGAAGACAAAGCGCGGGAGGCACCATTTTGTTAAATCGGAGAAGAAGGCAAAGCGCGGGAGGCGCCATTTTAGATTTGCAAGATGCTGACGACTGGCTGTATCACTGCTTTTGATAATACATTAGAGGACTGGACCACGTATGTGGAAAGAGTAGAGGTATATTTCGAGGCAAACGATATAGCGGAGGGGGAAAAGGCATCGATATTGTTAAACTTAATGGGCGCTAGAACGTACGGCCTATTGCGGGATCTGATTACTCCAGCCAAACCGAAGGTGAAGAGTTTTAACGAAATTGTTGCTGTTCTACAGGAGCACTTAAACCCTGCACCGCTGTTGATAGCAGAAAGATTTAAATTCCACAGGAGAACTCAGCACAAAGATGAGAGCAATGCTGAGTATCTTACGGAACTGCGCAAGCTATCAAAGCACTGCCAGTTCGGAGCAGGACTGGCAGATACCCTACGGGACAAATTTGTCTGTGGACTCCTGAGCGAAGGAACACAGAAGAAGTTACTCGCAGAAAAAGAGCTGACGCTAGATCAGGCTTTCAGCGTGGCAGTATCGTATGAAGCAGCAGCCAGGGAAGCTGCAGAAATTCAACAAAAACCACAGGAATACGGCACCCACGAAATGACACGGGGATTTGCAAAATGTTATCGCTGCGGCAGAACTAACCATGACCAGAAGGACTGCTGGTCCAAAGATAAAATATGCAGACAATGCGGGAAGATTGGACACATTGCACGAGTTTGTAGGTCTGGGAAGAAGACCAGCGACAACAAAAAGGCTACTAAGGAACCGTACAAGAAAGTACAAAAGATGACAGACAGTAGTTCCAAAGACCAGATGAGCGATAGTGAATCCGGAAACAGGAGACTAAGCTGTCTCAAACTTCACAATGTAATCGCAAAAGAGGATCACCGAACCATTTGGGTCACTCTCACGATAGCAGGGTCCCAAGTTAAAATGGAATTGGATACAGGATCAGCGCTAACCGTCATGAATCGACGAGACTACGAGCGGCTATTTTCACACATACCCTTGAGAGAGACATCCATCATCTTGACGACGTATACGGGGCAAAACGTATACCCCAGAGGAAAAATAAGGGTGCCTGTCGAATACAATGGCAAGAAAATACGGAAATTGTATCTCTACATACTGCCAAATGGTGGACCACCGTTATTGGGACGGGAACGGATCAGGAAGATAAACTTGGATTGGCATCCCATTCATGCAATGATGGTGGACGGTAAAAAAGATGACGACGTCACTCCTGGACGATTGTCAACAATCTTAGCTAACGCCAAAGAGGTATTTCAACAAGAACTGGGCACGCTTAAAGGCGTAACCGCCTCGTTAAAAATAGAAGAGAATGCAGTTCCCAAGTTTTTCAAAGCGAGACCGGTACCATATGCAATTCGCCCAGCCGTCGAGGTAGAGCTGGAGAATCTGGAGAAGGCGGGTGTGTTGTCTAAGGTCGACTGGAGCGAGTGGGCGACACCCATCATTCCTGTCATGAAGAAAACGTTAAGCAATAAGTCCGGAGAGCCAAGGAAGATTCGCATCTGTGGGGATTTCAAGGTGACAGTGAACCCAGTCCTTCACACAGTACAATATCCTCTTCCAAGGATAGAAGACATCTTCGCCTCACTGTCTGGAGGGAAGCGTTTTACAAAAATTGACCTAGCACAAGCATATTTACAGATGGAGGTTGAAGAGTCCTCTAGGAAGTATCTCACGATAAACACTCACAAAGGTCTTTACCAGTATCATCGATTGGTATTCGGAGTAGCATCGGCTCCGGCGATATGGCAAAGAGCGATGGAACAAGTCCTGCAAGGGATTCCGGGGACTCAGTGTTACTTGGACGACATCCTTGTAACAGGTGAAGATGACAGTGAACACCTTAACAACCTAGAACAGGTGCTCACTAGACTACGGGAACATGGGTTGCGAGCCAACCGCCCCAAGTGCGAATTTTTAAAGAAACAGGTATCGTATTGTGGCCACGTGATTGATGAAGAGGGGTTACATAAGTCCCCTGACAAAATTGAAGCGGTTGTTAAGGCCCCAGCGCCTGAAAATGTATCGCAACTGAGGTCATTCCTCGGGTTGGTGAATTACTATCATAAGTTTTTGCCGAAGTTGTCGACAATTCTGCACCCACTGAACGCCCTGCTACGAACGGGGGTAGCATGGAAATGGAGCGATGATTGTAAACGTGCTTTTCAGAAGAGTAAGGACTTAATCACTTCGAAGGAAGTATTGGCTCACTACAACCCAGCACTGCCAATCAGGCTGGCGTGTGATGCGTCTCCCTACGGCATTGGGGCGGTACTGTCACATAAATTCCTTGATGGTTTGGAGAGGCCGATAGCTTTTGCGTCACGCTCGTTAACTTCTGCCGAGCGTAACTACGCCCAGATTGACAGAGAGGCCCTCAGCCTAGTGTGGGGGGTGAAGAAGTTCAATCACTATCTGCACGGTCAAAAATTTACTCTACTAACCGATCATCAACCTCTTGTCTCCATTTTCAACCCTCAGAAGGGCGTACCGATAATGACAGCACAACGGCTGCAGAGATGGTCCCTTTTCCTAGGGGCACACCAATATGACATCGAGTACAAAGGAACTAAACAGCATGGAAATGCTGATGGATTGTCACGTCTACCGTTGCCGATGGTGGAAGAAGAAGACCTTGCAGTGGATCCAATGGAGTTATTCCACTCGACCATAGTCGAATGTCTCCCTGTGACGAATGCAAACATAGAAAAGGAAACACGGAATGACCCGACACTATCACGGGTCTATGATTTAACGGTGAAGGGATGGCCAGCACATGGCGAACCACTGCTGCCAGCATTCTCGCTGAGAAGAGAACAGCTGTCAGTGTGCAGAGGAACCTTGATGTGTGGATCCAGAGTAGTAATTCCACCTAAGTTGACGGATAGAGTGCTCAATGAGCTTCATGAGGGTCATCTGGGTGGGGTAAAAATGAAGAGCTTAGCCAGAGCGTTTGTGTGGTGGCCGGGAATTGATAGAGAAATCGAAGAGATGACCAAGAGCTGTGCAGGATGCCAGAAGGTCCAAAACACCCCATCACAAGCTCCTCTGCATCCATGGGAGTGGCCCTCATCTCCATGGCAAAGGGTGCACATTAATTTTGCTGGTCCCTTCATGGACTCGATGTTTTTAATTGCGGTGGATGCACATTCAAAGTGGCCAGAGGTAATAAAAATGTCCTCAACCACCACGGAAAAAACTATCACAGTTTTACGAACAATATTCGCCAGGAATGGGCTGCCTGAACAGATTTGCTCTGACAATGGACCACAGTTTGTGTCTGAAGAGTTCCGGAGGTTCTTAAAGAACAATGGTGTTAAGCATTACACATCTGCCCCATATCATCCAGCCACTAATGGATTGGCCGAGAGGTTTGTCCAAACATTCAAGAAGGCTATCAAGGCAATGTGTAATGAAGATATACCGCTACAACACAAGGTGGACAACTTCTTGTTTGCCTACCGGAATGCGACACATGCGGTTACCAACCAAACTCCAGCCATGATGTTCTTCAATCGAAGACTACGATGCCGCTTGGATTTGGTTAAACCAAACGTCCGAAGAGATGTGGAGAACAGGCAGTTTCAGAATATGAATGAAAGGCCGACCAGGAGTTTTAAGATAGGTCAACCGGTTTTGGCCCGGGACTACCGCACTGAGAAATGGCAGCCAGGAACGATTTGTACACGACAAGGACCTCTCATGTATACCGTGGATGTTGGGGAGAGCATTGTAAGACGCCATGCTGACCAGATTCTAGAGTCACTGGAAAACGTCAACTCCACACCACGATCTGATACACCTGGTAATGAAATCGACGTTCCAATTGCAGCTACCACAGAACCGGTAATATTGGAAGCAGATGAACCAAACAACGACATTGATTCCAACTCAACATTGCCAGAAAAAACTGTTACCCCAAAGAGGCGTTATCCAGACAGAATCAGGAAGCCTCCTCAAAGACTGAACTTATAATTGCTTAAACTTAACCACTGTATCTAGTAACCGTAATTGTGATTGTAATTCGTTATCATTTAGTTGTTAACTGAATGTTATGTACTGTTTATCTAAAAGGGGAGGAATTGTTGTGTATGTACCTTTAAGAGAATAACTGGTCTCAGACTGCAGTACCGGCAGTGACCACCCCTGTATAAAAGGCGCTAGAGAGCCTCTGTTGTTTAGATTCGTTATGGACTTCCACCAGTAAACATCTCTTTGTTTTCACTCCTGCTAGTCCGTGTCTAAATCATTCACGGACTTAACACTAACTTTTTGAGTTTCGTGCACCAGGACCCCCAGATCCCTTTGTACTACAGTACTTTCCAGTTTCTTGCCATTAAGATAATAACTTGCTCTATGATTTTTCCTGCCAAAGTGCATAACCTCACACTTTCCAGTATTGTATTCCATCTGCCAAATCTCTGCCCACTTACTTAGCCTGTCTATGTCCCTTTGCAGGTTTTTTATGTCCTCCTCACTCACTACTTTCCGTCCCATCTTTGTATCATCAGCAAACTTTGATATGTTACACTCGGTCCCCTCCTCCAAATCGTTAATATAGATTGTAAAGAGTTGGGGACCCAGCACTGACCCCTGCGGAACACCACTAGTTACTGGTTGCCAATCTGAGAACGAACCATTTATCCCAACTCTCTGCTTTCTGTTAGAGAGCCAATCCTCCACCCACGCCAGAATATTACCCCCAATCCCATGATTTTTTATCTTGAGCAATAATCTTTTGTGTGGCACCTTGTCAAATGCCTTTTGGAAGTCTAAATACACTACGTCCACTGGTTCCCCTTTATCCACCCTGTATGTTACTTCCTCAAAAAACTCAAGCAAATTTGTCAAACATGACTTCCCCTTCATGAAACCATGCTGAGTTTGTCCTATTAAATTATGTTTATCCAAATGTCCCGTTACTGTCTCCTTAATAATGGACTCTAACATTTTACCAACCACAGATGTTAGGCTAACAGGTGTATAGTTTCCAGCCTTCTGCCTACTACCCTTTTTAAATAAGGGTGTTACATTAGCAGTTTTCCAATCCACCGGGACCTTTGCTGAGTCCAGTGAGTTTTGGAAAATTATTACCAATGCATCCACAATCCCTACCGCCACTTTCCTCAAGACCCTAGGATGCAAGCCATCAGGTCCAGGGGATTTATCCGCCTTGAGTCCCATTATTTTACCAAGTACCACTTCCTTAGTGATTTTAATCGTATTTAGTTCCTCCCCCCCTAGAGCCCCCTGTTTGTCCAGCGTTGGGATATTCTTAGTGTCCTCTACTGTAAAGACTGATACAAAATAATTGTTCAGTGTTTTTGCCATCTCCATGTTTCCCACCATTAATTTCCCGGTCTCATCCTCTAAGGGACCAACATTTACTTTAGCCACCCTTTTTCTTTTAATATAACTATAGAAACTTTTGCTGTCTGTTTTTATATTTTTTGCTAATTTACTTTCATAATCTATCTTCCCTTTCTTAATCAATCTTTTAGTTATTTTTTGCTGTCTTTTAAAGACTTCCCAATCTTCCATCCTCCCACTAGATTTGGCTACCTTATATGCCCTTGTTTTTAGTCGGATACTATCCTTAATTACTTTACTTAGCCACGGATGGCTATCTTTTCTTTTACACCCTTTTTTCCTCAGTGGAATATTTCTTTTTTGGAAGTTGTAAAATAGCTCCTTAAATGTACACCACTGATCATGTACCGTCTTACCCTTTAATCTATTTTCCCAGTCCACTCTAATCAATTCCGCTCTCATACCTTCATAGTCTCCTTTATTCAAGCTCAGCACGCTTGTTTGAGATCCAACCTTCTCACCCTCTAATTAAATATGGAATTCAACCATGTTATGGTCACTCATTCCAAGGGGATCCTTTACTAGGACATTTTTAATTAATCCTGTCTCATTACACAGGACCAAATCTAAGGTTGCTTGCCCCCTGGTCGGCTCAGTTACATACTGCTCAAGAAACCCATCCCTAATACACTCAATGAACTCATCCTCAAGGCTGCTCTGCCCAATTTGATTTGTCCAGTTAATATGATAATTAAAATCCCCCATAATTATAGCTGTTCCCTTATTACAAGCCTCAACTATTTCCTGATTAATACACCGTCCAACAGAGTTGCAACTGTTCGGAGGCCTATAGACTACACCCACTAGTGTTTTTTTCCCCTTATTATTCCTTATCTCCACCCAAACTGTTTCACTATCCTGCTCCTTTGACCCAATATCATTTCTCTGTATTATAGTGATTCCTTCCTTTATTAACATAGCCACCCCACCTCCTCTACCTTCCTGCCTGTCCTTCCTGATTGTTAAATAACCTGGTATGTTTAATTCCCAGTCATGGTCACCCTGCAGCCATGTTTCTGTAATGGCCACAAGATCATACCCATATGTTGTTATTTGTGCCGTTAACTCATTCATTTTGTTACGAATGCTACATGCATTCAGATAAAGAACTTTCAAATATGTTTTGTAACACTTAGTTCCTGTTTTTTCCCTTTTTAGTACTTTACTTTTTACTCCATACCTTCTGTCCCTTCCTGACATGTTCTGTTTTTTAATTCCCCCACTGCTACCTAAGTCTATGACCTTCTCTGTTGTCATTTCTATTATTTGCTCTCTAGAAACTTCCCCCCCACTAATTAGTTCAAAGCCCTCTCTACAGCCCTAGTTATATGATTCACCAGGACTCTAGTCCCAGCACTGGCCAAGTGGAGTCCGTCCCAACAGAACAGCTCCCTCCTGTCCCAGTACTGGTGCCAGTGTCCCAAGAAGCAAAACCCATTTCTCCCACACCAGTATTTGAGCCACGCATTTAACTCTTTAATTTTATTTATCCTAGCCAAATTCGCTCGTGGCTCAGGTAATAACCCAGAGATTATTACCCTTGAGGTTCTGTTTTTTAATTTGACCCCTAGCTGCTCATACTCCTTTAACAGAACCGTCTTCCTTGTCCTATCTACATCATTTGTACCAACATGGACCACGACAACTGGATCCTCCCCCTCCCACTCCAAGTTTATTTCCAGCCCAGAAGAGATGTCCTTAACCCTGGCACCGGGCAGGCAACGCAGCCTTCGGGACTCCCGCTCTTGACTGCAGAGAACCCTATCTATCCCCCTAATGATACTATCCCCTACCACTACAACATTTCTTTTTACTCCCTCCACTTGAATGGCCCCCTGTACCATGGTGCTGTGGCCAGGTTGCTCATCCTCCCTGCAGTCCCCACTCCCGCCCTCACAGGGAGTAAGAACCTTGATCCTGCGGGACAAGAGCAAGGGCTGTGTCTCCTTCAAAACTGCATCCTGGATCCCTGTACCTTCCTCACTCATAGTCACACTGTCCTGTCCCTGACCACGGACTACATCTGCAGTAATTAACTTCATAGGTGTGACCATCTCCTGAAACATAGAGTCCAGGAACTTCTCCCCCTCCCTGATGTGTCGCAGTGTCTGAAGCTCGGTCTCAAGCTCCATAACATGGAACTTGAGTTCCTCTAGCAGCAAACACTTGTCACAGATGTAATCACCGTGAGCCTCAATGGGGTCCACTGGCTCCCACATCTCGCAACAGTAACACCTCACCTGCTCCATTCTATATAATTAATTAAATTTCTTATTATTAGTTATGAAGACCCTGCCCGGATATAGATGATAATATCACACCACTATTCAATAGGACTTACCAACTTAAAGGTATAAAAAAGAGAAGGAAGAAAACCAACCAACCAGCTGATCACCAACCTCCTCCTTGAATACTGTCTGTGGGGCCTGTTTGGTTGACTCGTCTCACTGCTCCACCTCCGCAGTGCTGTCTAAGCCTAGGAGTGGGGGGAAAAACAGAGCAAAAACACACCCTCACCTCCCACTTGCCCGAACTCTCCCACTTACCAAAACTCCAGCAGCACTCAATGCACAAAGAACTCTGTGCACAACACTAGCACCTACCCTTTTATACCCCAATTCTACTTCCGGTTTAAACTGCCCAATAGTTTAATATACCCTTAAAAAATTAAACTTACTTCAAATAATTGACTTCTTAACAATAAAATTCACAAAATACACTTAAATGATTTTTCTCCCACTTACCAAAACTCCAGCAGCACTCAATGCACAAAGCACTCCGTGCACAGCACTAGCCCCTCCCCTTTTATACCCGGATTCTACTTCCGGTTTAAACTGCCCAATAGTTTAATATACCCTTAAAAAATTTAACTTACTTCAAATAATTGACTTCTTAACACACTAACATTCACAAAATACACTTAAATGATTTTTCTCCCACTTACCAAAACCCCAGCAGCACTCAATGCACAAAGCACTCCTTGCACAGCACTAGCCCCTCCCCTTTTATACCCGGATTCTACTTCCGGTTTAAACTGCCCAATAGTTTAATATACCCTTAAAAAATTTAACTTACTTCAAATAATTGACTTCTTAACACACTAAAATTCACAAAATACACTTAAATGATTTTTCTCCCACTTACCAAAACTCCAGCAGCACTCAATGCACAAAGAACTCCGTGCACAGCACTAGCCCCTCCCCTTTTATACCCAGATTCTACTTCCGGTTTAAACTGCCCAATAGTTTAATATACCCTTAAAAAATTAAACTTACTTCAAATAATTGACTTCTTAACACACTAAAATTCACAAAATACACTTAAATGATTTTTCTCCCACTTACCAAAACTCCAGCAGCACTCAATGCACAAAGCACTCCGTGCACAGTCATGGTGATAAAGAGGTCAGGTCTGCCATAGTTTCTGACATAGGTCATGGCATCCTGTGTGTGCTCATGCATGTACCTAGGACCTCCAACAAAGGTGGATGGTAGGATGACTATTTGACTAATGTCCTCAGTGTTGCCATCATTGGCCACAGCATCTCGCAAGTGTATATAGTCTGTGACTCTCAACTGATTTTGGTTATTCCAGAACCAATTAAGCTGCTCTCCTTCCATTTTTGCATACATGTCAGTGAGGAATTGGTGGAGAAGTCCTCCACACTGAAGCAGGTGGTTTGAAGCAGTTTGTCGTTCCATCAGCCTGTATGCATAGAATTCCATGGCAGATACCATCTTTTGTCTTTGGGCTGTAGGTGGCACACCAGTTTTGGGGTCAACATGTGGGATCTTGTTATAGGCATCGTATCCATCTTCCCCATGGCAAAACAAAAGCGGGTATTGCATAGGATCATATGACCTGTGAAGCTCAGAAATTCTTTTGTGTGGACCACCTCTCATATGCAAGACAATGTCCCGTTGTTCAAATTCTTGGCCCACAATGACAATGGCTACTTCATTGGTGGTAGGAGCATTGAAGCATTGCTCATGTTCACCTGCAGGAGTCTTGTCAGCTTTGATGACAACTTTGAGGTCTTCATTTGTTGTTTTTTCGATGGCTGTTTTGAAACTCTTTATATATGGGTTTTGCTGATGAAGCATCTCCTGTAACCCAAGCAAAGTTTGAAGCTTGATTTGGTGTTGTTGTGCGGGGTGAACAGCAGCTTCCCTGCGGCGATTGGATTGCTCCTCGTCATCACCCAAGAAGTAGATTTGGAGAAACTGAGGTCTTTCGTTTGGTAGAGGAAGTAGGGAGCCAGCTGTATGGTACACCTGTCCATGAACTTTAAAAGTTGGGCAAAATCCTGATTCATGCACTCTGTTTGCACCAAAAGAGGTCATTGCGAAACAGTTGTACTTCCTGATATGAGTGAGCAATTGTCTTGAAGATGGAGTTCTGCCCAACAGAAGTGAGTGTAGGGGTTCAGGTGGAGCTGGTAGTGGTGGAAGTTTCACCTTTCCTCCATTGCAGCATATCCCATCAATTTCCCTTTCCCACTTCAGAGCACCACAGTGAGGGCAAATGATGGTCATCCTGCCAATGATGACTGTGGGGTCTGCTTCATAATTGATGGTGGGTTCATAGGAGAAGGCTGCTCTGTGCCAATGATTCCAAATGTCAACTCTGGCAATGGCCATGCGTATATGTTGGACTGACGACGTGCCTGAGTCTGGTCAGGAGTCTCTGAGGCTCTGGCTTGGGTATGTCTCGCCTGGTCAACAGCTTGCCATGCCTCAGTCTAGTCAGGAGTCTCTGAGGCTCTGGCAGTTGCCATTCTGGCTGTGTTGGCAGCTTTACGTCCCTCAGATTGTTGAGGAGTCTCAGCTGATCTAGCAGCAGCATTTCTGTCCTGGTTAGCCTGAAAGCGAGCCTGTCTCTGCTTGTCAGTTTCAGCAGCTCTCCGAGCCTTATCTCGGTGTGCATCAAAAGTGCTGCATCCAAGTCTGCAACGTTTTTTTGAGCCCATGTTGTTAAGAAAAAAGTATAAATCTATATACAGGAAACCTTGTGCTATCCGGCACCCACGGGACCGAGCTGCTGCCGTTCCCTCAAAACTGCCGTACACTCTAGAGTTATCTGACAACAATCACTGTTGCTTAGCAACAGCTTCTAAACACTCGGGTGTGGCTGCAAGCCTCTATGAAATGAGCGGATTTTGTCTGTTTTTTGTACACTGTCAGAACAATTTTGTCTGACCAAAAAATAAACATGCCTATGACACTCCCCTAATCATAAGCTTTCTTTTGATATAACATATGTGTAGGTACGCTCTATAACTTTTGAATTTACCGCACGCATACACACAGACAGACAGACTCATTTATATATATACTAGCTGGAGTGCCCGGCGGTGCCGAGGCTTTTTTGAGGGCATGTTGTTGTTGGAAGAGAGAGAGAGAGAGACTGGGGGGTGAAGAGAGAGAGAGACTGGGGGGAGAAGAGAGAGAGAGAGACTGGGAGTGAGAGAGAGAGAGAGAGACTGGGAGTGAGAGAGAGAGAGAGAGAGAGAGACTGGGGTGTGAGAGAGAGAGAGAGACTGGGAGTGTGAGAGAGAGAGAGACTGGGAGTGTGGGAGAGAGAGAGAGAGACTGGGAGTGAGAGAGAGAGAGCAAGACTGGGAGTGTGTGAGAGAGAGAGAGAGACTGGGAGTGAGAGAGAGAGAGAGAGAGACTGGGAGTGAGAGAGAGAGAGACTGGGAGTGTGTGTGAGAAAGGGAGACTAGGAGTGTGAGAGAGAGAGAGAAAGACTGGGAGTGTGAGCGAGAGAGAGAGTGAGAGACTGCGAGTGTGAGAGAGAGAGAGACTGGGAGTGTGTGAGAGAGAGAGACTGGGAGTGTGTGAGAGAGAGAGAGAGACTGGGAGTGTGTGTGTGAGAGAGAGAGAGAGACTGGGAGTGTGAGAGAGAGAGACTGGGAGTGTGTGTGAGAGAGTGAGAGAGACTGGGAGTGTGTGTGAGAGACAGAGAGAGAGAGACTGGGAGTGTGTGTGAGAGAGATAGAGAGACTGGGAGTGTGTGTGTGAGAGAGAGAGAGGCTGGGAGTGTGTGTGAGAGAGAGACTGGGAGTGTGAGAGAGAGAGAGAGACTGGGAGTGTGTGAGAGAGATAGAGAGAGACTGGGAGTGTGAGAGAGAGAGAGAGAGACTGGGAGTGTGAGAGAGAGAGAGACTGGGAGTGTGGGAGAGAGAGAGAGAGACTGGGAGTGTGAGAGAGCGAGAGACTGGGAGTGTGAGAGAGAGAGAGAGAGAGAGAGAGACTGGGAGTGTGAGAGAGAGAGAGAGAGACTGGGAGTGTGTGTGAGAGAGAGAGAGACTGGGAGTGTGAGAGAGAGAGAGACTGGGAGTGTGAGAGAGAGAGAGACTGGGAGTGTGAGAGAGAGAGAGAGAGAGAGACTGGGAGTGTGAGAGAGAGAGATAGAGAGAGACTGGGAGTGTGAGAGAGATAGATTGGGAGTGTGATTGAGAAAGACTGGGAGTGTGAGAGAGAGAGAGACTGGGAGTGTGAGAGAGAGAGACTGGGAGTGTGAGAGAGAGAGAGACTGGGAGTGAGAGAGGGAGAGAGAGACTGGGAGTGTGAGAGAGAGAGACTGGGAGTGTGAGAGAGAGAGAGAGAGACTGCGAGTGTGTGAGCGAGAGAGAGAGAGAGACTGGGAGTGTGAGAGAGAGAGAGAGACTGGGAGTGTGTGAGAGAGAGAGAGAGAGAGAGAGAGACTGGGAGTGTGAGAGAGCGAGAGAGAGAGAATGGGCTGCTACGGACCGCCGTGGCCACTCAACTGGTGGCTTTGGGTCGGGCTCTGGGTCTCTCTCTCTCCCCCAAGTCTCTCTCTCTCCCCCAGTCTCTCCCTGCTTTCCTCTCTCTCCCTCCCTCCCCTCTCCCTGCCCCTCTCCTGCCCCGCTCCCTCCACCCCTCTCCCTCCCCCTCCTCTCCCTCCCCTTCCCTCCTCTCCCTCCCCCCTCCCCCCTCTCCCTCCCCCTCTCCCTCCCCCCTACCCCGCTCTCCCTCCCCCCTCTCCCTCCCCCTCCCCTCCTCTCCCTCCCCCCTCCTCTCCTCTCCCTCCCCCCTCCTCTCCTCTCCCTCCCCCCTTCTCTCCTCTCCCTCCCCCTCCTCTCCTCTCCCTACCCCCTCCTCGATCTCTCCCTCCCCCCTCCTTGATCTCTCTCTCTCCCGCCCTCCCTGCGCTCTCTCCCTCCCTCCATCCCCGCTCTCTCTCCCTCCCTCCCCGCTCTCTCTCCCTCCCTCCCCCTCTCCTCTCCTCTCCCTCCCTCCCCCTGTCTCTCCCTCCTTTCCGGTACCAGAATGGAGTCAGTCTGACATCGGGAGGCCGGGTGCCCATCGCTCCGAAGTGAGCCCAGGGTTGCTCATCGTTAACGCGGCGGGCCTTTGGACCTGGTTGGCCGGGCGGCAGACGAACGCCTTTCGCTGCGGTGGGGGGGAGAGAGAGACGCCGCCGCTCAGCTGCTCGCTTCCCTCTTCCCCCGTGCTTTCTGGCTGCGTGGGGAAGAGAGAGAGAGACGCCGCCGCTCACCTGCTCGCTTCCCTCTTCCCGCGGGCTTTCGGGCTGCGCGGGGAAGAGAAAGAGAGACCAGCCTTTAGAAAGATGGCGGCGGTGGCGATGCTCGGCTCAGACCCGCCTGGCCAGCCTTTAGAAAGATGGCGGCGATCGCGGGCCGCTTGTTGAGCGGGACGGGAGGTGCCTAGCTCGGGCGTGGCTGGGCAACAGAGGCCAAGGCTTCGAGGCCTGGAAAAACGGTGAAAGGTAGGAAAATTAATGAGGTTAGAGAAAAGACTAAAAAATTAATTAAATTAAAAAAAAAAATTGTGTTTTAAAAGCAACTTTTTTATTGCTGGAAATCTAGATTTGAAAATAAACACACAGAAAGTGGGAAAAAGAAATGAAGAGTTAGCAATCAAGATGGCGGCCACTCACCACAGCTCAGAAGGATTAAGCCCACCCACACAAGCACCGGGTCAATCATCAGGTCACTGAACTGTAGGATTGGTCAATCATCACGTCACTCAACTCTAGGATGGCCCGCCCGCACATGCAATGAACCCGCCCCCGTGACGCAGTGATTGGTCAACCGTCAGGTCGCTCGACTGTACGATTGGTCAACCTTCATGTCACTCAAAGCTAATGAGCGGATAATGAGCGGAATTTTCAACATTTTTTGGATACCGTCTGAACAATTTTTGTCTGACCAAAAAGTAAATACGCTTATGACCATTCCGGAATCATAAGCTTTCTTTTGATATAACACATGTGTAGGTACGCTCTATAACTTTTGAGTGTATAGAGTACATACAGACAGACAAACAGACAGACAGACAGACAGACAGACGGAAGGACAGACAGACAGACAGACAGAAGAGCTATTTTTATATATATAGACTAGCTGGAGTGCTCGGCGGTGCCGAGGCTTTTTCGAGGGCATGTTGTTGTTGGAAGAGAGAGAGAGAGTGACTGGGGGAGGGGTGGGGGGGCGGAAGAGAGAGAGAGAGCGACTGCGGGGGGTGAAGAGAGAGAGCGACGGGGGGAAGAGAGAGCGCGACTGGGGGGGGAAGAGAGAGCGCGACTGGGGGGGAAGAGAGAGCGCGACTGGGGGGGAAGAGAGAGCGTGACTGGGGGGCAAGAGAGAGCGCGACTGGGGGGGGAAGAGAGAGTGCGACTGGGGGGGTAAGAGAGAGCGCGACTGGGGGGGGAAGAGAGAGCGCGACGGGGGGGGAAGAGAGAGCGCGACTGGGGGGGGAAGAGAGAGAGCGACTGGGGGGGAAGAGAGCGACTGGGGGAAGAGAGAGAGCGACTGGGGGGGAAGAGAGAGCACGACTGGGGGGGGAAGAGAGAGAGCGTCTGGGGGGGAAGAGAGAGAGCGACTGGGGGGGAAGAGAGAGAGCGACTGGGGGGAAGAGAGAGCGCGACTGGGGGGGGAAGAGAGAGCGCGACTGGGGGGGGAAGAGAGAGCGCGACTGGGGGGGGAAGAGAGAGCGCGACTGGGGGGGGAAGAGAGAGCGCGACTGGGGGGGGAAGAGAGAGCGCGACTGGGGGGGAAGAGAGAGCGCGACTGGGGGGGAAGAGAGAGCGCGACTGGGGGGGGAAGAGAGAGAGCGACTGGGGGGGAAGAGAGAGAGCGACTGGGGGGGAAGAGAGAGAGCGACTGGGGGGGGAAGAGAGAGCACGACTGGGGGGGGAAGAGAGAGAGCGTCTGGTGGGGAAGAGAGAGAGCGACTGGGAGGGAAGAGAGAGAGCGACTGGGGGGAAGAGAGAGCGCGACTGGAGGGGAAGAGAGAGCGCGACTGGGGGGAAGAGAGAGCGCGACTGGGGGGGCGCGACTGGGGGGGAAGAGAGAGCGTGACTGGGGGGGAAGAGAGAGCGCGACTGGGGGGGAAGAGAGAGCGCGACTGGGGGGGAAGAGAGAGCGCGACTGGGGGGGAAGAGAGAGCGCGACTGGGGGGAAGAGAGAGCGTGACTGGGGGAAGAGAGAGCGCGACTGGGGGGAAGAGAGAGCGCAACTGGGGGGGAAGAGAGAGCGCGACTGGGGGGGAAGAGAGAGAGCGACTGGGGGGGAAGAGAGAGCGCGACTGGGGGGAAGAGGGAGAGCGACTAGGGGGGAAGAGGGAGAGCGACTGGGGGGGAAGAGAGAGAGCGACTGGGGGGGAAGAGAGAGAGCGACTGGGGGGAAGAGAGAGAGCGACTGGGGGGGAAGAGAGAGAGCGACTGGGGGGGACGAGAGAGAGCGACTGGGGGGGAAGAGAGAGAGCGACTGGGGGGGAAGAGAGAGAGTGACTGGCGGGGAAGAGAGAGAGCGACTGGGGGGGAAGAGAGAGAGCGACTGCGGGGGAAGAGAGAGCGACTGGGGGGGAAGAGAGAGAGCGACTGGGGGGAAGAGAGAGCGCGACTGGGGGGGAAGAGAGAGAGCGACTGGGGGGGAAGAGAGAGAGCGACTGGGGGCGAAGAGAGAGAGCGACTGGGGGGGAAGAGAGAGAGCGACTGGTGGGAAGAGAGAGAGCGACTGGGGGGAAGAGAGAGAGCGACTGGGGGGGAAGAGAGAGAGCGACTGGGGGGGAAGAGAGAGAGCGACTTGGGGGGAAGAGAGAGAGCGACTGGGGGGGAAGAGAGAGAGCGACTGAGGGGGAAGAGAGAGAGCGACTGAGGGGGAAGAGAGAGAGCGACTAGGGGGGAAGAGAGAGAGCGACTGGGGGGAAGAGAGAGAGCGACTGGGGGGGAAGAGAGAGAGCGACTGGGGGGGAAGAGAGAGAGCGACTGGGGGGGAAGAGAGAGCGCGACTGGGGGGGAAGAGAGAGAGCGACTGGGGGGGAAGAGAGAGAGCGACGGGGGGGGAAGAGAGAGAGCGACTGGGGGGAAGAGAGAGAGCGACTGGGGGGAAAAGAGAGAGAGCGACTGGGGGGACAATTACCTAGCTCGGGCATGGCTGGGCAGGAAAGGCCCAGGCTTTGAGGCCTAGGTTATGAGGCCTTCCAAAAACTGGGAAAGGTAGGAAAAAGAATCTTCAGGTTTACAAAAGAATTAAGTTTTATTTTAAACAATTTAATAAAAGCAATTTTTTTTTGCTGGAAATGTAGGTTTGAAAAGAAAAACGCAGAAAGCGGGAAAAAGAATGGAATCAAGATGGCGGCCACTCACCTCGGTTCAGAACAATAAGGCCCGCCCACACACGCCGTTAGGTCACCGAAGCGTAGGATTGGTCAATCGTCCCGTCACTCGACCGTAGGAGGGCCCGGCCGCATGCGCCAGCAACCCGGCGTACGATTGGTCGACCTCGATGTCACTCTATCGCTAATGAGATGCTAATGAGCGGAATGTTGAACGTTTTTTGGATACCGCGGGCACAATTTTTGTCCGGCCGAAACGTAAATACGCCTATGACCGGTCCGTAATCGTAAGCTTTCTTTTGACGTGACGCGCGTGTAGGTACGCTCTATAACTTTCGAACGTATAGAGAACGGACAGACAGACAGACAGACAGACAGACAGAAAGACAGACAGACAGACAGACAGACAGAAAGACAGACAGAAGAGGTCTTTTATATATATAGATATATAAGGTAACCTTCAGGGAGATGCAGAAATTTTGCAAATCTTACACTCCCCCCTGTGATACTAAAACTTGCTTGAAGTATCATACTTTAAAGTGAGCAAAATTTTTCTGACCCTCCATAGTCAATCTTCCCCTGTAATTATCTACCTAATATACCCACAACACATGCACTTCCCATTCCGCGAAAATGTAGTGTACATCAGCATACAGAGAGTAAAATTACAGACTTTAAACACACATTCAAACATGGAGGGGGTCTAACACCCCTGGCACCACTTGGTACACATATCTTTATTAAACCGCGTAGCAACACAAACAACAAAAGAAAACATTTAATTAAAAAAAAAACACAAAGAAACAACACTTCTTTAATCAAAATACAGGGAAAAAGACTTAAACCGGTGTATCTTCCTCCAGCTTTACATAATGTTCTTTCCAAAAGCTCTGATTTCAGAATTCTGACCACCGACCTTTTCCCTTACACTGAATGCAAACTAAATACAGCACTATCCCTAACTGGCAAACCACGAGAATGTGGGAAGCCAGTCTGATCCACGAAGGGACCTCTATATTACTGAAAAGGTTCCACCAGGGTGGAGTCACAATATCCAATATCTTAGTCCCTATCTCTGCTGTTTTCTGCTCGAGAGTGTAAAAAATTTTCCGTGAAACTATAACGGCTTTTAGAATTTTGGTCAAATGTTCAGGGAGAGGGGGAATTTCGTAGCCAATGTGCGCTACGTACTTTTGCAAGTTCGTAAAATTCTCCTTCACAGTGAGGTGAACAGTGGAGGGTTCAGGAATGGGGACAATTCGTTCTTGGGCCACTTGAACTTCTGCCTCGGGTTTAAAACAGAAACTGCTGTCACTGACCGGACATCAGCTATGCTGTCCATGTTGGTAGTGGGACGTGCCGGTGGTGACACAATATGTCCCACCCCCTATATATGCTACCTGCGGGGGAACATGGCCTTGTGCCTTTGCCTCCATGGTTCAATTTATAGGCTTCGCGTCTGCAGCTCTGAACCCACACTGCGGTCTTGAAGAGGCATTCAAGTGCTGGGGACACAGGATTATGTGTGCTCCCCAGCTCCGGCACCCTGAGAGGTCAGTACCTGTCATAGCGTGCTCCCACTTAATGACGTAAGGCGGGACCACTGTGAAACGAATGTGTGCACCCCCTTGAATGACTCCGATGTTCTCAACCCTGCATACCGGTGTGGGTCGGACTGTCCTACCCATGACCGGCATCCTAACTACTACTCCCATGATTGTGTGGTTGGACTGCCCACAATCCATGGGGACTGGATAGGCTTCGGAGGCTAGCCGGAGTTGGCACGGGCTCAATGCATTCTCTAAAGGGTGGAGGGCTGCGAGGTGCTTGTTACTAATCCAGGAGGGGACCAAACTTTGTTTTAAATCCTCCAGGTTACTGCGGCCCTTGCCCAGTAACCACGCCCCGTATAACACGCACACCTCATTCTGCGCAGCCTGATCAGAAGCATTTCTGTCCTCCCTTATGAGAGCATTTACCATCTTTGCGTGCTTTTCCAACTTGGTTATGATCTCCTTTAAATGGACTGTCATGGCCTGGTCCTCATGCAACTCCGAGCCCACTACCTTGTTCCCATTCAGTAACATCCTTTTTAATTGCATTTTTAAACCGTTTATCTGGGTCTGCAGCTCTATGTCATCCAAGCTGTTGATGACAGAGGACCCAGTATTAAACGCAGTAAAAACATCATTCCATACACCCCTTCTTTGTCTCCCTGGGTTACCCAAAAATTCTTGGTGTGTGGTGTAGAGTTCGGTCTTGTCCACGTGGGCAAAATCGAACTCGTAAAACTTCTTGAACATGTCCTTTAATAGGGCCTGGTATAACTGCTCTGTTTCTTTGGGACACCACTCCGGTAAATGTACCTCCGTGAGATTTAAAATCACGGAGGCTACCGCGTAGTGTACCCCTTGGTACAGCATCTGATCGGTGGGGACTAGTACCAACCCATTCCCTGGTCCCTTGGTGGTGGTGGGGCAACCTTCCCTGGATGACCTCGCCGCCTGCGCCGCGGGCAGGGGCTTACGGGGGCGGGTTACCAGCTCAGTGGCATTGACTGGGATCTGGGAGTATGGGACTGCACACACCTTCCGGCTGGCATCCCACCTTATCCCCTTCCCGGTGTCGTGCCACTGCCGGTGGAACACAATGGATATGCCCGTGGGGCAGACCGTTTCTGACCCCCACATACAGATGTAAATCCCTTGGTCCTGTTCCGACCATTTGTCCCAACATACACTTAGTCCTCCATGAGTCCCGGTAATTGTCCGATGGGTGTTATTACCCAAACGTTCCCATTCGACTTCAGGGTTCCTCATGTCCTTGCTCAACTTCCTGAGCCACCACCATCTATCCAGTGGAATGTGTCCTTTACACGTCAAACATATTTGCTTTCCAACGGTGGCGCTGACCCTTGTGGTAACGACTCGTACTCGGGGGCACAGGAGGGAGGCTTCCCCGTACGTGAATCCAGTTTGGCTGGAGTACTGAGACGAATTGGACCCCAACCATCCTGGCCACCTTCCCTCGTGGAAGTAGACGGCGGTCTCCTCCGCCTCCCGTTCGCCGTTCCCGTCAATCGCCAGGGGCGCCGTGTCTCCCGAACACCCGTAGATGTGGGAGTCCTGGACGTCGCCCCTCCTCTCGGAACTCATCCCGATCAGGGCGAATAGGATCACGATCCCTTCCATCCCGAAAATCTTTCTGCAAAAAGATGTAAAAACATGCAGCCAGGTCCCAAAGAGATTCTCTGGCTTGGTGAGGCATGGTCGGGTCCCGTGACCTCGACCCAAATATACACTCTTAACAGACTACTTACATAAACAACCCATCACCCCACAGGCTTTCTGCCACGAGGCACGGATGCCATCTTGGGTACCCTTTTCAAATTAATAATGTCCATGCAGGGTCCCTTTTATTAATAATAACCTTCGGGGAGATGCAGAAATTTAGCAAATCTTATGCTAGTTACAGACATTAGTAGTAGAATGTCTAACAAAGGGTGAGAGAGTACCCTTTGAGGACGTTGTTGTGTTCATTGAGAAACAAGTTAAGGAGGCCAGATAGGGCAGTGCAGCTAAAGGCCTATGCAGCAGTGTATTGTGTAGAGCAAGATAAAGAGACCTTCCTAGAGATGGAAAATAATAAAACCAAGTTAGGGGACTATCAGAATAAATTAGAAAAAGACAAGCGATGGCTGATAGAAGAGAATCTAACGTTACCGGGTGAGAAGTCAAACTGGGAAAAAGAGGCTGTAGAGTTAAAAAGTAAGAATTAAGCTCTTCAGAACCAAGTTGAGGTTCTTCAGGGCCAGGTCGGTGCTTCGGCAGCAATAATACAGCAACAGAGTATTTATGCAGTTTACGCCGGCGCTGCAATGCAGAACCTTGAGGAGGTTAGGTGTCAGGTAGCCTCCTTAACAAAAGAAAATGACCATCTTACCAGACAATTATATGATTCACGAGGAGCCCTAAGAGAGGCTCTTCAGCAACCCCCCGCCCCCCAAAGGGAGTTGGACCACAGGCAGTGTCATATTACTATATACAGGTAGACTATCCTTTATCCGAAAACCTCGGGACCAGCCGTGTTTCGGTTTTCGGAAAATTTCGGATTTCAGAAGGTATTTTATAAGACTGGGAAATTTGTCGGGGGTGGGGGGTCGGGGGTGGGGGTCGGCGTCGGCGGGGCGGTCGGCGGGGGGTCGGGGGTGGGGGTCGGCGGGGGGGTCAGGGGTGGGGGTCGGCGGGGGTGGGGGTCGGCGGGGGGGTCGGGGGTCGGCGTCGGCGGGGGTCGGCGTCGGCGGGGGGGGGTCAGCGGGGGGTCGGGGGTGGGGGTCGGCGGGGTTCGGCGTCAGCGGGGGGGTCGGCGGGGGGTCGGCGGGGGGTCAGGGGCGGGGGTTGGCGTCGTGCGCACGACTTACGCTGAACGAAAAAACTTTCGATTTTTAGAGGTTTTCGGTTTTCGGAAGTTCGGATAAAGGATAGTCTACCTGTACAACAGTTGGAAAACCAGTTGGGTAAACAACGAGCTGTAATAGCAGCACTCACGGGAGTAGACCCCCCCGCGAGTTATGATAAACAATGTGAGGGGTTCAGCGAAGAACTATATCCTCCCTTACTACGCCCTTCCCAAAAGGCCCCCATTTCGTATGCCACCATCGACCTGGCTGCGAGGCCCGCAGCCTGTGCTGATAACAATATCATAAAAACCTCAGTGGACGAGCCTGCACCCTTTAAAGCCCCAGTTAATGTTCTGACTCGCACCCAGGTGGCTCCTAATGTGCCACCAGCTGCTGACGGTGACCTGGCACAAGCAGGAGCACAACCAACGGCAGCTCACCCGGGAATGCTATGGGTGGGTACTTATGAATGATCCCAGCCCCTGAACTATGCAGAACTACAGGCATGTGTCCAGCAATTCAGACCAGTTAACCCACGAACATGCCCCATAGAGCTAAGGCAATGTATAGTGGGGTTCCAGAATTACCATCCTAATTTTGAGGACAATGACATGAAAAATGTTATACTGTCTGCCCTGACCCCGGACCTATGAACCAGTCTGCCCTTCATGGCCTTCAATGTGGGGAATCCCCTGAATAACTTAATCACAACTATACAAACAGCTCTGGGCTTGGACACTATTGATCTGGTTCAGAAATTAAACCAGTCTCAACAAGGGCCTCCTAAGACCGCTGCTGCATTTGGGGATCGGTTGTACACTGTTTATGAGATGATGCAGGGACGCCCCAGTGATAATGTCTTAAACGGGAAGAATGAGGCAGCATTTAAGAAAATATACTTAAAGAATATTCAGGCCTCACTGCGAGCAGCCTTAGGGCACACTGTCAGCCACAACTCGCAATGGACAGGCCTTTTAAGAGACGCTAACGCTGCATGGGCCTACGCTAAAACTCAGGTTCAGGTACCAACAGTAGAGACGCCAGTGCATGTAGTTGAGGGACCCCAGGCCCATCCAGCGTCACCACCCCATAAGTAACCCTTGATATGTTATAACTGCGGAAAGGTGGGACACTTTGCAAAGGATTGCTGAGGTCCTAGACAGACAGGCCCAGGGTGCGAACCGTCTGAGGGAGAATTATATCCTCCCTTACCACTTCCTTCTACGGCAGCCCCCGTAGCCTATGTCAGCAGTGACATGGAAAAACCCCCGCTGGGCGATTCCGCATATATTGAGAAACCAGTTAGTGTCCTAACTAGAACTCAAGTGACCCCTAAGTTGCTGAGACGCCGATTTAAAAAAAGAAAAAAAGAGAAAGAAACCTAAAGTTTTACCAACATGGAAGTTATTAACGTCTGTGCCGAGACAAATAAAACACAAGATTGCTGAGTTAAGGAACCTTAAAAAAAAATTCTGGAATTTCAGTTTGTGTGAAAGTGTGTGTTAAAGTGTGAAAGTTTTCCTGACTATAAATGTTTAAGAAGTTACAGTATTCCTTTTGTCTGAAAAGTCTGTCTTTAAAAGAAAGATTCTATTATGTGTGTTTTAGCTTCACCCACCTCTCTGTGTTAAAAGCATTTAAAACTTTTGTCTTGTCTTGGATTTTGGAAGTTTTAAGAATGTGTGAATAACATTGTGCATTGAAAAAGAAACTTTGAACTACAATTTAAGTTAAGCTGGTGTGTAAAAACTGAGGAGAACAACAAAAAGTTTGTTTAACAAAAGATTAAGTTTCAGTCTAAGATTTAACCTTGGGGTAGCGGTTGCTATGATGAAATTTCCAAGGCAGTTTGATTTGATTTGTTTAAATGTGAAAAACTAATTTTTCTCCAGTTGTATTCAATGTTTTTACAGTCATTTGGAAAGGCATCTGAAGAAAGAACAATAAGAAATATGATGTAATGTACTGTTTTCTGCAAGCATGTGCTATTTTGTTTTGTTTTATCTGTTCTGTTGTGTTTAGTTAAAGTGTGAAAACACAACTGTCTTTTTCGATCAGGAAAGTTTTTTTAAATTTACGTGAAGTGATGCAATTGTGTCTGCCTAACAATGTTTTGCTCCACCTTCTTAAAAACCTGCAAAGGAGTTAACCCTTTCCACTGACAGTTGTTGAAGTTCACCAAGCAACAACTTTAATATTGCTGAATAAAATGTAAAGATATTGGACATTATTAAATTTAAGTTTCTTAATTTTAAGTTAATATTTCCCCACAGTGACAGAAGGAAAATTATGATTTGATAAATTAACCCCTTGGGTTCTTAAGCAGGGCCACAATTCTCTTCTTTCATTTGTTGTATGGAAATTACCTTGTAAACTAATTGCAGCACTTCTGTCTCTAATGTTAAAACATTGTGTAAACCACCTAATCACTTGTTTCTAAAATTGGAAATGGAAGATAAATTGATAGGTTTTGTCAATGTTCAATTTCATTTCTATCAGTTCACCAGTACTGCTGTTTGGATTTTGGGATAATTTTGAAATGACAAAATGGACTCAGGCATTATATATTTGGTTACTTATGGGAAAATAAATGATCCTCTAAAAATAATGATATATAAAAAGTGATAGTAACTTGGACTAAGTGAGAACATTTGATCTATGTTTTCAATCTGAAATATTGTACTGGACAGTAAATTTTCTCTAGGGCTCATGAATGAGATATGAATGGTAATTAAAGGGAAGTGACTGAGGGTGTAAGATTGAAACAGGAGAATTACACTACTATGGGAATTTTCAAAACTTTCTAGTGAAAGTCAGGAAAGTGTAGCTAAGAATAGTAAATTGATAGCTTCCTCTTGGAGACATTTGTGTCCCTGCCTATAATGAACCTTTTAAGAAAACTGAATTTAATAGTCCGGCCACTACCCAAGACATCGGGACCATGCAGGGGAAGATGAGCAAAGATTTCCAGATGATTACAATCTTTTGATAAGATACCTGAAAGCCCGAGAATGGCTTGTATTGGAGGACACGTGTGGCACGATATTGAGATACTGATATGAGTGTGCAAATGTGATTTGTTACGTATGAAGCAATTACCATCCGGGAATGTATGGCGAATCTGCACTGAAGAATGGATCTCAGACATTCTCAGTTACTTGACAACAGCACGACATGAAATGGTTAATGTGGCTCAGGAGAGAGACAACTTTTAAAGCATTGACACATACTCCATCGAGAAACTATCTAATTGATGAAACAATCAGAATAGAGTTAAACACACTGGTACCTGTTAGAGGGATTGAAATTGAAGTTGAAGAATTTGGATTGGGACAATTGAGGCTAAGAAGAAATCATATTAGCAAGAATTATCCACAAGATGGATATGAATGAAAGAGATCTGGAGAATCTTTTAAGTCCATGATTTGTTGATTAGATGTTAAACTGTAATGTCACGTGAAATGATTGCAAGACTGAATTTAACTTGTAACTATAATAATTGTGTTTTGTAGGTAACAGAGCGTGAGAAAAACCAGTACGAATCCAGTATGAGGTGGTTTTGGTGGTGCCTCCTGTGTCACTACTACCGCAACTACCATGCTTTACGGAACTAACAGGACCTGTCCCACCAACCAACACGTTTTTAAGTATGAGCTGCACAATTATGTGGCACAATTCGGATATGACATTCCCCTGTTGTTTGAGGGTTTCAGTGAGCTCGTGATGTGACTGAACTCCTCCCTAAAGCATTTTAATGTTTTGGAGCAAGACAACTCGAGAATAGGTATTGAAATTGATAGCATAAGAGACAACTCACACTGGTGGGATATTGGGCTTAATACATCAGCACGTCCTTAGGTTCGTATTATTTCACACGTTCTGGTAGTTCTCCAACTTGTAATGATAGTGTATTTGATATATGTAATCCATGTAGTAAGACTTTGAACTATGTAAGATCAGAAGTTTGATTAAGATTTACCCAGTTAAACACAAATGCCACAAGGTAGGGTGTCAAAAATTGTTAGGACTAATAATACAATATAAGGAGGGACATAGAAATTCCTCCTTGGATTAGGATAATTTCCCATGTATTGGTCATAACCCAACTCGTAGTACTGATATGCTTACTAGTTTACACCTGCCACCTGACGTACAACACCCGATCGCGTTTAAATATAATCACAGCCCAGAATAGCTTAGAGTTACATAAACATAAACAAACCCATAGGTAAGATTTTAGTTTTGAGGGGTCGGCAAAATGCCTCGTCCTCAAGGTAGGGATCTGTAGGATAGAGTGTACCTGTAGGATTTAGTAAACATCCTTAAGATTTTGTAACCATTATTAAATAACTGTAATATGTGAAATTGTATGTTAAAAACCTAAAAAGCCTGTATAAAATGGCGAATGGCTGGGAAGCAAAGCATGATGGTAAAATTAAGCCAACATTACGCTAACTGCGCGAATCGTGCTGAGGTCGTGTAGATTATATTAAAAACAAAAAGCCAGTGAAGGACAAAACATTAATTAAGCCTCAAAGTAAGATCGAGGGTTTTCAATACCCAACATCCCTTATCGCTGAAGCCTCAGACCAGTCTAGATAATGGGCTATGGGAAAGGCAAAAGACCTCTGTCGTAATTCATGGGAAGTCTGGCTATGTAAAAGCTCACATAGTAAAGCTCACAGCAGAAAAGGGGAGGGAATCATAGACCGTACTTGTGAAGGTCAGAATGGTGAGATAGCCCAAGCAGCTGCAGGTTGCTATGTATTTTGAAGGGAAAATAAAGGTATAAAGGAACAGCTATTGAACACAGGGAGAATGTGCAAACTCCACACAGACAGTCGCCCGAGGCCAGATTCGAACCCGGGTCTCTGGCGCTGTGAGGCAACAGTGCTAACCACTATGCCACCGTGCTGCTTGTTCCGTATTCTCATCAGTCTCCTCCAATGCAGTCACAATGCTCTCTGTACCAATCTTCTCCTCCTCCACCACATCAAAGAATGGTAAATATAACGGTATGCTCATAGGTACAGCCATGCTCTCGTCTCGGCAGGTTAGACCCCTTTAAATCCCTCCCAACAAAAACCATCAGCTTCAGCCCTCAGAAAATCAATAGACTAAAATGCACTAATTTGAAAAATAGCAGAACTCGGCAATATATTATAACTCCTCGCTATCCAATTATACCAAATCTCACCTCACTGAAGTTTGAATCGAACACCAGAATGTTTAATCCTCTGACAGTACAAGCAGGTAGATGAGTGAGTAGGCTATCAATTTTTACTGAGCTGCAGGTTTCTCCAGATCTGTTGGTGCAATTGACTGCACATATGTGCCCAGTGTCAACCCTCACCATTTCATCAACCGTAATAGATTTCATTCCTTGAATGTCCAACTTGTGAGTGATCCATCTCTTGTCATTGCACCTTAATCATCAAGGCTCACTGATCTCCTGTTCCCACCATCTATTTTCAGTTCCTCCATTTACATTAACAAATACGATAGTCTGAAAAAATGGATGCACCAATAATTGTTACCACCATCACTTCCAGTTTATATTAAGCTCATAAAATACCGAGAAAATAATAAAATTCAACATATCTTAATGGTTCTGGAACAATATGGTGAAACAACAACTAAATCACCCCTCTGCTTACGACTTCTGAGTTTATAGACTCTGTTTTGCCCTATTCTCATATTTCATCAAAATGTCACCTCAGGATCTGGGGACTGTGATGAGCCATTTTGATTGCAAGTGGTCCTCTTCTCAGGGTTGTTGTGTCCTGGGATTTTGGGATGGATTTGCGACAGGCTGTGTCTCTGGCCTTGGCTCCTTAACAACCTGCGTCTGCACACCTACTCCCACTTGTGAAGGCATCTGCAGATCCTTTGATCTCTTGCAAATGTATTGTAAGTGGGGGTAGAATTGTGATGCTCATTGATCTGTGGTCGAACAGATCTAATGGAGTCACTTACTTCCCTTAACCCCTGAGAGAGTGTGGACCTAATATTCTCCAAGACCACAGAGATCCTGTCCTTGAGAAATTGGATTCTGGCACTCTTCAATCTCCCCATTTGATCCCTCAAGGCCTGCAAGCCATCACTAGATGCTTCCATGTGAGAGGTACTCAGTGGCTGGAGACCTCCCTGTAATGGGGAAAGGATACAAATGTTTCTATAGCTTCCACTGGCTCTATAAGATGCACTGCATTGTTGAGAATCCCCCTGCTGATGGTGGCACAAATGTCAGAACTGGCTTCAGCCACAACTTCAGCCATGAGCTGCACCTGTTGTGAGATGGAACATGAAGCTTCCATATGTGTGTGATTCTCTGCTAGCATTCTCTTTATACAAGGTCCCCTGAGATCATTGTCCAGGCTCCAGAGCCAGGGGTGGACTGTACCCAGACATCTACTAGGAGCAGCAGGATTCTCTTCCCATTCTTTTCTTCTGTGACTCACCCAGTGACAATTCTTCATCTGAACTATCTAACTCGCTCTTAGTGTGTCCCTCTGGGCTGCTGAATGCTAGGGAATGGGGTTTTGACATATTGGGGACATTTCATGGGTTGCTGTCCACTTCTGAGGTTCTAGGTAGCTGGACCTCTCGGACTTCTTGCACTCTTTGAGCTTGTGTTCCTTCTGCAGAGATGAAAATAATCACATTAAGGTTATTGCCTCCATCTCTTCAATCCACCTTTTTGTGTTTCCAAACACCGATTGCAAGATATGTGACACACATGAAGTTGCTTTCATTGCAACAAATCTGTCCATTCAGAAAGGGGCCGACTGCAACTGCAGACACTCCAACGTCATCATTCCTCATTTCCTGAGCTGAACTGGTGCCCAGGATCGCCACAGCCTCTTCCTCATGGGGTGTTAGTGAACAGATGTGCACTGGTCCCCTGCCTGTCATGGACATTGTGGACAATCTTCTCCTGCATGAGGGGGGTTCAGTTGCAGTGCTGCATTACATTCTTCTACCTTTCCTTTTCCAGTTCTGTAATCTTTCACCTTTTGAAATGGAAAAATGGCAACTGTATGAGAACATTGAAATGATAGTTGATAGATGAAAAATGCATGCATTTATATATATGAGGGGTACTTGGAGGGATTCAGGTGATAGAGTAACTGTTCATTTCTTTCTCACAATTACATCCAGAAGGTAGTGCTTGAACACTTCTGGCATGCAGTACACACTTGCTCCTGCTACCAATTGGCGTTGAAGACCGCCTATTTCCACCTCCGTAACATCAGCAGGTCTCCGCCCTTGTCTCAGCTCATCCGCTGCTGAAACCCTCATCCATGCCTTTGTTACCTCTAGACTTGACTATTCCAATGCACTCCTGGCTGGCCTCCCATATTGTACCTTACATAAACTTGAGGTCATCCAAAACTCAGCTGCCCGTGTCCTAACTCGCACCAAGTCCCGTTCACCCATCACCCCTGTGCTCGCTGACCTATATTGGCTCCTGGTTAAGCAATGCCTTGATTTCAAAATTCTCATCTTGTTTTCAAATCCCTCCATGGCTTCTTCCCCTCCCTATCTCTGTAATCTCCTTCAGCCCCACAACCCACGAGATACCTGCGCTCCTCTAATTCTGCCTTCTTGAGCATCCCTGATTATAATCGCTCAACCATTGGTGACCGTGCCTTCTGTTGCCTAGGCCCTAAGCTCTGGAATTCCCTCCCTAAAGCTCTTCGCCTCTCTACATCGTTCCTCCTTTAAGACGCTTCTTAAAACCTACCTCTTTGACCAAGCTTTTGGTCACCTGCCCTAATATCACCTTATGTGGCTCAGTGTCAAATTTTTTGCCTTATAATACTCCTGTGAAGCGCCTTGGAACTACGTTAAAGGTGCTATTGTGGTGGAGCCACTAAGGGACTCAGACCAACTGTATATAATTCCCTTTAACAATATGTTAGCTACCGCCTGAGTCTGTATTTTTGTTTTTACTGTTTGCATGTACAGAGCGCGGTCCCTTTAAGAGCACGGGCAAACATGATGACATCACATCATTCATCACGTGATCCCCACCGGCGGGAAAAACGTGATGACGTCATGACGCCAACCACGGGACCGCCCTAGCAGTCCTCGTGGAGCCTCTGAACTGACTAGACCTGTATACGTAGTTCTCTTGCATTTTGTTGTTAAACTCTGTTAGTTTTTCATTAAACATCGTTTGTTTGATCGCCTGAGTTGACCTCAGTCTCTTGATAGGAACTAGACATTCCTACATTGGTGACCCCGACTTTTGCGAACGTTTTTCGCAGAAGGAGCGAAGCATGGAAACAAACGCCATTGCATTGAAGCTACTGCAATTCTGGGAACAACAAGCGGCCTTGTGGTTCATCCAGGTCAAAGCCCACTTCGCACTACGAAACATCGTTGCGGATCAGACCCGTTACTTTTACGTGGTCTCCGCGCTTGACAGCTCCAGCGCCTCGCGGATCGTCAGCCTGCTCGAAAACCCCCCGGACGACGGCAAGTATGAAACGATCAAGGCGCGGTTGCTGCAGGTCTTCGGGCTCATGAAGTTGGAACGCGCCCGCCGACTGCTCGCTATGCCTGGCCTCGGGGAATCCAAGCTGTCGGAACTCATGAGCCAAATGCTCATGCTCCTTGGCTCCGAACCGCAATGCTTCCTCTTCAGGGAGCGATTCCTCAGTCAGCTACCGGAGCAGGTACAGGCTGCCCAGGCCCGGTCCGAAGTCACAGACTGCGCTGAGCTTGCAGCCAAAGCGGATAACATTTTCGTGGTGATGCAGCAGTACTGCGCTGCCATGAGGTGACCATCCCCCACGGACGCTGCTCCAGCCCCTCAACCTGCGGGGCTGTGCTTCTACCACGCGCGGTTTGGCGCGAAAGTCCGATATTGCCGCCCTCTCTGCAACTTCGCTCCCAAAAAAAAAAGTCTTCAACTGCAACCCCGGCGACAGACGAGCGGGTCTGACGGGTGCCCCGCGGCTGCGATGGCAATCGGAAATTCTGGCAAGCTGTTGTTCATCACCGATTCCATCTCTGGTCGACGATTCCTATGCGACACCAGTGCACAGTGCAGCATTATTCCCGCGTTAACTATGGATGTTCAATCTGGGAGGCACGGTATCTCACTCGAAGTGACTAATGGCGGTGCAATCTGGACCTTCGGCAAACGGCGGGTCCAGGTGTGTTTCGGCGGCCAGCGATTTGTTTGGGAATTTATTACGACCAGGGTTTCACAAGCCATCCTCGGCGCGGATTTCCTGTACGCCAACGGCCTCCTGGTCGATGTGTGGAACCGGTGGCTGGTCAACACAGCCACGTTTCACTCCATTCCCTGTCACCGGGGCAACACCATGTCGCGCACCGTCTCCTGCGCTTTCCCAACTCCGGACGAGTTCACTCGCCTGCTCGGAGAATTTCCGGACCTGACCCGGCCTACGTTCTCCTCTACGGCCATGAAGCATGGTGTGGAACACCACATCACTACCACCGGCCCCCCGGTCCACGCGCGGGCCCGGCGCCTCGAACCCAGCAAACTGGCGGTCGCGAAGGCGGTGTTCGCTACGATGGAACGCCTGGGAATAATTCGCCGGTCCAATAGTCCCTGGTCTTCACCTCTCCACATTGTACCGAAACCTGGTGGTGGATGACGGCCATACAGCGACTATCGACGGCTTAACGACGCTACCACTCCTGATCGATACCCGATCCCCCACAGTCAGGATTTCTCTGCCCATTTGGCTGGGAACACCGTGTTTTCAAAGGTGGATCTGGCCCGAGGATACCACCAGGTCCCGGTACACCCGCAGGATGTGCAGAAGACTGCAGTCATCACCCCATTCGGCCTGTTTGAATTCCTGCGGATGCCCTTTGGTTTGAAGAACGCTGCCCAGGCCTTCCAGCGTCTCATGGACTCTGTGCTGCGGGACCTCAAATTCATTTTCTTCTATTTAGACGACATCCTCATGGCCAGTCGGAACAAGGAGGAACACATTGCACACCTGCGCACTCTCTTTCGTCGCCTCAGCCAACACGGCCTGATTCTCAACCTGGCCAAGTGTCAGTTTGGTCTACCGCACATCGATTTCCTGGGGCATCGCATTACACCGGAGGGAGCAGTGCCTTTACAAGCAAAGGTAGCGGCGGTGACATCCTTTCCGCGCCCACAGACCATCAAAGCCCTGCAGGAGTTCCTCGGGATGGTAAATTTTTATCACCGTTTCGTGCCCAAGGCAGCTCTGCTCATGTAGCCCCTGTACAAGGCACTCAAGGGCAAGTCTGCCAAGGATCCGGTTTGCTGGACGATCGACATAGACCGGGCGTTCGTGGACATGAAAGGTGCCCTCGCCAACGCGACCATGCTGGCGCACCCGCTGCCAGGTGCCACCATCACCCTCACCACCGACGCGTCAGATTACGCCATCGGCGCAGTGCAAGAACAGTGGGTAAATGGTACGTGGCAACCGCTGGCATTCTTCAGCCGTCAACTACGGTGCAACGAGCGAAAATACAGTACTTTTGACCGGGAGTTGCTAGCTCATTTCCTGGCCATCCGCCATTTCCGGTTCTTGCTAGAAGGACGTCCCTTCACTGCTTTCGTTGACCATAAACCCCTGACGTTCTCCATGGCCAAGACCGCCGAACCATGGTCAACCCAACAACAACGTCACCTTACGTTTATTTCGGAGTTCATCACTGACATTCAGCACGTGGCCGGTAAGGACAACCTGGTGGCAGATTGCCTCTCCCATGCGACCGTTCATGCAGTCCAGCTCAGCATCGACTATGCCCTCATGGCTGCAGATCAAGCCTTGGATCAGAGGTGCAAGATTACTGGACCAGCCCCTCCAGCCTCCAAGCGGCCGACGTCCAATTCCATGCCGCGGGCACCACACTACTTGGCGACGTCTCCGTAGGAGATCCTTGCCCTATCGTGCCGGTCGCCTGGTGCCGAAAAGTCTTTGATGCCATACATGGGTTGTCACACCCTGGCATGAAGGCCTCGCAATGGCTGATGTCGTCCAAACTCGTGTGGCGGGGCATGCACATGGATGTCCGCGACTGGGCCAACACCTGCGTGGTCTGCCAAAAGGCCAAGGTGCAGCGTCGCGTCAAGGCTCCATTGGCCACCTTCGTTGTTCCGGAACGTAGGTTCGATCACGTGCATGTGGACCTGGTGGGGCCACTTCCACCTTCACACGGGTTTACTCATCTTCTTATGATGGTGGACCGCACCACTAGATGGCCAGAGGCAGTTCCTTTGTCATACACCACTTCCGCGGACGTAGCCAGGGCATTCATCTCCTCTTGGGTCACCCGTTTCGGGGTACCGGTGGACATCTCTTCCGATCGTGGGCCGCAGTTTTCCTCTGAGCTCTGGAATGCAGTGGCTCAAGGGCTCAGCATCAAGTTACATCGCACCACGGCCTACCACCCACAGGCGAACGGCCTGTGCGAGCGATTTCACAGGTCGCTCAAAGCCGCACTGAGGGCCAGCCTCCAAGGCGCTGGTTGGATGGAGAGGTTACCATGGGTCATGTTGGGTCTTCGCACGGCACCCAAGGAAGATCTTCGCTCGTCCTCGGCAGAGCTCGTCTATGGCCAGCCGCTCCGTGTGCCAGGAGATTTCCTTCCGACTCCAGCAGAGTCATGGTCCGCATCCAAGCAACTCATCAGCCACCAGGAGGCAGCCAGGTGTTTTGCACCAGTACTAATGTCACATCACGGCTTTCAAAGCTCCCACGTCCCAGCAGAGCTGAAGAACTCCGAATTTGTGTGCTTCCGCCATGACACTCATCGGGATCTGCTCAAGGCCCCTTTCACTGGTCCTTTTCGCGTGCTAGAGCCGGGAGACAAAACTTTCTCGTTGGACATCGGGGGTAAATCGGACCACATTTCGGTTGACCGGTTGAAGCCGGCTCACTTGGACCTTGACCGCCCGGTTGAGACCGCACAGCCGCCAAAACGTGGCCGACCACCCACAGTCACTGTGCCAGGTCAAGCGCAACCGCCCGCCAACCCGCCCGCCGTCCAACAGCTTCCACTTCAAACGTACAGAAGTCGCTCTGACAGGCTTGTCAGGCCTCCTCGCCGTTTCACTTTTTCTGTTAAAGACAATTCTGGGGGGGCGCATGTGGCGGAGCCACTAAGGTACTCAGACCAACTGTATATAATTCCCTTTAACAATATGTTAGCTACAGCCTGAGTCTGTATTTTTGTTTTTACTGTTTGCATGTACAGAGCGCGGTCCCTTTAAGAGCACGGGCAAACATGATGACATCACGTCGTTCATCACGTGATCCCCACCGGCGGGAAAAACGTGATGACGTCATGACGCCAACCACGGGACCGCCCTAGCAGTCCTCGTGGAGCCTCCGAACTGACTAGACCTGTATACGTAGTTCTCTTGCATTTTGTTGTTAAACTCTGTTAGTTTTTCATTAAACATCGTTTGTTTGATCGCCTGAGTTGACCTCAGTCTCTTGATAGGAACTAGACATTCCTACACTATATAAATACAAGTTGTTGTTGTTGTTGAAGTTGGTCATTGAACTTCTTTCTGCATTGCAGGGTGTCTTGGCGGTCAGTGAGGTTCCACGAACAGGTACTTCTAGATTGTTCTTATAGTACAGTTTGCAGATTTTATCCTGTTAACACCAAAAAAATGCATCACTTCTCAGTCTTATCTAACTTAAAAGACACTATCTACGAATTACTATCTGTGAAATTCGATCTCTTTTCCTGCCATACCCAGTTCAGGAATGCGAACACTCTCCTTTAAGTGCTGGCTTCCTTCAAATGGCGTCACACTTTGCCTTCTTCCACCCCTCCCTCTTCCGAGTTTTCAGGGCCTCCATGGGCTCTTCTACCCTACTGTTTGCGGGACTCCGAGTCCTGACCATGATCTGCCCAGCATTATTCAAATGAGCTGACTTTTCGATGGGCTCAGCTTCCTTGACAATGGGCGCACTTAAATCCTGCCTCGTCTCACTTCCTGTGGGAGATTGCAGGATCTGAAATTTTGGGGCCACTGTTTTTATTGTCCTGGGAGACTCCTGCTAGTTCATTCCCACAAAATGGAGGGAGGGGAGGAGAGAGAAAGGGGGGAAAAGAAAAAACAAGAATAGTTCAAATGATTTGTCTCCACTATTGTTGCCTGAGAAACTGGACTGTATGCTGGTGATTTTAAAAGTGTCTTAACCATTCAGTGGAATGCAAGATCTTAATGCAATTAGGTTTATTGCTTGGCTTTTATAGTAGGAATTATTCATGTTAAAAAAGCCACAGCATAAAAAAAAATTCTGATTTAATGGTGGATAATGTAGCTGAAAAACTGTGTGCTGAATTTTCAACAAAAACTGACCTAATGAGTCACTTAGAAATATCAAACAACTGGCAGCAAAGATTAACATTTGGCTACAAGGAAAAGCACCCTATGGTTAGCACTAAAAACTGCATGCTTCACAGGAACGTTTAATAATCTTATTCATCTGGCACAAAAATGACGCATTAATGAAAATCTTCTTACCACAAACATCTACTTACGGCAAGCATGAGCAGTTTCATGAATGTTTGAAGTACTTCAGATAAAAGAGCTGCAATGTTTGGAATAAGGTCTTTTTGAACCGCCAGAGAAACAGCAGTTTCACCAGCAGAGGTTTTCTGCTCTTCCTTTTTGTGCGGTTTTGCTGAATTCAGTTTGACAGAATCAAAATACATTTGGGGAGGAATTCGCTGGAGCACTACTTTTAGTGGCCTGATAAAGTTAGCGCCCCTGTGCCGTAAATTCAGTGGTAGCACCTCAATCAGGAGGCGGGGCGCTACTGGAAGCGCTCCCCCTCCTTCCTGGGGCGTTACCGGTGAATTTCGTGGCGCTACATGCAACAGCACCTCGTGCATCGGCACATAGCGCCGCGTTATTGCAGGCTTCCCTGGACCACCGGGGAGCGGGGTGTCGGGAAAACAGCCCGGCACTCAAGAGGAGCGACGGGCTGACTGATTGCGGCTGGCACCCTGAATAAAAAAGGGGCAGGTGCTGGCAGTTGGCCCAAAAATAAATGGCCGCCCGGCACTTGCCCTTTAACTTGCTTCGCCACGGCTGCAAAAACGCCACCCTGACCCTGTCGAACATATCGTCTGGCAATAGGTCAGGGGGCGCAACCGAAGTTTGCAGCTGGGGAGTGAGTGGGGTGCTGCGCACAGCAATGACGTCATCGCTGGCGGCGCAGCGCCACAGGGCGCTACCGACTACCGCCGCCACTAACCTCCTGCTGAATTTCGCGGGAGGTGTTAGTGGTGCCGCGCCCGGGCGCTAGGGCCTTTGCACCCTGTTAGCACCCCCTGGGGGTGCAAGCGAGAGGCACAAAGCAACCCAATTGTCTTATATCAGGATGTTTCTCAATGCAGGTGATACTCTTACAAATCTCATTATTCATTATGCACACTGCCATATTCAATGGAGAAAATTGTTATTAATATTTTATTTATTGTTATTTATATTTATTTGGACTTTCTTAAATGATATTGGGGCAAAATTTCTTTGGTCATTCTGGTGGACTTCCGCTATAACCCTAATGATGGGCCAGCGAAATGGCTCATTAATAGGCTGGGACCCAGATTTGAGATTTCCCCTTTGGCCTTGTAAGAAGCCTTGTAAGGCTGCTGTCGTGGATAGGGTAGTGCTGTGGGCAGGGACCCCTAAAGGACCAATGTACTGGTCGTGCCAGATGTGCTCCTATCTAGTTATCCAGCAAGTTAAACACTTATTCAAAATAATTCTTCGTGAAGCCGTTTGCTGTTTGAAGCCTTTACTTGAATAATTTTTTGTGAAACTGTAAACAAAGGCAAAGTATGTTTTGTACATAAACTGACTACTATACATTCGATATTACATAAGATATAACATATTTACAACAGTAGAATAGACTAATTGTATAACTAACTAACATTTGGACTAACTTCTGTAACTATCAACTATTAACCTTTTATAAACATAATGTTATCAAAATACTACTCTGACAATGTTGCTATTATGCTAACAAACAAAGATACTCACAGATATTGCGCTTGGCCTAACATATGAAATCAGATTACATTGGATTGTGAATCCCTTATGGAATCCTCCATTACTGCCAGGTTCTTCCTGGACTTCCAATTCCTGGGATTCTACTTCCTGGGTTACACAGGAAGAAAGGTACGAAGGTCAAATGACCTCTCACAGGAAGAAAGGAACAAAGGTCAAATGACCTCACACAGGAAGAAAGGAACAAAGGTCAAATGACCTCACACAGGAAGAAAGGAACAAAGGTCAAATGACCTCTGTTTCATACAAACACACTGCTAACACAATAACCACCACCAGAGGGTGCTACTGCATGTAAAAATGTCCAGAATGTAACATAATGTCCAGAACACTCCCCGTCTGGGGTCATTAACGACTCCACATAGTCTGAACTCTACTTGTCACTGGAGTCCTCTGGCGACAAAAGAAGAACCACCTCGGAGACAGTCCGTCGGTTTCGATGATATGATGCAGCTTCCGTAGACTGCTGTGAGAGGGTAGGTTGCGTTCAGCTATGTACAGTCCGAATCTGGGTATGGTGAGGTCTGGCTGGGGCGCCAACTTGCCTCTATCAAAGACGAAGCCGATTTTGCTTTGTCCTTCTTGAGTGGTGACCTTCAGATAAGCCACACTTGCAATGGCCTTAGCAGATGCGTCTGCAAAGACACAAAGCTCTTTGAATTGGGCATTTAAGGGAGAGAAAGACGAATAGCAGCGAGGTATTCAGATCTCCTGTAAGTCTTGGAGTGAGTCTCTCCATCTGTCCCACTCTGCTTCCATCTCTTCAGGGAGAGGTGAATCCCACTCTTCAGCGCGTGTGGAGAGTTCCCTGAGGAACAGCCTGCCTTGTATGGTGACAGGGGCTAAGAAGCCGAGAGGGTCGTATAGGCTATTGACTGTAGAGAGCACTCATCTATGTGTGAAGGGTTTCTTGACGTCTAAGACTTGGAACGTGAATGTGTCTGTTGCTATGTTCCACGACACCCCTAGGCTACGCTGTAAGGAGAGGTCATCTGTGAAGAGGTCTAGGTCTTTGATGTCCTTAGCACGATCTTCAGGGGGGAATGCCTCCATCACTGCTGGTCTGCTGGAGGCTATCTTATGCAGCCTGAGGTTGGATAGTGCAAGTAGTTCCTGGGCTCGTCCGAGGGTACTGATGGCCTCTGCTTCGGTCAGGAATGACTTCAGTGCGTCATCGACATAGAACTCTCGTTCGATGAACCCTCTCACATCACTGCCAAAGTCGTCGTCTTCTTCCTTGGCAGCCCTCCTTAGTCCGTATATGGCGACAGCAGGGGATGGGCTATTCCCAAAGACATGGACACGCATTCTGTAGTCCACAATGTCTCTATTGGGGTCATTGTCCTGATACCACAGGAAGCGGAGGAAGTCTCTGTGGTCTTCTCTCACCATGAAGCAATGAAACATGTGCTGGATATCGGCAGTGATGGCGACGGGCTCTTTCCTGAATCTCATGAGCACTCCCAAGAGGCTGTTGTTAAGATCGGGCCCTGTGAGGAGTACGTCATTGAGAGAGATTCCCTGATATGGTGCACTGGAGTCAAACACCACGCGGATCTGTTCCGGCTTTTTGAGGTGGTAGACTCCGAAGGAAGGGAGGTACCAACACTCTTGGCCTTCCTGGAGTGGAGGAGCTATCTCTGCATGATCGTTGACAAGCATTTTCTTGACAAATTCTAGGAAGTGTGCTTTCATCTTTTCAGATTCCTGGTGATGTCCTACAGGGGACACATTAATGAGGCATATCTTGGAGCATGCTCTTGCGCTCACTCCTTCTCCACACACCTCGGTGCACTTGGATGTAATCTCCGGACCGGCAGCTCCCTCTCTCTCCCCGCCGTGCTCTGAAGCGGGAGGCGGCGTCTCTGACTTCCAAGGAGCTGGGCCTGGGTGTAGTGCTGAAACGTGCCGATCACTTTCACATTCAGTGCATTTTGCATCTACCTTGCAGTTCTTGGCGAGATGGCTCGTGGAAGAGCAGCACTTGAAACATATAGAGTTCTCTTTAAGATATTGTATCCGATCTTCCAGGGACATCTCCCTGAAGTCTCTGCACTTCTTTAAAGGATGGGGCTTGTTGTGGATTGGGCATTGTTTGCTCATATCCTCAGGTTTCTTCTGAATCTTTGTGTGCTCAGTTGAGGACACTTGCATTTTGTGGACAGATATTGGTGTCTTTCCATGTCTGTCGAACTTGTCTCTTCTGGCAAGTGCTGGGTGGGCGGAGAAGAAGTTGAAGCTGGGGTCGTTCCTGGCTTTGGCTTCTTTACCGATGAATTTAACGAACGCAGAGAATGGTGGGAATGCCACGTTGTGCTTTAGCTTGAACTTTGATCCAAACATTATCCACTTCTCCTGCAGGTTAAATGGAAGCTTCTCAATGATGGGACTTACCCCTCTGGAAGTGTCTAAGTACGATAGACCGGGTAGGTAGCCGTCCTGCTTTGCGGCTTCGAGTTCCGACAGCAGATCTCCAAGGTCGCGTAGCTTCTGGGGTTCCTTACTCGTCAACCTCGGAAAGTTCTCCAACCTGTCAAAGAGAGCCCTTTCAATGGCTTCGGGCGAGCCGTAGCTTTCTTCCAGCCTCGCCCAAGCCTTCTCCAACCCCTCTGGCAGCTGTCCCACATTGGCCGCTTTTATCCTGCAGGCCTGTCCGGCGGACTCTGGGCCAAGCCATTTGATAAGGAGGCCGAGCTCTTCTCCTGCCGACAGGTCTAAGCCCGATATGGCATCATGGAAGCAGGACTTCCAAGCCCGATAATTCTCCGGCCTGTCATCAAACTTGATTAACCCCGAAGTCACCAGCTGGGTGCGTGCAAGGTATTTGGCAAGGCCGTAGGTGCTGGGACCTATGCCAGTGTTGCCTTGGCTAGGGGCTCTGTTGGGGGTCTCAAGGAACCGAGAGGGGATTTGCCTCTGACTTTCTCTATTCGGCATCCTATTCCTCTGCACCGTGTCTTCCGTTCTGCTGGGGGAGACTCTGCGGCTTGAGGCACGCCATCTGCTTTGACCTTGGTTGGCAACTTGTGGCATGTTATACAAAGTGCTTGCGTCTGTAGAGATATGCGGGCCTTCATCCCTTTCTCCTGTAAACTGTATGTCGGCATGGTCGCTCACGTAATCTATGGTGCGCTGTCGTGGACTCTGCCATGGAATGGGAATTAAAGGTTTGTAAGCTGTCTCGGGAACAGCTCCCTCCAAAATTGCCTCGAATACTTGTGTCTCGGCTAATGCAGCATCTATCTCTTTTTGTTGCTGCAGAGCGTCTAATGTGGCTTGGAGACGGGCCTGTTCAGCTTGGTGTTCAACTTGGAGTCGGGCCTGTTCTGCTTGGAGTCGGGCCTGTTCAGCTTGGAGTCGGGCCTGTTCAGCTTGGGGTTCAGCTTGGAGACGGGCCTGTTTTACTTTTATTTCTATTTCACTGTTCGCATGCGCAGCTCTGGCTTGAGCTGCCACTAGCTTAGCCTATGCTCTGGCGATAGTCACGCTTATTCTAGAACCACCTGATGACTGTGAACCAGCTTGCGATCTGACGTAACTGGAGCTTATAGACCGATTGTCACCTTCTACAGTTTCGTCTGCCCGTTTAAGGTCTTCTACTCGCTGCAAAGCACTTTCGTTATTATCTTCTGACATGTTGATGTGAGGTAGATGTGCTCTACGAGGTTAAGGCTTACACTGGGTTCCTCCTGCTCCACTCTTCACAGCTAGCCGTATTGCTATCTTTTCACTGATATCTTTTCACTGATATCTTTTCACTGATATCTTTTCACTGATATCTTTTCACTGTACTGGCCGCGCTAGACGTGCTCCTATCTAGTTATCCAGCAAGTTAAACACTAATTCAAAATAATCCTTCATGAAGCTGTTTGCTGTTTGAAGCCTTTACTTGAACAATTTTTTGTGAAACTGTAAACAAAGACAAAGTATGTTTTGTACATAAACTGAGTACTATACATTCAATATTACATAAGATATAACTTATTTACAACAGTAGAATAGACTAATTGTATAACTAACTAACATTTGGACTAACTTCTGTAACTATCAAATATTAACCTTTTATAAACATAATGTTATCAAAATACTACTCTGACAACGTTGCTATTATGCTAACAAACAAAGATACTCACAGATATTGCGCTTGGCCTAACATATGAAATCAGATTACATTGGATTGTGAATCCCTTATGGAATCCTCCATTACTGCCAGGTTCTTCCTGGAATTCTACTTCCTGGGATTCTATTTCCTGGGTTACACAGGAAGAAAGGTACGAAGGTCAAATGACCTCTCACAGGAAGAAAGGAACAAAGGTCAAATGACCTCACACAGGAAGAAAGGAACAAAGGTCAAATGACGGAACAAAGGTCAAATGACCTCACACAGGAAGAAAGGAACAAAGGTCAAATGACCTCTTTCATACAAACACACTGCTAACACAATAACCACCACCAGAGGGTGCTACTACATGTAAAACTGTCCAGAATGTCTCATAATGTCCAGAACAACCAAAAATCCATGGGCCGTAATCCCAGAACAACCACTACTCTGTCTCCTTCCACCCCCTTCCTAAGGAAAGTTTTATTTAAAAAAATTTCTTCGGGGGTCCAGGTTACTACCCTAGGCTGGACCACCCTGGTAGGGTCCACTTGTGCCCTTCTAGAGGCCGGTACACCTTATCTCACCAACCCCCACACCCCCTCCCACTGGAATGGCCAAGGGAATTCAGTCCCATTTGTTTTGAAAGAATATTTGTGCTAAAATGTGGCACAACAACAACAATTTGTATATATATCTAGAGCCTTTAATATAGTAAAATGTCCCAAGGCGCTTCTCAGGAGTGTTATCAAACAAACTTTGACACTGAGCCCCGTAAGAAAATATTAGGGCAGCTGACCAAAAGCTTGGTCAAAGAGGTAGGTTTTAAGGAGCGTATTAAAGGAGGAAAGAGAGGTAAAGAGCCGGAGAGGTTTAGGGAGGGAATTCCAGGGTTTATGGCCTTGGCAGCTTAAGGCACGGCCACCAATGGTGGAGCAATTAAAATCGGGGAGGCTCAAGAGGCCAGAATTAGAGGAGCGCAGATATCACAGAGGGCTGTGGGGCTGGAGGAGATTACAGAGATAGGGAGGGGTGAGGTCATTGAGCAATTTGAAAAGAAGGATGAGAGTTTTAAAATTGAGATGTGCTTAACCGAGAGCCAATGTAGGTCAGCGAGCACGGGGGTGATGGGTGAACGGGTCTTGTTGCGAGTTAGGACATGGGCAGCCAAGTTTTGGATGACGTCAATAATATGGAGGGTAAAATGTGGGAGGGTGGCCAGGAGGGTACTGGAATAGTCAAGTCTAGAGGTAACAACGTGTAAGAATAAGCCATTTGCTGTAAGAATTTGCTATAACTTGACCAAACTTAAAAGTTGACCAAATTTAATATCCCAGCATGCTTCGAGAGGCTGAGAGGTTGGTTCCTGTGAGAACTTTGTACGAAAGCTGTTATTCAGATATGGAAGGGACAGGCCCTGAGCAGGAACAAACAGTTGGACGTTGCAAAGACAGGAACATCTTCAGTCAAATGGTGTGAAGGGCCTTGGGGCCCACTGATAAGAAGAAGAAAACAACTGCTGACCATTTGTCACACAGTTTGAGACATGTACGCATTGAGGAGCCTGCCCAGTTTTTTGGGTATAAGAGATGCTGTTTTAAGACACTCGGGGCTGCTGCAGTCGGGGGACAACTTGGTCAGTTGCCAGTTAAAGTTGTGCATCCAGCCATCACCGAACTGACCACTCGCTGGTATTAGTACGTATGTAGTGTTGACTTATAATCATTTGAGCTTAAAGTAAGGGAATAAACCTATGTATGCTTAGATATAATCGGGAGTATTACATGCAACAGTTTTGTGTGAGCTTACTTGTAACCTGTTGCTGATTTTAAGTAACTATTTTTGCTTGATCTTAAAGTAAGGGAATAAACCAGTGTATGCTTAGATATAATCAGGAGTATTATATGCAACAGTTTTGTGTGAGCTTACTTGTAACCTGTTGCTGATTTTAAGTCAAAAGAAAGTTATTCATTCTCAAATCCTTGTGTTTTGTGTTGTCTGTTCCATGGGTCTGAAATTTGGATATTGCTGGACGGGTTAAAGGACAAGAGTGAATTTAAATGTCTTACAGATTTTGGCGCCCAAACAGGGACCCATTCAGAGCAGTCAATGGCAAAGACAATGGATGAGTTAGTCACAAAGTATGTGACAGGGAAGTTACCTCTCTGGGAGAGGTGGATATGGGTCATTATTGATGGTGATGATCCAATTTCTGAGGCCGAACAACGGACACAAGGGTCCACATGTTGGCAGCAGGTTAAGAATGGTGAGTGTGAAAATATTAAGGGACGAAAGGAAATAGAGGATCTGACAGAGAAAGCCAGTGATAGAGAAGAGTTGCTAAACTGACTTCTGAAGGAATTGGAGGAAGAAAGGGAAAGTAAAAGAAGGCTTGAGGAGAAGTTTGAAAAAGCAAAGGAAAAGTGGTGTAATAAAGAGCAATACCTCGAGAGCCAGTGTATTAAAAGTCAGGATCAGTGCGATGCCTTGTCAAAAGAACTATTCAATCAGAGACATCGGGTAGAACAGGCAGAAAGGGCCAACCAGGACCCGAAAACTGCATTTCGGGTTGTTCGGAAGCATGCTTGTGAAGATAAGGGAGCTCGAGGCGACCACACCGAGTGTAAAAGCAGGATTAAGGAGTTGGAGGACAAGTTACGGGTTCAGAGGGGCATTGTGTGTGCCATGACCCCTTCGTCAGGAGGAGAAGGGCTGGACAATGGAGAACGGGATAGTGAAGGTGAGGAAGATGAAGTGGAGTTAGAGCAGGGACCAGGCTATGGCCCATCGGAGGGAGCTCGGCCCCCACCTAGGGCCCCGATGCGCCAAAAACAGTACCAGGCGCCAGCCGAGGGTGCGGAGGCAGGAACCCTAGGGCCGCTTACTCGAGAATTTGCGGTCCCGTATAATACTGAGGAATTAAGGAAAATGTGTAGTGATATGAAAAGATTGAAGCAGGGAGGAGATCCACAAGGGCACTATTTAGAGGTGGAACAAATGGCTGCCTTGAACGGCCTGGATGAGGAGGAGAAGAAGCGCTTACTGCTATTCACTTTAAGTCCCGGAGTTTTTGCCGGCCTCCCTCCTGAAAGCAAAAGAGCAGCAGGCGATTATGAGGGGTTGAAGGTGAGGATTGCCCAGGTGATGGGACAAGGAGACGGGGATCCTTTTAAGGTCATAGCAGGTGTGGAGCAGGGCCCAAATGCAACCCGAGGGCATTTGCCAACAGGCTGTGGCCCAAATATCTAGCGGCCATGGCAAGGGCACTGGGACATAGAGGACAACTAATGGGAGCCCTGCGTAACCACTGGTTGCGCACTTTGATTTCTCATAGTCTGCCCTATCTACAAGCTGCGATGTCTGAGTTTGATCCAGAGGATGTGGGTGATGGAAATACCGAAGCTAGGGCAGTGAGGAAAGTGACCCTGCGCTTCCAGGTGTGTCAGGCAGATAAAAAGAATACCGGAGTAATGAATAAGCCGAAAGGCAAGGTATGTGAAATGAGAGGTGGGACCCCTCGAAAATGGCAACAGGAAGGGACCGCGCCAGAAAGGGGAGGGTGTCAGGAAAAGCTGCTGAGACGACAATTTAAAAGAAGGAAAAAAAAGAGTTTTACCGACACGGAAGCTATCAGCTTCTGTGCCAAGACAAATAAAACACAAGATTTGTTCAGTGAAAGGAACCTTAAAGGATGCTGGAATTTCAGTTTGTGTGAAAGTGTGGAAGTTTTCCTGACTATAAATTTTAAGAAGTTACAGCATTCCTTTTGTCTGAAAGTCTGTCTTTGAATGGAAGTGCCTGTTGTGTTTGTTTTTGCTCCACCCACTTTTCTGTGTATAGAGCTAAAAGACATTTAATCCTTTGTAGTCTTGTTGGGTCTAATTGGAGCCTGAGCGGGCAAAGTGATATACGAGGTCGACGCGTTACCCAACTTAGACTCATGTGAATAAACTCACACAACCAAATAGTTTGAGAGAAGTAAAAATGCACAGTTTAATGTACAGAGCGCTCTGGGAGAAGAAGAACAGTAGACCCCGCGGTCTCAGCTGCCAGCTTCTCGGTTTTACAATAGTAGCCGAGCTTCTTTTATACAGTTTAAAAACAGGAAAGGTACCATATCAGCAGTTATTACATTAATTCCTTGGCCAACCTGGTACTTTAGCATCCTTCAACTTTGGCCAATCCGATACCTTAGCAACCCTTAATCACATTCTGTCAAAAACAAGTTAATTATATTATTATACCGTTAGCTAGCTTCTTTCACAAACAACTTTATTATATTACTGTTAGCTAGCTTCTTTCATGTGACATGTTGATATTTCGCAACCCTATTCTCACAGTGATACCTATGTCCTGCCAGTTGCGTAACCCCGCCCTTAAACACCCTTTACCTCCCTTGTTCTTCCTAAACATAATTTTTCGCTCTTACAGTTTTACCCCAACAGTTGACTAGCCATTCCTGTCTTACGTCTGTACAAGTTGTAAAGTCTGTGGGTTATATGGTGAATTAATACACAGACTACAAGAGTAACTTTAACAGGACTTTACTATTCGAAGGTCAGGGCGAATCTGCCCAATAAATCCTTACACAGCACTTATATACCGGTGTGGTCACCACCGGTATTACAGTATACAGTAGCAAAGATAAAGTAGTGCAACCCTTAAAATAGTTCTCTTAAAGGTGGAACGTTACATACACTACAATCCTCCCTTTTTAGGTTAACAATATATACATATTCCCATTAATATAACATCTTAACATATATACAACTTTATGTGAAACAGTTCACAGATTCAGTCTCTCTGGAGGCTTCCGGACTCTGTCCGGATAATGCCTCGGTGGTGTAGTCGTTTTCGGTGGTGTAGTAGGTTCTTCTGGCAAGGTCGATTCGGCTTGAAGGACCGTTTCAGGTTCATCGGATTCCAGTATTACCGGATCGGAGGTAGATGCTCTGGGTATCTCTGCTTCAACATTAGACGTATAGAGTTGTGGAGTAGGTTGGGCCTTTGTGGATGATTCTATGATCTGGTCAACATGGCGCCTTATTATGCTTTCACCAATGTCCACGGTATACATCAACGGTCCTAGCCTTTTTCCAATAGTTCCAGGCTGCCATTTCTCGGTACGGTAGTCCCGGGCCAAAACTTGTTGACCTATCTGAAAGGATCTAGTTGGCCTTTCATTCATGCCTTGAAATTGCCGGTTCTCTACGTCCCTTCTGACGTTTGGCTTAATCAAATCCAGCCGGCATCTTATTCTTCTATTGAAAAACATCATGGCGGGAGTTTGGTTTGTGACCGCATGTGTTGCATTCCTGTACGCCAACAAGAAGTTATCTACCTTATGTTGTAGATTTATGTCTTCATTACCCATGGCCTTTATGGCCTTCTTGAAGGTCTGGACAAACCTTTCAGCTAATCCATTGGTGGCGGGGTGGTATGGGGCGGACGTATAGTGCTTAACCCCATTGCTTTTTAAGAACTTCCTGAATTCTTCGGACACAAATTGCGGTCCATTATCAGAACAGATCTGTTCCGGCAGCCCATTCCTGGCAAATATGGTCCTTAATACTGTGATGGTTTTTTCTGTGGTGGTGGAGGACATTTTTATTACCTCCGGCCACTTGGAGTGTGCATCCACCGTGATTAAAAACATTGAGTCCATAAATGGACCAGCAAAGTCGATATGTACCCTTTGCCATGGAGATGAGGGCCACTCCCATGGATGCAGAGGAGCTTGTGGTGGCGCGTTTTGGACCTTCTGGCATCCTAGACAGCTCTTGGTTATTTCTTCGATGTCTCCATCAATACCTGGCCACCACACAAACGCTCTGGCTAGGTTCTTCATTTTCACTCCACCCAGATGCCCCTCGTGAAGCTCCTTTAGTACTTTCTGCTGGAGTTTGGGTGGAATCACCACTCTAGATCCACACATCAAGGTTCCTCGGCACACTGACAGCTGTTCTCTTCTGTGCGAAAATGCTGGCAGCATTGGTTCGCCATGTACTGGCCATCCCTCCACCGTTAAATCGTAGACTCGTGAGAGAGTCGGGTCATTTCTTGTTTCCTTTTCGATCATGGAATTTGTTACTGGTAGACATTCCATTATGGTTGAGTGGAACATCTCCACTGGGTCCACTGTAGTCGCCTCTTCTTCCACTGGCAACGGTAGGCGCGATAACCCATCAGCATTTCCATGCTGTTTGGACCTTTTGTATTCGATGTCATATTGGTGTGCCCCTAGTAGAACGGACCACCTCTGTAGCCTTTGTGCTGTCATAGTGGAAACGGCCTTGTTAGGGTTGAATATGGACACCAACGGCTAGTGGTCTGTCAGCAATGTAAACTTCTTGCCCTGCAGGTAATGATTGAATTTCTTTACTCCCCACACAAGGCTGAGAGCCTCCCTATCTATCTGAGCATAACTTCGCTCAGCGGAGGTCAATGATCGGGACGCAAATGCGACTGGCCTTTCCGAGCCATTTGGTAACTTGTGTGAGAGTACAGCTCCAATACCATAAGGGGAAGCATCACAAGCTAGACGAAGAGGTAGCGTTGGGTTGAAGTGAGCCAACACTTCCTCAGAGGTAATCAACGCCTTGCTTCTGCGAAAGGCCTTCTTACAGTCCTCGCTCCACTTCCATGGTACTTCTTTCCGCAACAGAGCATTCAGCGGATGCAGCACCGTGGATAGATTTGGCAGAAACTTATGGTAATAATTAATCAACCCCAGAAACGACCTCAACTGTGATACATTTTCCGGAGCGGGGGCCTTCACGACCGCTTCGATCTTGTCAGGTGACTTGTGCAGCCCCTCTTGGTCAATGACATGACCGCAGTACGAGATCCGTTTCTGGAAGAACTCACATTTCTGGCGATTAACTCGAAGGCCATATTCCTTCAACCTGGTGAGCACCAGTTTCAAATTTGTGAGGTGTTCCTCCTCGTCTTCTCCCGTAATCAGGATATCGTCCAAGTAACACTGAGTGCTTGGAATACCCTGTAAGACCTGCTCCATGGCCCTCTGCCAAATTGCTGGAGCCGAAGCTACTCCAAAAACCAATCTATTATATCGATACAAGCCTCTGTGCGTGTTGATTGTGAGATACTGGCGTGACTCTTCCTCGACCTCCATCTGTAAATATGCTTGTGCCAGGTCTATCTTGGTGAAGTGTTTCCCGCCAGACAATGAAGCAAAGATATCCTCAATCCGCGGAAGCGGGTATTGTACCGTGTGAAGCATCGGATTAACTGTGATCTTGAAGTCTCCGCAGATGCGGACCTTCCCCGGTCCCCCTGGCTTGTTACTTGATGAAGACTTCATGACGGGAACAATGGGCGTGGCCCACTCACTCCAGTCCACCTTCGACAGTACCCCTGCACGTTCAAGCTCTTCCAGTTCTGCCTCCACAGCAGGTCGTATCGCGTAAGGTACCGATCTGGCTTTGAAAAATTTTGGGCTTGCATGTTCTGCAATCTTGATTTTTGCCTTAATTCCTCTCAGTGTTCCCAGTCCCTGCTGGAATACCTCTTTAGCCTCGTCCAATATTCTGGACAACCGTTCAGGTTTGACATCTTTCTTTCCGAAATCTACCGTCATTGTGTTTAGTGAGTGCCAGTCTATCTTTATTTTCCTGATCCACTCCCATCCCAGAAGTGGTGGACCTCCCTCGGGTAGTACATATAAGTCCATTCCTTGGTGATCTTTGCCCTTGTGTCTCACCTTGACTTTTATCTTTCCGATGGGGTATACTTTATGCCCCGTGTATGTCTGCAATACTATCTCCGTATCCCGTAGGGGAATATGTTTGAATAACTTTTTGTAATCTTGTTTATTCATGACCGTCAACGCCGATCCGGTGTCCACTTCCATCTTCACTTGGACTTTTGCAATCTGCAGTGTGACCCAGATAGTTTGTCGGTCAGCTTCTTTACTCACATTGTGAATCCTCAGACTACCCAGTTCCTTGCTGTTGGGGTCTGAATCCGAATTCAGTTCATCTGGACTCTTCACAGTCACCTTATGTACCTTTCTGTACTTCTTCTGCGGTGACTTATTGTTGCTGGTCTTCTTTCCTGACTGGCATACTTTAGCTATGTGACCAGGTTTGCCACATTTTCTACATTCCTGGTTTTTAAACCAGCATTGGTTCTGGTCGTGTGTTGTCTTCCCACAACGGTAACATTTCGTTGTACCCGAAGTCATTTGATCCACACTGAGTACCGCTGTCTTCAGCTGCATTTCCGCCGTGCCTCTCGCTGCGGCTTCGTGCGATGCTGCAATAAGGACAGCCTTATCAAGTGTAAGATCGTTCTCTTCGAGCAGTCGCTTTTGTGTTCCTTCCTTCGACATCCCACACACGAACTTGTCTCTCAGTGCCTCTGTCAGATTTACCCCAAACTGACAGTATTTTGCTAGCCTACGCAGTTCAGCCAGGTACTCCGCGTTGCTTTCCTCCTTTAGTTGCGTTCTCCCGTAAAATTTAGCTCGTTCTGCTAACATCAGCGGTGTGGGGTTCACATGATCCTTCAGGACAGCAACAATATTAGCGAAAGACTGATCTGCCGGTTTAGCTGGTGATAGAAGATGCTTCAATAACCCGTATGTCTTCGCATCCATTGAGTTTAGTAAGGTTAGAGCTTTATCATAATTTGCTATCTTATTGACCTTACAATATATCTCGATGCGTTCTACATACGTGGTCCAATCTTCCACATCCGAATCGAATTCGTTGATGTTGCCACGCTTAGGCATCTTCACAATCTTCCTGAGAAACAACAACGAAATTTTTCTTTAACTTTTTTTTTCCAAAAATGGCGGTTTCCCGCGCTTGTCTTCTTCCCCGCCCACTTTCAAAATGGCGGTTTCCCGCTCCTGTCTTCTTCTCCGCCTACTGGCGGGAGGGGTAAGCTTTTCCCTCGGGCGACGACCGCTGGCTTTCGGGGTTCGCAGCCTGCGCGCCGGCTTCAGTGCGTTCTTTGTTCCCTTTTCTCGGCAGGGCAACCGGCGCTGGGGACAACCCGTTGACGGCGAACAGTTCCAGCCGCTGGCTGAATCTCCTCGGTCTCCCTCGCTCGGCTCTGTCTCTCCCGCTCACTCGGGCTCTGTCTCTCCCTCAGCGGCTTCCAATCGCGCCTCCCAGCCCTCTCGCAGTCCGGTCCTTTCCTCCCCCGGCTGTGGCTGAGTTCTCCGCAGTTTCTTATTTTTATTTCTTCCCGCGCCTTACGATCCCGGTCGCAGCGCCTCGCAGCCTCGGTAGCTGCCCGGCCTTTCGCCGGTCGCGGTCGAGCTGTCTCACGACGCTGTTGCGTCTCCCAGCCCGCTTGTAGCCTGGTCTCTCACACCGGCTGCGTTCCCGCTGGTAGCCCGGTCTCTCACACCGGCTGCGTTCCCGCTTGCACCGCGGCTTCTGTGCCCCACGCTGCCCCAGTCTCAGCGCCTCTGGGCCCGACTTCTGTCCGGCTCCTTTCCCCCCCGACCGTGGTCGAGTTCACCGCCCTTCCTCCGTTCTTTTTTTTAATTTTCCCCCTACTCACAGTCAACGTGGCCGACTTGCTTCTCGTGGCTGATCGGCTCACTCACCACCGTGGCAGAAGGGACGATCACTGCCTGTTGCTGATGGAAGGCTTCGTGTCTGAATTCTTCCTTCTTCCTTGCTCTGCAGACTCGAGTCTTCTCTCAGCAGAATGACGAGGGCGGGTGCCTCCTCTCGATGCTCGTTAACTGCTTCGGATGTATCGCTGCCGCAGGGTAAGATCGAACTCGTCGCCACTGTAAAGTCTGTGGGTTATATGGTGAATTAATACACAGACTACAAGAGTAACTTTAACAGGACTTTACTATTCGAAGGTCAGGGCGAATCTGCCCAATAAATCCTTACACAGCACTTATATACCGGTGTGGTCACCACCAGTATTACAGTATACAGTAGCCAAGATAAAGTAGTGCAACCCTTAAAATAGTTCTATAGTTCTCTTAAAGGTGGAACGTTACATACACTACACAAGTGATATCAGAAGTTGGTGCAAGCAGATCAAGTCAGCTGTCTGTTATGCCAGTGTCTGCAAAATGTCAATAAATGTCAAGTATTTCAGCAGGCACTACGGTGCCATTTTAAATTTTCCTCCAACAGTCTTAACTTGAATGTTGGAAGTTTTAAGAAGTCTGAATATGTTGAGTATGTTCATTTCAATTTAAGACTGTGCACTTAGAAGTGGGAGAATCTTTGTGATTTGCATTTTATGTTAAAGACGCTACTGTGGATATATTTTGACTGGGACAGCTTGTAGAGCAAACTGTAAATCAGAGTCGGTTTGTTTTACAAAAGAAAAGCTTCAGCCTTGAAGTTACGGTTGCCATGGTTTCTGACCGTGTCTGGTAGAAAATTAATCTGGACTTTTTGAAAGTACTTTGTTTTAATTGGATTGCAAAAATTGCTATTGTTTGATTTTATTTTTAAATCAATTTGAATATCTTCTTAATTTGGTTACTGCAAGTCTGAGATGCCCACTCTAAGTTTTTGACAAGTAGCCTATGGTGAAATAAAGAAAGGAGAAAAGGAAAGATTCTGTCCCTTTTCTACTTTCAGTGTAGTGGTGTCTGAAAAAAACTATGAATGTTTCGAAGCTACAAGCTAAGGGAAGCTCCTCCTTTTTTTTTCCAAGTGGTACTGGTTAGTTTAAGATATTGGTCTGAGTTAAATTGGAGTTATTGAGGTTAATTAACCTATTAACTAGACTTTTATGGTGGCCACGGTGAAATTCTGGTTGGTGTAAATTTGGTGAAAGTCTCTAGTTCCGGACATGAGGCAAGCACATCAACAATTGGGCCCCGATTTTCTCCCAGCCGTCGGGCAGGTTTTCAGGCGGGCGGGGGCTGAAAATCGCAGAAATAGGGGGTTGTGACCCCCCCGCCTGATTCCCCACCCCGTCCGACTTTCGGACCGTCGTTTCTCTCCGACCCGAATCAGTCCCGCCCGCCGCTGGCGGGACTGGCCGCCGGGACCCTAATCAACAATTATTGGCATGTTTAATGCCATTTTAAGGGGCCCTTGCTATTTTCAAGGGTTCCCCACGCGAAACACGCCTGCGGGGAACCCCGCTGATGAAACCTGGCGTGAAGCTTCCTGGCTTGCTTGCTCTCAGCTGCAGGTCATTCGGGAAAGCTGAGATTTAATCGGAGAGCATTTGTATGTTGAAGGACCTTGTTGTTGCAGGCTTGGGGCTACTTGTTCAAGGCTTAGGCACAGCTGTGGAACGTTGGAGCCTCACACACTTCTCCAATGTGATCTCCTGGGAAGCCCCTCTCGCCACCCTCACTCAGCGCTTCCTCAGCGGAGGCATCTACCAGAAGCATGGGACGCCTTTCTTCCCTTCCCTTCTTGCCATTTGAGGATCTCCAGCAGCAGAGGCGGCAGCAGCAGAACCAGGAACAGCAGGATGAGCAACAGGAGCACCAGGCTGCTGCTCACTCACCTGAAGCTGCACAGGCTAGAAGGGGCCAGCGCTTGGAAGTGGCTTGACAGCACCCTGCTTGCGCATTAGGGGGCCATGGGGACCCGTTTCTGCACTGGCAGTCCTACTCAGAAGGACTTCCATGAAGGTCTGGTTTCTCTGTTCAAAAGATGGCCATCGCTCCTCAAGAGATGTCATTCTCTTATGCGCACTCACCATGTTTTCCATACCCTGGCGACTTATCTCCTCCATGGAGGTTGCCAACCTTTCCATGGTGATGCATTCATGCGCCAATGACTCCACAAAGGCTCTGCTCATGGTCGCTATGGACTCCTCCATTCGCTCCACACTCGCAGCGACCCTGGAGACAAAACATGCCAGAGACTCCTGCATCTGTGCATGGAGATCCATCACCTCTTCTCTTGCAGATGGACCCAGAGGCAGAGGGTCGACATGCAGCGCAGCTGAGCTGAGCTGGCAGAGTCGTGCGCCCTCCGACGAGGGCTCTCCACTGCTGTCCCTGTCTCCAGAATCTGCTGAGGCTCACTTGTGAGCTGTGAAACACCAGGTGACAACACTACTCTATGTCCCAAAGGTCCCCCCAAGTTGTGAGTGTCTGCGCTGGTGCTGGGTGCGCTTACTTCTGCTGACGCTGCGCCCTCAGGGGTTGGAGCTTCCTCTGAGGAGTCTGGCTGCACAGTCTCTTCCTCCTCCACAGTGGGGACGGGGGCTCTGGATGGTCCTGTGGGGGAGTAGAGGAAGGAGTTAGAGATGTGATGCCAAGGTTACATGCACATTGGAGTTGGCAGATGTTCATAAGTCCAAATGATGTAGCTTCAGAATCATAACAGCGACTCATGCTGTGTCAATGAGAGAGATGGAAAACTATTCTGTCACCAGCTTGCGGGACTGCCCCCGTCTCTCCTTCCCCAACTTCCGCGGCCACATCAGCCCCAACAATTTCCAGTACTCCTTCCTCCCAGGGGGTCAGGTGGGCTACTGAGGGTGGGCCTCCTCCAGTCCTGGCTCGCTCTCTGTTGTTGTGAGCTCTCTTTTCCTGCAATGAGGGAGACAAGTGGAGTTTGAGTGAGAAGGAAGGAGTGAGTGTAGAGATTGCATAGCATAGAAACTTAGAGGGAGACAAAGATGGTGTGAGGCTGCAAGACCAAGGGCCCTCCCTGTGTGTTGTCAGCTGTGTTCAAAGCATCAGAGTGAGAGGGAGTGTGAGGGCTGCATGGTGGAATAGTTATGTGAATGTGAGCATAGAGAGAGATGAAATGGATAAGGGTGCATGGATGTGACTGTGAAGTGGGATGTGGAGGAAGAGAGTGCTAAAGCTGAGTGCTGGTGGGGAAAGGCAATGGGGATCAGGCTGAGGGTGTTGGAAACTTCATTCTTACTTTTCCTGTACGGTGAAGGTCATGGAATCGTTTCCGACACTGTATCCAGGTTCTTCTGGTGGCTCCCAGCAAGTTGGCATCTGCTGACACCTGCACCCATGCAGCCTTGGTCTCAGTGGGAGGCCTCTTCCTGCCTGACCTAGGGAAGAGGACCTCCCTGTGGGCCCTAACCCCATCCAATAATGCCTGCAGTGAAGCTTTGTCGAATTTGGAGGCAGCTCGGGGTCTGGCACTGGCCACAGCTGCTGCAGGCTCCTCTGCCATCCTGCATGGTTCGTTTGGAAACCAACAGAGGAAGCAATGCTTGCTGTGGACCTTGAAAGCACCACGAATGATGACATTGTAGGAATGTCTAGTTCCTATCAAGAGACTGAGGTCGACTCAGGCGATCAAACAAACGATGTTTAATGTAAATCTAACTGAGTTTAACAAACAAATGCACGAGAACTACGATTACAGGTCTAGTCAGTTCGGAGGCTCCATGAGGACTGCTTGGGCGGTCCCGTGGCTGGCGTCATGACGTCATCACGTTTTTCCCGCCGGTGGGCGATCACGTGATGAACGGCGTGACGTCATCGCGTTTGCCTGCGCTCTTAAAGGGCCGCGCTCTGTACATGCAAACAGTATATACAAAGATACAGACTCAGGCTGTAGCTAACATATTGTTAAAGGGAATTATATAAAGTTGATCGGAGTCCCTTAGTGACTCCGCCACATGCGCCCCCCCCCCCAGAATTGTCTTTAACAGAAAAAGTGAAACGGCGAGGAGGCCTGACAAGCCTGTCAGAGCGACTTCTGTACACTTGAAGTGGAAGCTGCTGGACGGCGGGCGGGCTGGCGGGTGGTTGCGCTTGATCTGGCATGGCGACTGTGGGCGGTCGGCCACGTTTTGGCGGCTGTGCGGTGTCGACCGGGCGGTCAAGGTCCAAGTGTGCCGGCTTTGACCGGTCAACCGAAATGTGGTCCAGTTTACCGCCGATATCCACCGAGAAAGTTTTGTCTCCCGGCTCTAGCACGCGGAAAGGACCAGTGTAAGGGGCCTTGAGCGGATCCCGATGAGCGTCGTGGCAGATTAACACATATTCGGCGTTCTTCAGCTCTGCTGGGACGTGGGAGCTCTGAAAGCCGCGATGTGACGTCGGTACTGGTGCAAAACACCTGGCTGCCTCCTGGTGGCTGATGAGTTGATTGGATGCGGACCATGGCTCTGTTGGAGTCGGAAGGAAATCCCCTGGTACGCGTAGCGACTGGCCATAGACGAGCTCTGCCGAGGACGAGCGAAGATCCTCCTTGGGTGCCGTGCGAAGACCCAACAGGACCCATGGTAGCCTGTCAACCCATCCAGCACCTTGGAGGCTGGCCCTCAGTGCGGATTTGAGTGACCTGTGAAATCGTTCGCACAGGCTGTTCGCCTGTGGATGGTAGGCTGTGGTGCGCTGTAGCTTGATGCCGAGCCCCTGAGCCACTGCGTTCCAGAGCTCAGAGGAAAACTGCAGTCCATGATCAGAAGAGATGTCCACCGGTACCCCGAAACGGGCGACATTGAGGAGATGAATGCCCTGGCCACGTCTGCCGAAGTAGTGGATGACAAGTGAACTGCCTCTGGCCATCTAGTGGTGCGGTCTACCATCGTAAGGATATGTGTAAACCCATGAGAAGGTGGAAGTGGCCCCACCAGGTCCACATTCACGTGATCGAACCGTCGCTCCGGAACAGCGAAGGTGGCCAATGGAGCTTTGACGTGGCGCTGCACCTTGGCCTTTTGGCAGACCACGCAGGTGTTGGCCCAGTCCCGAACATCCATATGCATGCCCCGCCAAACGAACTTGGACGACATCAGCCTTTGCGAGGCCTTCATGCCAGGGTGCAACAACCCGTGTATGGTGTCAAAAACTTTGTGGCGCCAGGCGACCGGCACGATAGGGCGAGGATCTCCTACGGAGATGTCACAAAGTAGCATGGTGCCTGCGGCATGGAATTTGACGTCGGCCGCTTGGAGGCTAGAGGGGCTGGTTCGGTAAGCTTGCACCTCTGGATCCGAGGCTTGATCCGCAGCCATGAGGGCATAGTTGATGCCGAGCTGGACTGCCTGAACGGTCGTGCGGGAGAGGCAATCTGCCACCAGGTTGTCTTTACCGGCCACGTGGTGAATATCAGTAGTGAATTCGGAGATAAGCGTTAGCTGACATTGTTGTCGGGCTGACCACGGTTTGGCGGTCTTGGCCATAGCGAACGTTAGTGGCTAATGGTCCACAAAAACAGTGAAGGGATGTCCTTCCAGCAAGAACCGGAAATGGCGGATGGCCAGAAAAAGAGCCAGCAACTCCCGGTCGAAGGTACTGTACTTCCGCTCGTTTCGCCGTAGTTGACGGCTGAAGAATGCCAGCGGTTGCCAAGTTCCATTTACCAACTGTTCCTGCACTGCACCGATGGCGTAGTCTGACGCGTCGGTGGTGAGGGCAATGGTGGCACCTGGCAGCGGGTGCGCCAGCATGGTCGCATTGGCTAGGGCACTTTTTGTGTCAACGAATGCCCGGTCCATGTCGACCGTCCAGCTTACCGGATCCTTGCCAGACTTGCCCTTGAGGGCCTCATACAGGGGCTGCATGAGCAGAGCTGCCTTAGGCACGAAACGGTGGTAAAAATTTACCATTCCGAGGAACTCCTGCAGGGCCTTGGTGGTCTGCGGGCGCAGAAAGGATGTCACCGCCTCTACCTTCGCTTGCAAAGGCACCGCTCCCTCCGATGTAATGCGATGTCCCAGGAAATCAATGTGGGGCAGACCAAACTGACACTTGGCCGGGTTGAGAATCAGGCCGTGTTGGCTGAGGCGTCGAAAGAGTGTGCGTAGGTGCGCGATGTGTTCCTCCTTATTCCGACTGGCCATGAGGATGTTGTCCAAGTAGACGAAAAGGAACTTGAGGTCCCGCAGCACGGAGTCCATGAGGCGCTGGAAGGCCTGGGCATTCTTCAAACCAAAAGGCATCCTCAAAAATTCAAAAAGGCCAAATGGGGTGATGACTGCGGTCTTCTGCACGTCCTGCGGGTGTACCGGGACCTGGTGGTAGCCTCAGACCAGATCCACCTTAGAAAACACGGTGTTCCCAGCCAAATGGGCAGAGAAATCCTGAATGTGGGGGATCGGGTATCGATCAGGAGTGGTAGCGTCGTTAAGTCGCCGATAGTCGCCGCATGGCCGCCATCCGCCGCCAGGTTTTGGTACTACGTGGAGAGGCGAAGACCAGGGACTATTGGACTGGCGAATAATCCCCAGGCGTTCCATCGTAGCGAACTCCGCCTTCGCGACCGCTAGCTTGCCGGGTTCGAGGCGCCGGGCCCGCACGTGGACCGGGGGGCCGGTGGTGGTGATGTGGTGTTCCACACCATGCTTCGTGGCTGTAGAGGAGAATGTAGGTCTGGTCAGGTCTGGAAATTCACCGAGCAGGTGAGCGAACTCATCCGGAGTTGGGAAAGCGCAGGAGACGGTGCGTGACATGGTGTTACAATGGTGGCAAGGAACAGAGTGAAACGTGGCTGCATTGATCAGCCACCAGTTCCGCACATCGACTAGGAGGCCATTGGTGCACAGGAAATCCACGCCTAGGGTGGCTTGTGAATCCCTGGCCGTAACAAATTCCCAAACAAATCGCTGGCCGCCGAAGCACACCTGGACCTGCCGTTTGTCGAAGGTCCGGATAGCTCCGCCATTAGCCGCTTCGAGGGAGAGGCCGTGCCTCCCAGCTTGTACATCAATAGCGGACGCGGGTAGAATGCTGCACTGTGCGCTAGTGTCGCATAGGAATCACCGACCAGAGATGGAAACGGTGATGAACAGTAGCTTGCAAGCATTTCCGATTGCCATCACAGCCGCGGGGCACCCATCAGACCCGTTCTTCTTTTGCCGGGGTTGCAGTTGTTTTTTTTTGGGAGAGAAGCTGCAGGGAGGGCGGCAACATCTGGCTTTCCCGCCAAACCACGCGTGGTAGATGCACAACCCCGAAGGTTGAGGAGCTGGGGCGGCGTCTATGGGGGATGGGCGCCTCGTGGCAGCACAGTACTGCTGCATCACCGCGAAAATCTTGTCCATTTCGGCAGCAAGCGCTGCGCAGTCTGTGACTTTGGACCTGGCCAGGGCAGCTTGTACTTGCTCCGGTAACTGACTGAGGAAGAGCTCCCTAAAGAGGAAGCATTCTGGTTCGGAGCCAAGGAGCGTGAGCATTTGGCTCATGAGCTCAGACGGCTTGGAGTCCCTGAGGCCGGGCATAGCGAGCAGTCGGCGGGCACGCTCTGACTTCGGGAGTCCGAAGACCTGTAACAACCGCGCTTGATTGTTTCATACTTGCAGTCGTCCGGGGGTTCTCAAGCAGGCTGACAATCCGCGAGGCAGTGGAGCTGTCGAGCGCGGAGACCACGTAAAAGTAACGGGTCTGATCCGCAACAATGTTCCGCAGTGCAAACTGGGCTTCGACCTGGATGAACCACGAGGTTGCTTGTTGCTCCCAGAATTGCGGTAGCTTCAATGCAACGGTGTTTGTTTCCATGCTTCGTTCCTTCTGCGAAAACCGTTTGCAAAAGTCGGGGTCACCAATGTAGGAATGTCTAGTTCCTATCAAGAGACTGAGGTCGACTCAGGCGATCAAACAAACGATGTTTAATGTAAAACGAACTGAGTTTAACAAACAAATGCACGAGAACTACGAATACAGGTCTAGTCAGTTCGGAGGCTCCACGAGGACTGCTTGGGCGGTCCCGTGGCTGGCATCATGACGTCATCACATTTTTCCCGCCGGTGGGGGGTCACGTGATGAACGGCGTGACGTCATCGCGTTTGCCCGCGCTCTTAAAGGGACCGCGCTCTGTACATGCAAACAGTATATACAAAGATACAGACTCAGGCTGTAGCTAACATATTGTTAAAGGGAATTATATACAGTTGATCGGAGTCCCTTCGTGGCTCTGCCACAACCTCATACTGTGGGGCTTTCTGACTTGAAATAGACAATTAGCAAGGCTGCCCACACGCTGGAACTTAATTGGCCACTTGAGGGAAAATTGCGTGCAGCTGGCTGACCCATTTTTTTCGGGTCGGAACCCCACATTCGGAGAACCCGCACATTTCCTGCATGATCCAGAAAATCGGGCCCTTGGTATTTTTAAAATTTCTGACCAATTTCAAGTTTGTGTGATCAGGGGGGAAAACAGGGAAATGCTGTTGTTGTGTGTGGAGTTCACAGAAATCCCACAATGCAGATAGAGGCCATTTCGGCCCATCAAGCCTGCACCAACACATATCCCACCCGATCCCCATAACCCCTACACCAACACATATCCCACCCTATCCCCGTAACCCCACGTATTTAATCCCCCCTAACACTAAGGGTCAATTTATCATAGTCAATCATCCTAACCCACACATCTTTGGACTGTGGGAGGAAACCAGAGAACCTGGAGGAAACCCACGCAAACACGGGGAGTATGTACAAACTCCACACAGACAGTCACCCGAGGCCGAGATTCGAACCCGGTTCCCTGGCGCTGTGAGGTAACAGTGCTAACCACTATGCTACCGTGCTGCTTGTTTCACAAAATGTTTGTAGTGGCACTAATGATGTCTGACGTTTTTACCTGCTGAATTGAACTGATCAGGATCTTTGCAAATTTTAAAGGCACAAAGATTTTGCAAAAGTAAGTTTTTTATTGACGAGCTTTTAAATTTACTTGAAAGCTGCGAGAAGCTGTGTGACACAAGTTGACAACCCTTGATGATGTTGGTGTCTGGCTTCTTTTGAAATGCAAAAATAAAAGTTAACTCTTTTCACAAGCAGCTGTGAACTCTGTTTTTATCTTCGCAAGCAGCTGTGTGTTTTGTAAACATTTTGGGCATTGTTAAATTTTTAAGGTTTTTAACTTGAGTAGATGCTTCTCCACAGTGATAGAAGGGCATCAGGAATTGGCAAATTAACACATGGATTGTTTGTTTTTTCTTTTAAGCAGGGGGCGCCATATGAGTGTTGATGGTGCAAGATTACCAAGACTGGTTTCTTTGATTGAAGTGACTTCAAGGTGTTACGGAGCATGAACTTTGCTGGAAAAGTGCAGTGGGAGCTCTAGTAATGTTCTGAATTTAAGTTCTTATCTGCAGACATTGATGGATCTCGAATGATGCAGCATGATAACAAAATTGGACTTAAGACTTTGGGGGAAAAAATTGGGTGGCGCCCATTTTGGGGTGCTAAAGCCGCTGAGGCACTAATTTTAGCTCCCCAATAAAGTTAGCGCCCCTCTGCCGTAAATTCAGTAGTAGCATCCCAAGCAGGAGGTGGGGCCCTACTGGAAAGCACTCCACCTCCTGCTTGGGGCACTACCACTGAAGTTCATGGCGCTACGTGCAACAGCGCTACATGCTTTAAGTAGCGCCGCCGCCGCTGTAAGAACGCCTCCTGACCCTGTCGCACATATCGTCCGGCGATAGGTCAGGGGGCGCAGGGGAAGTTTGTGGCCGGGGCACGAGTGGGGCACTGCGCACAGTGATTATGTCATCACCGGCGGCGCAGCGCTGCAGGGCGCTCCCGGCTAACGCCGCTGCTAACCTCCCGCTGAATTTCATGGGCGGCGTTAGCGGCAACGCGCCTGGGCGCTCGGGGATTTGCACCCCATTAGCACCCCCCGGGGCGCAAACAGGAGGCGCAAACCAACCCAATTTTTCCCCCTTTGTTTTTTAATGCTTGGAATTAGCCATTTGGAGTCATGTGTTATCTTCTAAATCAGATTGCTCGAAAGGGAAGACAAAAGACTTGCATCCAGACGTGGTTGCAACTACTTCTGTCTTCTTTTGTTAGACCACAAGCCTGGACAGAATTTGTTTGAGAAATTAAAATTGATTAGATAAATTGATATGAGATGCTGATCAAGCACTCGGGAAGGGAAATTTATCTGAAATTTAAAGGGATAATCACATTTGATTTTTGAGAAGATCCAGCCTACGTGGTTCTGTCTAAACTGTGTTAACAAAGACATTTTGGAGGGGAGACTGTTGTGTTAAAGATAACTAACATCCCTCATTTTGCAGACTGAATTGCTCTCTGGTATATTTTGAGGAATAGATGGTCCAAAAAGAGGTTAAATGGTAATGATCATATGGCGGTAATGATCATATGGGATCATATGATCACAGCTACCTGGCCTGCACTTCCTCCCACCCCGCCTCCTGTAAGGACTCTATTCCATTCTCCCAGTTGCTCCATCTCCGCCGCATCTGCTCTGACGATGCCACCTTCCACACCAGTGCTTCCGACATGTCTTCCTTTTTCCTCAACCGAGGATTCCTCTCTACAGTGTTTGACATGGCCCTCGACCGTGTCCGTTCTATCTCACGCACTTCCGCCCTCACCCCTGCCCCTCCCTCCCGGAACCATGATAGAGTTCCCTTCTCCTCACCTTTCACCCTACCAGCCTCCACATTCAACGGATCATCCTCCGCCATTTCCACCACCTCCAGCGTGATCCCACCACCAAACGCATCTTCCCCTCACCTCCCCTTTCAGCATTCCGTAGGGACTGCTCCCTCCGTGACACCCTAGTCCACTCCTCTATCCCCCCCAGCACCCCTTCCCCTTCGCCCAGCGCCTTCCCGTGCAAGCGCAGGAGATGCAACACATGCTCTTATACCTCCCCCCTTCCCACTGTCCGGGGCCCCAAACACCCCTTCCAGGTGAAACAGCGATTTACTTGTACTTCTTGCAATTTAGTATACTGTATTTGCTGCTCACAATGAGGCCTCCTCTATATTGGGGAGTGTAGTGTATGTACCTTTAAGACAGAACTACTTTTACAGCTCCTGTATACTGTAGTACCCGCTGTGACCACACCTGCATATAAGCCTTGCGCATGCCTCTGTACCCCCAGTCTTGAGACTACCCTCCTCCAGTAAATACCTGTTTATTGTTAAGTTACAGCATCCGTGTGGTTATTGAAAAACATCATACTCTCAGAATCACGGATCTAACAGTGGCGACGAGGATGGGATTCGAATCTACCTGCAACTCTGCATTTCCCTTCGAGGATTCGCTCCGGGAGGACGGTGTAAGAAAGTCGAGGCCAGGAACACGGGCGTCGACCACGAGCAACCGCCCAGTCGTCCGGCAGAGAGTGAACATCGCAGGGGAGGCTGTGGAGAGCCGGGCTTGGTTCCCCAGCCACGACGATCAGCAAGAGACTGACGACAGGTCCAGCGCAGACCCTTCCCGGACAGCGGCGGCTGAAGCCGACCGACGGCGGAGAGAAAGCGTCGATGGGGTAAGACAGAGGGTGAAGCACACAGGGCGCAGCCGGGGGTTGAAAACCGAGCAGCGTCGAGAAAAAAAAACAAAAACAAACCGGAGCGAGAGAGGGTAAAGCAACAGCCGGGTTCAGGACCGAGCGGCGTCGAGAAAAAAAAAAGAACACGCAGAGCACAGCCAGGGCTCAAGGGCTGAACAGTGTCTGCGGGGAGAAGAAGGGAGAGCGCGGGAGATGCCATTGAGCCATGGAGAAGAAGGAAGAGCGCGGGAGACGCCATTTTTAGAAGCCGCAGCAGAGAAGAAGGGCGAGCGTGGGAAGGAAGGAAAGCGCGGGAGACGCCATTTTGTGCCAGCGGAGACGAAGGGGAAGCGCGGGAGATGCCATTTTTGACAGTTAAATCACACCCAGGGATGCCGAAGAGTGGCAGTATCTCTACGTTCGACAATGAAGTCAAAGATTGGGCGACATATGTGGAACGTATTGAGGTGTACTGCAGGGCGAATGAAGTGCCAGATGCTAGGAAAGCACTGGCTTTGTTAAATTCCATGGGTGCAAAAACTTATGGGTTACTGCGAAATCTAATTACCCCAGAGAAGCCGGTGAACAAGAATTTTGAAAGCATAGTAGAAATCCTACAGGACCACTTAAACCCCACACCGCTGCTGATAGCAGAACGATTTAAGTTCCATAAAAGGAACCAACACAAAGACGAAAGCAATGCTGAGTACCTAACGGAACTGCGCAAGCTATCGAAACACTGCCAGTTTGGAGCGGGACTAGCAGATACGTTAAGGGACAAGTTTGTGTGTGGGCTACAAAGTGAAGGAACCCAGAAACGGCTTCTATCAGAAAAGGATCTTACGCTGGACAAGGCTTTCAGTATGGCAGTATCACACGAAGCAGCCGCAAGGGGCGCTGCAGAGATACAATGGAGACCGCAAGAATATGGCACCAATGAAATGTCCTATGGAACAGGGAAGTGCTATCGCTGCGGCAGAACAACACATGACCAGAAGGATTGTTGGTTCAAGGACCAAGTGTGCAGACAGTGTGGAAAAGCAGGACACATAGCAAGAGTCTGCAGGTCTGGGAAGAAAACCAACAGTAAGAAATCTCCATAGGAGAAGTACAAAAAGGTACACCAGGTGATGGACAGTGGTTCAGACGAACAGAAAAGTGACACAGACTCCGGAAGCAAGGAGCTGGGTTGTCTGAAACTACATAAGGTAACCAAAATGGAGGATCACCAGACTATCTGGGTTACACTCAAGATAGACGGAGTCCAAGTGAAAATGGAATTGGACACAGGATCAGCCCTAACAGTCATGAACCAAAGGGACTACAAGCGGCTATTTTCACATATACCCTTGAAAGCTACAGAGATTGTCTTGAAGACGTATACGGGGCAAAAAGTCTACCCCAAAGGAAAAATAAGGGTGAAAGTGATATATAAAGGCCAGGAAATACCTAAAATGGATATATATGTATTGCCAGATGGAGGACCACCACTGCTAGGACGTGAATGGTTCCGGAAGATACAATTAGATTGGCATTCCATACAGGCACTGAAGGTTGAGGCCAAAAAGGATGACGACGTCACACCTGGACGACTGTCAAAAATGCTAACTGACACACAAGAAGTGTTCCAGGAGGGACTCGGAACACTAAAAGGCATAACAGCGATGATTAAAATAGAGGAAAATGCAAGCCCAAAGTTTTTTAAGGCCAGACCGGTGCCTTTTGCGATCCGCCCAGCCGTTGAAGCAGAGCTGGAAGGTTTGGAACGTTCAGGAGCACTGTCCAAAGTGGACTGGAGCGAGTGGGCTACACCCATCGTTCCTGTAATGAAGAGGTCATTGAATAATATGCCTGGGGAACCAAAGAAGGTCCGCATCTGTGGGGATTTTAAGGTGACAGTGAACCCAGTCCTTCACACGGTACAATATCCACTTCCACGAATTGAGGATATTATCGCCTCGCTATCTGGAGGTAAACGCTTCACCAAAATTGATCTAACCCAGGCGTACTTGCAAATGGAGGTAGAAGAAGCTTCGAAACAATACCTTACCATTAACACTCATAAAGGTCGCTATCAATACAATCGCTGGTGTTTGGGGTAGCCTCGGCTCCGGCTATCTGGCAAAGGGCAATGGATCAAGTCCTGCAAGGGATTCCAGGGACCCAGTGTTATTTGGACGACATCCTGGTAACGGGCGAAAATGACAGTGATCACCTCGCCAACTTGGAGAAGGTGCTCACCAGATTAAAGGAGTATGGGCTACGAGCTAATCACCACAAGTGCGAGTTTTTCCAGAAACAGGTCTCGTATTGTGGCCATGTCATCGATGAAGACGGGTTACATAAGTCCCCTGAAATATTGAGGCGGTAGTCAAGGCTCCAGCACCGGAAAATGTGTCACAACTGAGGTCGTTCCTTGGGCTGGTAAACTACTACCACAAGTTCTTACCAAATTTGTCCACGGTATTACACCCACTGAGCACCCTACTGCAAACAGGGGTACCATGGAAGTGGAATGACGAATGTAGACGAGCTTTCCAGAAGTGTAAAGAATTGATCACATCAAAAGAGGTGTTGGCCCATTTCAACCCAGCACTACCAATTCGTTTGGCATGTGATGCATCACCCTATGGTATTGGAGCGGTGCTGTCGCACAAATTCCCAGACGGGTTGGAGAGGCCAGTAGCCTTTGCGTCTCGGTCACTAACCTCAGCCGAGTGCAACTACGCCCAGATTGACAGGGAGGCCTTCAGCCTAGTATGGGGAGTAAAAAAATTCAACCACTATCTGCATGGGCAGAAGTTCACCTTGCTGACTGACCACCAACCACTTGTCTCCATCTTTAATCCTAAGAAGGGCGTTCCAGTGATGACTGCACAACGGTTACAAAGATGGTCCCTGTTTCTAGGGGCGAATCAATATGAAATAGAATATAAAGGCACGAAACAGCATGGGAAAGCTGATGGGCTATCGCACCTGCCATTGCCTACTGTGGAGGAAGCATCAGCAGTGGACCCTATCGAGATATTTTATTCGTCAATAATTGAACGATTGCCAGTAACGAACGCGGATATAGAGAAGGAGACCCACAATGATCCAACGCTGTCTCTGGTATATGATTTGACGGTGAGGGGATGGCCAACACATGGTGACTCACTGCTGCCAGCATTCTCATCCAGAAGAGAACAGCTGTCAGTATGCCAGGGGACAGTGATGTGTGGATCCAGAGTGGTGATTCCACCCAAGTTAAGGGAGAGAGTGCTAAATGAGCTACATGAAGGTCATCTGGGGGGAGTGAAAATGAAAAGCCTTGCTAGGGCTTATGTGTGGTGGCCGGGAATCGATCAACAAATCGAAGACCTAACTAAGAGCTGCTCAGGATGCCAGAAGGTCCAAAATGCACCACCACATGCCCCTCTACACCCATGGGAGTGGCCCTCCTCTCCATGGCAACGGGTGCATATTGATTTCGCTGGTCCATTCATGGACTCAATGTTCTTAATAGCAGTGGATGCTCATTCGAAGTGGCCTGAGGTGATAAAAATGTCCTCAACCACTACAGAGAAAACGATTGCAGTCCTACGGACCATATTTGCCAGAAACAGTTTGCCAGAGCAGATTTGCTCTGATAATGGACCACAGTTTGTGTCCGAAGAGTTTCGAAAATTTATGAGAAGGAATGGGGTAAGGCATTACACATCCGCCCCGTATCATCCAGCCACAAATGGATTGGCTGAGAGGTTCGTACAAACCTTTAATAAGGCGATAAAGGCCATGTGCGATGATGAAATTCCACTACAGCATAAGGTGGACAATTTCTTACTAGCCTACCGAAATGCGACACATGCAGTTACCAACCAGACCCCGGCCATGATATTCTTTAACCGAAGGTTGCGATCTCGTCTGGACTTGCTCAGACCAAATGTGCGAAGAAATGTTGAGGACAAACAATTCCAGCACATCAATGAGAAGCCGACAAGGAGCTTCAATGTAGGACAACCAGTCTTGGCCCGTGACTACCGAACAGAGAAATGGCAACCCGGAACGATATGCACAAGGCAGGGGCCATTAATGTACACAGTGGATGTCGGGGAGAACATTGTGAGACGCCACGTCGATCAGATCTTAGCGTTACAGGAACGAGTCAACCCCATGTCTCGAGTACCTGGGGATGAACCCGACATACCGGTAGCATCTACCTCAGAACCAGTAGCAGTGGAAACCGATGAACTACCCGATGAAAAGGGGCCAGAATCGCCTCTGCACCAAGAACGAGAACCTCAGGAAAGGCGCTATCCCAAAAGGGTCAGGAAGCCGCCCCAAAGACTGAATCTATAAATGGACTATTGTTGTTTAATGTACATGTTAAAGTGTTAATTGTTATTTGAACATTAGGGGTACTACTAATCTAAAAGGGGAGGAATTGTAGTGTATGTACCTTTAAGCAGAACTACTTTTACAGCTCCTGTATACTGTAGTACCGGCTGTGACCACACCTATATATAAGCCTTGCGCATGCCTCTGTACCCCCAGTCTTGAGACTACCCTCCTCCAGTAAATACCTGTTTATTGTTAAGTTACAGCATCCACGTGGTTATTGAAAACATCATACTCTCAGAATCACGGATCTAACAGGGAGACCAAACGCAGATTGTGTGACCGCTTTGCAGAACACCTCCATTCAGTCCGTAAGGAGGACCCCGAACTTCCGGTCGCTTGTCACTTTAATTCTTCGCTTCACTCCCACTCAGACCTCACCGTCCTCGGTCTGTTGCATTGTTCCACGGAAGCTCAGCGTAAGCTCGAGGAACAGCACCTCATCTTTCGATTAGGCACTTTACGGCCCTCTGGTCTCAACATAGAGTTCAACAATTTCAGATCATAACCTCGGCCCCTATCATATACATATATTTTATCCACACTTTTTGTTTGTGCCTTTTTTTCTTCTCTCCCACATGGCAGCTGTCTTTCATTCTGCCAGCGCAATTCACACTTCATCTAGAGCCATCCTTTGTTTCTTAACCTGTCCCATTACCATCTCCTCCTGCCTTGAATATCTCTTGATGCCTCTTCACTTCTCCTGCCTTCCATCCTATCACAGACCTTCCCTTTTGTTCTTTCATCCCCTCCCCCATTTCCCAGCCCCTAAACTTGCTTAAAATCTGTTCCAATTCCTCTTTTTTCCAGTTCTGACGAAAGGTCATTGACCTGAAACGTTACCTCTGTTTCTCTCTTCACAGATGCTGCCTGACCTGTTGAGTGTCTCCAGCATTTTCTGTTTTTATTTCAGATTTCCAGCATCTGAAGTACTTTCTTTTGTATGATCATATGGTATTGGATGGTAAAGTTTCTCCAGGGCTCATGAATGAGATGAAATAGTAATAAATGGGAAATGGGAATTCTTTCTAAAATCATTTTTCCTAAGTGGTTATGGGTGAATTTCTGGAATTCAAACAGGGATAAATTCCTGAACGACTTTTGGGAATTTTAAAGGAACCGAACTTGAGGGCCGCCCACAATGTTGGGAAGGCACACCTGGCTCCGAGTAAACCCCAGGAGTGGGAGGTGGGAAGCCAGGTGATGGTACGGAGCTATGCGAGGGTGCGAGTCTTTGAACCCCTGTATAAGGGACTATATAGCATTGTGGACAAAGCCAGTTCCGTGGTGTAAGCTGTTCGGTTACCTAAGAAAATCAAATGGTTTCACATTAACCAGATGAAGCTTTTTCAGCCCACCAGCAGGTCAAGAAGACAACAAACCACAATCACGAGCATGGTGAGACTGATTCATCCTCTCCAGTGGGATGATGAAGAAGGGGTGCCTGGCGGGGTACCCCCCACCCAATGAGGTGCACCCGCCTGAAGTGGCGCCTCCTCAGGTACAGTATGATCCAAATGAAGGTGGACGGGACATGGGAGCTGTAGAAACCTCCTCGTCCCTAGGTCCGAAACCACCTCCTGTCCGCAGACGAGTCCAACAGACCCCTCCTACCCCACGACGTAGTAAAAGAAAGCAAAGGAGGCCCCGTAGATATCAGTGGTAGAAGCCTGAACGGCCAATGGTGAGGTGAAGGGATGCGGGACTGGGTGTAATAATCCATTTTTGTCCCCTTCCTCTACAGGCAAGGGAAGATGGGGAGACTATTTTGGGTGCTGTGCGGTATAGCGCTGCACCTCGGAGAGGCAACAGCAATGTACGGGGAGGCGGCCAACAGTTCAAGTTACAACAGTCAGGTTACTATTGTCCCAGCAACATCACCCCTAGGCACTGCCCGGGAGGTCACTCTCCAGTCCATTACGGGTATGTGTGAAACCAATTGTTCGGGAAGGATATGGGTGACCACTCATGAGATTCAAGAGGGAAAAGGGGATGTAAAAGGTATAAGAGTGGAACCGTGAGTCAACCACTTGTATGGTTCCTCTGAACAGAGGCCGGTAACATTACGAGGTACCACCAGATAGGGGACCCTCGAGGGAACCCCGGGAGTCCGATTCAATCAGAAAGCAATGGGGAAACTATGCTATGTTAGCCACAATGGTGATGAGAGCATGAGGGCTTATAAGGATGGGTAAACCCCCAACCAGGCCCACTGAAGAATTGGGTCCGTTTTAGGTCCGAATTCCCAGTTTGCAGCCTTTCTCCTGCATTCGTGTATGGTGTAAAAAATTACCCCCCCTTAACAATGGATGCTGGATGAAGAGGGAGGGCTATGCCAAGAAATGTGTGTTACTTATGTATTGGAATGTGAAAACGGAACCATAGATACCATAGAATTAAAGGTGAAAGTCCGCCTGAAAATCCCTTCTCCTACGAATAAAACACAACCACGGGAAGAACACCAAGAAACCTGGGTTGTCTGCCCTGAACACACTCTGGGGCCGACAAATGGGCTAGTGGTACTCCCAACTCAGGTGATATTGTACCATGATGTGCATCACAAGGTGGTGCCGGTAATATTGAATCTGACCGAGGTGGGACTTCCGAATTGGTGCAAGCCAGAGACGGTTATATGGGAGGATGATGCGGGAATTAACAGAGGGATTTTGGGAAAGGGCCAGTACAACCCTGGCGAAATTGGAATTCAAACCGTTATATCACATGGGCCCTAAGGAGGGTAATGGATTTAACGATACCTTTGGGGAAAATAGTACCGGGCTCATTGATGAAAGCGATGTCGGTTATGGGATTAAAGGGGACCATATCAGAAGGTGACGAGGGCTGATAAATGATGCAGCCACTGTTTTTATCACTGGAACCTCCATGGTTAATAGCCTTGATTTGGCTAGCTTAGATCAGTCTGTAAAAGTGGTCAGAAATCGCTTAAGGAAAATGTTGAATGAAAGGAATGGTCTAGAACAGGAGGAATTGGAAGAGTGCCAAATTATGACCATTCATTTGCAGGACGTGGTTAACTATTTAGAATCCCATGCTAAATAGATAAACCAAATTCGAAAGGAGGATCGGAATGATGTTTGTGAAATGTATAAGAACATAAGAAATAGGAGCAGGAATAGGCCACTTGGCCCCTCGAACCAGCTCCGCCATTCAATTAAATCATGGCTGATCTTGGGCTCAAAGTCACTTCCCCGCCCGCTTCCCATAACCCTTCACTCCTTTATCTTGCAAAAATCTGTCTATCTCCATCTTAAATGTATTTAATGACCCAGCCTCCACAGCTCTCTGGGGCAGAGAATTCCACAGATTTACGACCCTCTGAGAGAAGAAATTCCTCCTCATCTCAGTTCTAAAAGGGCGACCCTTTATTCTAAAACTGTGCCCCCGCGTTCTAGATTTCCCCATGAGGGGAAACATCCTCTCTGCAGCTACCTTGTCGAGCCCCCTCATTATCTTATATGCTTCAAAAAGATCACCTCTCATTCTTCTAAATTCCAATGAATATAGGCCCAGCCTGCTCAACCTTTCCTCATAAGTCAGCCCCCTCATCTCTAGAATTAACCTAGTGAATCGTCTCTGAACTGCCTCCAATGCAAATATATCCTTCCTTAAATAAGGAGACCAAAACTGTACACAGTACTCAAGGTGTGGTCTCACCAATACCCAGTACTTCCTTGCTTTTATACTCCAACCCCCTTGAAATAAAGGCCAACTTTCAATTTGCCTTTTTGATTACTTGCTGTACCTCCGTGCTAACTTTTAGTGTTTCATGCACAAAGACCCCCAGGTCCCTCTGAACTGTAGCATTTTGTAATCTCTCTCCATTTAAATAATAATTTGCTTTTTTATTTTTCCTGCCAAAGTGTATAACCTCGCACTTTCCCACATTATAATCCATCTGCCAAATGTTTGCCCACTCACTCAGCCTGTCGATATCCCTTTGCAGGTTCTTTGAGTCCTCTGCACAACTTGCTTTCCCACCCACCTTTGTATCATCCGCAAACTTGGCTACATTACACTCGGTCCCTTCATCAAAGTCATTAATGTAGATTGTAAATAGTTGAGGCCCAAGCACCGATCCCTGTGGCACCCCACTAGTTACCTTTTGCCAACCGGAAAATGACCCATTTACCCCGACTCTCTGCTTTCTGTTAGTTAGCCAATTCTCTATCCATGCGAATATATTACCCCCAATTCTGTGAGCTCTTATCTTATGCAGTAACCTTTTATGTGGCACCTTATCGAATGCCTTCTGGAAATCCAAATACACCACATCCACTGGTTCACCTTTGTCCACCCTACTCGTTACCTCCTCAAAGAACTCCAGCAAATTTGTTAAACATGACTTCCCTTTCATAAAACCATGCTGACTCTGCTTGACTGCATTATGATTTTCCAAATGCCCTGCTACTGCTTCCTTAATGAAGGACTCCAGCATTTTCCCAACAACAGATGTTAGGCTAACTGGTCTATAGTTTCCTGCTTTCTGTCTCCCTCCTTTCTTAAATAGGGGTGTTACCTCTCCAGAGTCCAGGGAATTTTGGTATATTGCAACCAAAGTATCCACTATCTCTGCAGCCACTTCTTTTAAGACCCTGGGATGCAGGCCATCTGGTCCAGGGGACTTGTTATCTTTTAGTCCCATTATTTTACCAAGTACTATTTCCTTAGTGATAATGATTGTCTTTAGTTCCCCCTTCCCTGTGGCCCCTTGATTATCCATTATTGGGATGTTGTTAGTGTCTCCTACCGTGAAGACAGATACAAAATATTTGTTGAGAGTCTCTGCCATTTCCCCGTTCCCCATTATTAATTCCCCAGTCACATCCTCTAAGGGGCCAACATTTACTTTAGCTACTCTCTTCCTTTTTACATACCTGTAGATGCTCTTACTATCTGTTTTAATGTTTCTTGCCAGTTTACTCTCATAATTAATCTTCTCTCTCGTTATTCTTTTTTTAGTCATCCTTTGCTGGTTTTTAAAATTTTTCCCAATCCTCTGGTCTCCCACCAATCTTGGCAACATTGTATGTCTTCATTTTTAATTTGATACCATCCTTTACTTCCTTAGTTAGCCACAGATGGTGCTCCCTTCTCTTAAAATCTTTCTTTCTCGCAGGAATATATTTTTGTTGAGAGTTATGAAATATCTCCTTAAATGTCTGCCACTGCATTTCAACTGTTTTACCCTTTAATTTATTTTTCCAGTCCACTTTAGCCAGTTCTGCCCTCATGCCATTGCAATTGCCTTTGTTTAAGGTCAGGACACTGGTTTGAGATACAACTTTCTCACCCTCCAACTGAATTTGAAATTCAACCATGCTATGATCACTCTTTCCTAGAGGATCCTTTACTATGCAATCATTTATTAATTCTGTCTCAGTAAACAGTACTGTCAGGGCGACTGTCAGGGCAAGGCTGGTTCTGGACCCAAGTGCAGACAAGGCGAGAAGCGGATATGCAGTCTTAAATAACAGTACTTTACTAGAATCACACAGGTAAACAGTTACAACATAAGAGCTCAAGACAAGCTACCACATAGGCAAACGGCTAGTCAAGATTGGAACTCAAGACAAGCTAACATGAGGCAACTGGCTTGTCAAGACTGAGCTCAAGACAAGCTACCACAGGGCAACCGGCTTGTCAAGATAGGAACTCAAGACAAGCTACCATGAGGCAACCGGCTTGTCAAGACTGAGCTCAAGACAAGCTACCACAGGGCAACCAGCTTATCAAGACTAAGCCACTTGTCAAGACTGAGCACAAAGGGAAGAACCACAGAACTTAAATACAAGCAAAAACATAACACAGATAAACAGTTATAGACATAGGAGCTCAAGACAAGCAACCACTTAGGCAAACGGCTTGTCAATACTTAGCCCAAGACAAGCTACCACAGGTAAACGGCTTGTCAAGATAGGAACTCAAGACAAGCTACCACTGGCAACCGGCTTGTCAGGACTGAGCTCATGACAAGCTACCACAGGGCAACAGACTTGTCAAGACTAAGCACCTTGTCAAGACTGAGCCCAGAGGGAAGAAACCACAGAACTTAAATACAAGCAAAAAGAGGTGAAACCAATAAACCTGATAAAAGGCAGTTAAACAATAAACACAGGAGAAACCAGCAACAATTAACAAAGGGAAACAAACAAGTGAAGGTGCCATCTAGGGGTTACTGAAGGAACTGACTGGCACCCTCACAAGTACCAGATCCAAGATAGCCTGCTCCCTGGTCGGTTCCATGACATACTGTTCTAGGAAACCATCCTGGATGCACTCTATGAACTCCTCCTCAAGGCTACCATGGCCAATTTGATTTGTCCATTCAATATGAAGATTAAAATCACCCATGATTATTACTGTACCTTTTTTACAGGCCTCTATTATTTGTTGATTTATACTCTGTCCAACAGTATTGCTACTGTTCGGGGGCCTGTAGACTACGCCCACCAGAGACTTTTCCCCTTTATTAATTTTTATCTCCACCCAAACTGATTCTACATCTTGATCTTCTGAGCCAATATCACTTCTCACCACTGCACTGATCCCAGCCTTTACCAGCAAAGCCACCCCACCTCCCTTTCCTTTCTGGCTATCCTTCCGAATTGTCAAATACCCTGGAATATTCAGTTCCCAGCCCTGGTCACCTTGCAACCACGTCTCTGTAATGGCAATCAGATCATACCCATTTGTATCTATTTGTGCCGTCAACTCATCTATCTTGTTACGAATGCTGCGTGCATTCCGATATAGAGCTTTTAACTTTGTCTTTTTACCATTTCTCCTGGCTTTGGCCCCATTTTCTCTTGCACTCTTATTTTTAAACATTCTGTCCCTTCCTGTCACACTCTGGTTATTATTTCTCCCATCTCTATCCTGCTCTATTGCTTTCTCATTTCTCATGACTTTTTAAATTCCCGCTCACCTGGATCATCCCCCCCACTATTTAGTTTAAAGCCCTCTCTACAGCCCTAGTTATTCGATTTGCCAGGGCTCTAGCCCTAGCATGGTTCAAGTGAAGCCTGTCCAAACGGAACAGCTCCCTCTTATCCCAGTACTGGTGCCAGTGCCCCACAAATCAAAACCTATTTCTTCCACACCAGTCTTTGAGCCACTCGTTCATTTCTCTGATCTTATTTATCCTATGCCAATTCGCTTGTGGCTCATGGGTTTTGGTTAGTGGAACAAGCCCGTGAAAACCTGCAGAGCATTGCTGAAGGGAAGCTTCCCTTGAGGGGGTGACTGATCGACACCTGAGGGCAATGTCCACTTATCAATTTACCATGAATATGTGTAAAGTCAGGGGGCTGGTACAGCTGTACCTGGTGAAACATGAATGCCATTTGCAGGAACAGAACAACATCACCCTGCTAGGGATGGTATTGTATTATCCCATTTTGCCCAAAAAGACGACCCCAAATCCTCTGTTACATGTGGAGAACATAGGAGTATGCCAGGGAGATCACTTGATAAGTTATGACCAACCCCTTAAGTACGTGACCCGAGTGGATGGGACCACATGGGTGGCCCCAGATCTTACTGGGTGTGCTCAAGCTCGGGACACATTCATCTGCCCAAATGACATGCTAAAACATGCAGCCCCTGTGTGCGGGTTTGATTGGGATGGGATAGCATGGAACTGCACCATGAAAGTGATTGCAGGATAGCATTTCCCCTTATGATCTGCGTATTGAGGGAAGGGTGAATATTGTGTCACTAAAATGCACTGGGATTACCAGTACGGCAACAACCTGACTTTTCCTATTGCAGCGGGATCTTTTTGTTTTACCCCAGTACAACCTGTAAGACTTGGGGCGCAGGTTTTGTTAAGTATTTATTCGCATAGGCAAGTAGACATCGATGTAAGAGATGAGTTAAGGGATCAACTACACCAGTATGTGACTCGGTTCGGCTATGACATTCCACCTCTGCCAGAACACATGGTAGAGTTAATAAGACGCGTTAGTCAGTCCCAAATGCACTTTTATACCTTGGTCCAGGAAAACCGTGAACTGTGTAAAGTAATCCCTAAGGTCAGGGAAGATTTATCCTGGTGGGATATCGGCACGAATATCGAGGTTCATCCTTGGATAAGGATTATTTCCCATGTTTTGGTCATTATTCAATTGGTGTTTGTATTACATCTATTGACACTAACCTGCCATGCTAACAGGTGAAGCAAGCAACGAGAGTGGATCAAATTGTTACAGAAGATGCTAAGGGAAGAAAACAATGCCTACAAAGTGTAAGTGCCTGTGGCCCGAAGATTCAGGTGCACAGCAACTTGAGGGTGAACTGTAAGAATAAGCCATCTGCTGTAAGAATTTGCTATAACTTGACCAAACTTAAAAGTTGACCACATTTAATATCCCAGCATGCCTCGCGAGGCTGAAAGGTTGGTTCCTGTGGGAACTTTGTACGAAAGCTGTTAATCAGATAAGGAAGCGACAGACCCTGAGCAGGAACAAACAGTTGGACGTTACAAAGACAGGAACATCTTCATTCAAATGGTGTGAAGGGCCTTGGGGCCCACTGATAAGAAGAAGAAAACAACTGCTGACCATTTGTCACACAGTTTGAGACATGTACGCATTGAGGAGCCTGCCCAGTTTTTTAGGGTATAAGAGATGCTGTTTTAAGACACTCGGGGCTGCTGCAGTCGGGGGGCAACTTGGTCAGTTGCCAGTTAAAGTCGTACGTCTAGCCATCGCCGAACTGACCACTCACTGTTGTTAGTACGTATGTAGTGTTGGCTTATAATCATTTGAGCTTAAAGTAAGGGAATAAACCTGTGTATACTTAGATATAATTGGGAGTATTATATGCAACAGTTTTGTGTGAGCTTACTTGTAACCTGTTGCTGATGTTAAGTAAAAAGAAAGTTATTCTCGAATCCTTGTGTTTTGTGTTGTCTGTTCCACGGGTCTGAAGTTTGGAAACCGTTGGATGGGTTAAAGGACGAGTGAATTTAAACATTTTACACAAAGACGTGGATGAGGGTTTCAGCAGCAGATGAGCTGAAGCACGGACGGAGTCGGGCAATGTTCCGGAGGTGGAAATAGGCGGTCTTTGTTATGCCTCGGATATGTGGTCGGAAGCTCATCTTGGGTCAAATATAACACCAAGGTTGCAAACAGTCTGGTTCAGCCTCAGACAGTTGCCAGGGAGAGAGATGGAGTCAGTTGCCAGGGAACGGAGTTCGTGGCGGAGACCGAAGACAATGGCTTCGGTCTTCCCAATATTTAGTTGGAGGAAATTTCTGCCCATCCAGTACTGGATGTTGGACAAGCAGTCTGACAATTTAGAGACAGTCGAGGGGTCGAGAGAGGTGGTGGTGAGATAGAGCTGAGTGTCATCATGTGGAGGGGGCCAAGGAAAGATCCTTGGGGGACATCAGAGGTAACGGTATGGGAATGGGAAGAGAAGCCAGTACAGGTGATTCTCTGACTGCGATTTGATAGATAAGAATGGAACCAGGCGAGTGCAGTCTCATCCAGCTGGATCACAGAGGAGAGGTGTTGGAGGAGGATACTGTGGCCAACCATGTCAAAGGCTGCAGCCAGGTCAAGAAGGACGAGGAGGGATAGTTTACCTTTGTAAGGATGTAATTTGTGACTTTGATTAAAACCCGTTTCAGTTGCAGGGGCAGAAATCTGCTTGGAGGGATTCAATCATGGGGTTCCAGGCAATATTGGCACAGATTTGGGAGGTGACAACACGTTCAAGGACTTTGGAGAGGAAAGGGAGGTTGAAGAAGGGGCCTATTGTTTCTTTTGCTGTATTGCTAGTAATGGCGAATCCACTCTTTTAAAGATCAGTAATTCTCATTAATGTACTGTTATTTGACACTATAAACCTTTGCCCTTTGCCTTTCACCTATGTCACACTGCCTCTATCACACTCAGCATGCCAGTACAACTTTACAGCCAACATTGAACTATGCACTGCATGTTGCAAAGAATAGCGGCTGGCAGTGAGTTTGAGGCAATAGTTTAATTTGCGTTGTGATGATCTTTATGAACCATTCAAGATTTCGGCTTACAGCTTATGACATCATAATCACTCAGTTGAATTTCAAACATACAACTCACTGCAGCTGTCAGTAATATTCTATTAAAATATGTGAAATTCACACTGATTGATATCGGAGTGCGGGCAGCGAAAGATTGCTTATCTAGAGTTTGGTAAGTGTGTGAGTTCGGGCAAATGGGGAGTGAGGGGCTGTTCTTGTCTTTCTTTGTAAAACCTTTATTAAGTTGGTAAGTTCTTTTAAATAAAGGTGTGATCTTCACCTAAAATAGGGGCAGAGAGTCTTCTTAAATAATATTAATAAATTTAATTAATTACATAGAATGGGAGAGCAGGTGATGTGTTCCTACTGCGAAATGTGGGAGCTGGTGGACACCATTGATATTCACGGTGATTACATTTGCGATAAGTGTTTGCTGCTAGAGGAACTCCGGCTCCGTGTTGATGAGCTTGAGACCAAGCTTCAGACACTGCGACACATCAGGGAGGGGGAGTGTTACCTGGACTCTGTGTTTCAGGAGGCAGTCACACCAATTAGATTAATTAATTCAGATGTAGTCCGTGGTCAGGGACAGGATGGTGTGACTAGAAGTGAGGCAGGTAAGGGGATCCAGGAGGCAGTGTTGGAGGAGCCGCAGCCCTTGCTCTTGTCCAACAGGATTGAGGCTCTTACTCCCTGTGAGGATGGGAACGGGGACTGCAGGGAGGATGAGCAACCCAGCCACAGCACTGTGGAGTGGGGGGCCATTCAAGTGGGGGGAGTTAAAAGAAATGTTGTAGTGGTAGGGGATAGTATCATTAGGGGGATAGATAGGGTTCTTTGCAGCCAAGAGCGAGAGTCCCGAAGGCTGTGTTGCCTGCCCGGTGCCAGGGTTAAGGACATCTCCTCTGGGCTGGAGAGAAACTTGGAGTGGGAGGGGGAGGATCCAGTTGTCATGCTCCATGTTGGTACCAATGACATAGATAGGACAAGGAAAGAGGTTCTGCTGAGGGAGTTTGAGCAGCTAGGGGCCAAATTAAAAAGAAGAACCACAAGGGTAATAATCTCTGGATTACTACCTGAGTCACATGCAAATTTGGCTAGGGTAAATAAAATTAGAGAGTTAAATGCGTGGCTCAAAGACTGGTGTGGGGGAAATGGGTTTTGCTTCTTGGGACACTGGCATCAGTACTGGGACAGGAGAGAGCTGTTCCATTGGGACGGACTTCACTTGGCCAGTGCTGGGACTAGAATCCTGGCAAATTGAATAACTAGGGCTGTAGAGAGGGTTTAAACTAATTAGTGGGGGGGGGAGGTTTTAAGAAAGCGAAAAATAAAAATGACAGCGGAGAAGGCAATAGAGCAAGGTAGCAGTGGGGGAATTAAAAACCAGAGCATGTCAGGAAGGGACAGAATGTATGATGATAAAGGTAAAGTAGTAAAAGGGGTAAAAACAGGAATAAATTGTCAGAAAACATATTTGAAAGTTCTTTATCTGAATGCACGCAGCATTCGTAACAAAATAGACGAGTTGATGGTACAAATAACTACACATGGTTATGATCTGGTGGCCATTACGGAAACATGGCTGCAAGATTATCATGACTGGGAACTAAACATACAAGGGTATTTGACAATTAGGAAGGACAGACAGGCAGGAAAGGGAGGAGGGGTTGTTATGTTAATCAAGGATGGAATCACTGCAATAGTCAGGAATGGTATTGGGTCAAAGGATCAGGATAGCGAAATGGTTTGGGTGGAGATAAGGAATAATAAGGGGAAAAAGTCACTAGTGGGCGTAGTCTATAGGCCTCCTAACAGTTGCAACTCTGTTGGTCGGAGTATAAATCAAGAAATAGTTGGGGCTTGTAATAAGGGAACAGCTATAATCATGGGGGATTTTAACTCTCATATTGACTGGACTAATCAAATTGGGCATGGCAGCCTTGAGGAAGAGTTCATAGAGTGTATTAGGGATGGGTTCCTTGAGCAGTATGTAACTGAACCAACCAGGGGGCAGGCAATCTTAGATCTGGTCCTGTGTAATGAGACAGGATTAATAAAAAATGTCCTAGTAAAGGATCCCCTTGGAATGAGTGACCATAATATGGTTGAATTCCAAATTCAGTTTGAGGGTGAGAGAGTTGGATCTCAAACCAGCGTACTGAGCTTAAATAAAGGAGACTATGAAGGTATGAGAGTAGAATTGACTAAAGTGGACTGGGAAAACAGATAAAGTAAGACAGCACAAGAGCAGTGGTCTACATTCAAGGAGATATTTCACATCTTTCAAGAAAAGTATATTCCACTGAGGAAAAAGGGGAGTAAAAGAAAAGACAGCCATCCGTGGCTTAGTAAAGTAATAAAGGATAGTATCCGACTGAAAACAAGGGCATATAAAGTAGCCATATCTAGTGGGAGGATAGAAGATTGGGAAGCATTTAAAAGCCAGCAAAGAGTAACTAAAAGAATAATTAAGAAAGGGAAGATAGATTATGAAAGTAAACTAGCAAAAAATATAAAAACAGATAGCAAGAGTTTCTACAGCTATATAAAAAGAAAAAGGGTGGCTAAAGTGAACGTTGGTCCCTTAGAGGATGAGACCGGGAAACTAGTGGTGGGGAACATGGAGATGGCAAAGACGCTGAACAAATACTTTGTATCAGTCTTTACAGTAGAGGACACTAAAAATATCCCAACACTGGACAAACAGGGGGTAATGGGGGGGGGGAGGAGCTAAACACGATAAAAATCACTAAGGAGGTGGCACTCGGTAAAATAATGGGACTTAAGGTGGATAAATCCCCTGGGCCTGATGGCCTACATCCTAGGGTCTTGAGAGAGGTAGTGGTAGGAATTGTGGATGCATTGGTGATTATTTTCCAAAACTCCCTGGACTCAGGAAAGGTCCCGGCAGATTGGAAAACTGCTAATGTAACACCTTTATTTAAGAAGGGAAGTAGACAAAAAGCTGGAAACTATAGACCAGTTAGCCTAACATCTGTGGTTGGTAAAATGTTGGAGTCCATTATTAAGGAAACAGTAACAGAGCATTTGGATAAACATAATTTAATAGGACAGAGTCAGCATGGTTTTATGAAGGGGAAGTCATGTTTGACAAATTTGCTCGAATTCTTTGAGGATGTAACATACAGGGTGGATAAAGGGGAACCAGTGGATGTAGTGTATTTGAACTTCCAAAAGGCATTTGACAAGGTGCCACACAAATGATTACTGCACAAGATAAAAAATCATGGGATTGGGGGTAATATACTGGCATGGGTGGAAGATTGGCTATCTAACAGAAAACAAAGAGTTGGGATAAATGGTTCATTCTCGGGCTGGCAATCAGTAACTAGTGGTGTTCCGCAGGGGTCAGTGCTGGGACCCCAACTCTTTACAATCTACATTAATGATTTGGAGGAAGGGACTGAGTGCAACATATCCAAGTTTGCCGACGATACAAAGATGGGAGGGAAAGCAGTGAGTGAGGAGGACATAAAAAACCTGCAAAAGGACATAGACAGGCTAAGTGAGTGGGCAGAGATTTGGCAGATGGAATATAATATTGGAAAGTGTGAGGTTATGCACTTTGGCAGAAAAAATCAAAGAGCAAGTTACTATCTAAATGGAGAGAAACTGCAAAGTGCTACAGTACAAAGGGATCTGGGGGTCCTGGTGCATGAAACACAAAAAGTTAGTATGCAGGTGCAGCAGGTGATCAGGAAGGCCAATGGAATCTTGGCTTTTATTGCAAGGGGGATGGAGTATAAAAACAAGCAAGTTTTGCTGCAGTTATACAGGGTATTGGTGAGGCCACACCTGGAATACTGCGTGCAGTTTTGGTTTCCATATTTAAGAAAAGATATACTTGCTCTCGAGGCAGTTCAGAGACGTTTCACTCGGTTGATTCCGGAGATGAGGTGGTTGATGTATGAGGAAAGGTTGAGTAGGTTGGGCCTCTACTCATTGGAGTTCAGAAGAATGAGAGGCGATCTTATCGAAACATATAAGATTGTGAGGGGTATTGATCGGGTGGATGCGGTGAGGATGTTTCCACTGATGGGTGAGACTAGAACTAGGGGCCATAATCTTAGACTAAGGGGCTGCCCTTTCAAAACTGAGATGAGGAGCAACTTCTTTACTCAGAGGGTAGTAAATCTATGGAATTTGCTGCCCCAGAGAGCTGTGGAAGCTATTATGTCCGTGTATAATTGAGACACGGACTGCAGGAGTTGATTATAACAAGTCTTTACTGAATGGAGACAACCTGGAAACTGAAAACTACAGAAGCCTGCTAGGGCCTTTTATACAGGGGTGGTCACTGCCGGTACTGCAGTCTGAGACCAGTTATTCCCTTAAAGGTACATACACAACAGAAGCTGCAACATTAAATAGATTTAAAACGGAGATAGACCGTTTCCTAGCAGATAAGGGAATTAGGGGTTACGGGGAGAGGGCAGGGAAGTGGATGTGAGTCTAGGTTCGGATCAGTCATGATCCTATTGAATGGCGGAGCAGGCCCGAGGGGCCGTATGACCTACTCCTGCTCCTACTTCTTATGTTCTTATATTACTGCAGCAAATTTGAGGGTTCCATTTTCTCTCTACATAATATATAATCCAGTACTGCCTTGTTGATGTGAATCCCTGTCCTGTATGACAATATGTTTTATAGCTTTCTGGCCAGACTTGAGACTTATCAGCTGTACAAAGTGGATGGAACAGTTTTACCCAACTGTGACAATGAATTTAAGTGATGCATGGCGTTCGGATTCAGATCACAGAATCAAGTACTTGAGTTACTGAGCAGTTTTACATTGATGACAAAGTATATCTTCCACTAGTAGGAGCTGTAAGCTGTGTCAACCTAATTACCTTTTGGGCCAGAACGAGCAATGGGTTTGAAGATTGTGCCCAAGTTGTGATGGTACATTTTGAGCAAAAAATAAGCCTGATACTTCCGGAGCTGTGGGGTGTACTGGTGATTTTCCCTCAAACAGTTGCCTTCTTGATATAGGTTGGTTTGCACTTTTTACGGAGGGAGGGCCGAATAGCCTGAGAGAATGTTTCAGGCCAGGCTGCTCTCATGCAGCTCCTGGTTTTGAGGAGAGCTATAACATTGGCCGAAGCCTGGGCGTTTCAGAAATAGGAGTAGGAGTAGGCCATTCAGCCCTTTGAGCCTGCTTGATTGTCACTGGCGTACCGGGGGGCCCATCTATAGAAGGAGGTACTTTTTGGTGACCTCTTTGTGCTTATTTCGACCAATTATATATCTGCAGAATAGCCCACTAAAACTTCAGTTCAGATTCCACTTACAATTATTCTCGGTTACTTTGGAAATCTCCCCCTTAAACAGGGAGCTAAGGTATAACTCCAAATGAAGCGACAGAAGAGACATTTACCTCAAATAAATGATTTTTAATAAAAAGAATCTCAGCCTTGTCCCAGCAATTATTTAATTGCTGTTGTTATAATAAACTTTTTCATATATTTAAAAACAGTTTTAGGACCAAATCCTCAGCCTGCCCTCCCTGTCATTTATTACTGAGCAAATGATGAAATCAGTCCCTAGCGATGATCACCTGGCTTTACAGCTTTACAGCTTCCGATGAACATTCAATGCAATCAAAATCAGCAAAACCTGGTGTGATAATTGGAAAAGTCACTGTTGTGATTATTTTCAGATATTATGATATCGCAGAACAATTCAAGGTGAATATTTCTCTGAGGAGTTTTTGTATCGCATTAGAGTGGAATGGAACTTTTCTACTGTTTCCTCAAACGTATCATCAGTTTTATATGACCAACTAAAGGGGACAATGACAGGAATTCCCTATGGCGAGCGCTCGTACTGCAAATTGCTCTGTTGCCCTTCCAGCTGAGCTGTGTCAGGACTGCAGGCCCACAGTTGTCTTGTTGGGCTTTTGAGACTCTGAGGGGAGATGATAATGAAGCTGCACCAGAGCTAGTCAAGACAAGTGTTACTGGAGTGGTAAACCTTTCTCTCGAGGCACAAGGAGGGAGAATGAGACTAACAAAATCCCTTCCTGAAGAAGTTACCAAAGTATTAGTGTGTGACTAATCAACTGTGAAATTCTAAGAAGTTATTTCAGATACAATACAACTTACACTTATAATGCTTTTAATGTAGTGAAATGTTTCAAGGTTCTTCACAAAAGGTGGGGGTGGGGGTGGAGACTGAAATAGACACCAAGCAAGACTTGTGAATAAGAATTACAGGAGGTGACTGAAAACACAGTCAAAGAGACAGGAAAAAAAAGATGTTGCACGTTAGAGGAGGTTAGGAAGAGAATCCCAAATTGCAGGGCCATAATGGCTGAGGGCTTTGCCACCATGATGGAAGGGAAGGGGGGAGGAGGAGGAGAAATGCAAGATAGCCCAGAGTCAGAAAGTATGGTTCGGATATAGGTTCAGATATAGGGCTGGAAAAGTTTGCAGAGATAGAATGGAAGAAGGTCATGGATGGGTTTGCAAATGCACAGGGCCTTGCGAACTGGTGGAGGTTAGTCAATCTGGAGTAATGGATGAGCAGGACTTAATACCAGACAGGATACAATATGGATGAGTTGGAGTTTGTGTAGGAACTCAGGAAGCTGGTGTAGAGTATAGGGACATAGGAACAGGAGTAGGCCATTCAGCCCCTTGAGTCTGTTCCGCCATTCAATGAGATCATGGCTGATCTGTGACCTAAATCCATATACCGCCTTTGGCCCATATCCCTTAATACCTTGCGTTAATAGCAATCTATCAATCTCAGATTTAAAATTAACAATTGACCTAGCATCAATTGCCATTTGCAAAAGAGAATTCCAAACTTCTACCACCATTTGTGTATAGAAGTGTTTCCTAACTTCACTCCTGAAAGGTCTGGCTCTAATTTTTAGACTTTGCCCCATAGTCCTTGACATCCCAACCAGTGGAAATAGTTTCTCTTTCTTTCTCCCCTATGTGTTCCTCTTAATATCTTTAAAACTTCAATCAAATCACCCCGTAACCTTCTAAATTCCAGAGTGATGGGGGATCTTGGGGCTGGGGTGGTCCCAGCAGCAATCGGGAGGGTCCTATAACGTAAGGGCGGGAGGAGCACTCCTGCCGGCTCCACACTCAGAGGTAAGCATCTTACCTTTTTTGTTGGCAGGCATTGTGTAGGGTTGGTTTTTTGAGTGCAGCCTGCGATGGCTTTGGCTGTCTCAGGGCAAACCAATCTTGCGGTGTGGTTCTAACGCAGGCGTGTTTCAGGCATGGGTACAGGACGCCTCTTGTTTGTCCTTACCCAATATGGCGGACAGCGCACTTATGGCTTGAAATGTGTGCACAACCAGCCCGCCATTTTTGGGAGCTAGGAGGCCGCGTAGTGCCTGAAAAACGGGCACTAGGCGGCCCAATTTCTAGGCTTCTACGTTTCCCCACATCAGTAGATTGTCTTGCTTGACCTAAAATAACGTCTAAATGTCTGCTTGTATTCTAACCTCCTGAATTTGGCAAAAGCTTGCCCTCGCAATTATCTCTTTGACTGATTGCCTGTGTCTGTGTTTTTTCAATTTCTCTGTGTTCACAACCCAAGGGGAGGACAATGCCATGCAACCTCCTTCCGAGTGCTTGGGACGAGGGAGTTGCCAACACTAAGGGCCGATCTTGCCAGCCCTGGGGAGGCGGGTTTGGAGGCGGGACTGCCGGGAAATGGCAGAATTTGGGGGCGGGTACCCATCCTGCCCCCAACCCACCTCCGTGCCATCTTCCCAGGAGGCGGGTAGCCGACCCGCGCCGGGTCCCATCTCCTGGAGGCGGGAAGGGGATTACAACCACTTAACTGCCTGTTAACAGGTAGCTAACAGGCAGGTAAGAGGATTATCCCTATTTTTCCACCAGAGGCGCGGATTTCCCGACGTCAGGAAACCCCTCCAGGGTCACCAAGGTGAGCAGTGGGTCTGCGGGGGTCGGAGGGGTCCAAAAGTGCGCTGTGGAGGTGAGTGATGGGTGCAAGTGTGGAGAGGTAAGTGTGTGAGGTGAGTGAAAAGTGATAGAAAATGTTTACTTACCTTTGTTTCTTCTCGCAGGCTTCAACAGCTGGGGAACCGGAAACTCCCGCATCTCACTGGCAGAGATGACAGATGGCTGCTGCATTCTCCGATGCAACAGCCCTCTAATTTCTGCTCACAAAAGAGGTTTTAATGAGTCTTGAATTCAAGAACTCATCAAACAACAGAGAATGTCACTGACAGCTTCACAAAGCTGTCAAACGATGACAATTCATTTGTCAAAATTTTTTGACAGATGAAACATCATACGTTGACGTTCTCAGTAACCAGCTTCCCCTTAATTGGCTTGCTAAGCCCGCTGGGCGGGCTTAACAAGGTCAATCAAGGAAAAATAGCGTGGGTTGGCCACAAGTTGATGGAGGCGGGACTAAAACCCGACAAGCAGCAGTCCCGCCTCCAATGCGCCCCTATTGACAAAATCGCCCCCACGTGTAAGGTGTTTATGAATTACTAAGACAAGCTACTGAATTGCTTATTGTTTACTCTCTTTGGCAAAACAACTTTAAATGCTACCTCATTAGCATTTTAACCACCTTTAGTTTCAGTGCCTTTCTTGTAAACTTGTCTGAATATATTTTTCTTTAAAATATAAGGCTTAAAAGTAACTTTTTAAGTCCTGAATCCTTCTGTGACAAATTGGTCAAAACAAAATCCTAAAATGTCACAAGTACATTGAAAAGGTTGAGCTGGGAAGTGACAGAGGCATGGATGATGGTTTCAGTAGTGGTGGAGTGAGATCGTGACTGAGACAGGTGGTATTTGTGAACTAGAATATATGCTCAACTGGGGAAGAGCTGATTTTAGTGATTTAAGAAGGGACCCAGCAGAGGTAGATTGGAAAAGGTGATTGCAGGGTAAAGCAGTAATGGAGCAATGGAGGGCATTCAGATGCAAACTAGACATATGCTTTTGAAGGGAAAAGGTAAGAGCATCCAAAGATAATGCGCCCTGGATGACAAAGGAAATAAATGTTAAAAATAAAACAGAAAACGGAGGCTTATGACAAGTGTCAGGAGCAAGATTCAGTTAATAACCAGGAAGATTATGGAAAGTACAGGACGGAATTGAAAAAGTTAATACAGGAGGCAAAGAGAGGTTATGAGAAAAGATTAGCAGGCAACATTAAATTGAACCCTAAGACATTTTATAAACATCAAGGCCTAGAAATTGGTTTGGCCCTGAAAACAGGTGCGGGGATTGCGATGCGTGATCACCCTGCGCCCATTGAAGGGAATGCAGGCAGCACGCGTACTTCGTGCTACCTGCTGATTAGCATGATTGAGGCATTCAGCCCAGCACAGAATGCGCTGCTGAGTGGCTGAATGCTCAGCAGGGGGCCCAAGTTCATGTGAGGCTAGTACCAATGAAAGCTAGCCTATACTTCTTAAAGGCAGTTTGCACCTCTTAAAGGCAGTCTGCACCTCTTAAAGCTCATTGAACGGCTGGGGATTACAGTGAAAAACAACTCATGATGACACAACAGGGGAGAGAGCATGCAACAGGGTTCTTGGCTGCAGTACTGGAGGCCTTGCTGCAGGAGGTGGACAGGAGGAGAGCGGTCCTGTATCCACAGGGGGCCCTCCAGGCAAAATCAAAAATGGCAATGGGAACAGATAGCCATAGCTATCAATGCCAGCAGTATAGCCCCGAGGACCTGGCTGAAGTGCAGGAAGAAGTTTAATGACCTCACACGAGTGGTCAAGGTCAGTGAATTCATCTTCAAATGCCATATCTCACCATCTGCACCGTTAGCCTCACACACTGCTCAATGCACCACACCCCCATCACTCACCTAACAACAATCTGTACCAAACATGACTCATACCTCACATTCATAGTATCACCTGAACCCTCACACACTTATCACTGCTGCAAGCCTCATACCCACATCTCACAGCTTGCACACACTGTCAGCTATTCAACCATGACAGGCACATCACCCAAACGCATTGCACCACACTCAGTGACACACATCACCCAAACACATTGCACCGCATTCACTGACACACATCACCCAAACACATTGCACCACACTCACTGATACACATCACCCAAACACATTGCACCACACTCACTGACACACTTCACCCAAACACATTGCACCACACTCACTGACATACTTCACCCAAACACATTGCACCACACTCACTGACACACTTCACCCAAACACATTGCACCACACTCACTGACACACTTCACCCAAACACGTTGCACCAACTCACTGACACACTTCACCCAAACACATTGCACCACACTCACTGACACACTTCACCCAAACACATTGCACCAACTCACTGACACACTTCACCCAAACACGTTGCACCAACTCACTGACACACTTCACCCAAACACATTGCACCACACTCACTGACACACTTCACCCAAACACATTGCACCACACTCACTGACACACTTCACCCAAACACGTTGCACCAACTCACTGACACACTTCACCCAAACACATTGCATCACACTCACTGACACACTTCACCCAAACACGTTGCACCACACTCACTGACACACTTCACCCAAACACTTTGCCCCACACTCACTGACACTTCACCCAAACACATTGCACCACACTCACTGACACACTTCACCCAAACACATTGCACTAAACTCACTGACACACTTCACCCAAACACTTTGCCCCACACTCACTGACACTTCACCCAAACACATTGCACCACACTCACTGACACACTTCACCCAAACACATTGGCGTCGATTTTCCTGGAGCTGTCAGGCGGGTTTCAGGCGCGTGGGGGGGGAAATCGCCAAAATAGGAGGTCGCGACCCCCTCCCCCCGCCTGATTCCCCGCCCCGTCCAACTTTCACTCTGGCGTTTCAATCTGACCCGAATCAGTCCCGCCCGCAGCTGGCGGGACTGGTCGTCGGGAGCCTAATCACCAATAATTGGCATCTTTAATGCCATTTTAAGGGGCCCTTGCTATTTTCAGCCTTTTCCAACGTTAAACACGCCTGGTGGGAACCCCGCTGATGAAACCTGGCGTGAACAATTTCGGCTTGCTTACTTTCAGCTGCAGGTCAATCAGGAAAGAAGAGATTTAATCAGACAGCATTTGTAGGTTGCAGGACCTTGCTGTTTCAGGCTTGGGGCAACTTGTTCAAGGCTTAGGCACAGCTGTGGAAGGTTGGAGCCTCACACACTTCTCCAGTGTGAGCTCCTGGGAAGCCCCTCTCGCCACCCTCACTCAGCGCTTCCTCAACTGAGGCACCTACCAGAAGCATGGGAGGCATTTTTTTCCTTCCCCTCTTGGCATTAGAGGACCTCCAGCCCCAATCGCGAAATGACACACGCCACAACTGCAGAAGTTGCCATCTGAAATTTTATTTACAATAACCAACTGATGGCATTTTTAAAATAAACACAACATTTCACCCAAGTGACTACCCTTGTGATTAGTGATGCTTTATTTTTCTCTTATGCATGCTCCTACATAGTGGCTCCCCTGTGGCTTCAGCAGATGTGGAGGCCCCTTGCTCACTTTCCTGCTGCTCCTGCCTCGACACCTTTGGCGGGCGTCCTCTGGGGTGGCGAGCCTGTGAGGGCTCACCAACAGTCTGCTGCTCCTGCGGCTGTGCAGGGGTTGAGACCTCTATCTTCGTTGGGTGTGGACTCCGGCAGGGCTCTGACTGAGGGCTCTGCAGTGGCATGGAAGTGTGAGCGCTTGGAGAGGAGCCCCCACTTCCTTGAGGTCTGCCACCAACCTCCCTCTCATGGGTCAGGTCCCCCTCAGCGCCTGCAAGTGGCTTGAGAGCAGCTTGCTGCACATCAGGGGGGCCATGGGGACTCATTTCTACAATGGCAGTCCTACTCAGAGGGCCTGCCATGAAGGGCTGGTTTCTCTGCTCAATAGCTGACCATCGCTCCTCCAGAGATGTAAGTCTATTCTGAACACTTACCATGTTTTCAACACTCTGGCGACTTAGCTCCTCCATGGCCATAGCCATCCTCTCCTCTACTGTAGCTATCCTTTCCGTGGAGGTTGCCAACCTTTCCGTGGTGATGCGTTCATGCGCCAATGACTCCACAAAGGCTCTGCTCATGTTCGCTATGGACTCCTCCATTCGCTCCACACTCGCAGCGACCCTGGAGACAAAACCTGCCAGAGACTCCTGCATCTGTGCATGGAGATCCATCACCTCTTCTCTTGCGGATGGACCCAGAGGCAGAGGGTCAACATGCAGCAGAGCTCAACTGGCAGAGTCCTGCGCCCTCTGACGAGGACTCTCCACTGCTGTCCCTGTCTCCACCATCCGCTGATGCTCACTTGTGAGCTGTGATACACCAGATGACAACACTACTCTATCTTGTGAAGGTCCAACCGAGGTGTGAGTGTCTGCACTGGTGCTGGGTGCGCTGAATTCTGCTGACGCTGCGCCCTCAGAGGTGGGAGCTTCCTCTGAGGCGTCTGGCTGCTCAGCCTCTTCCTCCTTTGCAGTGAGGACGGGGGCTTCGGATGGTCCTGTGGGGGAGTAAAGGGAAGAGTTAGAGATGTGATGCCAAGGTTACATGTGTTGTGTATGTAATATGTATGTTACTTTAAACCTATGGCCAGGGCAGCACTACTTTGTAGGGCGTAGTGATACCGTAGTACCACTCCTGGCCATAGGGGTATAAATAGTACTGTGGGTACTGATCTCCCCTCAGTTCCCGCCTGTTGGTATGAAGTAAAGACCTACGTCGAACCTTCTAAGCTGTCTCTTCCTTATTGTATTAAGTATATTCGCATACTTTACAACATGCACATTGGATTTTGCAGATGTTCATAAGTCCAAATGATGTAGCTTCAGAATCATAACAGCGACTCATGCTATGTCAATGAGAGAGATGGAAAACTATTCTGTCACCAGCTTGCGGGCCTGCCCCTATCTCTCCTTCCCCAGCTTCCGCAGCCACATCAGCCCCGACAATTTCCAGGACTCTTTCCTCCCAGGGGGTCAGTTGGGCTAGTGAGGGTGGGCCTCCTCCAGTCCTGGCTCGCTCTCTGTTGTTGTGAGTTCTCTTTTCCTGCAATGAGGGAGAGAAGTGGAGTTTGAGTGAGATTGAAGGAGTGAGTGTAGAGATTGCATAGCATAGATACTTAGAGGGAGACAAAGATGGTGTGAGGCTGCAAGACCAAGGGCCCTCCCTGTGTGTTGTCAGTTGTGCTCAAAGCATCAGAGTGAGAGGGAGTGTGAGGGCTGCATGGTGGAATAGTTATGTGAACTTCAGCATAGAGAGAGAGGGAATGGGTAAGGGTGCATGGATGTGACTGTGAAGTGGGATGTAGAGGAAGAGAGTGCTAAAGCTGAGTGCTGGTGGGGAAAGGCAATGGGGATCAGTTTGAGGGTGATGGAAACTTCATACTTACTTTTCCTGTATGGTGAAGGTCATGGAATCGCTTCCGACACTGTATCCAGGTTCTTCTGGTGACTCCCAGCGAGTTGACATCTGCTGCCACCTGCATCCATGCAGCCTTGGTCTCAGTGGGAGGCCTCTTCCTTCCTGACCTAGGGAAGAAGACCTCCCTGTGGGCCCTCACCCCATCCAATAATGCCTGCAGTGAAGCCTCGTCGAATTTGCTGCCAGCTTGGGGTCTGGCACTGGCCACAGCTGCTGCAGGCTCCTCTGCCATCCTGTGTGGTTCGTATGGAAGCCTGCAGAGGTTGCAATGCTTGCTGTAGACTTTAAAAGCACCACGAATGATGTCATCATACTGTGGGGCTTTCTGACTGGAAATAGTCAATCAGCAAGGGTGCCCACACGTTGGAAATGAATTGGCCAATTGAGGGAAAATTGCATCCAGCTGGCAGACCCATTTACATTCATGTGGGAACCCCGACATTCGGGGAACCCGACAATTCCCCGCACCTGCGGGAAAATCGGCCCCATTGTACAGGAAACTTTGTGCTATCCGGCACCGACGGGACCGAGCTGCTGCCGTTCCCTCAAAACTGCCGTACACTCCAGAGCTAATGTTGAAACATACGGAGATTTTCATCTCCGTATGAATCAACAAACCCTGCCTCTAAACAGTCGGCAAGCGTCTCTGTAGCGTCTCTAGCTGAAGCAGTTGCTTAGCTACAGACGTTGCAGAGCTTGACTGTTCAAAAAAAGCAAAGAAAAGAAACGAAAAGAATAAAAAATGGCTCCTGATTTTTGCTGGTGGCTCAAGCTTGCCGGACGGTTCGCCTCCGGGTAACACAAAGTTTCCTGTACCACACTCACTGACACACATCACCCAAACACATTGCACCACACTCACTGACACACTTCACCCAAACACATTGCGCCACACTCACTGACATACTTCACCCAAACACATTGCACCACACTCACTGACACACATCACCCAAACACATTGCACTACACACACTGACACACTTCACCCAAACTCATTGCACCACACTCACTGACACACTTCACCCAAACACATTGCCCCACACTCACTGACACACTTCACCCAAACACATTGCACCACACTCACTGACATACTTCACCCAAACACATTGCTCCACACTCACTGACACACTTCACCCAAACACATTGCACCACACTCACTGACACACTTCACCCAAACACATTGCACCACACTCACTGACACACTTCACCCAAACACATTGCACTACACTCACTGACATACTTCCCTTTCTCTTGCAGAACAAGGTGACTCGTAACCGGAGCCAACAAAAGCTACCTGAAGGGGCACAGGCATACCTGCATAATCAAGGAGGAGATGGTGCTGGCTATTCTTGGGTGGGCAATCGCTGAGCCCATGGCCAGTGGCGGGGCTGAAGCAATACAAGCTGATGCTATCCTCATACCAAAACCTCCTTCTCACATCCCACTTCCCCCTTAGCCCACAGTCTCTTCTGATTTTCAAACTGCACATGGTGTAAGCGGCACCTCTTGCTTTCGTTCCCCCTCACCACAACCTTACCCTTGTGAGTTTCTCCTTTCAGAGAGCCAAGAACTGCCACCTGGCTTCATACTGGTGGAGGAACAGGAAGACAGTGATCATGAAGACACTGTGTCACTGGATTTCACACTCCCAGCCACCCGCTCAGATACTGACACTCCATGTACTTTAGAGGATAGGTTAGACGTGGGATCTGCACATGGTGAGACACCGGGCACGAGTGGCCTACGGCCAGGGCAGGAGGAAAGGGTAGTGCAGGTGATAGCTCCCCAGAGGGCGAGGTCACACATGAATTCTGTTGTACAGGACTCAGATGAGGACTTTGATGGGCCGGCCTACAGAAGAAGGCCGATGGGTATGCACAATAAAATGCTTGCATAAAGTAACTGCATTGGCAGGCCTGCAAGAAAGCCTGCACACAACATCAAGAAGTATGGAGGAGTCCAGCTTCAACCTTGCACAGGGCTTTATGCAGAGCTTTGAGCCCATGATTTCCAGCATGGAAGTGATGGGAAACTCCATTAGCGCACTTGTGGACCCAACCATGATGCTGTGTCTGATGGCTGATGTCTCAGCTTCCATTGCAGCACAAGCCAAAGCCTCCCAACGTCTGAGTGCTGCAGCAGAAGCTCACACTGCTGCCATCGTGGCTGGTTTTACCAGTGTTGAAAGGGGCTTGCAGAGTGTTACAGCAGCTGTTAGAAACTAAGGGTGCCTAAAAAGGTATATGGCTACACGAATAATACTCTGTTTAAATGATAAGTTTGTATTCCTGGAAAGCTTGCATTAGAATTTGAGACAGCTTTTTTAATCAGTTAGATTAGGTGAAATATAAACATTCCATACGGGGGCCCATAGGATGGCCCTGCCAGGCTAGTTATCTGTTGTTTGTAAGTTAGGGTTTTGACTTTGTTAATGTATCTTTAATTTGGCCAGTAAAGGCCCAACCTATGTTTCTTCCATTATTACTAATAACCATATTATAATCTCCACAGATAGAATTTGGAGTTTGTTTAGCAGAACTGCTTGTGAAGATAATTAAAAGTTAATTAGGAAAAGACATAGAATGAAAGGAATTTGAGGAGGCTAAGGTATCCATCTTAGAATGGGCCATTTGCTAGATGAAGGTGAGATAGCGACTGACTAACGTGCGACAGCTCTGGCTGGGGCCATGATTAAGAGGGACAGTGGGCCGGGCCTTGTACTTGCTGGGTAAAGGAGGATAGAGTCAAGAGAGATAAGATGGATTTCAATGGAGAAACCTTCAAAATATAAAAAGAAAGATAAATTGGATGAAGTAATGAGACCCTCTTTTGGGGAGGGCTTTCATCCAAGAACCAAGACATAGAACTTGAGCTGTCATTGGTTGATGAAGTTTTAGAGGAACCTCTATAGGGTAAATGGTCTTGTCAATAACTTGGCCTCAGGTCCAGCCCTAAAAAGAGAATAAAAAGTGACACCCCAGGGCTTGCACACAGACGGTGGAGGGGAGAGCCGAACAGAAGTTGCAAAGGGAAGTGGGGCTGGTCGAACGCTCCTTTGAGAGTGATCCCATGCTCACCATCAGAGGTTCTAGAGAGAGAGAGAGAGAGAGAGAGAGGCCAGAAGCCAGAGAACTGTTCACGCACGCCAGCCATCTGTCCGATCGGGACCGGTACCAGCTGCTTGTCATGGTCGTATGTTTTTGCTGTATTACTAGTGTGTTATATTCCATCCTAAACGCCGATTAAACACAATATACCCACCATATTGGTTTGCACTCGATCCTGTTTACCAGAGATACGTGAATCTCTACAAATTGGCAAGCCAGCCAGGAGTGCAACAGGGTTTTTGTGCTCGAAACAAGTTGAGGACTGATTCAGACTATAATAGAAACATAGAAACATACATAGAAGATAGGAGCAGGAGTAGGCCATTCGCCCCTTCGAGCCTGCTCCGCCATTCAATGAGATCATGGCTGATCATCCAAATTCAGTACCCTGTCCCTGCCTTCTCCCCATATCCCTTGATCCCTTTAGCCTTAAGAAATATATCCAACTCTTTCTTGAATATATTTAATGAACTGGCCTCCACTGCCCTCTGTGGCAGAGAATTCCACAGGTTCACCACTCTCTGGGTGAAGAAATTCCTCCTCATTTCAGTCCTAAATGGCTTACCCCTTATCCTTAGACTATGACCCCTGGTTCTGGACTCCCCGGCCATCATAAACATCCTTCCTGCATCTAGTCTGTCCAGGCCTGACAGAATTTTATAAGTTTCGATGAGATCCCCTCTCAATCTTCTAAACTCCAGTGAGTATAAGCCCAATCGACACAATCTCTCCTCATACGTCATTCCTGCCATCCCAGGTATCAGCCTGGTGAATCTTCGCTGCACTCCTTCCATGGCAAGAACGTCCTTCCTCAGGTAAGGCGACCAAAACTGCACACAATACTCAAGGTGCGGTCTCACCAAGGCCCTGTACAACTGTAGCAAGACATCCTTGTTCCTGTACTCGAACCCTCTTGCTACGAAGGCCAACATACCATTTGCCTTCTTAACCGCCTGCTGCATCTGCATGCTTACCTTCAGCGACTGGTGCACAAGAACACCCAGGTCTCTTTGCACTTCCCCTTCTCCCAATCTATTGCCATTCAAATAATAATCTGCCTTCCTGTTTTTGCCACCAAAGTGGATAACCTCACATTTATCCACATTATAGTGCATTTGCCATGTTTCTGCCCAATCACCCAATCTGTCCAAATCGTACTGGAGTTTCACGACATCCTCCTCACAGCTTACCCTCCTACCCAGCTTTGTGTCGTCTGCAAATTTGGAGATATTACATCCAATCCCCTCGTCCAGATCATTAATATGTATTGTGAACAGCTGGGGTCCTAGGACCGATCCTTGCGGTACCCCACGAGTCACTGCCTGCCACTCGGAAAACGACCCGTTTATTCCAACTATTTGCTTTCTGTCCGCCAACCAGTTCTCTATCCAAGTCAATACCTTGCCCCCAATCCCATGTGCCTTAATTTTGCACGCTAATCTCTTATGCGGGACCTTATCGAAAGCCTTCTGAAAGTCCAAATACACCACATCCACTGGTTCTCCCTTATCTATTTTACCAGTTACATCCTCAAAAAATTCCAGTAGATTAGTCAAGCATGATTTACCTTTTGTAAATCCATGTTGACTTTGTCCGATCCTGTCACTGCTTTCCAAGTGCTCTGCTATTACATCTTTTATAATAGATTCTAGCATTTTCCCCACTACCGATGTCAGGCTTACCGGTCTATAATTCCCCGCTTTTTCTCGACCACCTTTTTTGAATAGTGGGGTAACATTAGCTACCCTCCAATCCATGGGTACTGTTCCAGAGTCTATCGAGTTCTGGAAGATGACCAGCAATGCATCTCCTATTTCCAGGGCCACTTCCTTAATTACCCTGGGATGTAGATTATCAGGCCCTGGGGATTTATCGGCCTTTAGTCCCATCAATTTTCCTAACACCATTTCCCTACAAATACTGATTTCTTTCAGTTCCACCCTTTCATCAGGCCCTATGTTCCCCGGCATCTCTGGGAGGTTATTTGTGTCCTCCTTTGTGAAAACAGAACCAAAGTATGAATTTAGTTGGTCTGCCATTTCTTTGTTTCCCATTATAAATTCCCCTGATTCTGACTGTAAGGGACCTATGCTTGGCTTCACCAATCTTTTTCTCTTCACATATCTATAAAAGCTTTTACAGTCAGTTTTTATGTTCCATGCAAGCTTACTCTCATATTCTATTTTCCCTTTCTTAATTAATCCCTTTGTCCTCCTTTGTTGAATCCTAAACTGCTCCCAATCCTCAGGATTATTGCTTTTTCTGGCCAATTTATATGTCGTCTCCTTGGATCTTATGCTATCCCTAATTTCCCTTGTTAGCCACGGTTGAGTCACCTTTTTTGTTTTATTTTTTTGCCAAACTGGGATGAACAAATTCTGTAGCTCATCCATTCGGTCTTTGAATGTTTGCCATTGCCTATCCACCGTCAACCCTTTGAGTGCCATTCCCCAATCAATCCTACCCAACTCGCTCCTCAGACCATCGTAGTTTCCTTTATTTAAATTGAGGACCCTAGTCTCTGAGTCAACGACTTCATTCTCCATCTTAATGAAGAATTCGATCATATTATGATCGCTCAGACCCAAGGGGCCTTGTACAACAAGATTGCTAATTAATCCTTTGTCGTTACATAATACCCAGTCTAAGATGGCCTGATCTCTGGTTGGTTTCTCGACATATTGGTCCAGGAAACCATCCCGTAAACACTCCAGGATATCCTCCTCCACAGTATTGTTACTAATTTGGTTGGCCCAATCTATATGTGGATTAAAGTCACCCATGATGACTGCAGTGCCCTTATTGCACGCTTCTTTAATTTCCCTTTTAATGCCATCCCCAACCTCCGCCTTACTGTTGGGATGTCCATATACCACTCCCACTAATGTTTTTTTCCCCTTAGTATTTCTCAATTCTACCCATACAGATTCCACATCATCAGAGCTAATATCCTTCATTACAATTGTATTAATCCCTTCTTTAACCAGTAATGCTACCCCACCTCCCTTTCCTTTTTGCCTATCTTTCCTGAATATTGAATACCCCTGGATGTTGAGTTCCCAGTCTTGGCCATCCTTGAGCCATGTTTCCGTAATCCCAAACAAATCATATTCGTTTACCTCTATTTGCGCAGCCAATTCATCCATCTTATTACAAATGCTCCTCGCATTAAGACACAAAGCCTTCAGGCTTGTTTGTTTAACGCACTTAGACCTATTAGAATTATTATTTACTGTGGCCACGTTTGATTTAAACCGTTGATTTCTCTGACTGCCACTTTTGTTTTTCTCCTTCCTATGCTTTTATCCCTGTTTCCCTTTCCTCTGTCTCCCTGCTCAGGTTCCCAACCCCCTGCCATTTTAGTTTAAACCCCCCCGAACAGTGCTAGCAAACCTCCCCGCAAGGATATTTGTCCCGCTCTGGTTCAGGTGCAACCCGTCCGACTTGTACAAGTCCCACCTTTCCCAGAAGCAGGCCCAGTGATCCAGGAAACTAAAGCCCTCCCTCCTGCACCAACTCTTTAGCCACGCATTTATCTGCTCTATCCTTCTATTCCTATACTCACTAGCACGTGGCACCGGGAGTAATCCAGAGATTACAACCTTTGAGGTCCTGCTCTTTAATCTGCTACCTAGCTCCCTAAATTCTTGCTGCAGGACCTCATCCCTCTTCCTACCCATGTCATTGGTCCCAATGTGAACCACGACCTCTGACTGTTCACCCTCCCCCTTCAGAATGCCCTGAAGCCGTTCAGTGACATCCTTGACCCTGGCACCAGGGAGGCAACAAACCATCCTGGAGTCACGTCTACGGCCACAGAAACGCCTATCTGTACCCCTTACGATAGAATCCCCTACCACTATTGCTCTCCCACTCTTTTTCCTCCCTTCCTGAGCAGCAGAAGCACCCCTGGTGCCAGGAAGTTGGCTGCTGCTGCCTTCCTCTGGTAAGTCATCCCCCTCAACAGTATCCAAATCGGTATACCTCTTTGAGAGGGGGATGGCCACGGGGGTCCCCTGCACTACCTGCCTGCCTCTGCTGCTCTGCCTGATGGTCACCCATTTCCCTTCTGCCTGTGCAGCCCTTACCTGCGGTGTGACCAACTCACTAAACGTGTTATCCACGACCCTCTCAGCATCGTGAATGCTCCAAAGCCCATCCATCCACAGCTCCAGCGCTGCAATGCGGTCTGCTAGTAGCCGCAGCTGGATGCATTTCTGGCACACGTGGTCATCAGGGACACCGGCAGTGTCCCTGAATTCCCACATAGAGCAAGAGGAGCAAAGCACGGGGCTGGGCTCTCCTGGCATGACTTACCCTTTAACTAATTTAAATTAATTCACTATCACCAATTAAGGATAACTCTAAGGCGCTTGTATGGTTTACCAACAGTCCCTGCTACACCAGAAAAGACCTTAGTAACTATAAACTACAGAGTTAAGTTTAAAAAAGAGAAATACTCACCAACCAATCACTTACCTGCTCCCTGGTGACGTCACACTCTGATTACTTTTTACCTCTCTCCCCGCTGCTGAGTTAGTCGGGCCTCGCCTCTCTCCTGCTTTTATACTGCCACCTCGGTGCTCTCCTGGTCCGATCTGGTCAGGCCTCGCCTCTCTCCTGCTTTTATACTGCCGCCTCGGTGCTCTCCTGGTCCGATCTGGTCGGGCCTCGCCTCTCTCCTGCTTTTATACTGCCACCTCGGTGCTCTTCTGGTCCGATCTGGTCAGGCCTCGCTTCTCTCCTGCTTTTATACTGCCGCCTCGGTGCTCTCCTGGTCCGATCTGGTCGGGCCTCGCCTCTCTCCTGCTTTTATACTGCCGCCTCGGTGCTCTCCTGGTCCGATCTGGTCAGGCCTCGCCTCTCTCCTGCTTTTATACTGCCACCTCGGTGCTCTCCTGGTCCGATCTGGTCAGGCCTCGCCTCTCTCCTGCTTTTATACTGCCACCTCGGTGCTCTTCTGGTCCGATCTGGTCAGGCCTCGCTTCTCTCCTGCTTTTATACTGCCGCCTCGGTGCTCTCCTGGTCCGATCTGGTCGGGCCTCGCCTCTCTCCTGCTTTTATACTGCCGCCTCGGTGCTCTCCTGGTCCGATCTGGTCAGGCCTCGCCTCTCTCCTGCTTTTATACTGCCGCCTCGGTGCTCTCCTGGTCTGATCTGGTCGGGCCTCGCCTCTCTCCTGCTTTTATACTGCCGCCTCGGTGCTCTCCTGGTCCGATCTGGTCGGGCCTCGCCTCTCTCCTGCTTTTATACTGCCACCTCGGTGCTCTCCTGGTCCGATCTGGTCGGGCCTCGCCTCTCTCCTGCTTTTATAATGGTACTAGGCATTCTTATCGGGTTGTAAAGTAAAAATAAAATGGCGGATGTGTCTTTTAGAGAAAAGGTTGCGAACAGTCTTTCGGATAAGTTAGGGGCTCCGGGGGCCCAAGCAGTAATCGGAATAGTGCAGGGAGATGAGAAGAGTGAGAAGAGTTACTCCGAGATTGGGGCGAGATAGCATCCCAGGTGGGTGCGAAGAAATGCAAAGCCAGAAATAGGCTGGCTTATGCGGCCCACTTGTGTGCTGTTCGCTTGGGAGGCGAAGTTGTACTCCTGAAAGAGAGAAATGCACAACTTGAAAGAGACTTACAGGACTGGCAAGACCGACATGCCACAATCCGTACACTTCTCCATCAAGAACAAGCCTTGGCAGTTGAGGCACGACTTGCCTCAAGATGCCACCATCAGGTGTTTGAGGATAACATGGCTTTAAAAATAAAAGATGTATCCCTGATCTCACAACTTGAGGACGCCAGGGGAGCCTTGAGAGAATTACTTGAAAAACCCCCTCTGGTGAGCACTGACCATACTCACTGCGAATTAAAAATTATGGAATTGACAGGAAAGCTGGGGAGACAAACAGCTGCTGTTGCGGCCGTTAGTCGCCTTAATCCAGGGGATCCCAGTATTAACTGGGATGATCTAACAAGAAAAGCCCAGTGCAATAATAACCCCACCTGCCAAAATAGTCCCTCACCCTCTGCGCCTCTGCCTCCCTATCCAGGACAAACTGCCCCGGTAGAAACCAAGCAGGTTAATATAGTCACTATTACCACCCAATTTGGTGACCCTACACCCTCGGATAATGAATTCGATAATGGTACCTCTTCTGTAGTCTACAACCTGCCCCCAAATGAGGAAGTAACTACTACTACCAGTAGAAGTTTGACCCCGGCAGAGTGCAAAGCACTAGCCGAAGAATTGGGGCCAATAAACTGGGGTACGAACCCAGTCGCCCTAACAAGTGATTGGGGTATGTTCCGTCACTGTCACCCTGAGCTAGAGTGGACAGACTTAAAACAAGTTCTGTTGTCATGCATTTCATGGGAACTCAAGTTATCACTTTCACGGGAAATCTATGATAAAAGTAAAGGGTGGTGGGATGTTATGGATTCAGTTTGTTCCTGTTTGGGCATGGACGCAGTTAATTTCACCTGTACGGATGGGGACGCCTGGCAAAAGGCTAACGAGCATCCTGTAGCCTTTGCAAATCGATTGTATGATTTGTACAACCAGTCCCAGAAAAACTATAATGGTCAAGAGTTTTGGGACATGGAGGGATTTAAGCTGACATTCATTGATGCTCTCTTACCCACCCTGTAAGGGACACTCTTGGTATTACTGTTCATCTGGGAACCCCGTGGGTGTAGTGTATGTACCCGTCTACCTTTAAGAGAACTATTGTATGTAACCGTTCACCTTTAAGAGAACTATTTTAGGTGTGGCACTACTTTGTTCGGCTTCTGTATACTGTAATACCGACGGTGACCACACCAGTATATAAGTGTTGTGTCAGGATTTATTGGGCAGATTCGCCCTGACCTTCGAATAGTAAAGTCCTGTTTTAAGTTACTCTGGTAGCCTGTGTATTAATTAACTAAACAACCCACAGATTTTACAGTGGCGACGAGTCCGATCGTACCCTGCGGCAACAATACTTCAGAAGCAGTTAACGAGCGTCGAGAAGAGGCAACCGCCCTCGTCATTCTGCTGGGAGAAAACTCGAGTCTGCAGAGCTGGAAAGGAGGAAGAATTCAGAGACAAAGACTTCCATCAGCAACAGGCACTGACTGTCCTTTCTGCCACGGTGAGGAGTGAGCCGATCAGCACGAGAAGCAAGCCGGCCACGGTGACTGTGAGTAAGGGAAAAGTAAAAAGAATAACCGGAGGATAAGGGCGGTGCACTCGACCACGGTCGAGGGGGAAAGGAGCCGGACAGAAGTCGGGCCCAGAGGCGCTGAGACTGGGGCAGCGTGGAGCAAGGAAGCCGCGGTACAGACAGGCTGGGGGACGCAACGGTGTCGTGAGACAGCTAGACCGCGACCGGCGAAAAAGGCCGGGCAGCGACCGAAGCCACGAAGCGCTGCGACCGGGAACGTAGGCGCGGGAAGAGATAAACTCAGCCGCAGCCGGGGAGGGAAGCACCGGACTGCGAGAGGGCTGGGAGGCGCGATTGGGAGCCGAGCGAGCGGGAGAGGCAGAGCCGACCAAGGGAGACTGAGCGAGAGCCAGTCCAGCGGCTGAAACTGTTTTCCGTCAACGGGGTGTACCCAGCGCCGGTTGCCCTGCCGAGAAAAGGGAAAGCACTGAAGCCGACGCGCAGGCTGTGAACCTGAAAGCCAGCGGCCGTCGCCCGTGGGGAAAGGGTACCCCTCCCGCCAGGGAAGAAACGCGGGAAGCCGCCATTAGGCGGGGAAGAAGACAGAAGCGGGAAACCGCCATTGAAGTGGGCGGGGAGAGAAGATAAGCGCGGGAAACCGCCATTTTCGCGGGAAACGCCATCTTGAAAAAAAAAAATTTAAAGAAATAATTCGTGGTGTTTATCAGGAAGAGAGGAAGATGCCTAAGTGTGGTAACATCAACGATTTTAATTCCGAGGTAGAAGACTGGGCCACGTATGTGGAACGCATTGAGATCTATTGTGAGGCCAATAAAATAGAAGAAGATGACAAAGCTATAACCTTGCTAAACTCGATGGGCGCGAAGACATACGGGCTCTTGAAGCATCTACTATCACCAGCTAAACCGGCGGATCAGACTTTCGATGATATTGTGGCTGTTCTGAAGGATCACTTGAACCCCACACCGTTGATGTTGGCGGAACGATTCAAATTCTATGCGAGAACGCAACGGAAAGACGAAAGCAACGCAAAATACTTGGTCGAACTGCGTAGACTAGCGAAATACTGCCAGTTTGGAGGGAATCTGACAGAGGCATTGCGAGACAAGTTCGTGTGCGGATTGGCAAAGGAAGGAACGCAAAAGCGACTACTCGAAGACAACGACCTTACACTTGACAGGGCTGTCCTTATTGCAGCATCGCACGAAGCCGTAGCGAAGGGAACTGCGGAAATGCAGCTAAAGACAGCGGCACTCAGTGTGGATCAAATTACCTCGACAACAACAAAATGTTATCGTTGTGGGAAGACAACACACGACCAGAACCAATGCTGGTTTAAGAACCAGGAATGTAGGAAATGTGGCAAACTGGGTCACATAGCTAAGGTATGCCGGTCAGGGAAGAAGACCAACAACCAAAGGACCAACAACCAAAGGAAGCCATCACAGGAAAAGTACAACAAGGTACACAAGGTGGCTGAGAAGAGTTCAGACGAACAGAATTCGGACTCAGACCCAAACGGCCAGGAGCTGGGTAGTCTGAGAATTCACAATGTGAGTAAGGAAGCTGACCTACAAACTATCTGGGTCATGCTAAAAATAGCTGGAGTCCAAGTGAAAATGGAGTTGGACACTGGATCAGCTCTATCAGTCATAAATCGAAGGGATTGCCACCAGCTATTCTCACATATACCCTTAAGAGATACCAAGTTCGTATTGCAGACATACACGGGGCATAAAGTATACCCCATGGGAAAGATAAGAGTCAAGGTGAGAGATAGGGGTAAAGAACACCCAAGAATGAACTTATACGTACTACCTGAGGGAGGACCACCACTTTTAGGACGGGAGTGGATCAAGAAAATAGACATGGAATGGCACTATCTAAAAGCCATAATGAGTGAGGACTCGGTGCAGACAATCAGCTCAGATTCTGAATCGGATGACGATAAGACCAACCCAAATGTGAAAGACAAGGCTAAAATGGACTTGCCGACTAAGGTTGGAAAAACAAAGGCATGCAGAAAGGCTTATGCTCCAGAGAAGAACAAAGTTTCAGAACAGATCTCCACCGAACAACGACAACATAGTTTGACAGAGAATTCTGAGTCTGTTCAGTTTAAGGACATATCCATGATGGAAGAACACCGAGCTCGGACTCAACTTTATTTCAAATTACGACAACAATTAGAACAATTGAATTACCGTCTCGTACAAGAGATGAAAACAATGAAAAAGTTCTATGACACCGAATGGGAGAACCTGGAAAGACAACAGAAGCAGCTAGCTCAAGCAGAGAGCGACCATAGAGCCATCGTGACCAATCACCGATCACATCTCCCTTATGATGTTCAGGAGTTAGAATATTTGCAGAAAGAAGCAAATGAAGAGGAATCTTCAGGAAGCCAGGATTTTATTCCAGTTCTTCTCTACGACTCCTTACAAGCAGAGTTTGAGAAGTTGAAGGAACAGTATGAACAGGCCCAGGCTACAATCCTGGAGGGGGTTAACTCGGCAACCTCCGAAAAGCTAGTTTCAGTGGAAGCATATGAGCAACTAAAGGTTGAACATGAGCAAGAAGTCCAAAGGCTGCAGGAAATTCTTGATGAGCTCAAGGCCAAGACAGACTCATCGGTAGAAGTTCCATCCATAGATGAGAAATTAGAGGTGAAAGACATGGCAGAACATGAAAGTCAAGATGTCCAAGAACTCATAAAAATATTGAAGGAAACCCAAGACAAATATGAGGCGGCAATGACCGAGGTTCAACAACTTGAAGAACAGATTCAACTGGGAATTCTTTCAGTGAAAGAAAAGGCAACTGTAAGAAACACAGAGACTGTAAGAATGGCCCCTGAACATGAGCTAGAGAGCATCAAGGCGCAACTTCTCCGAGCGCTTAAAGCCAAAGTACAAGAGGAAAAAAAGGTGAAAGCATTGGAGGAAAAGGTGGATGAAATGGAGAAGACTCTGATCCACAGGGTCCCATGGAAGAGTTAACGGTCAGCCAACTCCTTCATATGCTGAGAGACAAGACTCTGCAATGGGAACCATTTGAACACGAGCTTCAATCTTCAAAGGGAAGGGGTTCGGAGCTCTCAAAAGTTTGGGGAATAGTTGAGGTTGCAACACAGATTTTACGGGGCTGCCGAAAGTACGCTGAATCACGTCAATGTGAACTACAGAATGTTGAAACAGCTGCTCCAGTAGAAGGATTGAATAGCCCGATCAATCAATCCCCGATGGAAGGGGAAGTATTGGAATCACAAATTAGGTCATTAGTGAAGGATTGGCAGGAAACCCAGGAAGAGCGGGATGAATATGAACGCATGAAGAAGTCTCTTCAGGAAAGATGTCTAGGAAGGGAACAACAGTCGGCTAACGTCCAGTTGGGTAAGGAAGAAGTAGCAGGCCCTCTCGCTAGACTAGCTCAGGACGACACCGAATATTACCATGACCTGTTGAGTGACACGGAATATTACGATGACTTGGTCTGCCCAGCTTGTGATGAAAACTCCCAAAGTGCAGAAATCAGGATGAAGCACTTAAAGTCTAAGGAACATAGGGAGATGGTGGCGCTACAGCTGGCAGCGGATAAGGGAGCCCCGAGAGTCTCCAAGAAGCAGAAAAGAAAAAGACGAAGCAGAAGACGATAACCATCTAAATCATTATCACTTCTATCAGATCATGCACGGGGGCCCTACGAAGGGGGCCAAATCAGTTGGAAAGTAGGAAAAATTACCAAGGCAGTCCAGCTGTTTGTAAAAGTCAGCACTGCTGGTTCAGCAGGACGGAAGTTCAAGCTGTTAAGCCAAGGGAAAGACTATTGGATGAGTCACGCTAGAAATGTGAACCGGCTACACCACAGAGATGTTGTTCGGACCGAGTCAAGACCAGAGACTGAATCTGTGAACTGTTCCCGCAGAGACTGAATCTGTGAACTGTTTCCCGCAGAGACTATATCTGTGAATTGTTTTACATGAAGTTGATTATATGTTATGTTTAATGGGGAATAAGTATGTTGTAAGCTAAAAAGGGAGGATTGTAGTGTATGTACCCGTCTACCTTTAAGAGAACTATTGTATGTAACCGTTCACCTTTAAGAGAACTATTTTAGGTGTGGCACTACTTTGTTTGGCTTCTGTATACTGTAATACCGACGGTGACCACACCAGTATATAAGTGTTGTGTCAGGATTTATTGGGCAGATTCGCCCTGACCTTCGAATAGTAAAGTCCTGTTTTAAGTTACTCTGGTAGTCTGTGTATTAATTAACTAAACAACCCACAGACTTTACAGTGGGCTGATCTGAAGGATGCTTGCATTCGAGCTTGGGACCGAGTTAAATTGTCCCTCACCCCTACTGAGTCCAAAGTGTCGGCGGTGGAGGGTCTTCTGACTCCACAAACCCCTCCCCAGTCGGGAGACAAATGCCATGTAGTCTGTTATAACTGTTATAAGCCCGGACACTATGCTCGTGACTGCCGTGATAGTCGACATCCGAATAATGGCCCACGCTACCAACCCCCAATCCGTGAAGGTAATGGGTCTGATTTGAACTCTGCAGCAGCAGCTCAAACACCTTTCGGCAGTAATTGAGGCCATGGATCACAGTCAGGCGGGGGTGGGGGGTGCAAAAGGTTTCGGCTGTTTCTCATAGTGGAGATGTGCTCCCAGACTCACAGCCCCAGTGATGGTCAGAGGCCTCCATGGTGACCACATCTTCTCCTGTCTGGTACGGGGAGGACGGACGACCCTTTGTCCGGGCCACTGATCATGGAGGCCACCACCATGTAATGCTTGTGGATTCCGGTTCTGCCGTGACTATTTTACATGACCCTGCTCCCTTTTCCCATTCTGGCACCGCCCTAAACCTCTCTGGCTTTAATGCTTCTACTCAGTTAGTTAATCAGGGATTGAGTTCCACAGTCTTGTCCATCGATGGGAATTCCGTCGATGTCACCTCTCCTGTATATATGACCACCCATGACCAGAAAGGTATCCTCGGAAGTGACACGCTGCATAAGCACTGTGCTGTCCTCGACTATGCTAATGATTGTCTTTGGTGGCACTTTAATGAGGGACCATCGACACCTATTTCAGATGCCCATTCGATATATGCAATTAAAAAACCCAAGGATTTCACCCTTCCCGGGACTGAAGATCCCATGGTTAATACATTAATTCATAAATTTTCAGAGGTTTTTGCTAAGTCCAACATGATTGTGGTAGGATGTCGGGAGATGAGGAGATTAATGGACCCTCCCATCCTCCTGTTAAGCAGTATTCCATTCCGGCTGAGAGTAAACCTTATGTTCGGTCTACTATCGATTCATTGTTAAAGCAGGGTGTTATCTGCATTGGCACTTTTACCACTAATTCTCCAACCTGGCCAGTTAAGAAACCAGACAATAGCTGGCGTCTAACAATTGATTATCGCAAGCTTAATTCAGTAACCCCAGCTTGAGCCCCTGTTGTTCGGGAGACCCCCACTCTCCTGTCCCAGATTGCACCAAGTAGCTGCTACTTCTCCACCTTTGACATTTCAAATGGCTTCTGGAGTATCCCTGTTAAGTCAGAGGATCAGTACAAGTTTGCCTTCACTTTTGAAGATCAAAGTTAAACTTGGACATGTTAACCTCAAGGTTTTCACAACGCCCCAACTATATTCCACAAACTGATGGCTCAGGCACTGAAACCTTTTTCGAGACCCGACTGCCTGCTGCAGTATGTTGATGACCTTTTGCTTGCAACGCCTGACAAAAAGGCTCATATTAAATTAATGGAAGAGCTATTAGACCTTCTTCTAAAAGCTGGGCTGAAAATTAACCCCAAAAAGGTACAACTGTTACAGCCAGAAGTGATATTTTTAGGTGTTTCTGTGGGACAAAAGGGACTCAGCCCTGACCAGCATAAGATTGAGGTGATTCAGCGTTTACCATTGCCCGCATCCAAAACCGCACTTCACTCCTTCCTGGGCCTAGTGGGATACCAACGCTCATTTATTCCCAGATTTGCGGAGCTAGCCAAACTATTATATGAACTGTTAAAGGGTGAAGAGGACGCTGTGGCCCATGACTGGACCACCGAACATACACCGGCTGTGTCCCTCCTTAAAACTGCTGTTATGCAAGCCACATACCTGACAAGCCCTGACCAAGAGAAGCCTTTTCACCTGGAGGTGGGATCCACTGATCAGAGTCTTGCTGCTGTTCTGTGCCAAGAGGTACAGGGTAAACTTATGCCAATCGCATTCGCCTCCCGTATTTTGAATGGCGTGGAAAAGAATTTCACTGTGTGTGAGCGACATCTGCTAGCCACTTTTTTGGCAGTCAAACACTTCACGTTTATTACTGGGCTGAACAAAACGATCATACATAGCCCCCACACCCCTTTGAATCTTCTACTTAAACCAGGGGACGCTTTGGTCTCCTCTGCCCGACTCAGTCACTGGACACTTCTGTTAACTCAGAGATTTGGAAATAACGCCAAGGCAGACAACTCTACTACTTCAGCTCCTACTGTATGAGGGGGGAAACCATGAGTGCCCCCTTCCACCACTGGAGTTCGACTATTACCCCGTCTCTCCTACTCCGCGAAGTGATGCCCAGAACGTCTACATTGATGGGTCATCCTATCACAGGGATGGAAAGCCCCTTACTGGATTTGCAGTAGTCATGCCTGACCGAGAACTTAAGTATAAATGCATTCCCCACTCTGCCCAATATGCTGAAGTTGCAGCCCTGGTGACAGCAATCCAAGTTACTCATGACATACCGGTTAATGTCTGGTCAGATAGTGCCTATGCGATTAACACTTTGTTATCTTAACCGCTGCATGCTAGGATTAATTTTTGTACTGTCGATGGTAAGACCCTGCTCCATGCAGACCTCTTTGCTTCCCTTTGGGACTCTTTAAATTCACGATCTGCCCCTGTCTATGTTGGTAAGGTAAAGGCCCACTCACGTTCTTCAGATGTACATACCCAGGGTAACTCACAGGCAGATCATGCTGCCAAGGACGCCGCTGTTAACGGTGACCTCTGGCAAGCCCCTACCCCTCCCTTAAGATCAGCCTTGAGTATCCAAGGTGGGGACACAACCTCCCTTCCCTGCAGTCCAGTTATTCCCCCTATGCAGTTGTTATTGCATGGCATCAGAATGGATGTCCATTATCTCAACCCACTCCATGGGCTGCAGACACACAGTTGGCTCCGGATCAGTCTGGGGAAGCTGCTCCCCTATTAATGTTCAACACCCACATGCAGTGGCTATCGTCCGATCTCCTGGTTGTCTGTGTTCCCCCATCCATGGCACCCAAAATGTTTGATCTCCTGCAGTCACACCTGGTTGGAGGGCACTATTGAGCTGATGCAGCTCTTCAGAAACTACGCAAATTTGCATGGTATCCCGATTGCATCAGAGATGTCACTCATCGGCGGCAGAGCTTAAAACCGGCGGCAGTGAACGAGGCCCGACCACAAGGCCTGGACCTGGACCTGGGAGAGAGCAGCATCGGCGGCAGAGCTTAAAACCGGCGGCAGTGAACGAGGCCCGACCACAGAGCCTGGACCTGGACCTGGGAGAGAGCAGCATCGGCGGCAGAGCTTAAAACTGGCGGCAGTGAACGAGGCCCGACCACAGAGCCTGGACCTGGACCTGGGAGAGAGCAGCATCGGCGGCAGAGCTTAAAACCGGCAGCAGTGAACGAGGCCCGACCACAGAGCCTGGACCTGGACCTGGGAGAGAGCGGCATCGTCGGCAGAGCTTAAAACCGGCGGCAGTGAACGAGACCCGACCACAGAGCCTGGACCTGGACCTGGGAGAGAGCAGCATCGGCGGCAGAGCTTAAAACCGGCGGCAGTGAACGAGGCCCGACCACAGAGCCTGGACCTGGACCTGGGAGAGAGCAGCATTGGCGGCAGAGCTTAAAACCGGCGGCAGTGAACGAGGCCCGACCACAGAGCCTGGACCTGGACCTGGGAGAGAGCAGCATCGGCGGCAGAGCTTAAAACCGGCGGCAGTGAACGAGGCCCGACCACAGAGCCTGGACCTGGACCTGGGAGAGAGCAGCATCGGCGGCAGAGCTTAAAACCGGCGGCAGTGAACGAGACCCGACCACAGAGCCTGGACCTGGACCTGGGAGAGAGCAGCATCGGCGGCAGAGCTTAAAACCGGCGGCAGTGAACGAGGCCCGACCACAGAGCCTGGACCTGGACCTGGGAGAGAGCAGCATCGGCGGCAGAGCTTAAAAGCGGCAACAGTGAATGAGGCCCGACCACAGAGCCTGGACCTGGACCTGGAAGAGAGCAGCATCGGCAGCAGAGCTTAAAAGCAGCGGCAGTGAACGAGGCCCGACCACAGAGCCTGGACCTGGGAGAGAGCAGCATCGAGCATGGTGGCAGAGCTTAAAAGTGGCGGCAGTGAACGAGGCCCGACCACAGAGCCTGGACCTGGGAGAGAGCATCATCGAGCACGGCGGCAGAGCTTAAAAGTGGCGGCAGTGAACGAGGCCCGACCAATTCAGCAGCAGGGGAGAGAGGTAAAAAGTAATCAAAGTGTGATGTCAGCAGGAAGCAGGTAAGTGATTGGTTGGTGAGTATTTCTCTCTTTTTTAAACTTTAACTCTGGTTTATAGTTTCTAAGTTCTCTCTGGTGTAGCGGGGACTGTTGCTGAAACTATTTAACTGTAGTGTAATTAGTGGGATTGATTGATTTAATTTAAACTCAATTAATTAAAGGGTAAATCATGGCAGGACAGCCCGGCCCCGTGATCTGCTCCTCCTGCGATATGTGGGAACTCAGGGACACTTCCTGTGTCCCTGACAACTATGTGTGCAGGAAGTGCACCCAGCTGCAGCTACTGACAGACCGCATTGCAGTGCTGGAGCTGCGATTGGATGCATACTGGAGCGTTCACGATGCTCGGGACATCGTGAATAGCACGTTTAGGGAGTTGGACACACCACAGGTAGAGGTTGGACAGGAAGAAAGGGAACGGGTGACCAACAGGCAGAGTACTAGGCGCAGGCAGGTAGTGCAGGGGTCCCCTGTGGCCAGCCCCCTCTCCAACAGATACACCACTTTGAGTACTGTTGGGGGGGATGGCTTATCAGAGGAAGGCAGCAGCCAACTTCCTGGCACCAGGGGTGGCTCTGCTGCACAGAATGGGAGGAAAAAGAGTGGTAGAGCTATAGTAATAGGGGATTCAATTGTAAGGGGAATAGATAGGCGTTTCTGCGGCCGCAAACGAGACTCCAGGATGGTGTGTTGCCTCCCTGGTGCAAGGGTCAAGGATGTCTCCGAGCAGCTGCAGAACATCTTGGAAGGGGAGGGTGAACAGCCAGTTGTCGTGGTGCATATAGGCACCAATGATGTCGGTAAAAAGCGGGATGAGGTCCTAAAAGCAGAATATAGGGAGTTAGGTAAATTAAAAAACAGGACCTCAAAGGTAGTAATCTCAGGATTGCTACCAGTGCCACGTGCTAGTCAGAGTAGAAATAGAAGGATACTTCAGATGAATACGTGGCTCGAGGAATGGTGCCAGGGGGAGGGATTCAAGTTCCTGGGACATTGGAACCAGCTCTGGGGGAGGTGGGACCAGTTCAAACCGGACGGTCTGCACCTGGGCAGGGCTGGAACCGATGTCCTAGGGGGTTTGTTTGCTAGTGCTGTGGGGGAGGGTATAAACTAAAATGGCAGGGGGTTGGGAACCTGAGCAGGGAGACAGAGGAAAGGGAAACAAGGGTAAAAGCAAAAGATAGGAAGGAGAAAAACAAAAGTGGCAGTCAGAGAAATCAACGGTTTAAATCAAACATGGCCACAGTAAATAATAATTCTAATAGGTCTAAGAGCATTAAAAAAACAAGCCTGAAGGCTTTTTGTCTTAATGCGAGGAGCATTTGTAATAAGGTGGATGAATTGGCTGCGCAAATAGAGGTAAACGAATATGATTTGGTTGGGATTACGGAAACGTGGCTCAAGGATGACCAAGACTGGGAACTCAACATCCAGGGGTATTCGATATTCAGGAAAGATAGGCAAAAAGGAAAGGGAGGTGGGGTAGCATTACTGGTTAAAGAAGGGATTAACACAATTGTAATGAAGGGTATTAGCTCTGATGATGTGGAATCTGTATGGGTAGAATTGAGAAATACTAAGGGGAAAAAAACATTAGTGGGAGTGGTATATAGACGTCCAAACAGTGAGGCGAAGGTTGGGGATGGCATTAAAAGGGAAATTAAAGAAGGGTGCAATAAGGGCACGGCAGGCATCATGGGTGACTTTAATCTACATATAGATTGGGCTAACCAAATTGGTAACAATACTGTGGAGGAGGAATTCCTGGAGTGTTTACGGGATGGTTTCCTGGACCAATATGTCGAGGAACCAACCAGAGATCAGGCCATCTTAGACTGGGTATTATGTAACGAGAAAGGATTAATTAGCAATCTTGTTGTGCGAGGCCCCTTGGGTCGGAGCGATCATAATATGATCGAATTCTTCATTAAGATGGAGAATGAAGTAGTTGACTCAGAAACAAGGGTCCTCAATTTAAATAAAGGAAACTACGATGGTCTGAGGAGCGAGTTGGGTAGGATTGATTGGGGAATGGCACTCCAAGGGGTGACGGTGGATAGGCAATGGCAAACATTCAAAGACCGAATGGATGAACTACAGAAGTTGTTCATCCCAGTGTGGCACAAAAATAAAACAAAAAAGGTGACTCAACTGTGGGTAACAAGGGAAATTAGGGATAGCATAAGATCCAAGGAGAGGACATACAAATTGGCCAGAAAAAGCAATAATCCTGAGGATTGGGAGCAGTTCAGGATTCAACAAAGGAGGACAAAGGGATTAATTAAGAAAGGGAAAATAGAATATGAGAGTAAGCTTGTAGGGAACATAAAAACTGACTAAAAGCTTTTATAGATATGTGAAGAGAAAAAGATTGGTGAAGTCAAGCGTCGGTCCCTTGCAGTCAGAATTGGGGGAATTTATAATGGGGAACAAAGAAATGGCAGACCAACTAAATACATATTTTGGTTCTGTCTTCACAAAGGAGGACACAAATAACCTCCCAGAAATATCGGGGAACATAGGGTCTGATGAAAGGGTGGAACTGAAAGAAATCAGTATTTGTAGGGAAATGGTGTTTGGAAAATTGATGGGACTGAAGGCCAATAAATCCCCAGGGCCTGATAATCTACATCACAGGGTACTTAAGGAAGTGGCCCTAGAAATAGTAGATGCATTGCTGGTCATCTTCCAGAACTCGATAGACTCTGGAACAGTACCCATGGATTGGAGGGTAGCTAATGTTACACCACTATTCAAAAAAGGTGGCAGAGAAAAAGCGGGGAATTATAGACTGGTAAGCCTGACATTGGTAGTGGGGAAAATGCTAGAGTCCATTATAAAAGATGTAATAGCAGAGCACTTGGAAAGCAGTGACAGGATCGGACAAAGTCAACATGGATTTACAAAAGGTAAATCATGCTTGACTAATCTACTGGAATTTTTTGAGGATGTAACTGGTAAAATAGATAAAGGAGAACCAGTGGATGTGGTGTATTTGGACTTTCAGAAGGCTTTCGATAAGGTCCCGCATAAGAGATTAGCGTGCAAAATTAAGGCACATGGGATTGGGGGCAAGGTATTGACTTGGATAGAGAACTGGTTGGCGGACAGAAAGCAAATAGTTGGAATAAATGGGTCGTTTTCCGAGTGGCAGGCAGTGACTAGTGGGGTACCGCAACAATCGGTCCTAGGACCCCAGCTGTTCACAATACATATTAATGATCTGGACGAGGGAATTGGATGTAATATCTCCAAATTTGCAGACGACACAAAGCTGGGTGGGAGGGTATACTGTGAGGAGGATGTCATGAAACTCCAGTACGATTTGGACAGGTTAGGTGATTGGGCAGAAACATGGCAAATGCACTATAATGTGGATAAATGTGAGGTTGTCCACTTTGGTGGCAAAAACAGGAAGGCAGATTATTATTTGAATGGCAATAGATTGGGAGAAGGGGAAGTGCAAAGAGACCTGGGTGTTCTTGTGCACCAGTCGCTGAAGGTCAGCATGCAGGTGCAGCAGGCGGTTAAGAAGGCAAATGGTATGTTGGCCTTCGTAGCAAGAGGGTTCGAGTACAGGAACAAGGATGTCTTGCTACAGTTGTACAGGGCCTTGGTGAGACCGCACCTTGAGTATTGTGTGCAGTTTTGGTCGCCTTATCTGAGGAAGGACGTTCTTGCCATGGAAGGAGTGCAGCGAAGATTCACCAGGCTGATACCTGGGATGGCAGGAATGACGTATGAGGAGAGATTGTGTTGATTGGGCTTATACTCACTGGAATTTAGAAGATTGAGAGGGGATCTCATCGAAACCTATAAAATTCTGTCAGACCTGGACAGACTAGATGCTGTAAGGATGTTCCCGATGCTCGGGGAGTCCAGAACCAGGGGTCATAGTCTAAGGATAAGGGGTAGGACATTTAGGGCTGAAATGAGGCGGAATTTCTTCACCCAGAGAGTGGTGAACCTGTGGAATTCTCTGCCACAGAGGGCGGTGGAGGCCAGTTCATTAAATATATTCAAGAAAGAGTTGGATATATTTCTTAAGGCTAAAGGGATCAAGGGATATGGGGAGAAGGCAGGGACAGGGTACTGAATTTCAATGATCAGCCATGATCTCATTGAATGGCAGAGCAGGCTCGAAGGGCCGAATGTCCTACTCCTGCTCCCATCTTCTATGTTTCTATGAATCATTGCCTGCCCTGTTTACAGCACAATCCAAGTGCCCACACTAATCGGGCACTGTTGCGCAGTCCCCCTCCTCCCGATGGGCCGTGGACCCACCTTCAAATTGATTTTATAGGGCCCTTACCCACAGGGCCTTTGGGCTTGCGGTATTGTCTGGTTATAGTTGATGAATTTACTAAATGGACAGAGGCTTTTCCATGTAAAACAAACATCACATTGACAGCAGCTCGCCTTTTATTGGGTGAGGTGATCTGCAGGTGGGGAGTGCCGATTCAAGTTAATAGTGATCAGGGATCACACTTTACCGCCCAAACTTTTACCGAACTACAACGGATAATGGGTATCTCGCACAAACTTCACATCTCCCATCACCCACAATCATCTGGTGTAGTGGACAGAGGAAACCGAACTCTGAAAACTATGTTAAACAAGTTTTGTGCAGATCACCCCACCAAATAGTCCAGTATGTTGCCAATGTGTCTAATGGCTATTAGATCCACCCTGCATAGCACAACGGGTATCTCGCCCTACCAGGCTATGACTGGGCGACTAATGCGAATGCCAGCCCATCTGTTAACCCCTTCAGCCACACCCTTAGTACAGGGAATTGTCAACCAAACATGGCTTGAAATAATGGTAGAGAACATAGAACAAACTAACATGTTTGTAGCTACACAAACAGGCAAATCAAAAAACAAGGCAAAGAAATACTTTGACAAGAAGGTCCGACCATTTGAGTATCAAGAGCGCCAAAACCCGGGAGAGTTCAAAAGCAGCGGGAGCAGAGCGAGAGCACCAAAACCCGGGAGAGTTCAAAAGCAGCCGGAGCAGAGCGAGAGAGCCAAAACCTGGGAGAGTTCAAAAGCAGCGGGAGCAGAGCGAGAGCGCCAAAACCCGGGAGAGTTCCAAAGCAGCGGGAGCAGAGCGAGAGTGCCAAAACCCGGGAGAGTTCCAAAGCAGCGGGAGCAGAGCGAGAGCGCCAAAACCTGGGAGAGTTCAAAAGCAGCGGGAGCAGAGCGAGAGTGCCAAAACCCGGGAGAGTTCCAAAGCAGCGGGAGCAGAGCGAGAGCGCCAAAACCCGGGAGAGTTCAAAAGCAGCGGGAGCAGAGCGAGAGCGCCAAAACCCGGGAGAGTTCAAAAGCAGCGGGAGCAGAGCGAGAGTGCCAAAACCCGGGAGAGTTCCAAAGCAGCGGGAGCAGAGCGTGAGCACCAAAACCCGGGAGAGTTCGGGAGCAGCGGGAGCAGAGCGAGAGCGCCAAAACCCGGGAGAGTTCCAAAGCAGCGGGAGCAGAGCGAGAGCGCCAAAACCCGGGAGAGTTTGGGAGCAGCGGGAGCAGAGCGAGAGCGCCAAAACCCGGGAGAGTTCGGGAGCAGCGGGAGCAGAGCGAGAGCGCCAAAACCCGGGAGAGTTCGGGAGCAGCAGGAGCAGCTGAGATACAAAGAACTGGTGAGTGTAAAGAAGTAAAAAGTAATCGAAGTGCGATGTCACCAGAAAGCAGGTAAGTGATTGGTTGGTATTTCTCTATTTCTCGCTTTTTTTCCAAACTTGAGCATCTAAATTTAAGTGCCTTGATGTAGATTAAAAGATATAAGTGTTCCAAATTTTAAAACTAATTAATTCATTGAGATGGGAGACAATTGTTGTTGTTGCATGTGGGAGCTGGTGGATACCATTGAGGTCCACAGCGACCACATCTGCAGCAAATGTTGGCTGCTCGAGGAACTTCGGCTCAGATTTGATGAACTGGAGTCCGAGCTTCAGACACTGCGACACATTAGGGAGGGGGAGCGTTACCTGGACACTATGGCCTAGAAATTCACTGGCCTTAGCGCCGCTTTTGAGGCGCTAGAGGGCCTAGCGCCGAAGTTATGGCCAGTTTAGAAATTGACAGGGGCCCTAAATCGGCGTTAGGCCGGTAGCGCTGCGCCGGCACCGATGACGTCATCGGTGTGCGCAGCGTCCCGGTTGCCATGGTAACCCGCCCGAACTCGGAAATTGAGTTGCGGCCGCCTCGCCCGTGGCAGCCGCAAGCAACGTTCTGGCAGAGGTGCCTTACAGAACTTTGCGCCGGCGCATTAAAGGCCCCGCGGCGGCCGGCCGCTTTCCCGCCGGCCGCCTGGCCGCAGCTCCCTCCCCGGACTTCCCCCCCCCCCCCCGGAACAGAAGCAAGCCCGGCACTTGTCCGAGGTGCTGGGCTCATTTTTAAAAAGATTATCGCGGGCCGCGGCCGGGTGCAGGCAGCTCCTCCTTAATGGAAGGAGGAGGCCTGCACTTCCCGAGCCTGCCGCACCGCAGCGGGCGCCGCAGCGCCAGAATAGCGCCGCAATGCGGCGCGTGGCGCCAGTTTTGAGGCGCTGAGACCCCTCAGTAGCGCCGGCAGCCGTTTGGGCGCGGCGCTACTGAATTTTTGGCGCGCGCAGGGGGACTTAGCGCCGGCACTAACTTCCGGCGCTAAAGCCCTCGCTGCGCCAAAACCGAATTTCTAGGCCTATGTTCCAGGAGGCAGTCACACCCACTAGAATAATTACTTCCAATTTGGCCCATGGTCAGGGACAGGAGGGTGTGACTACAAGCAAGACAGGTATTGGGATTCAGGGGTAGTGGTGGAGGAGCCTCAGCCCTTGGCCTTGTCCAACAGGTACGAGATTCTTGCTCCCTGTGTGGACGAGGCCAGGGACTAAAGGGAGGAGGAGCAAACTGACCACTGCACCGTGGTACAGGGAGCCATTCAAGAGGGGGTAGCAAAAAGAAATGTTGTAGTGATTGGGGACAGTATAGTGAGGGGGATAGATACTGTTCTCTGCAGTCGAGAGCGTGAGTCCCAAAGGCTGTGTTGCCTGCCAGGGTTAAGGACATCTCCTTTGGGCTGGAGAGAAACTTGGAGTAGGAGGGGGAAGATCCAGTTGTCATGGTCCACGTAGGTACCAATGACATAGGTAGGACAAAGAAAGAGGTTCTGCAGAGAGAATGAGCAGCTAGGGGCTAAATTAAAAAGCAGAACCACAAAGATAATAACCTGAGCCACGAGTGAATTTGCATAGGGTAAATAAGATCAGAGAAATGAACGAGTGGCTCAAAGACTGGTGTGGGAGAAATGGGTTTCGATTTGTGGGGCACTGGCACCAGTACTGGGATGAGAGGGAGCTGTTCCGTTTGGACGGGCTTCACTTGAACCATGCTGGGGCTAGAGTCCTGGCGAATCGAATAACTAGGGCTGTAGAGAGGGCTTTAAACTAAATAGTGGGGGGGAGGATCCAGGTGAGCAGGAATTTAAAAAGTCAATGAGAAATGAGAAAGCAATAGAGCAGGATAGAGATGGGGAAATAATAACCAGAGTGTGACAGGAAGGGACAGAATGTTTAAAAATAAGAGTGTAACAGAAAAAAGGACAAAACAAAGAAAAATGGTAAAAAGACAAAGTTAAAAGCTCTATATCTGAATGCATGCAGCATTCGTAACAAGATAGATGAGTTGACAGCACAAATAGATCCAAATGGGTATGATCTGATCGCCATTACAGAGACGTGATTGCAAGGCGACCAGGGCTGGGAACTGAATATTCCAGGGTATATGATAATTCGGAAGGATAGAAAGAAAAGAAAGGGAGGTGGGTGGCTTTGTTGGTAAAAGATGGGATCAGTGCAGTGGTGAGAAGTGACATTGGCTCAGAAGAGCAAGATGTAGAATCGGTTTGGGTGGAGATAAAAAATAATGGCCCAGAAATCCGGATCTCCACGGGTGAGTACGCACGGGGTACTCACCCATAAGCCCAATGGAAGTGCCGGTTTCCTGAATGCACTGCGCATGTGCGGGAAACCGACACTTCCATTCCCCTGAAAGAAGCGGTTCAGAGGTCGAACACAAGTGCAGGAGAGGCTGCGCGTGCGCATCGAACTTACGTTTTTTTTGCAGGTTTTCCCGGGAGGGTAAGTCTCCAGAAGTTAGACATGTAAAAAGCAGTCACAAGGCCTTTTAATTAAAAAAATTAAAACATTTTTTCCACAGGTTTATTATTTTTAAATACTTTAAAGAAAGGTAAGTTTATTTTTTAGCCCCGTTAGAAAATAAAATTACTTTTTTCAAAAATTTTAATTATCGTTTAAAATAGTTATTTCATGTAATTTATAGTTTATTATTTAAAAAATGTGATGTTTTTAAAAAATTTATTCGAAGATTTAGTGATGTTTTGAGGCTTATAGTATTTATAAGTTTGACAGCCCTTCCTGTCAAACTTATGAATGGAGCATTCCCTGCTCTGATTGACTCCCCAGGGCCCACGTGATCCCAGGCGACGCATCAAACTAACTGCGCCCCTGGGATATGCAAGCACTGCGCGCTGGCAGTTGGAGGAGGCCCAGGATCGCAATTCCACGGGGGCCCACAGCACAATGGCCGGCACGCAAGGTAAGTGCAGGTAGGGGGCTTACACCCGCGGGAAGCCCTCGACCTGAATTTCTGGGCCAATGAGGGGAAAAAGTCTCTGGTGGGCGTAGTCTACAGGCCCCCGACCAGTAGCAATGCTGTTGGACAGAGTATAAATCAACAAATAATGGAGGCCTGTAAAAAAGGTACGGTAATAATCATGGGCGATTTTAATCTCCATATTGATTGGACAAATCAAATTGGCTATGGTAGCCTGGAGGAGGAATTAATAGAGTGCATCCGGGATGTTTTCCCGGAACAGTATGTAATGGATCAACCAGGGAGCGGGCTATCTTGGATCTGGTACTATGAAATGAGACAGAATTAATAAATGATCGCATTGTAAAGGATCCGCTAGGAAAGAGTGATCATAGCATGGTTGAATTTCAAATTCAGTTGAAGGGTGAGAAAGTTGTATCCCAAACCAGTGTCCTGATCTTAAACAAAGGCAATTATAATGGCATGAGGGCGGAATTGGCTAAAGTGGACTGGAAAAACAAATTAAAGGGTAAGACAGTTGAAATGCAATGGCGGACATTTAAGGAGATATTTCTTAACACTCAACAAAAATATATTCCAGTGAGAAAGAAAGATTTTAAGAGAAGGGAGCACCATCCGTGGCTAACTAAGGAAGTAAAGGATGATATCAAATTGAAAACAAAGGCAAACAATGTTGCCAAGATTGGTGGGAGACCAGAGGATTGGGAAATTTTTAAAAACTAGCAAAGGATGACTATAAAAAAAATAAAGAGTGAGAAGATGAATTATGAGAGCAAGCTGGCAAGAAACATTAAAACAGATAGTAAGAGCTTCTACAAGTATATAAAAAGGAAGAGGGTAGCCAAAGTAAACGTTGGTCCCTTAGAGGATGAAACTGGGAAATTAATAATGGGGAATGGGGAAATGGCACAGACTCTGAACAAATATTTTGCATCTGTCTTCACTGTAGAAGACACTAACAACATCCCAATAATGGATAATCAAGGGGCCACAGGGAGTGGGGAACTAAAGACAATCACTATCACTAAGGAAATAGCACTCAGTAAAATAATGGGACTAAAAGACGATAAATCCTCTGGACCAGATGGCCTGCATCCCAGGGTCTTAAAAGAAGTGGCTGCAGAGATAGTGGATGCATTGGTTGCAATATACCAAAATTCCCTGGACTCTGGAGAGGTCCCAGCGGATTGGGAAACCACTAAAGTAACACCCAGGAGGGAGACAGAGAGCAGGAAACTATCGACCAGTTAGCCTAACATCTGTCGTTGGGAAAATGCTGGAGTCCTTCATTAAGGAAGCAGTAGCAGGGCATTTAGAAAAACATACTGCAGTCAAACAGAGTCAGCATGGTTTTAGGAAAGGGAAGTCATGTTTAACAAATTTGCTGGAGTTCTTTGAGGATGTAACAAGTAGGGTGGACAAGGGTAAGCCAGTGGATGTGGTGTATTTGGATTTCCAGAAGGCATTCGATAAGGTGCCACATAAAAGGTTACTGCATAAGATAAGAGCTCACGGAGTTGGGGGTAATATATTAGCATGGATAGAGAATTGGCTAACTAACAGAAAGCAGAGAATTGGGATAAATAGATCATTTTCTGGTTGGCAAACGGTAACTAGTGGGGTGCCACAAGGATTGGTGCTGGGGCCCCAACTATTTACAATCTACATTAATGACTTGGATGAAGGGACCGAGTGTAATGTAGCCAAGTTTGCGGATGATACAAAGATGGGTGGGAAAGCAAGTTGTCCAGAGGACACAAAGGCCTAGAAATTCAGTGGGTTGCGCCAGCCGCTAACGCCATAAAAGGGCTATATTTCCGGCGCTAGACACTTAGCGCCTGAACGCAGTCCGATCTGCGCCGACGCCCAAATTCAGTTGACATTTAGCGCCGGCGCAAAGTGTTTGCGCCCGCTCAGGTGCGCGCGCAGCTTATGACGTCATATCGTCGCGCAACGCTGTTTGTGCGCCCCAAACCGGAAATTCAGTGGCGCCCGCCCAATGTGGGCGTGGCGCTGCTAAGAACTGTGAGGTGGAACGCAAAAGAGGCCCTGTGGGCCTCGGGGAGCGCAAATGAAAGGGCACTTACACTGACCTATAAAGCCCAGCCATTTTGCTGCAATGACTTTACTGCTTTGGATTTCTGGACAGAGACCAAGGGACAGAGGTTACAGATTTGGGACAACATAGGAGAGGTATTTTTGGCTTCTGGCCAGTGCTTTGACATTTGATTCATTGTGATTTATCTGTTCTCAACTTTATTATGGGGGCTGTATGGGGGGCCAACCCTCAGTTGCAGCATTATGTGCGAAGGGCTCGCAGACGCTGTGAGAGAGGGCCAGCCATGCCTAGACGCAGAGGGGCCATCAGGCGTCGGCAACGTAGGCCTTACCCACTCAGGCAATACCGGCAGCAGGTGTCCTATCTCACCATAACTGCGGCGCATTGTGTGAAGAGGCTGCGCTTCAGAAGGGAGGTGGTTGCAGAGATCTGCCAGCTGCTCCACACAGATCTGCGTCCACAGCTGATGTGCAGGACGTCTCTCTCGGTGGAAGTGAAGGTCACGGTGGCTCTGAACTTTTATGCAAGCGGCTCCTTCCAAGCCGCTGCTGCGGACATAGCGAACATCTCCCAGTTCGCCGCGCATCGCTGCATCCGGCAGGTCACCGATGCACTTTACGCGAAGAGACACCAATTCATCTCCTTCCCCATGACCCGACAGAGGCAGGAGCAGCGTGCAGTCGGATTTGGCAGGATCGCGGGCTTCCCCATGGTGCAGGGCGCCATTGACTGCACGCATGTGGCTATGCGGGCACCTATCCACAATGCCGAGGATTACCGCAACCGGAAGGGCTACCATTCCCTAAATGTACAGCTGGTGTGTGACCACAGGCAGCGCATCCTAGCTGTCAATGCCCGCTTCCCAGGAAGCAGCCACGATGCATTTATCCTGCGCCAGACTACTGTGGCTGACATGTTCGAGGCACAGCCTCCACCAAGGGGATGGCTTATCGGGGACAAGGGCTACCCTTTGTGTACATGGCTCATGACCCCGCTCCGCGCGCCCAGGACCCCAGCGGAGGAGGCATACAACGAAAGCCATCAAGCCACAAGGAACATCATCGAGCAAACGATAGGCATCCTCAAGCAACGGTTCCGCTGCCTGGATCGTTCCGGAGGATCTCTTCAGTATTCGCCGGATAGAGTCTCCCAGTTCGTCGTCGTGTGCTGCATGCTGCACAACCTGGCTATCCGCAGGACTCAGGCACTGCCACCTGGCATTGCACCACCACCTCAGGAGGACGAGCAGGAGGAGGAGGAGGAGGAGGAGGAGGAGGACCAGCCCAGGAGGGAGCGACAAGGGCCAAGGGCCGTCCGCCGGGGGCTTATTGATCGACACTTCTAGGCCCCCTGTCAGGGAATGGCCTGTGGCAATGAACGCACCTGAGGCAGCCGCTCCGCAAGCCCTCAGCCGGTTAACGCAACAACCACTTCAAACATGACACCTGGACATGCTGAATAAATCAAAAGCTTTATTTCACAAACTCAGGGCCCTTCCCACATGAAACAGAAAAACAGACAAGACCCCCAAAAAACAGTCAAAAACATCTGTCACTCCCAAAACCTGGGGAGGACTAACAAAACTTGCCCATCCAAAAGGCCTTCAACAGCGGCCTTACAAAAATAAGCCCCCCCCCACAACAGAGACACCCCCATGAAAACAAAAAATGCCTTGATCCTCGGCCTTAACAAAATAATGCCCCCCACAACACAAGCCCCCCAATATAAAAGAAACTGCTCTCACCACACTCTAATGGGTGTGCCGAGAGGGCGAGTCCTTAGACAGGCTTCTCCGGCCCCTGGCCGACCTGCTGCTCCGCCTCAACCTGGGCCCTGCGGGTGTGGTGAGGCTGGGGGAAGGCTCATGAGGGCCACAAAGCGTGTCGGCAGATGCCCTTGGGGGTCGGCCTAGACGAGGCCTGGCCCAGGAGGGGCCGGCTGCTGACTGCTGCAGCTGTGGCTGGGCAGCATCAGTCTTAGCAGCAGGTCGTCGCACCTTGGTTGGGGGAGTGGCAGTGTCGGCAGCACCATTGGGGGCAAGCTGGCTGATGGCAGGTGCGCGCTGCTCGCCAGAGACACTGGCACTCGGCCGGGCTGGCAGTGTAGCAAGCGCAGCAATCTGGGGGAGGCCAGACCGCTGTGCTGCTGCAGGGCGGCGGGTGCCATGGCAATGCCTCCGTGCCACAGCGAGTGTGGCAGAAGTGAGTGCCCGAACTGCCCTGGTATGTGCCCGCATCAGCTCTGCCAGTGTGTGGACGGCACCACTCATCTCGCGAGTTGCGTCCTGCGCTGCCGCCAGTTGCTGCACACCCGCGTCCTGCGCTGCCGCGAGTTGCTGCACACCCCTGTCGTGCGCTGCGGCCAGTTGCTGGACACCCCTGTCGTGCGCTGCCGTGAGTTGTTCGAACCCCCTGGCCTGTGATTCCCCGAAAGCCACCACACTCTGAGCCAGGGACTCAATGGCGTGAGGCATCTGTTCGACCACCCCCATGAACTCTTGGTGGCGCCGCTCAGACGCCGCCGACATCTCATCGAGGACGCGCACCTCCTGGGCGAGGACCGTGTCCGGACTGGAGGGCGGACTCTCCCTCCGGGGAGAAGGCCGCCGAGCTGGCCGACCCTTCCCGCGTGCGTCGACCCCACTTGGGCCAGGTTGTGCCCTCCCCTCCAACACCTCCCCCCTCTGGGCAGAAGGCCGGCGTGCTGCCGGAGCCTTCCCGCGTGCGTCCACCCTACTGGGACCAGCTTCGGCCCTCCCCTCCAACACCTCCCCCTGGCTCTCCTGCAGGCCAGATGTCTCCCCTCCATTGCCATCCCCTGGCGCGGAGGAGGGTTCCCCCGATGTGCCGACTACCTCCTGGTCCTCGACGTCCTCCTCCTCCAAGGGCCTGGCTCTCTGCGCTTCAGGGACCACCTCCTCCTCACCAGCTGAAAGCAGGAAGGCACAAGAGTAGCTTTAGAGTGAGGACAGGCCGTCAGCGAGGGAGGCCTGAGTGGTGCATTATGCGCATTTGTCGGTCAGTGGGAAAGGATGTAGATCTGAAGTGCGAGGGCAACGAGAGAGGTGCAACCGGTCATGTCCTTACCAGTGGGTATCAGTACAGGGTCCGCCTCGCCGATCGCGACAGGGCCAGTCACCCGGCCACGCATGAGTCGTGCCACGCTCTCCTCCAGATCAGTGAGCACCTGGTACTCGGGACGGCCTCCACCAGTGACAGCCTGGCTCCTTACATTGCTCGCCAGCTTGGTCTGCAAGAGAAAGGACGGCCTCTAAGTACAGTGTGGTGCCCTGTCGCTGTGTGCACTGCCTCCCATGGTGGAATAGCTTGGCCAGTGTGGTGCCCTGTTGCTGGGTGCACTGCCTCCCATGGTGGAATAGCTTGGCCAGTGTGGTGCCCTGTTGCTGGGTGCACTGCCTCCCATGGTGGAATAGCTTGGCCAGTGTGGTGCCCTGTTGCTGGGTGCACTGCCTCCCATGGTGGAATAGCTTGGCCAGTGTGGTGCCCTGTTGCTGGGTGCACTGCCTCCCATGGTGGAATAGCTTGGCCAGTGTGGTGCCCTGTTGCTGGGTGCACTGCCTCCCATGGTGGAATAGCTTGGCCAGTGTGGTGCCCTGTTGCTGGGTGCACTGCCTCCCATGGTCGAATAGCTTGGCCAGTGTGTTAAGTGCAGAAAGTGCTATTGATGAACATGCAAGTGCCATTGCTGCGGGAGGAGGGCTGCCCATTAGGCCTTTGAGGTCCCTTTGCCCATAATGTGAGGTGCACATGCAAGGATGAGGGGGACACTGGAAAGGGTACTCACCTTCACCATCCGAGTGAGGTCGTTGAACTTCTTGCGGCATTGGTCCGCACTTCTGGGGACATCACAGGTGGATGACACCCTGCGGGCGATTTTGCCCTAGGCTCTCCTGTACTGGCTCCTGGGAGCCTTCCTGCCACTGTCCGGGCACAGGATCTCTCTTCTCTTCTCCACACCATGAATGAGCACACTCAGAGCATGCTCTGAGAAGCGCTGCGCTCGCTCACGGGCCCTCTCCATTGCTCCAGGCGCTATTTTGGCACACCAGTAGTGCTGAGGCCTAGCTGCAGGGCTCCAGTATGCAGGGCGTGGCAGCAGTCAAAGTTGACCCTTCCCCCTTTAAGAGCTGGCCGGCGTCAGGGTGTCTGCTGTCAATCAAAACATGACCGTACCTGCGCTGCGCCCGGCTTCGGCGTTATCAGGCCGCATCGCCGGCTTAGCGCCGGAACACAGCATTTCAACGCCAGTTTCAGCGCTCGGCCAAACTTAGGGCCAACTCTACTGAATTTCGGCGATGTGGCCTACACTTTCCGGCGGCCGCTAACTTTAGCGAGCGCCCGACTTGAGCGCCCCAAAAGTGTCCAGACTGAATTTCTAGGCCAAAGAATCTGCAAATGGATATAGACAGGCTAGGTGAGTGGGAAAACATTTGGCAGATGGAGTATAATGTGGGAAAGTGCAAGGTTATCTACTTTGTCAGGAAAAATAAAAAAGCAAACTATTATTTAAATGGAGGAGATTACAAAATGCTACAGTTCAGAGGGACCTGGGGGTCCTTGTCCATGAAACACAAAAAGTTAGCATGCAGGTACAGCAAGCAATCAAAAAGGCAAATGGAATGTTGGCCTTTATTTCAAGGGGGTTGGAGTATAAAAGCAGGGAAGTCCTGCTACAACTGTACAGGGTATTGGTAAGACCACACCTTGAGTACTGCGTACAGTTTTGGTCTCCTTATTTAAGGAAGGATATACTTGCATTGGAGGCAGTTCAGAGATGATTCACTAGGTTAATTCCAGAGATGAGGGGTTTGACTTATATGGAAAGGTTGAGCAGACTGGGCCTATACGCATTGGAATTCAGAAGAATGAGAGGTGATCTTATCGAAACATAGAAGATACTGAGGGGGGCTCGACAGGGTAGATGCAGAGAGGATGTTTCCCCTCATGGGGAAATCTAGAACTCTGGGGCACAGTCTCAGAATAAAGGGTCACCCTTTTAGAACTGAGATGAGGAGGAACTTCTTCTCTCAGAGGGTCATAAATTTGTGGAATTCTCTGCCCCAGAGAGTTGTGGAGGCTGGGTCATTAAATACATTTAAAGTGGAGATAGACAAATCTTTGCAAGATAAGGGAGTGAAGGGTTATGGGGAATGGGCTCGGAAGTGGCTTTGAGCCCTGGATCAGCCATCATCTTATTGAATGGTGGAGCAGGCTCGAGGGGCCAAGTGGCCTATTCCTGATCCTATTTCTTATCTATATATATAAATTGGTACTTCTGTCATTCTGTCTATCTGTCTATCTGTCTGTCTGTCTATCTGTCTATCTGTCTGTCTGTCATCGCGTGTGCGTTGCGGGTATGCACTCGAAAGTTACAGGGCGTAACTACGCGCGCGTTATCTCCAAAGAAAGCTTACGCTTCCGAGACGGTTTTAAGCGTATTTACGTTTCGGCCGGGCTAAAATTGCGCCCGCGGTATCCCAAAAACCTTCAACATTCCGCTCATTAGCATCTCATTATCCGCTCATTAGCGATAGAGTGACCTCGAGCTCGACCAATCGTACACCGGGTTGCTGGCGTGTGCCGCCGGGCCAATCGGTGCGCGTGTGGCTGGGCTTTATCGTTCTGAACCGAGGTGAGTCGCCGCCATCTTGATTCCAAACTTTTCCTTTCTTTTTCCCGCTTTCTGCGTCTTAAAAAAAAACGTTGCCCTCCCCCTCCCCCCCGCCCTCCCTTCCCCTCCCTCCCCTCCCCCCCGCCCTCCCTTCCCCTCCCCTGCCCTCCCTTCCCCCCTCCCTCCCTTCCCCTCCCCTGCCCTCCCTTCCCCTGCCCTCCCTTCCCCCTCCCTCCCTTCCCCCCCTCCCTCCCTTCCCCTCCCCTGCCCTCCCTTCCCCCCCTCCCTCCCTCCCCCTCCCCTGCCCTCCCTTCCCCCTCCCTCCCTTCCCCTCCCCTGCCCTCCCTTCCCCCTCCCTTCCCCTCCCCTGCCTTCCCTTCCCCCCCTCCCTCCCTTCCCCTCCCCTGCCCTCCCTTCCCCTGCCCTCCCTTCCCCCCCTCCCTCCCTTCCCCTCCCCTGCCCTCCCTTCCCCCCCTCCCTCGCCCTCCCTTCCCCCCCTCCCTTCCCCTGCCCTCCCTTCCCCTCCCCTCCCTTCCCCCCCTCCCTCCCTTCCCCTCCCCTGCCCTCCCTTCCCCCCTCCCTCCCTTCCCCTCCCCTGCCCTCCCTTCCCCCCTCCCTCCCTTCCTTCCCCCCTCCCCTCCCCCCGCCCTCCCTTCCCCGCCCTCCCCCTCCCCCCTCCCTCCCTTCCCCGCCCTCCCCCTCCCCCTCCCTCCCCTCCCCCCCGCCCTCCCTTCCCCTCCCCCTCCCCCTCCCCCCTCCCCCTCCCTCCCCTCCCCCTCCCCCTCCCCCTCCCCTCCCTCTCTTCCCCCCAGTCGCTCTCTCTCTTCCCCCCAGTCGCTCTCTCTCTTCCCCCCAGTCGCTCTCTCTCTTCCCCCCAGTCACTCTCTCTCTCTCTTCCAACAACAACATGCCCTCGAAAAAGCCTCGGCACCGCCGGGCACTTCAGCTAGTCTATATATATAAATCGGTACTTCTGTCATTCTGTCTATCTATCTTTCTGTCTTTCTGTCTATCTGTCTGTCTGTCATCGCATGTGCGTTGCGGGTATGCACTCGAAAGTTACAGGGCGTACCTACGCGCGCGTTACCTCCAAAGAAAGCTTACGCTTCCGAGACGGTTTTAAGCGTATTTACGTTTCGGCCGGGCTAAAATTGCGCCTGCGGTATCCCAAAAACCTCCAACATTCCGCTCATTAGCATCTCATTATCCGCTCATTAGCGACAGAGTGACCTCGAGCTCGACCAATCGTACGCCGGGTTGCTGGCGTGTGCCGCCGGGCCAATCGGTGCGCGTGTGGCTGGGCTTTATCGTTCTGAACCGAGGTGAGTTGCCGCCATCTTGATTCCAAACTTTTCCTTTCTTTTTCCCGCTTTCTGCGTCTTAAAAAAAAACGTTGCTTTTAAAACACATATTGTTTTAAAAAAAAATGATTTAGAAAGTAATTAACTTATCTAATCTCATTAATTTTCCTACCTTTCCCCGTTTTTCCAGGTAGGCCTAGAAGCCTCGGCGTCTCCTCCGCACCCACGCCCGAGCTAGGCACCTCCCGGCCCCACTCGAAGGCTGGAGGGCCGAGCCTCAGCCCAGCGCCGCTAGGGTGCGCGCGCAGCAGGAGCTGAGACGTCTCTCTCTGCCGGGGCTTGCTGAGCGTCCAGTGTTACCCTGGCAACCGGGCCCCGTCTCGCACAGCCGCAATCGGCGGTCTTCACCTCGGGGGGAGGGGGGGGCGGCCGCGACCCTCGGGGGGGGCGGGGCCGCGACCCTCGGGGGGGGGCCGCGACCCTCGGGGGGGCCGCGCGCGCAGCAGGAGCAGCTGAGACGCGGCGTCTCTCTCTCTGGCTTGGTCAGCGTCACGGTTGCCCTGGCAACCGGGCCCGCCGGCCGAGAGAGACGCCGCGTCTCAGCTCCTGCTGCGCGCGCAATCGGCAGTCTTCACCTGGGGGGGGGCGCGACCCTCGGGGGGTGGGGGCACCCGCCGCCCTCCCTCCCCTCCATCCCCCCCCGCCCTTCCCCCCCGCCCTCCCTTCCCCCGCCCTCCCCCTCCCCCCCGCCCTCCCTTCCCCTCCCCTCCGCCCTCCCTTCCCCTCCCCTGCCCTCCCTTCCCCCCTCCCTCCCTTCCTTCCCCCCTCCCTTCCCCCCGCCCTCCCTTCCCTGCCCTCCCCCTACCCCCTCCCTCCCCCGCCCTCCCCCTCCCTCCCCCGCCCTCCCTTCCCCTCCCCCCGCCCTCCCTTCCCCTCCCCCTCCCCTCCCTCCCCCCTCCCCTCCCCTCCCTCTCTTCCCCCCAGTCGCTCTCTCTCTTCCCCCCAGTCGCTTGCTCTCTTCCCCCCAGTCGCTCTCTCTCTCTCTTCCAACAACAACATGCCCTCGAAAAAGCCTCGGCACCGCCGGGCACTTCAGCTAGTTGTCTTATGTAAGTGGGAGATGTTGTAATGGTACTAAACTATGGGAAGAAGCAACATTACTTCAAACCAAAGTGGAATGGCCCCTTCCCGATTATTGACAGGGCCAGTCCTTCGGTTTATCTGGTGCAATTCCCTGGGAAAAAGGGGACGGCCAAGGTGGCTAAATGGTACCGTATCAATCAGTTGAAAACTGTGAAAGAATTAATATTGCATGTTTTGCCTTACAGAACTAGTTAAGAATGATAATGAAACAGGTCGCACGCTGCATCAGTCATCGAACCCTCCTGCTGGGGGTCATCATATTCATCAGACACTTGAACACCTCTCCAATCTCTACGAACTGGGTGGAATACTACAATGCCAATGGCAAGGGTATATCATGTCGAGTTTTGAAGGAAATATGTGAAGTAAAATTCATATGCGAGGGATGTGTGGTACGTCTACTGATGGTTACCACTTGAAAGCACCACCTTCTGGTTCCTGAAGGAAATGGAGTTCGGGTGCAACTACATTGTAGCACAGAGGAATACAGCCCAGAGGCAAAGCCCCGGGATGGTACCGGAAGGTAGCCACAGCTTTGGTTAAAACTGGACTGATGGGAATACCGTATGAAGTAAAGAGCGAAAACTGGGACATTAAGAACTATGATTTGAATTGGCCGTCCTTTTGGCCGAGACATGAAGGTGAATATCAGTGGAAAGCCAAGTGGCAAGAAAATAATACTGGAAATAACCCACGATGCTATGCGGGATGGTGTGTTAGTAGTGGAGGGGTAGTTGTAATAACACAAAAGAGAGAGGAGATCACAGTAAATAAAACCAGTAACAAGAAAGAAAACTGTTCCAAAATAACAGAAGGTCCCGATAATGGTTTAGTAGTAACTCGAACCCATGAGAGCCTGTATAATGATGTTAGATATGAGATTGTCCAGTGATATTTAATCTTTCAGCAGTCCAAATGCCAAAGGGCCTGTGTAACCACGCACATGAGCTATTTTACAGTTATCTGGTCAGACAAATAGTTAAGGATTTTGTAGAAAGGAATGCAGGAAAAGAGAGTGACGAATCTTGGCCCCCAATTGATGGACAATGGTACGAACCAGTGGTAGGTGGAGAAAACGGTACGACTAATTCGAGAAGGAAGCGAGGGTTAGGAGAATGGCTAGGAATAGGAGCGACGGCAGGCACAGCAGCATGGAATAGAATAGACATAGAATCTATGTCGGACCATGATGAGGCTATGAGGAGACAATTGAAGGGAATTTTAACCGAAATAAATAAGGGAGGTTCAGACCAAATTCAAGAATTGCAAGAAGCACTAAAAACAACCTTAGAAATGGTACACAATTTTCAAGAGATTCAGGACAAGGTTAATGAGATAATCAAAGAATCTGAAGGACGTAAGGACCAGTTTTCTAAGGGTATCACTTGTGCTATGTATGGGAATTTCCTACTGGATCAGGTACAGAAGGGTCTGACAGACATTGAAAATAATCAGATACCCAACTTTGTGAACGACAGACATTTAGAGAAATGGTTTAACAAGACTGAACCATGGTGTACTGCTAGGAAACATGGGTTAGCTTACTATGCCAAATTACCATGCCCAGGTGGGGAGAATAATTTTTATCTAGACCCCAGAAGCACTCTCATACCAGTAGTCCTATGGTTGCCCCGATTGAACAAGACAAATAAGTGGAAAGTCTTCAAGGTCGAATCAGTAGGAACTATGGAAGGGAAAGTACACAAACAGTATGCAGAATATCCACACTATTTGATTAAACAGGGCATGACCTGGAAGGCCCCTAAATTGGATTGTTGCACTAAGAATAAAGGATCATGGATATGTAGATGTGACAGTCTTGAGCCTGGGATACCAGCATGTGGGTTCACTGTAGATGAAGAATCACCTACTTGCACCATCCAAGTACAAATTTGAGACAGCCTTTTTAATCAGTTAGATTAGGTGACTCACAAACATTCCATACGGGGGCCCATAGGATGGCCCTGCCAGGCTAGTTATCTGTTGTTTGTAAGTTAGGGTTTTGAATTTGTTAATGTATCTTTAATTTGGCCAGTGAATGCTCAACCTATGTTTCTTCCATTATTACTAATAACCATATTATAATCTCCACAGATAGAATTTGGAGTTTGTTTAGCAGAACTGCTTGTGAAGATAATTAAAAGTTAATTAGGAAAAGACATAGAATGAAAGGAATTTGAGGAGGCTAAGGTATCCATCTTAGAATGGGCCATTTGCTAGATGAAGGTGAGATAGCGACGGACTAATGTGCGACAGCTCTGGCTGGGGCCATGATTAAGAAGGACAGGGCCGGGCCTTGTACTTGTTGGGTTAAGCAGGATAGAGCCAAGAGAGATAAGATGGATTTCAATGGAGAAACCTTCAAAATGTAAAAACAAGAAAGATAAATTGGATGAAGTAATGAGACCCTCTTTTGGGGAGGGCTTTCATTCAAGAACCAAGACAAAGCACTTGAGCTGTCATTGGTTGATAAAGTTTTAGAGGAACCTCTATAGGTTAAATGGTTTTGTCAATAACTTGGTCTCAGGCCCACCCCTGAAAAGAGAATAGAAAGTGACACCCCAAGGGCTTGCCCACACACGATGGAGGGGAGAGCCGAACAGAAGTTGCAAAGAGAAGTTGGGCTGGTCGAACGCTCTTTTGAGAGTGATCCAATGCTCACCATCGGAGGTTCTAGAGAGAGAGAGAGAGAGAGAGAGGCCGGAAGCCAGAGAACTGTTCACGCACGCCAGCCATCTCTCCGATCGGGACCGGTACCAGCTGCTTGTCACGGTCGTGTGTTTTTGCTGTATTACTAGTGTGTTATATTCCGCCCTAAACTCCGATCAAACACAATATACTCACCATATTGGTTTGCACTTGATCCTGTTTACCAGAGATACGTGAATCTTTACACAGTCCTGCAATCTGTCCTCCAACAGATTACTAGGTTTGCTGAGGCACCGCCTTGGGGGAGTGGCCGTGGCTCTGTGGAGGACGAACCTGTTGTCCTCTCTCAGGATGACAGCATTCGTCCTCCCACCACTGCCACGTCACCAGCGCCCTTGCTGTTGCTTGTCAGCCAGCCAGCCCAGACTGTTGCTGCCAATGCTGAGGTGGTGCAGTCTACAGGCCCAGAGCTGCTCGAGGTCGTCCTCCAAGGCGATCTGCTGTCTCCCCCATGGAAAGTCAGCAGCCTTCCACCAGCCATGCTGCAGCCACTGGGGTAGCCCTTCGTAGGAGCAGTAGGACAGGCAAAGACACACGGAAGACAGGCAATGAGGGAATGCACAAGGGTGATTAGTTGACTTTTATGTAATATTGGATGGATTGATGTATAAAGTTAGATTGGAATGTTTCTTTTGTGGTGGTTTTTGTCATGAATCTTACCATTCATGTAGAAATGACTCATGAGATAACACTGGGCGGCCAGCTGGTGGCGCCGTCCAGGGAAAGTATAAATACTCGGGCGTGGGCCCAGCTTGCTCAGGACGTTTTTGTAACCAGGAATTAGTGATGTAACTAGAACTCATGGTTGTGAAACAGTTGATTAAAGCCTTGTTTTATACTCAGACCAAATGCTTAGTAGTTTTCTTACGTCAATTTAATTAACTGTGTATCGGCTCCACGCTCTGAGTGATTTCGGGAACAGCCAGCTACGACTTCAACTGTAGAAGGGAACTCCGACGTAGTAATCAATCCATCATGGACAAACTACTCAGGCCCGCCCGTCTTGACCTGGACCCGAATTCAGCTACAACTGCTAAGGTATGGAAACACTGGTATCGTATCTTCAGCAACTTCCTCAGGGTGTGTGGTGAGAATGTTCCTGATAAATTAGAGATACTTGCCAATTATGTATCTCCTCATGTGTTTGACTATAACAAAGACTGTGTCGACTTTGACTCCGCTATCCTAATAATACAGCGACTATATTTTAAGGCCCCAAATTAAATTTTTGTTCGGCATCTACTGGCCATAACTCGACAACAACCCGGGGAATCGCTTGACAAATTCCTTCAAAAGCTTTGCAGGCTCAGCAACGATTGTAATCTTAAAGCTGTCACAGCTGAGCAGTACCAGGAGGAGTTAATTCATGATTCCTTTATTAACGGAATCGCGTCTCCCTTCATACGCCAGCGTCTGTTGGAGAACAAAACCCTTGAGTTACAGGCTGCCTATGACCAGGCATGTTCTCTGGATTTAGCAAAGAGGAATGCAGATACCTATCTTTTACCACGTGCATGGGCTGCTGCTGTCACCTTTAGTGACTCCTCCGATAGGCCTCGGGCGGAAGCCCTCACTGATGATGACTCTAACCTAGCTGATGACAACCCTACCCTAGAAGCCTTCACTTATGATGACCCTGCCCTAGCGGCATCTTGGCAATCTGGAAGGAAGTGTTTCTTCTGTGGAGGTGCATTCCACTATAGGAAATTTTGTCCTGCTCATAACGCAACCTGCAATCATTGCAGTAAGAAAGGTCACTTTTCCAAGGTATGCCAGTCAAGAGCCTCTGTTAGTAAGAAAGGTCACTTTTCTAAGGTATACCGGTCAAGAGCCCCTGTTAGTTTTGCAGCTACTATCTATAAAACTGCTTCTCCCCCAAGAGCCACTATTAAGGTTACAGCTGCTATCTATAAAACTGCTCCTTCCCCAAGAACCACTACTAAGGTTACAGCTGTCAAGGGTAAAACTGCTCCTCCTCCCATCACAGCTGTATTTCCCCAAAGTCTGTCCCATGCAGCCACAAAGGTTTCAGTAAATGGACACATTTTGAGTGCACTAATCGACTCATGCAGTTCTGACAGCTTCATTAGTGAGTGGGCTGTCAGTAAGTTAAAACTGCATATTTACCCGTCGGACAGGGAAATTGCAATGGCTCTGACGACACTGACCATCAACTCTTCCGGCTTTGTCTTGTCGACCTTATTCTCAATGGCCGCACTTATTTCTCCACCCAGCTTGGGGTGCTCAAAAACCTATGCAGTGATGTGCACCTGGGACAGGATTTCCAGAAACAACACAAAAGACTCACTTTCGAGTTTGGAGGGTCAAAGCCAAAGCTTACTATTTCCAAAGTACCGTTTTGTGCGCTTTCGGCGGCTTCGCTTGACGAGCCCTCCTTGTTTGCCAATCTTTCCCCCCGATGTAAGCCCATAGTCACTAAATCACGACGTTTCAGCCAAGATGATCTATCCTTTATCGAGGCAGAAATCTCTCGCCTTCCAGCTGACAGTATCATTGAGCCATGTTCATCTCCCTGGCGGGCTCAAGTCGTCGTTGTTAAAAATCCTCTGAAGCAACACAAGAAATGTCTTTGCATCGATTACTCGCAAACTATTAACCAGTATACCGACCTGGATGCCTACCCACTACACGCATCGATGACATGGTCAATAACCTTGCCAACTACAAGGTATTTTCAACTTTTGACTTAAAGGGAGAGAAATTGGGTGAGTAGCACCACCTGTTAGCGCCTAAAGAGGCAGTCAGTGGCTGTAGCGCCGCTGGCTGCGTCTCCGGCGATATTCAGTAGGGGCGCTAATGGTGGCGTTAGGCATTTGCGCTGCGCCGCCACCGATGACGTCATCGGTGTGCGCAGCGCCCCATTTGTGCGCCGTTCACGATATTTGGTAGCGAACGCCGCAGTTGCGCCGCTCGCTACCCACGCCCGGTTCACGGGGCCTTACTGTGCCGGCAGCGGCGCAAGTTAAGGTGGAGGTGCGGCCGCTTTTTCGGCGGCCGCCTGCCAGCACCTCCGTCTCCGGCCTCCTAACCACCCCCCCCCGCGGCATTGCTGGCTGTTTCCCGAGAGCCCGGCACTTCTCCTTGGTGCCGGGCTCATTTGCCGGCACTCGCGATCAGGGATCGCGCTGTTGCAGGCACCTCCCCCTTAACAGTGGGAAGAAGGCCTGCAGTACTGCAGCGTGCCGTGCCGCAGCGTGTGGCGCTGCGGCACGTTGCGCTGCGATATTCAGTTTCAGCGCCCTAAGAGGGACGCGGAGCGCCTCGAGTCTCGTCCCGTGTCCCTCGAGCAGCAATGAAACTGAATATCTGGCGATCGGTATCACTCCGATCGCTGCGCTAAATCCTGCGCTCCGCCGACTTTTGCGCCACTTTGGCGCCCCAACCCAATTTCTAGGCCAAAGAGTGCGTACCATCAAGTACCGTTAAAAGACTGACAAAAAGTATACGGCCTTTGAGGCCAATGGTCGGCTTTACCAGTTTTGTCGTCTCCCATTTGGGGTCACCAATGGGGTGGCCGTCTTTCAATGGGCAATGGACAGCCTAGTCAAACAGGAGAACTTAACGGACACTTTTCCATATCTGGATAATATCACCATTGCTGGTCATGACCGGAAGGAGCATGATGCCAACTTCCAGAAATTTTTTAACGTTCTCCGTCATCGCAACTTAACCTTAAATGAGTCCAAGGGCTTGATTTTTAGTGTGCCGTGGAGTCGTGTTTGGAGGCGCGGGGGGGGGTTAAATTCCCGAAATCGGGGGTCCCGACCCCATCCCGCCCCCAACCCGACTCCATGCCAGTTTCAAAGGAGGCGGGTACCCACCCCACACTGGGACCCGCCTAACCGAGTGGGAAGGGATTAGTGCCAATTAACTGTCTGTTAACAGATAGTTAACAGGCAGTTTTTAGCCTAATCCCTATTTTTAAGCTTGAACTGTGGGATTCCCGAAGGCTCCAAGTCACGCCAAGTTGGAAGAGTCGGGCTGTTGGGTTGACGGGTTGACGGGCTTGGAGGGGTCGAGATGTCAGTGTTCAGGTGAGTGATGTGTGCATGAGTGTGAAGGTAAGTGTGTTTGATGTGTCTAAAGTGATTAAATAAGTTTTACATACATTTTCTTACCTTTTCAGCCTTCTTTCCTTTAGGTTCGGGGAGTCCCTCATCTCACCGGCACAGAAAGCAGAATGGCTGCGATCTGTCAAAAGTGACAGCCTGCAGCTTTCTGTGCAGGAGAGATTTCTAACTGAGTCTGTGGAGAAGGACTCATGTTAGAAGTAAGACTGTCAGTGTTTGACAGCTTCAAACAGCTGTGAAACACTGATATTTCATCTGTCAAAACGTCTTGACAGATGAAATTTCAGTCTGTGATGTCACCTGTTGCCCGCTGGGCAGGCTCAACAAGGTCAATCAAGTTAAAATCATGTGGATTGGCCGCCTCTCGATGGAGGCGGGACTACAACCCCAAAAGTTGTAGTCCCGCCTCCAACCCGACTTCTGAATGAAAATCCAGCCCCAAATCTGTGAAATCAGTACCGTCAGTCAACATCCTTGGCTACTGGTTGGGCAATGGTGTCATCAAACCGGATCCGGAGCGACTTCGTCCACTTCAGGAGCTCCCTCCCCCTACGAATCTCGGCTCTTTTCATCGGGCACTCGGCATGTTCGCCTATTTTGTGAAGTGGATACCCCACTTCTCTGATAAGATCCAGCCCCTGCTTCACGCAAAGTCATTTCCGTTGGAGGCAACGGCTATTTCAGCTTTCAACCTCCTCAAGCGACAACTGGAAAAAGCCACGCTTCGTTCCATCGATGAAAATCTCCCTTTCGTGGTCGAGTGCCATGCATCGGAGGTGGCGATCTCGGCTACCTTGAATCAAGGTGGTCGATCCGTCACATTTCTGTCCAGAACTTTGCAGGGTAGCGAGCTCCATTATCCTCCTGTCAAGAAGGAGGCTACGGCTATCATCGAAGCAGTACGTAAATGGAGTCATTTTCTCGCTCGTTGCCATTTCATGCTTATAACTGATCAGCGCTCCGTGGCCTTTATGCTGGATAACCGGAAACGCACTAAGATCAAGAATAACAAAATACAGCTCTGGAGGGTGGAACTGGCCGCTTTTGGCTACACCATACATTATCGACCCAGCAAAGAGAATGTGGCCCCGGATACCCTCACGCGTGCATTCTGCTCTTCCATGTCAACTTCGACTCTTGTGGATCTTCATACTGACTTATGCGATCCTGGCGTTAACCGAATGTTTGTGCAATCTAAAAATCTCCCATTTTCTACGGAAGATGTGAAAAGAGCATGCTCCACTTGTAGAATTTGCACGGAATTAAAACCGCAATCCTTCCGTCCGTCGGATGGCTCGCTCATACACTCTATACAGCCTATGCAGCGACTCAGCATTGACTTTAAAGGGCCATTGCCTTCCTCAACATGAAATACCTACTTGCTTACTATGGTGGATGAATATTCATGCTTTCCCTTTGCTTTCCCCTGTCCCAATATGCTTACTTCCACAGTGATCAAATGCCTCGATCAGGTCTTTTCCCTTTGCGGTACGGCCAATTTCATCCACTCTGATCGGGGTCTCTCCTCCATGTCAAGTGAACTCAAAATTTATCTTTCTCAACGGGGAATCGCCACAAGTAAAACGACACCGTATCATCCTATCGGTAAAGGACAGGTTGAGAGATACAACGCTATCATTTGGAACGCTGTTCGTCTTGCACTGAGGTCACGTAACCTACCAGACCAGCAGTGGGAAACTATGCTCCCTGACGTGTTGCATTCCATCAGGTCTCTTCTTTCTACGTCCAACAATGTTACTCCTCACGAACGATTCTTCGGGTTCCAGCGTCGCTCCACACATGGGACGTCCCTACCATCATGGTTGGCAGCTCCCGGCCCCGTGCTGCTCCGAAGATTCGTCCGATCTTCCAAGAATGACCCCCTCGTCGACGAGGTGGAACTAACAGACGTTAATCCCACGTACACGCACGTGCAGTACGCTGATGGCCAGGAGTCCACCGTTTCACACCGAGATCTGGCTCCCTGTCCAACCGATCCTATGGACCCCACCAATAGAGGGATCCATAGTAATGATGCCGATACTCTGCACTCCTTTGAGGATGACGCCCTACCCGGGACATCAAGGGATCTGCCGGCTACTCTGCCGAATCAACTCAGGGAGCAGAGTGCTCCCCACGGGATGGCCACCCGAAGCCAGGACACCGGTCAATCACCGGCTACCGAGCAAGATGAAGCCAGCTCTGCGCCTGTGGGGACCCGCACCCAGAGTCACGATCTCCCCAGGCCCCCTCAGGTCGATCAAGGCGACACGGGCCCTGTCAACTTACCGGTACAAACCAAGTGACCCAGGGACCAAGACACGGTCCGAGGAGGCGTGCCCTCCAGCCACAAACAGAAATCAAAATGACTGCGGCTCTTCGTGGTCCGTTTAATTCGCTAGAAGGAAGTCGTGGGACTTCCAAATCTTTTAGGCGGGAAGAATGTCATGAATCTTACCATTCATGTAGAAATGACTCATGAGATAACACTGGGCGGCCAGCTGGTGGCGCCGTCCAGGGAAAATATATATACTCGGGCCTGGGCCCGGCTTGCTCAGGACGTTTTTGTAACCAGGAACTAGTGATGTAACTAGAACTCATGGTTGTGAAACAGTTGATTAAAGCCTTGTTTTATACTCAGACCAAGTGCTTAGTAGTTTTCTTACGTCAGTTTTTATTTCAGCATTGTGGCCAAGAGGACGCTGTGATGGTCCGTATCAGAGGGATGGTAAGGAGTGGGACTGTTGATGAATGTGGAATTGGGGTTACATTCACTGGACAGCCTGGGCAGAAAGGGGCCGGGGTTGCTTCCTCCTCTTCCACTTCCTCCTCCTCCTGTTCCGCTTCTTCCTCCTCCTCTTCCTCCTCCTCCTCCTCCTCCTCCTGATCGCTGTTGCTTATTGGCAAGGGCAGTCCCCTCACAATTGTTAGGTTGTGGTGCATGCAGCAGACCACAACGAATCTTGAGATGCGCTCTGGTGAGTGCTGCAGAACTCTTCCAGAGCGGTCCAGGCTGCGGAACTGTTGCTTCAGCACTCCAATGGTCTGCTCTATGATGTTTCGTGTGGCAGCATGGCTTTCATTGTATGGGTGCTTTTTTTTTATTCGTTCATGGGATGTGGGTGTTGCTGGCAAGGCCAGCATTTATTGCCCATCCCTAGTTGCCCTTGAGAAGGTGGTAGTGAGCCGCCTTCTTGAAGCACTGCAGTCCGTGTGATGAAGGTACTCCCACAGTGTTGTTAGGGAGGGAGTTCCAGGATTTTGACCCAGCGACTATGAAGGATCGGCGATATACTTCCAAGTCAGGATGGTGTGTGACTTGGAGGGGAACTTGGAGGTGGTGGTGTTCCCATGCACCTGCTGTCTTGTCATTCTAGGCGGAAGAGGTCACAGGTTTGGGAGGTGCTGCCGAAGAAGCCTTGGCGAGTTGCTGCAGTGCATCTTGTAGATGGTACACACTGCAGCCACGGTGCGCCGGTGGTGGAGGAAGTGAATGTTTAAGGTGGTGGATGCGGTGACAATCAAGCGGGCTGCTTTGTCCTGGATGCTGCTGAGTTTCTTGAGTGTTGTTGGAGCTGCACTCATCCAGGCAAGTGCAGAGTATGCCATCACACTCCTGACTTGTGCCTTGTAGATGGTGGAAAGGCTTTGGGGAGTCAGGAGGTGAGACACTCGCCGCAGAATACCCAGCCTCTGACCTTCTCTTGTTGCCACAGTATTTATGTGGCTGGTCCAGTTAAGTTTCTGGTCAATGGTGATCCCCAGGATGTTGATGGTGGGGGATTCTGCTATTGTAATACTGTTGAATGTCATGAGCCGGTGGTTAGGCTCTCGCTTGTTGGAGAGAGTCATTGCCTGGCACTTGTGTGGTGTGAATGTTACTTGCAGTTATCAGCCCAGCCCTGAATGTCGTCCAGGCCTTGCTGCATGTGGGCATGGACTGCTTATTATCTGAGGATACGTGTGGTTGGGTTGCAGAATGGAGTCATGAGCCAGGTGGTCAAGGGATAGCCCTTATTGCCCAGCAGCCACCCTTTGGTTTGACGTGATTGCTCAAAGAGTGAGGGAACAGAGGACAGGCACAGAATAAAAGCATCATGACTGCTGCCAGGATACTGGGCATTCACCATCATGTTGTGCTGAGCATGGTCACACAACAACTGCCCATTCAGCGAGTGGAAACCTTTGAGGTTGCGGTATATCTTAACATTTAGATGCGGCGCCTGTAAAGCCATGTGCATGTCGTCGATGGCGCCCTGCATCTTGGGAAACCCGCTATCCTGGCAAAGTCACATGCACACTCTGCCTGCTTCTCTGTGTTCAGAGAGAAGGCAATGAATTCCCCTCTCCTGGCATAAAGAGCGTCTGTCACCTCTTATGCAGCAGTGGACGGTGAACTAGGAGATGTTACAGATGTCACCTGCTCCAGTCTGGAAGGATCCCGACGCAAAGTAATTCAGGACCATGGTCACCTTCATAGCCACTGGCAGCGCTGTCCTTACCCTGATGTGAGGCTGCAGGTCTGGTTGCAAGTGGTGGCAGAGTTCTGTGAGCACCTCCTTCGTAAAGCGCAGACACCTCACACACTGCTCCTGGCTCAGGATGAGCTAAGAGAATTGCTCTCAGAAGACCCTAGGTGGGTAAGGCCTCCTGCTGAGAGCCCTTCTCCCCTCCTCCTCCTCCCTCTGCGAGCAGCTTGTCCTCTTCTTCGCTGTTTCTGCTCCATCTTCCTGTCATGCTGCAGGCCAAGGTGGCGGGGGGGGGGGTTGACAACTAGAGCACCCAGGACTGGGAGCAAGTGGTCTGAGCAGTCAGAAGCAAGTCAGAAGTCAGAAGCAAGGACTTCTCCACTTGCAGCACCACTCCCTGTCACCTCACCAACTTTAAACAACTCTAGAAAGCTCCAAACACTTCCACAAACTTACACAGAGCCAGTAGAAATCAATCAGCAACTAACCTTAGAGTGGTTGGTGATCCCTTCAAATATCACTGGTGGGGGGTCCTTGCTGCTGCTGAACGTGTGTTCAGCAGTACCAGGTTAAGACAAGGCTTTAGCTCCAGCATTGAGGACGAAAATGGCATCAAATTAGAGTTACACGCTGATTGACGTCACGATCTGCGCACTCTACATACTTCTGGTGCACGTTCCTAATGGCCGCCCTACCACCCTCAGCAACTTTTAAGTGAGAAGAGATTATGGGATGAGGGTGAAGTGGGATGTGAGAAGAAGGATTAGGTATGAGCATACTGTCATCATCAATGCTTTTAGGTTTGCCAATCGCTACGGCCTCAGTGATGGCCCCTCCAATTATATCTAGAACCGTCTCCTTCAGCTGGGTCAGGTTCTGCAGCTGTGCTTGCCCCCCTCTGCCTGTTAGCTCCTGCTCATGCCAGTTATATGCCACCTTGGCCTGCAAGAGAAAGGGAAGTGTGTCAGTGAGTGTGGTGCAATCTGTTTGGGTGATGTACTGGTCATGGTTGAAGAGCTGGCATTGTGTGCAAGGTGTGAGGCTTACAGCAGTGATAATTGTGTGAGAGTCAGATGAAGCTATGATTGTGAGGTATGAGTTGTGATTGATAGAGATTGTTGGTAGGTGAGTGATGGGAGTGTGGTGCATTGAGCAGTGTGTGAGGCTAGTGGTGCAGTTGGTAGGATATGACATTTGAAGATGCATTCACTGACCTTGACCACTCATGTGAGGTCATTAAACTGTTTCCATCACTGAATCCAGATCCTGCGGGAAAGACTGGTGGCACTGACCGCTTCAGCTATCTCCTCCCAGTGCCTTGGTACAGTGTGTTTGGAAGGCCTCCTGGCCCCCTGTGGGTAGAGGACCTGTCACCTCCTATAGACCCCCTGCACCAAGACCTCCATTGCTGCATCCGAGAACCGAGCTGCCCTTTCTCTGCCCTGTTGTTACATTGTTACATTCCCCTTTGCTTAGCTCCAGTCAGAATGAGGTACTTCTTTCACAAAGCACCTTCCCTTTAAGAAGTGCAGATAGTGTTTCACTCTGCAGGCAACTGTTAAATACAGAGCAGACTTCCCACGATATTGGGTCCCCTGTTGTGTGCTAGGCTCAGCGCTTCAATCATGTTAATGAGCAGGCAGCATGAATTTTGCATGCTTCCTACATTACTTTCAGTGGGTGCGGGCAGATCGTGCATTGTGATCCCTGTGCCCGTTTTCGGGCCTTATCCAATTTAGCCCCCATGGACTTTCATAAGGCATTCGACAAAGTGCCACACTGGAGGCTTATTAAGAAGGTGGAATTAAGGGGAAGGTGGCGGTATGGTACGAAATTGGCTCAGTGACAGGAAGCAAAGGGTGGGGGTGGATGGACAGTTTTCAGACTGGGAGGTGGTTTGCAGTGGTGTTCCTCAAGGTTAAGTTTTGGGTCCATTACTTGTTTCATTTTTTATATACAACTTAGACTTGGGTGTAGGGAGCAGCATTATAACGTTTTCAGATGATACTTGGTAATGTAATAGATAGTGATGAGGATAGTGATAGTCTTCAGGATGACATAGACAGGATGGTGAAATGGGTTAGAAGCATGGCAGATGGAATTCAATGCGGAGAAGTGTGAAGTGATGCACTTTGGGAGGAATATGGAAAGACAGTATACTATAAATGACACAATTTTGAAAAGTGTAGATGATCAGAGAGACCTTGGTGCCCATATACACAAATCCTTAAAGGTGGCCGGACAAGTTGATAAGGTGGTTAATAAAGCATATGGGCTACTTGGGTTTATAAATAGAGGCATAGAATATAAAAGCAAAGAGATCATGCTAGAACTTTATAAATCACTGGTTCTTCCCCAGCTGGAGTATTACGGACTTTTCTGGGCACCACACTTCAGGTAAGATGTAAAGGGTACAGAGGAGTTTGCAAGGATGTTACCGGGGATGAGGGACTTCAGTCATGAGGAGAGGTTGGAAAATTTAGGACTGTACCTTGGAGCAGATGTAAGATTTGCAAAATTCCCACATTCCCCCAAGGTTATTAATAAAAGGGACCCTGCATGGGCAATTTAAAAAGGGTACCCAAAAGATGGCGCCCGCACCTCGTGACCAAAAGCCTGTAAGATTTTAAAAGCTTGGACTCTGCAGCACAGAACAGGCAGTTTCGGGAAATCGAAACTTAAAATGCATTTCTGTGAAACGGACTTTGTGTTTGAAAAACCAGACAGTTAAGCAAACACTGAATATGCATTTCTTTAGATTGGAACAGATCAACCCAGTTAGGCCTAAGCGTAAAGCCATTAGTTTGTCCGCATAAGTAATTGGAAACAGCTTAAGGAAGCCACCAAAGCTGCACAGGCCGATTAAAATGCATTAATGACAATACAACTCGGACATCAGGCCATCAGGTGCGATAAACGGCCATCTAAAGCCAGTTAGTTTAGATTTCATTTAAAACAGCCCGCCAAAAGTTAAACAATGGACTGACCTGAATTGGCGCGCAGATTAGGGCCTGCCGAAGGAGTATAATTGTAGGCCCATCAGTACCAATTGCTCACTTACTCGTGGCTCTTACTCTTGCTCTTACTCTTGACTCGTGGGCTGCTGCCACCCTGGCCTCATGGCAGGTTCTCTTCTCGCTCCCCGCATGAGTTTTGCAACCAAGGACATCCATACCAAACGCGGAGGAGGGGAACGAGACCCGAGTCCAAAGTCACCCAGGACACCCGGGCCACGAGAGAGGGCAGAGGAAACGAGGCAAAACGAAATGAGACAAAGAACAAGGTAGAGACCCGACAAGAGCAGAGAAGGGCAGCAAAGATGCATTGGTAAAGACCGAGCGCCTAGTTATAAGCTGGTGCTTGGGGAAGAATTCATATTACGAATATGCTGGCGTTCTAAGAATGGGTAGAAAAATCTAAGCAGTAAAGACTGCCAACGCAATGTTACCGCCGACGACCACCCGAGGGAGAAGAAGAAGGGAACCCATCGCGACGAGACGATGACGGTAGCTGAGGAGAGGAAAGGTGTGCCGCAGCAACAGCTCCAGCACCGCGTCCTGAGACCATGTGGCGACGGAGCACCCCAAAGGACAGGAGACTAAACCTCAAAACTCACAACAGTTAAGGCAACAAGCCTTGGATTGGTGAGCATGAATTCCTTGCCCCTCATAGCTTAATCTAGTTAGGTATAGGGGTGGGATAAGGATAAGGGGATTGTTAAAGTAGTTGTTTTTCTCTCGATGTGCCGTGTGTTCCCCATTCCCTGTATAAGTATAGTTATTTGTTTACGCCTGTAATTGTTTACCAGTAAATTTCTCATAAGACTGTGTTTATTTTCTGTTTTAAGAAAATCTTGGTTTTCTTACACCGAACCACTTGTCTACTCGATTTTTTCTGTATCGCTACCTGCACCTAAGTCTAGAACACAGGGGCGTGGGAGCAATTCAAACCGCTCACAGGCAGTCAGGGGCATAACTGACTGTTCGCACGCGCCAACCTGCTACCCCCTACAGAAAATGGCGACCGCAGCAGGACACCGGCAGCAGGGTTGCGATACAGTAGACAATGGTTCGGATGAGCAAACCATGATAGAGGAAAGGATTTCTGATTATGTGTTTAGCAAGGTGAATATCACAAAGAAGTGGATCACCACTCTGTTAAGGGCTGGGCGTCCGGTAGATGCAGCAGCTAAGTGGACAGAGGGAAAGGAACACAAGAAGTCCTTAGAGAAGGCAGTTTGGCTGATGTGTTTCAAAAAGCAGGTCCAGCTTTTGGACAGGCTCATTGCAGCACAGGCAGCCGAGTTAAAGGAGTCAGCCCTGGAGATCCAGGATAAGGATCTAGCAGGGGAGAAGTTATTGGTAGCATTGCAGGCCCTGAATCAGGAGAGAGTGTATTTAATGGGAGAACACAAGGCCCAGTTGGAATACCTACAGTGCCAAGTCACCGAAGCTAAGGGAAATGAGTTCAGGTTGTGGGAAAAGAACACCCGCTTGGCAAGGCAAGTTAGGGAACAGGAGGAGAAAGTACAGGAGGTAAAGGCAGCTTACAAGCTAGCGAGCAAATGGGGGTTTGAGGAGGCAGACCACGGCTCCTGCAAAGAGCGGATAGAAAATCTGAGCCTGGCCCTCAGGAAGCCAAAAGGCATGGTGTGCCTCATAAGCCCAAAGGTAGGTCAGGCGGATTTTATGGGGAACGAGGGGAGGAGAGTTCCAACGTCCCCGGTAGTGCCCAGGGACGACCCGGTTGAGGGACAGGAGGTCTCATGACCACCACCCATAGCGCCAAGCTTCAGCGAGGTCTGGCAGCAAGGGGGGGTGGAGCCAGAGGTGGAAGCAGAGGTGGAGCAACCCCCGTCAGAGAGGTCGGAGCCGGGACCGATGTGCCCAGCACGGCATCGGAAGTTCGGCCCAGCCGTCAACGGCGACGATGAGGGACCCGTCCAAAACCAGTTTGTATTACCCTATAGCACCCAACAGCTTAGGACTATGGTGAACCATAGCCCAAAGCTCTCCGAAAAGGGAGACCCCTCGATCCACTTCAGGGACATAGAGCAGGCAGCCAGCGTCAACGACTACGACGGCGCTGAGCAGGCCAAGATGCTGCTCTTCTCCCTGGAGAATAGTCTCCTCCAATCCCTCTCTGACGAGTGTAAGAGGGGGCAGAGCGGGTACGAGGAGCTTAGAGATGCGGTTCTGGAGGCCATGGGGATGAATGAGGGAAGTCCTTTCTCCCGTGTGGAGAAGGCGATCCAGCTCGCAGGGGAAACCCCGCAGGCTTTCGCCGGTGTACCAGAGGGCCTGCCCGGGGGCGCCAAACCGAGTGTTCCTGAACGGGGATCCCCTGGCCCACTGGCTCCGTTGCCTGGTGGTGAACAGCTTGCCACAGGTCCGGGCCAAGGCAGAAGTCTGGTTCGACCCCAAGAACCCCCAGACCACCGAACTTACGGTGATCAGACAGTTGACTCTGGCCTATAAAAATGGCAGGGGAACCGATGCACTCCCACCTAAGGGGAAGGTGCATGAGGTAAAACCCAGACCGGGTAGGAACGAGTGGCACCAGGAAGGGAATAACCCCCCCAACACAAAGATGAATTGTTATGGGTGCGGGAAGGATGGTCACTGGCGGAAGGAGTGCAAAACTCTTGGAAAGATAACAAGGGAAAGAATTCCACAGCCTCAGCCCAAAAGGCAGAGGCAGGAATCCCTCCCGCTGCGGTCGAGTCATTTTTGGACGCAATGAGGTCCATATTGACTGGCCAAGGGAGGGTAGCAGCCGCTACCGGTGCTCTGACCCCGTCAGCCCCATCCAACACACAGCCCTGACTAGAACCAGCGCAGCCTGTCGACCTGTGTCCCCTTGAAAACGACGAGGGGAGCAGGCCCTGTGTTAAGATGCGGGTGGAGACGGTGCAGGGGAGATATTTGGTGGACACTGGAGCTTCCAGCATGGTGGTCCATCTGGAAGACCCGATCAATCCACCCAAGTCTAAAGAGGTCCCATTTAGCCCAGTGGGAATCACAGGGAACGAGCAGGCTGGGGAAATGGCCAAACTTTTGGCCATAGTCTTAGGATTCCTCCCGACCACGTGGGAGGGTAACCAAAAGACCAACGAGGTGGCCAAGCAGAGGGTTAGGGAAGGAGAGTCTTGGGACCCCTATCGGACCGGTTCGGTAGCCGCAGTCCGGGACAAGGGAGGCACACAGGGGGTAGCTTTGGCCCCGGACCTAAAGCAGGTCCAAGCCCGAGATCCCGTCTGTGAGGCCGTCCCGGTAAGGGAAGAGAACGGGGAGTCCCTAGAAGCCCCGTTCGGGGCAGCGGACGAGGTTTTAAAACAGGCTGCTGGTTATATTAATCAGTGCAAACTGTTTAAACCTGAAAGGAGAAAACAGCCAGTTGGGGTAGGGTCTGAGGATAGAGATCCTCAGCCTGCAGCAGGAGCGAGTTCACAGGCTGCACAGGCAGGCGCTGTGGCTTGCTTAAAGGGAGGGGCCATCCCGCCCACCGATTGGGACACTCCCCCACTCTTCTGGGATCCAGATGAGGAGGGACACGAGGGCGAAAACCCCGCCCCTAACCCAGGTGTAGAGGAGGAGGGACCTGAGGTCAAAAACCCCGCCCTGGACCCAGCCATGGGACCTGGGGGCGGAGACTCTCGTCTTGCAGCAACAGGCTGCGAAGAGTTACCTGCCCCTAGACCAGGTTCAGGAGAGGTCAAGCCTGGGGGAGCAGCGGTTCGGGTTAAAGGCCCACCAGCCAAGAAAGCCCCACCCGCCAAGGCCCCGAGAAGGTTCCCACGGACGCCCCAGCCGAGAAAACCATGGTCACCAGCTCCCCAGTTACCAAGGGCCGCCCCTCGAGTCAGGGGGAGGTCCAAGGACAGAGGTCCCCAGCCAGCAGCCATGGGCGGCAAGGGGCCAACAGTGCAGGACGGTGCAGCCACGCCGGAGGAAGCGGTGTGCCGCAGTCCAACCAGGAATTAGCCTGGCCGCCCGGAAATGGGTGGCGGATGTATATAGTTTACGTAATGTAAGTTTATATTTTTAAGTTAGGTATTTAGCTTAAGTTTGGGTGTTTTAGCTTAAGTTAAATAAGGTGATAGGTAGTTTTAAGATAAGTAGTAATCTGCTAAGAGTGTGTGTATTTGAGTCGAGGTCACGGGACCCGACTATGCTTCACCCAAGCCAGAGAATCTCTTGGGGACCTGGCTGCATGTTTTTGTATCTGTTGCAGAAAGGCTTTCAGAATGAAGAGGATAGTAATCCTACTCGCCCTGATGAGACTGAGCCTGGGAAAGAGGGGATGAAGTGGGATACCAGCCTGAAGGTGTGTGCGGTCCCATACACCCCGATCCCAGTCAATGCCACTGAGCTTGTGCCCCGCCCATGACGCAGGCGGCGAGGTTACCCAGGGAAGGGTGCCCCACCACCACCAAGGGACCAGGGAATGGGCTGTTACTGGTGCCTACCGACCAGATGCTGTACCAGGGGGTACACTACATGGTAGCCTCCATGATTTTAAATCTCACCGGCAGTGTCCGTGTCGCCTTGATCAACCTGAGGGGGCTAGGGAGATCATGGCTCCGGGTGCGGGCCCCACTGGCGCAGAGCTGGCTTCATCCTGCTCAGTAGTCGGTGACTGGCCGGCGTCCTGGCTTCGGGTGGCCATCCCGTGGGGAGCGCTCTGTTCCCCGGGTTGATCCGATGAAATAGCTGGCAGATCCCTTGACGCCCCGGGTAGGGCGTCATCCTCAGAGGAGCGCAGGGTATCGGCGTCATTAATACAGATCCCAATATCGATTGGGTCCATGGGACCAGTTGGGCAGGGAGCCAGATCCCGAAGTGGCACTGTGGATTGCCGGCCATCAGGGTACCGCACGTGCGCGTATGTGGGACTGACATCCATCATTTCCACTTCGTCGATGAGAGGATCACTCTTAGAGGATCGGACGAATCTTCAGAGCAGCACAGGGCCAGGAGCTGCCAACCATGATGGTAGGGACGTCCCATGAGTGGAGCGACGCTGGAACCCAAAGAATCGTTCGTGAGGAGTAGCATTGGTGGATGTAGAAAGAAGAGACCTGATGGAATGCAAAACGTCAGGGAGCATGGTTTCCCACTGCTGGACTGATAGGTTGTGTGACCTCAGTGCAAGATGAACAGCGTTCCAAACGATGGCATTGTATCTCTCAACCTGTCCGTTTCCAATAGGATGATATGGTATCATTTCACTTGTGGGGATTCCACGTTGGGAAAGATAACTTTTGAGTTCGCTTGACATGAAGGAGGAACCCCGATCAGAGTGGATGAAATTGGCCGTACTGCAAATGGAAAAGACCTGATCGAGGCATTTGATCACTGTGGAAGTAAGCATATTGGGACAGGGGAAAGCAAAGGGAAAGCATGAATATTCGTCCACCATAGTATGCAAGTAGGTGTTTCGCGTTGAGGAAGGCAATGGCCCTTAAACGTCAATGCTGAGTCGCTGCATAGGCTGTGTAGCGTGTACGAGCGAGCCAACCGACGGACGGAAGAATTGTGGTTTTAATTCTGTGCAAATTCTACAAGTGGAGCATGTTCTTTTCAAGTCTTCCGTAGAAAATGGGAGACTTTTAGATCGCACAAAGTGCAACATACGGGAAATGCCAGGATAGCACAAGTCAGTATGAAGATACATACGAGTCGAAGTTGACATGGAAGAGCAGAATGCACGCGTGAGGGTATCTGGGGCCACATTCTCTTTGCCGGGTCGATAATGTATGGTGTAGCCAAAGGCCCCAATTCCATCCTCCAGAGCTGTATTTTGTTATTCTTGACCTTAGTGCGTTTCCGGTTATCCAGCATAAAGGCCACAGAGCGCTGATCAGTTATGAGTGTGAAATGGCGACGAGCGAGAAAATGACTCCATTTACGTACTGCTTCCATGATAGCCGTAGCCTCCTTCTTGACAGGAGGATAATGGAGCTCGCTACCCTGCAAAGTTCTGGACTGAAATGCAATGGGTCGACCGCCTTGATTCAAGGTAGCCGAGATCACCACCTCCGATGCATGGCACTCGACCACGAAAGGGAGATTTTCATCGATGGAATGAAGCGTGGCTTTTTCCAGTTTTTGCTTGAGGAGGTCGAAAGCTGAAATAGCTATCGCATCCAATGGAAATGACTTCGCGTGAAGCAGGGGCTGGACCTTGTCGGAAAAGTGGGATATCCACTTCGCATAATAGGCAAACATGCCGAGGGCCCGATGAAGAGAGCCGAGATTCATAGGAGGAGGGAGCTCCTGAAGTGGACGAAGTCGCTCCCAATCCGGTTTGATGACACCATTGCCCACCCAATAGCCAAGGATGTTGACTGATGGTACTGATTTCACAGATTTTGACTCATTTAAGGTTAAGTTGCGATGATGGAGAACGTCAAGAAATTTCTGGAGGTTGGCATCATGCTCCTTCTGGTCATGACCAGCAATGGTAATATTATCCAGATATGGAAAAGTGTCCGTTAAGTTCTCCTGTTTGACTAGGCTGTCCATTGCCCGTTGAAAGACAGCCACCCCATTGGTGACCCCAAATGGAAGGCGACAAAACTGGTAAAGCCGACCATTGGCCTCAAAGGCCGTATACTTTTTGTCAGAGTCCTTTAACGGTACTTGATGGTATGCGCTCTTTAAGTCAAAAGTTGAAAATACCCTGTAGTTGGCAAGGTTATTGACCATGTCATCGATGCGTGGTAGTGGGTAGGCATCCAGGTCGGTACACTGGTTAATAGTTTGTGAGTAATCGATGCAAAGACGTTTCTTGTGTTGCTTCAGAGGATTTTTAACAATGACAACTTGAGCCTGCCAGGAAGATGAACATGGCTCAATGATACCGTCAGCTAGAAGGCGAGGGATTTCTGCCTCGATAAAGGATAGATCATCTTGGCTGAAACGTCGTGATTTAATGACTATGGGCTTACATCGGGGGGAAGATTGGCAAACAAGGAGGGCTCGTCGAGCGAAGCCGGCGAAAGCGCACAAAACGGTACTTTGGAAATAGTAAGCTTTGGCTTTGACCCTCCAAACGCGAAAGTGAGTCTTTTGTGTTGTTTCTGGAAATCCTGTCCCAGGAGCACATCACTGCATAGGTTTTTGAGCACCCCGAGCTGGATGGAAAAATAAGTGCGGCCATTGAGAATAAGGTCAACAAGACAAAAGCTGGAAGAGTTGATGGTCAGTGTCGTCAGAGCCATTACAATTTCCCTGTCCGAGGGGTAAATACGCAGTTTTAACTTACTGACAGGATGCTCACTGATGAAGCTGTCAGAGCTACATGAGTCGATTAATGCACTCAAAATGTGTCTATTTACCGAAACCCTCGTGGCTGCATGGGACAGGCTTTGGGGGAAACACAGCTGTAACACTAGTAGTGGCTCTTGGGGGAGGAACAGTTTTATAGATAGCAGTTGTAACACTAGTAGTGGCTCTTGGGGGAGGAGCAGTTTTATAGATAGCAGCTGCAACACTAGTAGAGGCTCTTGACCGGCATACTTTAGAAAAGTGACCTTTCTTACTGCAATGATTGCAGGTTGCATTACGAGCAGGACAAAATTTCCTATAATGGAATGCACCTCCACAGAAGAAACACTTCTTTTTAGATTGCCAAGTTACCGCTAGGTTAGGGTCATCATCAGTGAGGGCTTCCGCCTGAGGCTTACCGGGGGAGTCACTAAAAGTGGTAGCAGCAGTTCGTGCATATGGTAAAATATAGGTATCTGAATTTTTTTGAGCTAAGTCCAGAGAATATGCCTGGTTATAGGCAGCTTGTAACTCGAGGGTTTTATTCTCCAACAGATGCTGGCATATGAGGGGAGAAGCAATTCCATTAATAAAAGAGTCACGAATTAATTCCTCCCGATACTGCTCAGCTGAGACAGCTTTTAGGTTACAATCTTTGCTGAGCCTGCGAAGCTCTTGAAGGAATTCATCAAGTGATACCCTGGGTTGTTGTCGAGTTGTGGCCAGTAGGTGCCGAGCAAAAATTTCGTTTGGAGCCTTAACATATAGTTGCTGTAGTGTTTGGATAGCGGAGTCATAGTCTACACAGTCTTCGATAAAGTCAAACACATGAGGGGATACATAATTGGCAAGCATTCGTAACTTATTAGGAACATTCTCACCACACTCCTCGAGGAAATTGCTGAAGATACGATACCAGTGTTTCCATACCTTAGCAGCTATAAGTGAATTCGGGTCCAGGTCGAGATGGGTGGGTCTGAGTAGTTTCTCCATGATGGATTGATTACTATGTCCGAGTTCCCTTCTACAGTTTGAATCATAGCTGTCTGTTTCCAAATCACTCAGAGCGTGGAGCGGGTTGCAGTTGATTAAATTGGCGTAAGAAAAGTACTAGGCATTTGGTCTAAGTATTAAACAGGGCTTTAATCAACTGTTTTTCAACATGGAGATCTAGTTGTGTCCTTCACTAGTTCCTGTTAAAGAATGTCCTGAGCAAGCTGGGCCCATGCCCGAGTATTTTTATGCTCCCTGGACAGCACCACCAGCAGGCCGTCCAGTATTATTTCATAAGTCTTTCCACATGAATGACAAGATTCATGTCAGGGACCAATGAGAAATTTGGTGTTGCAAATACACGCTGCCTTTTATTATTGCCAGTGTTTAAATGGAGGAATTCCTGGCCCATCCGTGAATGATGTATGGCTCGTACTTGAACAGCACAGTAATAGTTGTAGAGTTGGAAATGGCTGTGGCGAGGTAAAGCTTGGAGTTATTAGTATACCAATAAAAGCTGACACCATGCTTACAGATAATATTATGCAAAGGCAACATGTGTGTAAGGAATAGAAGGGAGCTAGCATGGATCCTTAAGGCACACCAAAGATGATTGTATAGGCACAGGTAGAGAAAACACAGCAGAAAATGTCTATTGGGACAGGTAGAACTGGAACTATGAGAAAATGCTGGCATGGAAGTGAACAATGAAGGAGCGGTGGTGGAATAGGATGGAGAATTTAACAATGTTAAAGGCTGCAAACTGGTCAAGGAGCTTGAGAAGACAAAGTGCATTGTTCAGGCATGATGATGCTCCCACAACTATTTTGATTACATTTCTTCCCACCCAGCTTCCTGTGAGGACTCTATTCCATTCTTCCAGTTTCTCCATCTCCATCGCATCTCTTCAGGCGATACCACCTTCCATACCAATGCTTCAGATATGTCTTCCTTTTTCCTCAACCGAGGATTCCCCTCCACCATGGTTGATATGGCCCTCGACCGTGCCCGTCCCATTTCCCGCAATTCTGCTCTCACCCCTTCCCCTCCCTCCCAGAACCATGATAGGGTTCCCCTTGTCCTCATCTTCCACCCCACCAGCCTTCACATTCAACGGATCATCCTCTGCCATTTCCACCACCTCCAGCGTGATGCCACCACCAAACATATCTTCCCTCCCCTTTCAGCATTACAAAGGGACTGCTCCCTCTGCAACACCCTGGTCCACTCTTCAATCACCCCCAACAGCCACTCCCCTTTCCATGGCACCTTCCTGTGCAAATGTAGGAGATGCAACACTTGCCCTTTTACCTCCTCCCTTCCCACTGTCCAGGGCCCCAAACACACCTTCCAGGTGAAATAGTGATTTACTTGTACTTCTTTCAATTTAGTATACTGTATTCGCTGCTCACGATGCAGTCTCCTCTACACTGGGGAGACCAAATGCAGATTGGGTGATTGCTTTGCGGAACACCTCCATTCAGTCCACAAGCGTGACTCTGGTCGTCTGTCATTTTAATTCCCCGCTCCACTCCCACTCAGACCACTCTGTCGATACAAAGTTTGGTGGGAAGGTAAGCTGTGAGGAGGACGCAGTGAGGCTACAAAGGGATATATGCAGGTTAAGTGTGTGGGCAAGAACATGGCAGATGGAATATAATGTGGAGAAGCGCGAAGTTTTCCACTTTGGTAGGAAAAATAGAAAAGCAGAATATATTTTAAATGGTGAGAAACTGGGAAATGTTGGTATTCAGAGGGTGTCCTTGTACACGAATCATAGAAAGTTAACATGCAGGTACAGCAAGCAATTAGGAAAGCAAATGGTATGTTAGCCTTTATTACAAAGGGATTGGAGTAAAAGGGTAAAGAAGTCTTACTACAATTATATAGGGCCATGGTGAGACCACACCTGGAGTATTGTGTACAGTTTTGGTCTCCTTACCTAAGGAAGGATATACTTGCCTTAGAGGGAATGCAACAAAGGTTCACTAGACTGATTCCTGAGATGAGGGGATTGTCCTCTGAAGAGTGAACTAGGCCTATGTTTTCTCAAATTTGTAGGAATGAGAGGTGATCTCATTGAAACATATAAAATTCTTGAAGGGCTTGGCAGGGTAGATACTGCGGGCATGTTTTCCTTGGCTGGGGAATCTAGAACGAGGGGTCACAGTCTCACAATAAGGGGTCGGCCATTTAGGACTGATGAGGAGAAATTTCTTCGCTCAGAGCGTTGTGAATCTTTGGAATTCTCTACCCCAGAGGGCTTTGGATGCTCAGTCGTTGAGTATATTCAAGACAGAGATCAATACTAAGGGAATCAAAGGATATGAGGATAGTGTGGGAAGCTAGAGTTGAAGTAGAAGATCAGCCATGATCTTATTAAATGGCGGAGCAGGCTTGAAGGGCTGAACGGCCTACTTCTGCTCCTATTTCTTATGTTCTTATGCTCTTATGTCCTTGACCTCCTGAACTGTTCTAATGAAGTTCAACAGAAGCTCGAGGAACAGCACCTCATCTTTTGATTAGGCATTTTACAACCCTTTGGACTCAAAATTGAGTTCAACAATTTAAGGTCATAACCACCATTCCCACTTTTACAGACAGCAGCTTTTGGCAATGATTTTGCTATAGCCATTTACACCTCCACTAGAACCATCTTTTGTTTCTTTACTTGTTCCATTACCATTTCCTTTCACCTCGCACCATCATCCCTTTTGTCATTTAATCTCTCCTGCCTTCCACCCTAGCACAGACCGTCCCTTTTATTCTTTCCTCCCCTCCCCCATTTCCCTGCCTCTGCACCTACTTAAAACCTGCTACATCTCTAACTTTTTCCAGTTCTGATGAAAGGTCATCGACCTGAAACGTTAACTTTGTTTCTCTCCCCGTAGATTTTGCCTGACCTGCTGAGTAGTTCCAGAATTTGTACCAACTAGTAACTTTAGGTCCGAGCCCTTGATGGATCAAAAAGTAAAATTGCAAATGCTGGAAATCTGAAATAAAAATTGGTCTGTGATGAGCAGGGGGAGGTGTTGGGCCTGCTCCACTCAGGATTCTCCAGTGTTCACTGCTCCCTAAGCAATGGCTGCCAGTGAAAGGTTAGTGTTAATGTGAAGATTTTTTCCACAAGGTTGCTGTGGAGCCTGTAATGTATGTACCTTTAAGAGAGGAACTATCTTTTACAGCCCCTTTATACTGCAGTACCAGTAGTGACCACACCTGTATATAACACCATGTAGTAATTTGTTCAGGTAGTTCCAGCATACCCTCTGTTCAGTAAACACCTGTTATTACCGTTCTCCTGCAGTCCGTGTGTTATTTATACGCGGACACTACAGTGGCGACGAGCAGGTTCGAACTCACCTGCAGTACTGCATCACCTCACGGGGATCCATCCCTGAAAAGAAGCTTCTTGGAGGTCGAAGCCAGAGCAACGGGCGTCGACCGCGGGCAACCGCCCAGTGATCCATCGGAGTTCAGAGAATCGCAGGGGAGGCTGTAGAGAGCTGGGCTTGGTTCTCCAGCCAAGGTGTTCCAGCAAATCGGGCTGGTAGCAGGTAGTGCGCTGACCCTTCCCGGACTGCGGCGGGCTAGAGCTCGATCGAGCGGCTCTGCAAGGGGGCCGAGCAGCGTCGTCGGGAAGAAAAAGAGAGAGAGAGGGTGGAGCGCACAGGGCACGGCCGGTGCTCAAGAGCCGGGCAGCGTTAAAGAAAATAAAAAAAGGGGAAGGAAAAGAGACACGCAGTGGACAGCGTCGAAGAAGAATAAAACTAAGAAAATTAATTAACAAAAGAGAGCGCGCGAAATCCACAGGGCGCCGCCATTACTATTTAGAACGCTAGGAGCAGCGTTGGCAGCAGCGGGGGAAGAAGGAAAAGCGCGGGAGGCACCATTTTAATCCATTGGGGAAGAAGGAAAAGCGCGGGAGGCGCCATTTTAAACCACCCAAGATGCCGAAGAGTGGCAGCATCACTGCTTTCGACAACAAAATAGAAGACTGGACCACGTATGTGGAAAGAATTGAAGTGTACTGCAAGGCAAATGAGGTGGCTGATGAAAAGAAGGCATCGGTATTATTGAATTTGATGGGCGCGAGAACGTACGGCCTATTGCGGAATTTAATTACCCCAGCTAAACCAGTGGAGAAAAGCTTTGAAGAGATTGTCAATATCTTACAGGAACATCTAAACCCTACACCGCTGCTGATAGCAGAAAGATTCAAGTTCCATAAAAGAAACCAGCACAAAGACGAAAGTAATGCTGACTATCTTACGGAACTATGCAAGTTATCGAAACACTGCCAGTTCGGAGCAGGACTGGCAGATACCTTAAGGGATAAGTTTGTCTGTGGGCTCCAGAGTGAAGGAACCCAGAAACGACTACTTTCGGAAAAGGACCTTACGCTAGAAAAGGCTTTCAGCGTTGCAGTATCCTACGAAGCAGCAGCACGGGGAGCTGCGGAAATACAACAGAAACCGCAAGAATGTAGCACCAATGAAATGGCATATGGAGCAGAAAAGTGCTATCGCTGCGGCAGAACAACCCATGACCAGAAGGATTGCTGGTTTAAGGACAAAGTATGCAGGCAATGTGGAAAAGCGATGCTGAAAGGCTCGTGGATAACACGTTTAGCGAGTTGTGCACGCCTCAGGGTAGGGCAGCACAGGGGGTGACCATCAGGCGGAGCAACAAAGGCAGGCAGGTAGTGCAGGGAACCCCTGCGGACATCCCCCTTTCAAACAAGTATACCGCTTTGGATACTGTTGAGGGGGATGACTCACCAGGGGAAGGCAGCAGCGGCCAACTTCCTGGCACTGGGGGTGCTCCTGCTGCCCAGGAAGGGGGGAAAAAGAGTGGGAGAGCAATAGTGGTAGGGGATTCTATAGTAAGGGGAACAGATAGGCGTTTCTGTGGCCGTAGACGTGAATCCAGGATGGTTTGTTGCCTCCCTGGTGCCAGGGTCAAGGATGTCACTGAGCGGCTGCAGGGCATTCTGGAGGGGGAGGGAGAACAGCCAGTGGTCGTGGTCCACATTGGTACCAACGACATAGGTAAAAAGAGGGATGAGGTCCTGCAGCAAGAATTTATGGAGCTAGGTGAAGGATTAAGGAGCAGGACCTCAAAGGTTGTAATCTCTGGATTACTCCCGGTGCCACGTGCTAGTAAGTATAGGAATAGGAAGATAGAACAGATGAATGCGTGGCTAAAGTGATGGTGCAGGGGGGAGGGCTTTAGTTTCCTGGATCACTGGGTCTGCTTCTGGGAAAGGTGGGACTTGTACAAGTCGGACGGTTTACACCTGAACCAGGGGGGAACCAATATCCTTGCGGGGAGGTTTGCTAGCACTGCTGGGGAGGGTTTAAACTAACTTGGCAGGGGGTTGGGGTACAGAGTGGAGCTATAGTAGGGGGTGATTTACGGCCAAATACAGAGGGAAAAACAAGTAAGCTGGGAAGGCAGAGCAAATATGTGAAGGCAAAAGAGAATATGGCAGGGCTGGAAGGCATTTATTTTAATGCAAGGAGTCTTGCAAATAAGGTGGATGAACTGAAGTTGTTGTTGAACACATGGGAGTACGATATTGTTGCTATCACGGAGACATGGTTGAGGGAGGGTCAGGACTGGCAGCTCAATATTCCGGGGTATAGAATCTTCAGGCGAGACAGAGGGGGGTGTAAAAGGGGAGGGGGTGTTGCAATATTAATTAAGGAGTCAATTACTGCTGTAAGGAGGGATGATATATTAGCGGGTTCCTCTAATGAGGCCATATGGGTAGAACTTAAAAACAAAAAGGGGGCAAGCACTTTGCTGGGAGTGTACTATAGGCCCCCAAACAGTCAGGGGGAGATAGAGGAACAGATATGTAGGCAAATCTCAGAGAAGTGCGAAAATAATAGGGTAATAATAGTGGGGGATTTCAACTTCCCCAATATAAATTGGGACAGTCAGAGTGTGAAAGGCTTAGAGGGTGCAGAATTCTTAAAGTGCATCCAGGAGAGCTTTTTGAGCCAACATGTAGAAAGTCCTACAAGAGAGGGGGCGATACTGGACCTAATTCTGGGGAATGTAGCCGGGCAAGTGGTGGAAGTGCCAGTAGGAGAGCATTTTGGCGACAGTGACCATAATTCGGTGAGATTTAAGGTGGTCATGGAAAAAGACAAAGACGGCCCGGAAATAAGGGTTCTAAATTGGGGGAAGGCCGATTTTAATATGATAAGGCAGGATCTGGCCAAAGTGGACTGGGAGCAGCTGCTTATAGGAAAATCCACATCAAAACAGTGGGAGACTTTCAGAAGGGAAATAGAGAGAGTACAACGCCAACATGTTCCTGTAAAGGTCAAGGGTGGGACCAACAAGCAAAGGGAACCTTGGATGACAAGGGATATACAAAAATGCATTAGAAATAAAAGGGGGGCTTTTGGCAGTTACAAAAGACTAAAGACAGAAGAAGCCCTAGAGGAGTATAAAAAGTGCAGGGGCATACTTAAAAAAGAAATTAGGAGGGCGAGGAGGGGCCATGAAATAACACTGGCGAGCAAAATAAAGGAAAATCCTAAGATGTTTTATAAGTATATTAAGGGCAAGAGGATAACCAGGGAAAGGGTAGGGCCCATTAGCGACCAAAGTGGCAATCTGTGTGTAGAGCCAGAGGATGTAGGCGGGGTTTTAAATGAATTTTTTGCATCTGTGTTCACTATGGAGAAAGACGATGCAGACATAGAAATCGGGCAAGGGGACTGTGACATACTCGAACATATTAGCATCGAGGGGGAGGAGGTGCTAGCGGTTTTAGCGGGCCAAAAAGTGGATAAATCCCCAGGCCCGGACGAGATGTATCCCAGGCTGCTGTGGGAGGCAAGGGAGGAGATTGCAGGGGCTCTGACACTAATTTTCAGAACCTCTCTGGCCACAGGGGATGTACCAGAGGACTGGAGAACAGCTAACGTAGTACCATTATTCAAGAAGGGTAGCAGGGATAAACCAGGGAATTACAGGCCAGTGAGTCTAACATCTGTGGTGGGGAAATTATTGGAAAAAATTCTGAGGGACAAAATTAATCTCCACTTGGAGAGGCAAGGATTAATCGGGGATAGTCAGCATGGCTTTGTCAAGGGTAAATCATGTCTAACAAATCTGATCGAATTTTTTGAGGGGGTGACTAGTGGGGTGGATGAGGGAAATGCTGTGGATGTGGTTTACATGGACTTCAGTAAAGCTTTTGACAAAGTCCCGCATAGGAGACTGGTCAAGAAGGTAAGAGCCCATGGGATCCAGGGTGCCTTGGCGCGTTGGATCCTAAACTGGCTGAGTGGCAGGAGGCAGAGGGTGATGGTCGAAGGTTGCTTTTGTGACTGGAAGCCTGTGTCCAGTGGGGTACCTCAGGGATCGGTGCTGGGTCCCTTATTGTTTGTGATCTACATAAATGATTTGGATGAGAATGTAAAAGGTATGATCAGTAAGTTCGCAGATGACACGAAAATTGGTGGGGTGGTAAATTGTGAGGAGAAAAGCCTCCGGCTACAGGACGATATAAACGGGTTGGTCAGATGGGCGGAAAAGTGGCAAATGGAATTTAACCCTGAAAAGTGCGAGGTGATGCATTTTGGACGGACAAATAAGGCAAGGGAATACACAATGAGTGGTAGGACCCTAGGAAGTACAGAGGGTCAGAGGGACCTTGGTGTACATGTACATAGATCCCTGAAGGCAGCGGAGCAGGTAGATAAGGTGGTTAAAAAGGCATATGGGATACTTGCCTTCATTAGCCGAGGCATAGAATATAAGAGCAGGGAGGTTATGATGGAGCTGTACAAAACGCTGGTGAGGCCACAGCTGGAGTACTGTGTGCAGTTCTGGTCGCCTCACTATAGGAAGGATGTGATTGCTTTGGAGAGGGTGCAGAGAAGATTCACCAGGATGTTACCTGGGATGGAGCGCCTCAGCTATGAAGAGAGGCTGGACAGGCTGGAGTTGTTTTCCTTGGAGCAGAGAAGGCTGAGGGGGGACCTGATTGAGGTGTACAAAATAATGAGGGGCATAGATAGGGTAGATAAAGAGGAACTTTTCCCCTTAGTGGGGGGGTCAATAACAAGGGGGCATAGATTCAGGGTAAGGGGCAGGAGATTTAGAGGGGATTTGAGGAGGAACTTTTTCACCCAGAGGGTGGTTGGAATGTGGAACTCAATGCCTGAAAGGGTGGTGGAGGCAGGAACCCTCACAACATTCAAGAAGCATTTGGATGAGCACTTGAAATGCCATTGCATACAAGGCTATGGACCAAATGCTGGAAAATGGGATTAGACTGGACAGGGATGGATGGGCGGCGCAGACACGATGGGCCAAAGGGCCTCTTTCTGTGCTGTAAAACTCTATGACTCTAACTCTATGACATAGCACGAGTCTGCAGGTCGGGAAAGAAAACCAACACTAAAAAAACTACTAAGGAAAAGTACAAGAAAGTACAAAAGATGACGGACAGTAGTTCAGAAGATCAGAAGAGTGATAATGACTCCGGGAGCAGGAGACTAAGTTGTCTAAAGTTACACAACGTGATCGCAAAGGAGGATCACCGAACCATTTGGGTCACCCTCATGATAGCAGGGTCCCAAGTAAAGATGGAATTGGACACAGGATCAGCCCTAACAGTCATGAATCGACGAGACTACGAGCGGCTATTCTCACACATACCCTTGAAGGACACGCCCATTGTCTTGAAGACATATATGGGGCAAAAAGTCTACCCCAGAGGAAAAATAAGGGTGCCCGCTAAATACAACAGCAAGGAAACACAGAAACTGTATCTATATATACTACAAGATGGAGGACCACCATTATTGGGATGTGAATGGATCCGAAAAATACAATTGGATTGGCATTCCATTCAGGCGCTAACTGTGGCTGACAAAAAGGATGACGACGTCACACCTGGCCGACTGTCAAAAATTCTAACTGACGTGAAAGAGGTGTTCCAGCAAGGACTTGGGACTCTAAAAGGCGTAACGGCAATGATAAAAATTGAAGATAACGCAAACCCAAATTTTTTTAAGGCCAGACCGGTACCATATGCAATCCGCCCAGCCATCGAAGCAGAGCTGGAGAGCCTGGAGCATTCGGGTGTGCTGTCCAAGGTGGACTGGAGCGAGTGGGCCACACCCATCATTCCTGTAATGAAGAAATCATTGAGCAGCATGCCTGGGGAGCCGAAGAAGGTTCGCATCTGTGGGGACTTTAAAGTAACTGTGAACCCAGCCCTTCACACAGTACAATATCCACTTCCGCGGACAGAACATAAGAACATAAGAACATAAGAAATAGGAGCAGGAGTAGGCCAATCGGCCCCTCGAGCCTGCTCCACCATTCAATAAGATCATGGCTGATCTGATCCTAACCTCAAATCTTCTATCACTCTGCATCCACCCGAACCCATGTGATCTCCCGGGAGAGGCGAAAAACCAGATAAAGACCCAATGGCCAATTTGGGAGAAAAAAATCTGGGAAATTCCTCTCCGACCCATCTAGGCGATCGAAATTCTTCCAGGAGATCACTCTGTCCCTATATTTTCTACAGTACTTACCTTCTGTAAAGGCGATCTCCACCCCAGCCAGGAACAGGAATAAAACCATCTCCTGAAATCTAACAGAATTAGAACACAGTAGGAGCAGAACAAGGCTACACGGCCCCTGGGCTCGCTCCACTACCCACAGGGCCATGACCATTCCGAACCCAGACTCATGTCCAATTTCCTGCCCGCTCCCCGTAACCCTTAATTCCCTTTACTTCTAGGAAACTATCTATTTCTGTTTTAAATTTATTTAATGATGTAGCTTCCACAGCTTTCTGGGGCAGCAAATTCCACAAACCTACCACCCTCTGAGTGAAGAAGTTTCTCCTCATCTCAGTTTTGAATTAGCAGCCCCTTATTTTAAGATTATGCCCCCTAGTTCTAGTTTCACCCATCATTGGGAACATCCTCACCGCATCCACCCGATCAAGCCCCTTCACAATCTTATATGTTTCAATAAGATCGCCTCTCATTCTTCTGAACTCCAATGAGTAGAGTCCCAATCTACTCAACCTCTCCTCATATGACCACCCCCTCATCCCCGGGATTAACCGAGTGGTATTTTTGCCTCAATATCTGGAGGGAAACGCTTTACAAAGATTGATCTGGCCCAAGCGTATCTACAAATGGAGGTAGAAGAAGCATCTAGAAAATACCTCACGATAAACACTCACAAAGGTCTTTACCAGTACAACCAACTGGTATTCGGGGTAGCATCAGCTCTGGCTATTTGGCAGAGGGCGATGGAACAAGTCCTGCAAGGGATCCTGGGGACCCAGTGTTATTTGGACGACATCCTGGTTACGGGCGAAAATGACAGTGAACACCTTGCCAACCTGGAGCAGGTGCTCACTAGATTACAAGAATATGGGCTACGAGCCAACCGCCCCAAATGCAAGTTTTTCAGGAAACAAATCTCATATTGTGGCCACGTGATTGATGAAGAGGGGTTACATAAGTCCCCAGACAAGATTGAGGCAGTAGTCAAGGCTCCAGCACCGGAAAATGTGTCGCAACTGAGGTCGTTCCTCGGGTTGGTGAACTACTACCATAAGTTCTTGCCAAATTTGTCTACAATTCTACACCCACTGAACGCCCTGCTGCAAACTGGAGTAGCATGGAAATGGAGTGATGAGTGTGAGCATGCCTTTCAGAAATGTAAATGCCTAATCACTTCAAAAGAAGTATTGGCCCACTACAATCCAACACTACCAATTCGTTTGGCACGTGATGCGTCTCCCTACGGCATTGGAGTGGTGCTGTTGCACAAATTCCTTGACGGTTCAGAGAGGCCAATAGCCTTTGCGTCACGCTCGTTAACCTCAGCCGAGCGTAACTATGCCCAGATTGACAGGGAGGCCCTCAGCCTGGTGTGGGGGGTGAAGAAGTTCAATCACTATCTGCACGGGCAGAAATTCACCTTACTGACTGATCACCAGCCTCTTGTCTCCATTTTTAACCCAAAGAAGGGCGTTCCGGTGATGATGGCGCAATGGCTGCAAAGATGGCCCTTTTTCTAGGGGCACATCAATACGAAATAGTAGAGTATAAGGGCATGAAACAGCATGGAAACGCTGATGGGCTGTCATGCCTGCCGCTGCCTATGGTGGAGGAAGCACCTGCAGTGGACCCTGTTGAGATATTCCATTCAACCATAGTCGAATGTCTACCTGTTACAAACTCAAGTATAGAGAAGGAAACCCGAAATGACCCGACACTCTCTCTGGTCTATGATATGACGGTGAAGGGATGGCCAGCACATGGCAACTCACTGTTGCCAGCATTCTCGCCAAGGAGAGAACAACTGTCAGTGTGCCAGGGGACCTTGATGTGTGGATCCTGATTGGTAATTACACCCAAGAAGAGAGATAGAGTGCTCAATGAGCTTCATGACGGTCATCTAGGAGGGGTAAAAATGAAGAGCCGAGCCAGGGCGTTTGTGTGGTGGCCGGGAATCGATAAAGAAATTGAGGAAATGACCAAGAGCTGCACAGGATGCCAGAAAGTCCAAAACGCTCCACCACAGGCCCCGCTACACCCATGGGAGTGGCCCTCATCTCCATGGCAACGGGTACACATTGATTTTGCTGGCCCATTTATGGACTCAATGTTTTTAATTGACGTGGATGCACATTTGAAATGGCCAGAGGTCATCAAAATGTCCTCCACCACCATGGAGAAAACTATTGCAGTCCTACGGACCATCTTCGCCAGGAATGGCTTGCCAGAACAGATTTGCTCCGACAATGGACCACAGTTTATGTCCGAGGGTTTCCGGAGGTTTTTGAGGAATAATGGGGTAAAGCATTACACATCCACCCTGTAGTGATCAATAGCATGTCATTCTATAGTGGACACTAGGTGGAGCTGTGTAGAGCTGTATATAGCTGTATGTTTAAGACTACATTACCCATGAGGCACTAGGCTACCCAGAAGGCAACAGTCAAGATGGCAGCCTGCACACAGGAGCACACATGGAAGCCTCTACAGATACTGTACCTAGAGAACGTGTACTGAATAAATAACTAGCTAGAAGCTAGCTGTGTTCATAATAAGAATGTCTAGTTATTAATGAACATAACATGGTACCAGGGTGGTGAAGATCTGCTGAAAATTGTGAAAAGCGACATGGAGAATTTGAAGCCACCAGGAGGTTTGAATCTCGAGGGAAATGTCGACTACAATTGGCGGATTTTTAAACAACAATTCGAACTCTACATTGCAGCCATCGGATTCGGTACGAAGCCAGATGCAAGGAAGATAGCGTTGCTGCTTACGGTTGCAGGCCCACAGGCGATAGAGGTATTTAATACATTTGTATTTAATCCGGCAGAGAACAGAGAAAAATTAGAAGATGTGCTAAAAAAATTTAATGCTCATTGCTCTCCCAAAAAGAATGAGACGTATGAAAGATACATCTTCCGTTCTCGGACACAGCAACAAAATGAGACTTTTGTTAGCTTTACAACTGATCTGAAACTGAAAGCACAGACATGTAATTTCTCTGAGCTCAAAGCATCCATGATTCGTGACCAGATTGTGTTTGGTATTCATGATAAAAAAGTCAGGGAACGTCTGTTGAGAGAAACCGAACTAAATTTGGAAAATGCAGTGAAAATATGCAAAGCCAGCGAGCTAGCTCAAAATCACACGAAGACTTTCAGTGAAATCAATAATGATGCGAATGTAATGAGTGATAATGCTACTGTCGGCGCTGTGTCCTACAAGGGGAAGAAACGTGGGCAGAACAGAAATGAAAAGCAATCGGAGGATGAAATTTTTAATTGTAAACGCTGTGGTTACAATGCCCAGCATTTGGAAAAATGTGCACAAAGTGTAATGGAAAGAATCACTTTGCCAAACAATGCTTTTCAAAAGTAAAAACGACAAAAGGGCAATGAGTTAATGTGATTGAGGACACTGATGTAAGTGAGACATTTTTTGTAGGAATGGTGTCATGTGACGATATCAAAAAAGATACAGAAAATGTGCAGCCCTCAGAAATAGACAATGCTGAACATAAAGTTAATGCAGTAAAAGAGGACAAATGGATGATCCCACTGCAGATAAATGGAGCATTAGTTACATTGAAACTGGACACTGGGGCAAAAGCAAACTTAATCAGTATGAGTGACATTAACAATATGAAAGAAAAGCCCAAAATACAGAAAAAGTCAGTACTACTGAAGGACTATAATGGACAGAAAATAGATAGCTTAGGTGTATGCAGACTTAAAGTGACAGTCAAAGACAAAGTGCATCATCTCAAGTTTTCTGTTGTGGCTGAAAGGCTTGATTCACTACTGGGTGACAAAGCTTGTGAGGACTTAGAACTGGTCAAAAGAGTCTACCGTATAAACAGTGCCATAAGCAGACCAGATGACTCGGTGGATTCTGTAGTGAATAATTTCCAGGATGTGTTCAAAGGATTTGGAGTTCTACCATTCACTTACAAGATCCAGCTAAAGCAGGATGCTCAGCCAGTGGCACATGCTCCACGAAGAGTTCCAGCACCCCTGCGTGACCGGCTCAAGAATGAACTGGACAGAATGACCACACTAGGAGTCATCAGGAAAGTCGAAGAGCCAACAGACTGGGTTAACTCCATGGTATGTGTAAAGAAAAAGAACAATGATCTAAGAATATGCATGGATCCAAAGGACTTAAATGCAAACATAAAACGTGAACACTACCAGATTCCCAAGCGAGAAGAAATCACCAGTGAAATGTCAGGTGCCAGATACTTTACAAAGCTCGATGCCTCACAAGGATTTTGACAACTAAAACTGGATGAAGAGAGCACCAAATACTGTACCTTTAACACACCATTTGGCAGGTATTGTTTCCTCAGAATGCCTTTTGGGATAATATCTGCATCTGAAATCTTTCATAGAGTGATGGAACACATAATTGAAGGTCTGGAAGGAGTTCGGGTCTATGTTGATGACATCATCATCTGGGGCTCCACACTGAAAGAACACAATGAGAGACTGACTAAAGTGCTACAGAGCATATGCCGGAATGGACTGAAGCTCAACAAAGCCAAGTGTCAGTTTGGCGTCCAGGAAGTCACTTTCCTAGGAGATAATCTATCTGGTAAAGGAATAGAATCAGATATGGAAAAAGTAAACGCCATACTCAAAATGCCCCGACCCACTGACAAAAAAGGAGTGCTACGCATCATGGGGATGATAAACTTCATTGGAAAGTTCATTCCTAACTTGTCAGCCAAGACAGCCTGTCTGCGAGACCTGCTACATAAAACAAATGAGTTTGCATGGACAGAAAGACATGAACAAGAATGGATAAACCTCAAAACAGTGCTGACAACCACACCTGTACTCACCTTCTTTGACCCAACAAAAAGAATCAAAGTGTCAACGGATGCATCAAAAGATGGCCTAGGTGCGGTCTTGCTACATGCAGAGGGTGAAGATTGGAAGCCTGTTGCCTGTGCCTCCAGGTCTATGACTGATACTGAGTGTCGATACGCCCAGATTGAAAAGGAATGTCTAGGCTTGGTAGTTGGACTAGAAAAATTTCATGGCTACATATATGGACTTCCCACCTTCACAGTTGAGACAGACCATAGCCCTCTGGTTGCCATCATAAAAAAAAACCTGAATGAGATGTCTCCAGGGATTCAACGACTCATGATGAAGCTGCAAAGATATGACTTTGAACTGATCTACACACCAGGCAAATACATAGTGTTAGCAGATGCACTATCCCGAGCACCCACAATGAGTCATGTGAGCTCTACTGAAGAAGACGTGGATGTTCATGTGAGTATGGTCACTGCTGCGCTGCCCGTGTCAGACACAAAATCAAAGCAAATAGCAGAAGAAACAGTAAAAGATACAGTATTACAAACAGTAATAGAGAACATTCATCATGGTTGGCCAAAAGGTTCCTGTCCAAAATATTTTCACATAAGGTCAGAATTGAGTGTCGCAAGTGGACTATTATTAAAACAGAACAGAATAGTCATTCCACAGGCTCTACGTCAAGACATGCTCAAAAGGATTCATGAGGGACACCTCGGAATTGAAAAATGCAAAAGGAGAGCAAGAGACACTGTTTATTGGCCTGGCATAAATAAGGACATTGAGAACATGATAGGCAAATGTGAGACATGTCAGAAACACCAAAGCAAACAAGCAAAGGAACCAATGATAGTAGCTGACATACCAACAGCAGCATGGCAAAAGGTTGGTATGGACCTTTTTCATTTAAATGGTAAAGACTATCTAATAGTGATTGACTACTATTCTAACTATCCTGAGATGGCGCTGCTCTCAAGCACCACAGCAAGCAGCGTCATAATGCATGTGAAATCCATTTTCGCCAGACATGGAATTCCCAGGATTGCCATTAGCGACAATGGTCCGTGCTTCAACTGTAAGGAGTGGCAACAGTTTGCAGCACATTATGACTTTCAGCACATCACATCCAGTCCTTTGTATGCTCAGTCAAATAGTAAGGCAGAGAAAGGTGTTCAAGTTCTCAAGCAGCTACTGAAGAAAGTGACAGAAAGCAAGTCTGATCCTTATCTCGCCCTGCTGAGCTACCGAGCCTCACCTTTAGACTGTGGTTCTTCACCTGCTGAACTACTAATGGGTCGCAAGTTGCGCACCACGCTACCCTGCTGTGCAAAAGAACAGCAAAGTGAGGAACTGAGACAGAGACTTCAACTGTTAAAGCTGAAACAGAAATCATACTATGACAAGCCATCCAAAACTCTAAAACCATTGACAAAGGATGATGTTGTCAGGATTGAGGATCCAGATGCATGGAACAGGAAAGCTACAGTTCTTGAGGAAGTAGAACCAAGGTCATACACTGTTAGAACTGAGGAAGCACAGATTCTCAGGAGGAACCGCCATTCCCTCCTAAAAACACAAGAGACTATTCAAGACCAGATTGATGACAATGCCGCAACTGCATCTTGTCATTCACCGCCAGAACAATCTCATGAAGACACATCAGACTTGCCCGTGTTGAGAAGATCCACACGTGAAGTAAAAGAGCCTGATAGACTTAATCTTTGAGTACAATGTAAAGCTTTGAAAATGTGTTGACTGTTTTGAAAATGTTTATGTTTATAGAGCACTAACAAAAGTGTTACTGATATTATCTTTATTGTTTTCTTGAAAGTTGATTGATATTGATTTTGTTAAACCTCAAAGATAGGGGAATGTAGTGATCAATAGCATGTCATTCTATAGTGGACACTAGGTGGAGCTGTGTAGAGCTGTATATAGCTGTATGTTTAAGACTACATTACCCATGAGGCACTAGGCTACCCAGAAGGCAACAGTCAAGATGGCAGCCTGCACACAGGAGCACACATGGAAGCCTCTACAGATACTGTACCTAGAGAACGTGTACTGAATAAATAACTAGCTAGAAGCTAGCTGTGTTCATAATAAGAATGTCTAGTTATTAATGAACATAACACGCCCCATATCATCCAGCCACAAATGGATTGGCTGAGAGGTTTGTTCAAACCTTTAAAAAAGCAAAAAAGGCGATGTATAATGACAACATACCACTGCAACACAAGGTGGATAATTTCTTGTTTGCTTACCGGATTGCAACACATGCAGTCACCAACCAAGCTCCAGCCATGATGTTCTTTAACCGAAGGTTAAGATGTCGCCTGGATTTGCTCAAACCAAACATAAGACGAGATGTTGAGAATAAGCAATTCCAGCACATCAATGAGAAGCCAACCAGGAGCTTCAAGATAGGGCAACCAGTCTTGGCCCGTGACTACCGAACAGAAAAATGGCAGCCAGGAACGATATGCACATGGCAGGGACCACTAATGTACACAGTGGACATTGGAGAGAGCATCGTGAGACGCCATGCTGACCAGATTCTAGAGTCACAGGAACAAGTCAAACCCATGCCACGATCATACGCACCTGGTGATGAACCCAAAGTACAGATTGCGTCTACCTCAGAATCAGTGGTATTGGAAGCTGACGAACCAACCAATGACAATGAGCCAGAATCGACTCCGCCGCAAGAACAGGATACTCGAGAAAGGCGCTATCCAGACAGGATCAGGAAGCCTCCTCAAAGACTGAATTTATAAATGATTACTTTCAGCTGATGTATATAGTACAAAGAAAATTGTAATTGTAATTAGTTATTATTTAATTGTTAAATGATTGTTATGTACTGTTTATCTAAAAGGGGAGGAATTGTAATGTATGTACCTTTAAGAGAGGAACTATCTTTTACAGCCCCTGTATACTGCAGTACCAGTAGTGACCACACCTGTATATAACACCGTGTAGTAATTTGTACAGTTAGTTCCAGCATACCCTCTGTTCAGTAAACACCTGTTATTACCGTTCTCCTGCAGTCCGTGTGTTATTTATACGCGGACACTACAGAGCCAGTCGGAACAGGAGTGCTCCCCGACTCCACAGTATTCGCAATTGCCCCTCCCCCTTGCTGCAGCACCCCACCTGTCCCGTTCAGGGACATACCTGCATTCGTGCGGACAGAATGGGCGATCTGCATGTGGAGGCAAGGCAGGCACTGGCAGGCTGGCTCAAGTTAGACAAATGCGGCCTAAGGCCCAATTCCAGGTGAGCCTCGGGCCTCCCGGTTAGGCCGCATGCTCTGTGCAAACAAGCCATAACCAATTTCTACCCCATGCTTTCCCCTCCAATGCATTGCTCATTCTCTCAACATGCTGACCTTCAGCTGCCTGCCCCTTGCACTTTCCTGTGCAGCTATAGTGACAGCTGCTCCTTCATCCCTTCCACCATTGTTCAGGGCTCCAAGCACTTCTTCCATGCAAGATAGCAATTTACTTCCTTTATCGAGCACGTGGTGTGCCCTCTTCCATACTGGGGAGACCTAAAGCAGATTGGGGTGACTACTTTACAGAACACCTCTGTTCTGTCCACAGATGTGACCCTAACCCAACATCTCCCACTCTCCTTTGTTTTTTTCCAGTTCTATTTGAAACCAAACTTGCTGGGGTCGATTTTGCCAGCCCTGGGGAGGCGTGTTTGGAGGCGGGACTGCCGGGAAAATGGCAGAATCTGGGGGCGGGTACCCATCCCACCCCCAACCCACCTCTGTGCCATCTTCCCAGGAGGCGGGTACCCGACCCGTGCCGGGTCCCATCTCCTGGAGGCAGGAGGGGGATTACAGCCACTTAACTGCCTGTTAACAAGTAGTTAACAAGCAGTTAAGAGGATTATCCCCATTTTTCCATCATAGGTGTGGGCTTTCCGATGTCGGGAAACCCCGCCAGGGTCAGTGAGGTAAGCAGTGGGTCTGTGGGGATCGGAGGGGTCCAAAAGTGCGCTGTGGAGGTGAGTGATGGGTGCAAGTGTAGAGTGGTAAATATGTGAGGTGAGTGAAAAGTGATAGAAAAAGTTTCCTTACCTTTGTTCCTTCCTGCAGGCTTCAATCGTTGGGGATCCAGAGGCTCCGGCATCTCCACGGCAGAGATGACAGAATAGTTACTGCATTCTCCGATGCAACAGCCATCTGCTTTATGCTCAGAAAATAGGTTTGGTGAGCCTTGAGTACAAGAACTCACCAAACAACAGAGAATGTCAGTGTTTGACAGCTTCTCAAAGCTGTCAAATGATAACAATTCATCTGTCAAAAATTTTTGAAAGATGAAGCGTCATACGCTGACGTTCTCTGTAACTGGCTTCCCCTTAATTGGCCTGCTGAGCCTGGTGGGCGGGCTTAACAAGGTCAATCAAGGGAAAATAGCATGGGTTGGCCACAAGTCGATGGAGGCGGGACTAAAACCCGACAAGCAGCAGTCCCGCCTCCAACGCGCCCCTATTGGCAAAATCACCCCCAATGTTCCAGCTTCCAGATCTGATGAAGAATCCACCAAACCTAAACTTTATTTTCTCTCTACAGATGCCGATGGGACCGGCTCTATTTACAGCTATTTCCTGCATTCATTCAATGGTGCTTGTGCCCTAAACGGATAGATAATTCCAGGCTGTGCATCTGAACTTCACAACTTTGCAGTATATGTATTCTTTGTGGCTTTCAAAGAACAAATCTCAATGTTTGCCATTTCACTGTGAAAATACTGATACTGAATTGATTAAACTGTTTATGTAACCTCTCTGCAGCGCACATGTATAGTATTCATTATGAAGGGTATTGAACTGGATCCATTTGCATATAGGTGGCGTGCATGCTTATTGGAAGCGCTTGCAAATTGGTTAGACATTCATTTATGGTTTGCAGATTGGATTTTCTCACAAGGGCACCTTTATGCTTGAGAGCATAGACTTGCAAATGGCTGATCTATGCAGACTATTCTATAAGATATCACATTCGAACATTTTATGGAATCATGAACCTTTGGGATTGTGCAGGAAATCCTGAGAGTTTTATTATATTCTGAAGTATTAAGATTAATGTTACAACAATTGCTGTGAGCCGATCAGTAACACGTGCTTGTGAGTCGGGGTTGAGGGTGATAGAAAGCACATGAGAAGAAGCAGCTATCTTGTGTTGCGATGTTTATCCGTCTGACATTCATCTTTCTCTTATTAGGTTCAAAGATTTGATGATAAACTATTTCTGAGATAATGTATGATTTTTACCCATGGGTGAATTATTTAGAGTTGTGAACATGAGCTGAAATGCTGCCTATCTAGGCTAAGCAGGCCTGGATAAAACTAAAGGATTTCTCTATTTCATATCTGGCTGCAAATTATTCATTTTCCTGGAATGAAAGAATTTTCTTCCTATTTCGAAGGAAAGAGAATTTGAAAAAATGGATAAATGCATTTTTTTAAATGGAAAATCTGAGGCATGACTTTTAAGAATATGTGATGATAAATTATTTTTATTTCGAAGCCTTTGTTGTTTAATGTCTGAAAATCAGAAATAATAATTCCATATTCAGGTCTACTTCCATCGGAGACCATCAGGCCCACCAAGAACTATCGTTACAGCAGGAATAATTATATAAATTGTACATAGAGTTTGTTAACTTGCCCCAGATAGACCACCAAGCATGAGAAGTTTTTAATTGAAAATAGCATCTGCGATGCCATGGATTCAATTACAAATGCCAGCTGTTACACAGCATGATGCTGAACCAATGGAGGATGTGAAAAGTGACATTGCACATCTACCGAGGAGTACTTTGTTCTTCACAAATTAAAACCCATTTCAATCTCCCAACTCGCTTAATATGAACCTGAATGAAGTTGCTATCCACTAGTGAAAATCAAAGTATGAATCCTTCATTGCTAAGCCCACGAGGAGCAGTGATAAGAATTGAAAGCAAGCTGGAGTCTCCAGCCATAAAATACTGAATTTATGTGCAGTGTCTCTCAACTACACTCTTAAAAAGAATTCATTCCAGTTCAATTACAGTAAATAGTCTGGCCCACCATCCTTTTAAAAAGTATGCTGTAGTCCTAACCTGGCTCACAAAGTGAAGTGGAGAATCCAGTTTGATTATTTTATGAATCATTTTTCAACTTGTTTCTACTGAGGGCCCATTTTGTAAAGGGGGTTATGGTCCGTGAGAGTCCCAAAGCAGGTGGCGCGCCCGCGGAGTCTTAACGGCTCGGCCTCATCACCGTAACTACCATCGCAGTCCCACCCAAGCCTGGCCAGATGCACTACCTGGCCAGCAGGTAGGAGTGGAAGATCGCAGGCAGGAGCCCACAGCCAGGGACTCGTGGGAGCAGTCCCCGGCATTCAATTGAGTGGTATGGGGCGGGGCAAGGGGGTGTGGTTGTCCGGGGGGCCAAATGCGATCAGGGGAGTAGAGGGAGCCCGGGGCAAGAGAGGCCCAAGGCCCAGAGGAGTACACCTGCTCTCCCTAGCCCATAAGGAAACCTAAAAAAAAAATTCTTCTGGCCCACGATCCTACTCCCGACAGGTTTGGCCAGGCGGGGAATCTGTCACTGCTCCCACTCTCAAGCCTTGGACTGAATTACCAGATCGGGTCCTGAAGATGTCATCGGGCCCCAATCTGCATATTTAAAGAGGAGACCACCAGTTTGGGACGGGTGTGCTGTTCGCCTGCTCAAAAAGAGCAGGTTAACATCAGGACACAGTGGGAAGGCACCGGGATCGGAAGGGGTAAATTGTTCCCCTCATATTAACTGCCCTCTTCCACCAGGCGGGGTAAGGCAAAATCCGGGCCCGAGTATCTGCACTTGTCTTCAACATTATTTATTTCATGAAGCCATGTTTTTTGCTGATGAATAATGAATGATTAATACTTTTACTATAATTCACTTCATGTCTGTGGAAAGGCATTGAAATGAATCTCGGGTTGCAAGGTGGGGAGGGGGGCAGTATGTTGCTGCTTCACTGATTTCTGCTCGTTTGCCCAATGCTTTTCTTCTGCTTCTCTTTGTTTCACCAGCAGTGAGGTAGTAAAACAATAAATGAACACTAAATTTAAAAAAGAAAACAGTACATGATCTGATTTAAGTTAAAAAAAAGCACTCATTGGTAGAGAAGCTATGAAGTAGGGTAGGGGTTACGGCCATAAGGTCAGGAGCAATTGGAGCATTTCATGTAGTTCGAACTCGGTAGTTGAGTCTGGCTGCTGTTATATACCTGGGCCTGGAGTTTCCGAATGATCTCAGCACAGATCACAGCGTAATCGGGGCGGAATCAAATCAAATAGCGCAAAAGATCGTGGAATTTTAAGCGTTAGTGAGTTGAACCAATAACTACTTAAAGCCCGGGGGGAAAAATTCGGTATTGCCCTGTTTGGGGCGCAATTATCGGCCGGGCGCAAAGTTTAGCGCCTGGCGCTAATTATCGCCTCCGACTGCAAACTTGGCTTCTATCGCCGTGGAGTTGATTGGAGCGCTAAATCAGGCGCTACACACCTCTCTTAAGGCGCTAACATCGAGGAGCGAGGCGCTACCTCAGAACGCTGGCGAAGCTCATGTGATGTCAGTCAGCAATGGAACACAGACACACTGACGCCAGCCAGTTCTTAAAGGGAAGGGTCGATCTTGCTCTCCATCCACACCCTGTTCATTGCAGCCTTGAGTCTCGGCCTGGAGAGACCTGTACGTCAAACCTGCTGGAAAGAACAATGGAGAGACCCAGGGAAAGAGCTCAGAGTGCAACCCCCATAGTCTCTTCTAAATTGATGCAAGGAAGGTCAAATCAAAATGAACCTGCAAAGTGCTGCTCAGTACCCAAAACTCCTTCACACAGCATTGAATCTCTTCAGAACTCTCTCTCTCAGAATGCGTGGTGCAAAAATGTCACTGAAAAAAAAAGGCAGGAAGCGGTCGCCTTTAAATAGCGCTCCCCCAGTCCCTTCCCGACTGCAAAACGCTCCCCTCAACCTGTCATTGCTAGCGGCAGGCAGAAAGGCAGGGACGCCACTCAATATCAGGTCTGGGGCGCTACCTGGGCATTGCATGCTCGACTGATGTCACGATCTGCAGGCACAGGAGATCGTGGCAGTAGTGTTTAGCACGCCACAAAATGTGTAGTCAATTTCGTGAGCGGTGCAAACATCGCTGCGCCCAGGTGCTAGTTGCTTTGCGTCCCATTAGCGCCCTCTAATGAGAGGCGCAAAGCAACCAAATTTTTCCCTCCAAGGGTCCGCGATCTTTTACACTAGTTTAACAGTCACTTCACCCGAAAGAGTCCCCAGCCACAAAACTAGCCACACCCCCAGGTCGGGAAGAAGAGGTTCTGCCGATTACGCCCGTTCGGTGGGGTTGATCACATTGCTCTGAAATTGACCCAATAATCCAGCGTTAATCACCTGACCTGCAGTGACCAGCAATCAATCGAATTCATTGACTCAGCTCTGATTCTCCTGCTGCAGCAATTACTTTACATTCAGTTTAAATTAGTTTAAATTCCGTCAAATGTTCAGCCCTTCTGGTACATAAGACCTGTTTGCAGGATAGAGTACACTGCTCAGGGTGATTTAAATCAATGAACTGTGTGAAAGATTTAAAAGTTTGCAGGACAGAGAGAAAAGCGTGCGATCTTCAGCCTCACTCTGAAGGGGATATTTTTTTCCATGTCTTTCATACGCCCCCACCCAGCACCCTGAGGCCTCTTCAGACCCTGTTCCAGTCACCAATCAATTATGTTCGATTCCGCTGCTGGATTGCACGGTTCATGGGAGATTTTACATTTGGGCATATGCTAATGGGTTTGTGCGGAAACTTCGGTGTAACTTCACCTCGACAAAACCGGCGCAGCGTCCAGCGCATTCTGGGCTGGTTTTGCCGACAGTGCCTCTGGCTGAAACTCCAGGCCCTGGACTCCATTTACCATTTACTTTGGTCCAGGTCTAAAACAACCTTTTCATGGAGATCTTGTTGTCTGGGCCAATTATGAAATGACCAGTTTGAGTCATTAATAACGGCAAATGGAAGCTGCATATCTGATCCTCTTAGCAACTATACACGGGCGGGGGGGTGGGGAGGGGTATATTCCCAAAGTAAAAATGTAATGGGGGCCGAGGTTATGATCTGAAATTGTTGAACTCGATATTGAGGCCGGACGGCTGTTAAGTGCCTAATCGGAAGATGAGGTGCTGTTCCTCGAGCTTATGCTGAGCTTCCGTGGAACAATACAAGAGCCCGAGTACAATGAGGTCTGAGTGGGAATGGGGCGGTGAATTAAAATGACAGGTGACCAGAAGCCCGGGGTCATCCTTACGGACTGAATGGAGGTGTTCCGCAAAGCGGTCACCCAATCTGCGTTTGGTCTCCCCAATGTAGAGGAGACCGCATCGTGAGCAGCGAATACAGTATACTAGATTGCAAGAAGTACAAGTAAATCGCTGTTTCACCTGGAAGGGGTGTTTGGGGCCCTGGACAGTGGGAAGGGGGGAGGTATAAGGGCAGGTGTTACATCTCCTGCGCTTGCACAGGAAGGTGCCGAGCGAAGGGGAAGGGCTGTTGGGGGTGATAGAGGAGTGGACTAGGGTGTCTTGGAGGGAGCGATCCCTATGGAATGCTGAAAGGGGAGGGGAGGGGAAGATACGTTTGGTGGTGGGATCACTTTGGAGGTGGCGGAAATGGCAGAGGATGATCCGTTGAATGTGGAGGCTGGTGGGGTGAAAGGTGAGGACTAGGGGAAAAGTCTGACCTACATGAAAAAGGTTTCAACTAATTTTGATTCAGTTATACATTTAAGTTGTATTAAATAGAAGATAATGGATACAAGACAGTTATATTGACCAGAGGTTTGGCTGATGGAATAAACCATGAGAACACAGTTGGAACAGTCTTATCGTTGTCATAATCTAAATCCTGGCACATCTATGCATCCATTAATTTCTATAATCTGTACTTTGAAGTTTGTGAGGGTGGCTTATTTTATTTGTTTTGCGAGCAATGGGAGTGAAGGCAGAGGTCCATGGTCAGTACACAGTGTAGTTAACTCATGATGATGCCCATATTGAAGGATCAATGATTATAACATAATCATAATCACTGCAAGTTTATCACAATAGATTGTTGAGAATAAAGTAATGGCGTGTCCGATTGTTGGCCCAGTTAGTTAAGGACACTGTTGCTTTTTCATTCCTTAGTGCTCTCAGGACCATCACTATGGACTTTGGGCTAGAAATTCATTATAGCCCAGGAATGGGCGGTATCTTTAGAAAAGTTTGAGAATTAGCACCAGGCGCTAATGCCTTAGACTGCATGCAAAATTCATTCTCACTGCTCAAAGAAATGATTGGGGGGCTAAATCAAGTCTTAAAGGCTGAGCTCAGTGGTGTTGCACGCAATGGGTGGACCAATATCGGGTGCAGTCTAATCTCAACTCATCATTGCCACAGGCTTTTCCCAGTACTTAAAGGGGAGGTTCATTGATACTGCAGCACCTCATTCTCAGCATTGCTGGCTGTGCAGCTGCCTCAGCAAGGAGAAGCACAAGGAGAAGGAGCTGGAGGACTGAAGCAGGTGTGCTTATGGCAGATCCACCTCAGTCAGTGGTCAGGCTGATTGAATGCTTCACCAAATGCTACATACCATCATCTGAACCACAAGCTTCACACACTGCCCAAAGCAGCAGACCCCCAGCACTCACCCACCAACAATCTCTACCTACCAACACTCACACCCACATTTCATGCCTTGCACACAATCACAGCTATTCAACTATGGCAGGCACAAGGGTCATTAGTTATTAGAATGAATGTGATATGTGTGGTATGTTTATGCATACATTTTTTAATGGAGTTTGCAATATTTTGCGGTCTCTCTCATAGAAAACATAGAAAAATAGGAGCAGGAGTAGGCCATTTGGCCCTTCGAGCCTGCTCTCATTTCACCTTTGCACCCAGGAAGATGCGGTGATATGGCATGACACAGGGACGGTGTGATGGGCATGTGGTGATCAAAAGGGATCTGGGGTTTGGGTCAACCTGCTGTGAGGCTGGAGGTCTGCTTGGAGGAGGTGGCAGAGTTCTGTGACCACCACCTTGGTGATGCGGCGCCATCTAATACACTGCTCCTCACTTAATTGAAGGTAGGAGAAGTGCTGTCGGAATACTCTTGGGATGTAAGGCCTCTTGGTGAGAGCCCTGATGTCCCTCCTCATCCCTCTGCATACATGTTCCCGTATTTCTGTCTACCTACGCTCCCTCCAATGTAGATCCTGGAGGGTGAGGTGACTTCAGTACAGCCCCCATTAATGTTGCCAAGTGTAGCAGTTTGAATCTTTGAACAATAAATGTAGCCGCTTTGCACGTGCCAGAAGACTGCTGATAAAAAAGAAGCTTGTAATTACTCATACAAACTCATCCACTGGGCGAAACTGACAAGAAACCACTGAAATTAACCTGCCCTGACAGCTGGGAGTGATTAATGCCTTTAAATAACGTCGCTGGAGCCGGCTTCCGTTAGCTGTGCGTCTGCTCTCCCTGTCGCTGTCTAGTCGAGGTGCAAAAGTAAGTGGCGACAATGAATTTTCCAGATTGGGCGCCTCACTGATGTCACGAATTGCCTAGCATTGAAGTCCCCGGGGGTTCGGATTTACTGTACGGCGCTGGATTCGCCTCACCCAGGTGCTACAGCATCAGCGTCCCATTACCGCCCTCTGCAGGCGCTAACGGGAGGCGCTAACCTACTGATTTTTCCCCCCCTTTGTATTTAAAAAAAATTCCTCTTCCCTTCGGGCTGTTTTCTCTCCTTTCCACAATTGGCAGATATCCTACCCTATTCATGAAATTGCATGTCGAACATAATGCTCTGTAATTCACAGGGATTGATCTTGATTGCCCTTGCCTGGTGTTAACGGGGTTGTAATGGCCTCAAAATGGGGTCGGTAGCTTTCCCACCCCGTTGCCACTGGCGATGCAGTCAGCTCCATTTTAAAAGGGGCCTTGTGCCGGGTATCCAAAGCGCCTATTTCAGGTGATTGGCCCCTTTTAATATGTAAATCGGGGTCCTATGATGTAAAAAGGGTCCCGATTGCCATTTTAGGTCGGAACTGGTTGGTTCCCATGCAGCTGAATGGGTAATGGAAGAGAAGAGGTCCGCTAAAGGCAAACCTTGAATTATTTTTGTGGGCCCCGGAGGCGCAGGATAATAACGGAGGCTGCCGCTACCCTGGGACCCTCACCCTCTGCAATCGTGACCACCCTCCCCTTCCACAATTTACCTTGCTGGAGTTGGAGGCGGGACTGCTGCTTGTCGGGTCAATGTCCCGCCTCCATCATCTTCTGGCCAACCAGAGGGATTTTCCCCTGATTGACCTTGTTAACTCCGCCCTGTGGGCTCAGCAGGCCAATTAAGGGGGAAGTCACTGACTGAGCACGTCAACGTATGACGTGCTATCTGTCAACGACTTCGTGAAAGAAGAAATGTCAGCGTTTGACAGCTCTGTGAAACTGTCAAACACTGACATTCTCTGTAGTTTGATGAGTCCTTGTGTTCAGGACTCATCAAACCTTTCAACTTTGTAGATTTCAGATGGCTGTTGGTTCGGAGGATCCAACAGCCAATCTGTGAAATCAACAAGAAAGATGCCAGGACTCCCGATCCAGGGTGGATGAAGGCTGTAGGCAGAAACCAAGGTAAGTGAACATTTTTTAACACTTGACACTCACCTTACATACTTACCACTCCACACTTGCACCCATCACTCACCTCTACATCTTACTTTCAGGCCCCTCCGACCCCCGCAGACCTCCTTCACATCTCCTCCAACCCGACGGGGTTCTCCAGGGTTGTGAAGCCTTCACCTGAGAAGGTAAAATGGCACTAATCCTTTTTCTGCCTGTTAACAGGCAGTTAAAAGGATTTAATCCCTTTCCCGTCTCCAGGAGATGGGACCCGAAGCAGCTCATCTTCCCGCCTCCTGGCAAAAGGGCACGGAGTTGGGATGGGGGTGGGTTTTCTACCCGCCCCTACTTTCTGCTACTTTACTGGCTGTCCCGCCTCCATACCCGCCTCCTCGGGGCTTGGAAAATCCTGCCCATAGGGGAAAAATTCAGTATCGCCCCGTTTGGGGCGCCATAGCGGTCATGCACCAAGTTTAGAGCCTGGTGCTAATTATCGCCTCCGATGGCAAACTTGGCTTTTGTCGCCCCTGGAGGTGATTGGAGCGCTAAATCAGACGCTTTACACCTGTCTTAAGGCGCAAAGGCTGAGGAGCGAGGCACTACCTCAGAGCGCTGGCGAAGCTCGTGATGTCAGTCAGCAATGGAACACAGACACACTGGCACTGGCCAGTTCTTAAAGGGGTGGTCTGACAAAAGGTCATCGACCTGAAACATTAACTCTGTTTCTCTCTTTACAGATGCTGCTTGACCTGCTGAGTTTCTCCAGCATTTTTTTGTTTTTATCTTAAAGGGGAGGGTTGATTTTGCACTCCATCCACATCCTGCTCATTGCAGCCTTGAATCTCAGCCTGGAGAGACCTGTAGACACATAGAAGATAGGAGCAGGAGTAGGCCATTCGGCCCTTTGAGCCTGCTCCGCCATTCAATGAGATCATGCCGGATCATCCAAATTCAGTGCCCTGTCCCTGCCTTCTCCCCATATCCCTTGATCCCTTTAGCCTTAAGAAATATATCCAACTCTTTTTTGAATATATTTAATGAACTGGCCTCCACCGCCCTCTGTGGCAGAGAATTCCACAGGTTCACCACTCTCTGGGTGAAGAAATTCCTCCTCATTTCAGTCCTAAATGGCTTACCCCTTATCCTTAGACTATGACCCCTGGTTCTGGACTCCCCGGCCATCATAAACATCCTTCCTGCATCTAGTCTGTCCAGGCCTGACAGAATTTTATAGGTTTCGATGAGATCCCCTCTCAATCTTCTAAACTCCAGTGAGTATAAGCCCAATCGACACAATCTCTCCTCATACGTCATTCCTGCCATCCCAGGTATCAGCCTGGTGCATCTTCGCTGCACTCCTTCCATGGCAAGTACGTCCTTCCTCAGGTAAGGTGACCAAAATTGCACACAATACTCAAGGTGCGGCCTCACCAAGGCCCTGTACAACTGTAGCAAGACATCCTTGTTCCTGTACTCGAACCCTCTTGCTACGAAGGCCAACATACCATTTGCCTTCTTAACCGCCTGCTGCACCTGCATGCTTACCTTCAGCGACTGGTGCACAAGAACACCCAGGTCTCTTTGCACTTCCCCTTCTCCCAATCTATTGCCATTCAAATAATAATCTGCCTTCCTGTTTTTGCCACCAAAGTGGATAACCTCACATTTATCCACATTATAGTGCATTTGCCATGTTTCTGCCCAATCACCCAACCTGTCCAAATCGTCCTGGAGTTTCATGACATCCTCCTCACAGCTTACCCTCCCACCCAGCTTTGTGTCGTCTGCAAATTTGGAGATATTACATTCAATTCCCTCGTCCAGATCATTAATATATGTTGTGAACAGCTGGGGTCCTCGGACCGATCCTTGCGGTACCCCACGAGTCACTGCCTGCCACTCGGAAAACAACCCGTTTATTCCAACTCTTTGCTATCCGTCCGCCAACCAGTTCTCTATCCAAGTCAATACCTTGCCCCCAATCCCATGTGCCTTAATTTTAATGTACATCAAATCTGCTGGAAAGAACAATGGAGAGACCCAGGGAAAGAGCTCAGAGTGCAGCCCCCACAGTCTCTTCTAAATAGATACAAGGAAGGGCAAATCAAAATGAACCTGCAAAGTGCTGCTCAGTATGCAAAACTCCTTCACACAGTGTTGAATCTCTCCAGAAATCTCTGTCTCTCTCTCTCTCTCAGAATGCGTGGTGCAGAAATGTCACCAACAAAAAAAGGCAGGAAGCGGTCACCTTTAAATAGCGCTCCCCCAGTCCCTTTCTGACTGCAAAATGCTCCCCTCAACCTGTCATTGCTAGCGGTAGACGGTAAGGCAGGGGGCACCACTCAATATCCGGTCCGGGGCGCTACTGGGGTGTTGCGCACTCGACTGACGTCACGATAAGTGTATATTGCCTCTCCCTGTTCCTTCTGCCAAAATGCATCACCTCACGCTTCTCTATATTAAATTCCATCTGCCCATTCTGCCAGCCTTTCTATGTCCTGTTGCAGTCGACTGGTATCATCCTCACTGTTTGCCACACCCCCAACTTTGGTGTCATCGGCAAATTTAGAAATTCTACTCTGTATTCCAATATTCAGGTCATTTATATATATCAAAAAAGCAGTGGCTGACTGGATTATTGCTTGTCTTCTGCTCTTGTATTGATGACCCCGAGTGTATTAACATACTGGAGGCAGACTTTCCCCAAGAAACAACTACCCAGGGGGCCATTACCAACCTTTGAATGCTGGATACCAGGGCCTAAGCGGCAACTCTTGCTTCCAGTGTTCAGTCGAGGGAAACAGTAGGGAATGTGGCAGAGGTTTAACTGCCTGCAGCCACCCACTAATGAGCAGGTGCATTTCAAGCCATCAAACACACACAGCAGAAAATAAGGAGGCGATGGGTTGCAGCAGAGTGTGTTCCCAAGTAAATATATGCCCATACCCATCAAGGTCTGCAGAAAAATTGACGGGCGACAAGTGTAAAATCTGGCCCCCTATTTTTAAACCCCGTTTCTTACGCTTACTCATGCTTCTTACAAAAACAACAACAACTTGGAATTACACAGCGCTTTTAACATTGGAAAACATCCCAAGGCACTTCACAGGAGCGATTATCAAACAAAATTTAACACTGAGCCACATAAGGAGATATTAGGACAGGTCACCAAAAGATTAGTCAAAGAGGTAGGTTTTAAGCAGGAGGAGAGAGAGGTAGAGAGGCGGAGAGGTTTAGGGAGGGAATTCCAGAGCTTAGGGCCTCGGCAGCTGAAGGCCCGGCCACCAATGGTTGAACGATTGAAATCGAGGATGCTCAAGAAACCAGAATTGGAGGAACGCAGATATCTCAGGGGATTGTAGGACTGGAGCAGGTTACAGAGATGGGGAGGGGTGAGGCCATGGAGGGATTTGAAAACAAGGATGAGAATTTTAATTTTGTTGCTGGCCTGGGAACCAATGTAGGTCAGTGATTACAGGGGTGATGGGTGAACGGGACCATGTGAGAGTTAGGAGAGGGGCAGCAGAGTTTTGGATGAGCTCAAGTTTATGGAGGGTGGAAGAAGAGAGGCCGGCCAAGAGAGCATTGGAATGGTCACATGTGGAGGTAACAAGGTCATGGATGAGGGTTTCAGCAGCAGCAGGTGAGCTGAGGCGGGGCGGAGACGGGCGATGTTACGGAGCTGGATGCAAGCTGTCTTGATAATGGAAAGGATATGGGTCGGAAGCTCAGCTCCAGGTCAAATAGGATGCCGAGGTTGCAAACAATCTGGTTTAGTCTCAGACAGTGGCCAGGGAGCGGAACGGAGTTGGTGGTCATGGAATGGAGTTTGTGGTGGGGGCCGAATACAGAATATTTATTATCTAAGGAAGGATATACTTGCCTTGGAGGCGGTGCAACGAAGGTTCACTAGATTGATTCCTGGGATGAGAGGGTTGTCCTATGAGGAGAGATTGTCTAGAATGGGCCTATACTCTCTGGAGTTTAGAAGAATGAGAGGTGGTCTCACTGAAACTTATAAAATTCTGAAGGGGATTGACAGGGTAGATGCTGAGAGGTTGTTTCCCCTGGTTGGAGTGTCTAGAACTAGGGGGCATAGTCTCAGGATAAGGGGTCGACCACTAAAGACCGAGATGAGGAGGAAGTTCTTCACTCAGAGGGTTGTGAATCTTTGGAATTCTCTGCCCCAGAAGGCTGTGGATGCTGAGTCTTTGAGTATATTCAGGGCTGAGATAGATAGATTTTTGGACTCTAGGGGAATCAAGGGATATGGAGATCAGACAGGAAAGTGGAGTTGAGGTAGATGATCAGCCATGATCTTATTGAATGGCGGAGCAGGCTCGAGGGGCCATGTGGCCTACTCCTGCTCCTATTTCTTATGTTCTTATTGCCTTGTTTCCCTGTGATTGATTCAGCTCCTTCAATTGCCGCTGTGCTCTCACCTTGCTTTCACTGGCGAGTTTCAGGAAGCCCAGGAAACTCGTGGCCCCGACGTTAAAATCAGAAGTGAATTGAAAAATCGCTCTAATTGAACGATTAACATGTGTTGCTTGGCAACCAGCCTCTCCCGAGGGGGTTGCGCGCACACAGCCTAACGTGCTGGAAGTGAATCCCGGAAGTCGGCGGGTTGGAGCCAGCTTCCCGACTTTCCCCAGTTTTTACCCCCTCACCCACACCCAAATCCACGCGTTCCACCAGCTTAAAAGTCACCCCAGTCAGTCTGTGCTAGAGGCAGGATTTTTAGTATATTAACATATAAATATATACGCACTCGCTGGAAAGAAGCTGCTTTACTGAGAATTTCGACAGGTTTTTGCACTGGTAATTTGAAAGTACACACGCAATATTTCGAATACAGGAAGAAATTTGATAAAATATTAATGTCGTTGAATATTGGAACAGAGTCATTTAGCTGCAGGCGTAAAGCAAGTGCAAAGTAAAAGCTGAGAGAATTTAACCTTACTATGGCATCATAGGAAAATAAATTAATATTGATTAAGCCTGAATACAGACTGTGCAGGTCAGATAAAATGACCAGGCTCCCGTTCCGATGTCGTTAATTAGACCCGCATAATTTAACAGCCTTAATGTATTTTTTGTTCGACAGCAATATAATGAAAAAGATATGAAAGGTTTTTTTTAGCAAATTGATTTTATGCTACCATGGCTTAAAAATGGTCATTGATTAAAGAGCGCGCTATATTTCCCTACGGAATGCTTTAACCAATGTGATAATGAAACCATTCGTTACTGTCAGAATATAATATAACCTTAGAGTGGAAACACTATAACATAAATGGTCCCTCACAATTTTGCAGGTGAGCCTCTACACTTACGGCACTGTAATACAAATGCAGAGTTCAGCTAAGTTTACCGTATCTCTCGACACTGGGCCAAGCTGCGTACAGCTGTGTAGATAGATTAAAAAGTACAAGTGGGTGAATTATGTATGAAATTACTTGAGCAAAAAATTCATCTAGTAGTAATTATTACAGCTTCTGACACTGAGAATTTGAAATTTCTCTGTGTAACGATGGTTTTGGTGCCCTGAGGTATTGATACAATATTTAATTTTATAGCTGGCAGGGTAAGTAGAGCAGATGTCATCAAATTGCCACATTACCTTGTGACAAAGTAATGGTACCCTTTTTGAAAACTACTTCTCCAGAAGAATTTAAACCAAATTTGATACACTGCATGCCAAGAATTCAATTAATTTGAACTATCAACAAATATACACTTCTCAACTGGATTGAGTACCAAGGCAATACTAACGTCGCATCATAAATGGAATTGGTTTCAGTTAATTTGCCAGATAGATAAAATTGAACACTTTGGTTTTCATTAAATAAGTGTGCGTTGCCCCTGCACACCAACATTTTAACTGCCGTGCTACAATTGTCCACGCAGAAATAACAATTGAGAGCCAATGACTTGCCAACTGAAAACACAGTCAAATGTGTGTGTGTGTGTGTGTGTGTGAGTGTGAGTGTGAGTGTGTGTGTGACTGTGAGTGTGAGTGTGTGTGTGTATGTGTGAGTGTGTGTGTGAGTATGTGTGTGTATGTGTACATGTGAGTGTGTGTGTGAGTGTGTGTATGAGTGCGTGAATGTGTGTGTGAGTGTGAGTGTGAGCGTGTCGGTGTGTGTATGAGTGCGTGAGTGTGTGTGTGAGTGTGAGTGTGAGCGTGTCGGTGTGTGTATGAGTGTGTGTGTGTGAGTGTGTGTGACTGTGTCTGTGTGTATGAGTGTGTGAGTGTGTGAGTGTGTGTGTGAGTGTGTGTGTGAGTGTGAGTGTGTGTGTGTGTGTGAGAGAGTGTGTGTCTGTGTGAGTGTGTGTGTATGAGTGTGTGTGTGAGTGTGTCTGTGTGTATGAGTGTGAGTGTGAGTGTGTGTGAGTGTGTGAGTGTGAGTGTGTATGAGAGTGTGTGAGTGTGAGTGTGTGTGAGCATGTGTGTGTGAGTGTGAGTGTGTGTGAGAGTGTGTGTGTGAGTGGGTGTGGGAGTGAGTGTGTCTGCGTGTGTGAGTGTGAGATTGTGTGAGTGTGAGATTGTGTGAGTGTGAGAGTGTGTGAGTGTGAGAGTGTGTGAGTGTGTGAACGTGTGTGCGTGAGTGTGCATGTGAATGTGTGTGTGTTAGTGTGAGTGTGTGTGAGTGTGAGTGTGTGTGAGTGTGTGTGTGAGTGTGTGTGTGTGTCTGTGTGTGTGTGAGTGTGTCTGTGTGTGAGAGTGAGACTGTGTGAGTGACTGTGTGTGTGAGTGAGTCTGAGAGTGTGTGAGTGTGTGTGTGTATATGAGTGTGAGTGTGAGTGTGTGTGAGAGTGTGTGAGTGTGAGTGTGTGTGAGAGTGTGTGAGTGTGAGTGTGTGTGAGCATGTGTGTGTGAGTGTGAGTGTGTGTGAGAGTGTGTGTGTGAGTGGGTGTGGGAGTGAGTGTGTCTGTGTGTGTGAGTGTGAGATTGTGTGAGTGTGAGATTGTGTGAGTGTGAGATTGTGTGAGTGTGAGAGTGTGTGACTGTGAGTGTGAGTGTGTGTGTGTATGTGTGAGTGTGTGTGTGAGTATGTGTGTGTATGTGTACATGTGAGTGTGTGTGTGAGTGTGTGTATGAGTGCGTGAGTGTGTGTGTGAGTGTGAGTGTGAGCATGTCGGTGTGTGTATGAGTGTGTGTGTGTGAGTGTGTGTGACTGTGTCTGTGTGTATGAGTGTGTGAGTGTGTGAGTGTGTGTGTGAGTGTGTGTGTGAGTGTGAGTGTGTGAGAGTGTGTGTGAGAGAGTGTGTGTCTGTGTGAGTGTGTGTGTATGAGTGTGTGTGTGAGTGTGTCTGTGTGTATGAGTGTGAGTGTGAGTGTGTGAGTGTGAGTGTGAGAGTGTGTGAGTGTGAGTGTGTGTGAGCATGTGTGTGTGAGTGTGAGTGTGTGTGAGAGTGTGTGTGTGAGTGGGTGTGGGAGTGAGTGTGTCTGTGTGTGTGAGTATGAGTGTGAGTGTATGTGAGAGTGTGTGTGTGAGTGTGTCTGTGTGAGTGTGTCTGTGTGTGTGTGTGAGTGAGAGTGTGTGAGTGTGAGTGTGTGTGTGTGAGAGTGTGAGTGAGAGTGTGTCTGTGTGTGAGTGAGAGTATGTGAGTGTGAGAGTGTGAGTGTGAGTGTGTGTGTCTGTGAGTGTGTCTGTGTGTGTGTGAATGTGTGTGTGTGAGTGTGTCTGTGAGTGTGTGTGAGTGTGTGTGTGAGTGTGTCTGTGTGTATGAGTGTGTATGTGTGTGTGTGTGGGTGTGTCTGTGTGTGTGTGAGTATGTCGGTGTGTGTGAGTGTGTGTGTTAGTGTGAGTGTGTGTGAGTGTGTCTGTGTGAGTGAGTGTGTGCGTCTTTGTGTGTGAGTACACAATGAGTGGTAGGACCCTAGGAAGTACAGAGGGTCAGAGGGACCTTGGTGTACATGTGCATAGATCCCTGAAGGCAGCGGAACAGGTAGATAAGGTGGTTAAAAAGGCATATGGGATACTTGCCTTCATTAGCCGAGGCATAGAATATAAGAGCAGGGAGGTTATGATGGAGCTGTACAAAACGCTGGTGAGGCCACAGCTGGAGTACTGTGTGCAGTTCTGGTCGCCTCACTATAGGAAGGATGTGATTGCTTTGGAGAGGGTGCAGAGAAGATTCACCAGGATGTTACCTGGGATGGAGCGCCTCAGCTATGAAGAGAGGCTGGACAGGCTGGGGTTGTTTTCCTTGGAGCAAAGAAGGCTGAGGGGGGACCTGATTGAGGTGTACAAAATGATGAGGGGCATAGATAGGGTAGATAAAGAGGAACTTTTCCCCTTAGTAGGGGGGTCAATAACAAGGGGGCATAGATTCAGGGTAAGGGGCAGGAGATTTAGAGGGGATTTGAGGAGGAACTTTTTCACCCAGAGGGTGGTTGGAATGTGGAACTCAATGCCTGAAAGGGTGGTAGAGGCAGGAACCCTCACAACATTCAAGAAGCATTTGGATGAGCACTTGAAATGCCATTGCATACAAGGCTATGGACCAAATGCTGGAAAATGGGATTAGACTGGACAGGGATGGATGGGCGGCGCAGACACGATGGGCCGAAGGGCCTCTTTCTGTGCTGTAAAACTCTATGACTCTATGACTCTACATGTGTGTGTGAGTGTGTGTGAGTGTGAGTGTGTGTGAGTGTGTCTGTGTGTGTGTGATTGTGTGTGTATGTGTGAGTGTAAGTGTATGTGAGAGAGTGTGTGTGTGAGCGTGTGTGTGTGAGAGTGTGTCTGTGTGTGAGTGTGATAGCTTGTGAGTGTGAGAGTGTGTGAGTGTGTGAGTGTGATTGTGTGTGTGTGTGAGTGTGTCTGTGTGTGTCTGAGTGTGTGTGTGAGTGTGTCTGTGTGTGTGAGTGTGTGTGAGTGTGTATGTGAGAGTGTGTGAGTGTGAGTGTGAGTGAGTGTGTGTGTGTCTGTGTGTGAGTGTGTCTGTGTGTGTGTGTCTGTGTGTGTGAGTGTGTCTGTGTGTGAGAGTGAGACTGTGTGAGTGTGTGTGTGATAGTGTGTGATTGTGTGTGTGAGTGTGTGTGTGTGTGTGTGTGAGTGTGTGTGTGAGTGCGTGTGTGTGAGTGTGAGTGTGTGTGAGAGAGTGTGTGAGTGTATCTGTGTGTGTGTGATTGTGTGTGTATGTGTGAGTGTAAGTGTATGTGAGAGAGTGTGTGTGTGAGCGTGTGTGTGTGAGAGTGTGTCTGTGTGTGAGTGTGATAGCTTGTGAGTGTGAGAGTGTGTGAGTGTGTGAGTGTGATTGTGTGTGTGTGTGAGTGTGTCTGTGTGTGTCTGAGTGTGTGTGTGAGTGTGTCTGTGTGTGTGAGTGTGTGTGAGTGTGTATGTGAGAGTGTGTGAGTGTGAGTGTGAGTGAGTGTGTGTGTGTCTGTGTGTGAGTGTGTCTGTGTGTGTGTGTCTGTGTGTGTGAGTGTGTCTGTGTGTGAGAGTGAGACTGTGTGAGTGTGTGTGTGATAGTGTGTGATTGTGTGTGTGAGTGTGTGTGTGTGTGTGTGTGAGTGTGTGTGTGAGTGCGTGTGTGTGAGTGTGAGTGTGTGTGAGAGAGTGTGTGAGTGTATCTGTGTGTGTGAGTGTGTCTGTGTGAGTATGTGTGTGTGTGCATGTGAATGTGTGTGTGAGTGTGTGTGTATATGTGAGTGTGAGTGTGAGTGTATGTGAGAGAGTGTATGTGTGAGTGTGTGAGTGTGAGTGTGTGTGTGTGAGTGTGTCTGTGTGAGTGTGTGTGTGTGAGTGTGTGAGTGAGAGTGTGTGAGTGTGAGAGTGTGTGAGTGTGAGTGTGTGTGAGTGTGAGTGTGTATGTGAGTGTGTGTGTGTGTGTGTGTGAATGTGTGTGTGTGAGTGTGTCTGTGAGTGTGTGTGAGTGTGTCTGTGTGTATGAGTGTGTGTGTGTCTGTGTGTGTGTGAGTGTGTGTGTGAGTGTGTGTGTTAGTGTGAGTGTGTGTGAGTGTGAGTGCGTCTGTGTGAGTGAGTGTGTGTGCCTGTGTGTGTGAGTGTGTCTGTGTGTGAGTGTGTGAGTGTGTGAGTGTGAGTGTGTGTGAGTGTGTCTGTGTGTGTGAGTGTGTGTGTGTGTGAGTGTGTGTGAGTGTGAGTGTGTGAGTGTGAGAGTGTGTGAGTGTGAGTGTGTGAGTGTGAGTGTGTGTGTGTGTGTGTGCGTGTGAGTGTGCCTGTGTGTGTGTGTGAGTGTGTGTGTGTGTGTGTGAGTGTGTCTGTGTGTGTGAGTGTGTGTGTGAGTGTGTATGTGAGAGTATGTGAGTGTGAGAGTGTGTTAGCGTGAGTGTGTGAGTGTGAGTGTGTGTGTGTGTGTGCGTGTGAGTGTGCCTGTGTGTGTGTGTGAGTGTGTGTGTGAGTGTGTGTGTGAGTGTGTCTGTGTGTGTGAGTGTGTGTGTGAGTGTGTATGTGAGAGTATGTGAGTGTGAGAGTGTGTGAGTGTAAGTGTGTGTGAGAGTGTGTGAGTGTGTGTGAGAGTGTGTGTGTGAGTGTGAGTGTGTGTGAGAGTGTGTGTGAGTGTGGGAGTGAGTGTGTCTGTGTGTACGTGTGAGTGTGAGTGTGTGGGTGAGTGTGTGAGTGTGAGAGTGTGTGAGTGTGTCTGTGTGTGTGAGTGTGTCTGTGTGATTGTGACTCTGTGTGTGTGAGTGTGTGTGAGTATGTATGAGTGTGTATGAGTGTTTGTGAGTGTGTCTGTGTGTGTGAATGTGTGTGTGTTAGTGTGAGTGTGAGTGAGTGTGTGTGTGTCTGTGTGTGAGTGTGTCTGTGTGTGTGGGTGAGTGTGTTTGTGTGAGAGTGAGACTGTGTGAGTGTGTGTGTGATTGTGTGTGAGTGTGTGTGTGAGTGTGTGTGTCTGAGTGTGTGTGTGAGTGTGTGTGTGTGAGTGTGAGTGTGTGAGAGAGAGTGTGAGTGTGTGAGTGTGTCTGTGTGTGAGTGTGTCTCTGTGTGTGTGTGTGTGAGTGTATGTGTGCATGTGAATGTGTGTGTGTGTAAGTGTGTATGTGTGAATGTGAGTGTATGTGAGAGTGTGTGTGTGAGTGTGTGTGTGTGAGTGTGTGTGTGTCTGTGTGTGAGTGTGTCTCTGTGTGTGAGTGTGTCTATGTGTTTCCTCTGTACATTCGCAGTAACCCAGGAAAGTTTCCTCTTTGCACTCGCAGTAACCCAGGAAAGTTTCCATTGTACACTCGCAGTAACCCAGGAAAGTTTCCTTTGTACACACGCTGTAACCCAGGAAAGTTTCTTCTGTGCACTCGCAGTAACCCAGGAATGTTTCCTCTGTGCACTTGCCTTAACCCAGGAAAGTTTCCTCTGTACACTCGCAGTAACCCGGGAAAGTTTCCTCTGTACACTCGCAGTAACCTGGGAAAGTTTCCTCTGTACACTCGCAGTGACCCGGGAAAGTTTCCTCGGTAAACTCGCAGTAACCCAGGAATGTTTCCTCTGTGCACTTGCCTTAACCCAGGAAAGTTTCCTCTGTAAACTCGTAGTAACCCGGGAAAGTTTCCTCTGTACACTCGCAGTGACTCAGGAAAGTTTCCTCTTTGTACTCGCAGTAACCCAAGAAACTTTCCAATGTACACTAGCTCTTACCCAGGAATGTTTCCTCTGTGAACTTGCCTTAACCCAGGCAAGTTTCCACTGTGTATTCGCAGTGACCCAGGAAAATTTCCACTGTACACTCGCAGTAACCCAGGAAAGTTTCCACTGTGTATTCGCAGTGACCCAGGAACATTTCCACTGTACACTCGCAGTAACCCAGGAAAGTTTCCTCTGTACATTCGTAGTAACCCAGGAAAGTTTCCTCTGTACACTCGCTGTAACCCAGGAAAGTTTTCTCTTTACACTCGCAGTAACCCAGGAAAGTTTCCTCTGTAAACTCGCAGTATCCTAGGAAAGTTTCCTCTGTACACTCGCAGTGACCCAGGAAAGTTTCCTCTGTGCACTTACCTTAACCCAGGAAAGTTTCCTCTGTACACTCACTGTAACCCAGGAAAGTTTCCTCTGTACACTCACAATAACCCAGCAATGTTTCCTTTGTGCACTTGCCTTAACCCAGGAAAGTTTCCTATGTAGACTTGCTGTAGCCCAGGAAAGTTTCCTCAGCTCACTCCCCAGGAAAGTTTCCTCTGTGCATCGCAGTAACCCAGGAAAGTTTCCTATGCACACTCGCAGTAACCCAGGAAAGTTTCCACTGTCTACTCACAGTAACCCAGGAAGGTTTCCACTGTACACTTGCAGTAACCCAAGAAAGATTCCTCTGTGCACTCGCAGTAACCAAGGAATGTAACGGCGGCTGCAGTGGCAATTCCCTCTGCTCGCTGCCTGAGGACAGTTTGGAGGCCTCGATGCACTGCTGCCGTGCCTTTTGGGCCCCTCTCCTCACCTGTTTCTCGAGTAATTGATCTCATCAGAGTAATTAGGCTAGTTAATAAAGTTGTTCATTGTTGTCCTTGTCTTGTACTCTGTGCCTCTGGCCTCACCTGTGTGTTGTTAATGTATTTGTCTCCTGTCTCATTTGATTATGTCACGTGACCACTCTGGCCTGTATTTAAGCTTCCTGTTTCCTGTCCTCTTTGCTCAGTCCTGGGTTCGCCTGCCTGCAGGTAGCAGCTTTCTCGAGTCTCTGTGTTTTCGAGTTTCAAGGAATCTCCTTTCGAGTGTTATTTTGTCTCTATGTTTTCGAGTCTCAAGTGATTCTCCTTTCAAGTGTTATCCTGTCTCCATGTTCTTGAGTCTCAAGGAGCCATCTCTCGAGTGTTACCATGTCTCTGTGTTTTCGAGTATCAAGTTAAGCATCTTTCGAGTTCTACCTGGTCTGGAGTCCTTGGATAGGTTTCCTGCACTTGGGTCCACTACTGAAACCCTAGCATAACGGCCCCATGAATGCACGGCCCTGTGACAAGGAAAGTTTCCTCTGTACACTCGCTGCAACCAAGGAAAGTTTCGTCTATACACTCGCTGTAACCAAGGAAAGTTTCCTCTGTTCACTCGCAGTAACCCAGGAAAGTTTCCTCTGTAAACTCGCAGTGACCCAGGAAAGTTTCCACTGTATACTCGCAGTAACCCAGGAAAGTTTCCTCCGTACTCTCGCAGTAACCCATGAACGTTTCGTCTGTACACTCGCAATAACCCAAGAAATTTTATTCTGTACACTCGCAGTAACCCAGGAAAGTTTCCTCTTTGCACTCGCAATAATGCAGGAAAGTTTCCTCTTTACACTCGCAGTAACCCAGGAAAGTTTCCACTGTACACTCGCAGTAACCCAGGAAAGTTTCCTCTGTGCATTCGCAGTAACCCAGGAATGTTTCCTCTGTGCACTTGCCTTAAACCAGGAAAGTTTCCTCTGCAAACTCGCCATAACCAGGGAAAGTTTCCTCTGTAAGAAAGTTTCCACTGTACACTAGCTCTAACCCAGGAATGTTTCCTCTGTGCACTTGCCTTAACCAAGGAAATTTCCTCTGTACACTCGCTGTAACCCAGGAATGTTTCCTCTGTACACTCGCAGTAACCCAGGAATGTTTCCTCTGTGCACTTGCCTTAACCCAGGAAAGTTTCCTCTGTAAACTCGTAGTAACCCAGGAAAGTTTCCTCTGTACATTCGCAGTGACCCAGGAAAGTTTCCTCTGTGTACTCGCAGTAACCCAAGAAAGTTTCCACTGTAAACTAGCTCTAACCCAGGAATGTTTCCTCTGTGCAGTTGCCTTAGCCCAGGAAAGTTTCCTCTTTACATTCGCTGTAACCCAGGAAAGTTACCTATGTACACTCGCAGTAACCCAGGAAAGTTTCCACTGTGTATTCGCAGTGACCCAGGAAAGTTTCCATTGTACACTCGCAGTAACCCAGGAAAGTTTCCTCTGTACATTCGCAGTGACCCAGGAAAGTTTCGACTGTACACTCGCAGTAACCCAGGAAAGTTTCCTCTGTACATTCGCAGTAACCCAGGAAAGTTTCCTATGTACACTCACAGTAATCCAAGAAAGTTTCCACTGTGTATTCGCAGTGACCCAGGAAAGTTTCCACTGTACACTCGCAGTAACCCAGGAAAGTTTCCTCTGTACATTCGCAGTAACCCAGGAAAGTTTCCTCTGCACACTCGCTGTAACAAAGGAAAGATTCCTCTTTACACTCGCAGTAACCCAGGAAAGTTTCCTCTGTACACTCGCAGTAACCCAGGAAAGTTTCCTCTGTGCACTTACCTTAACCCAGGAAAGTTTCCTCTGTACACTCACTGTAACCCAGGAAAGTTTCCTCTGTACACTCACAATAACCCAGCAATGTTTCCTCTGTGCACTTGCCTTAACCCAGGAAAGTTTGCTCTGCGCATCGCAATAACCCAGGAAAGTTTCCACAGTTTACTCGCAGCAACCCAGGAAGGTTTCCACTGTACACTTGCAGTAACCCAGGAAAGATTCCTCTGTGCACTCGCAGTAACCCAGGAAAGTTTCCACTGTGTACGCGCAATAACCCAGGAAAGTTTCCTCTGTACACTCGCAGTAAACCAGGAACATTTCGTGTGTACAATCGCAGTAACCCAGGAAACATTACTCTGTGCACCTGCAATAACCCAGAAAGTTTCCCCTGTACACTCGCAGTAACCTTGGAAAGTTTCCTCTGTAAACTCGCAGTGACCCAGGAAAGTTTCCACTGTACACTCGCAGTAACCCAGGAAAGTTTCCTCCGTACACTCGCAGTAACCAAGGAAAGTTTCCTCTATACCCTTGCAATAACTCAGGAATGTTTCCTCCGTACACTCGCAGTAACCAAGGAAAGTTTCCTCTGTACACTTGCAATAACTCGGGAAAGTTTCCTCTGTGCACTCGCAGCAACCCAGGAAATTTTCCTCTGTACACTCGCAATAACCCAGGAAAGTTTCCTCTGTACACTCGCAGTAACCCAGGAAAGTTTCCTCTGTACTCTCGCAGTAACCCATGAAAGTTTCATCTGTACACTTGCAGTAACCCAGGAAAGTTTCCTCTTTGCACTCGCAATAATGCAGGAAAGTTTCCTCTGTGCATCGCAGTAACCCAGGAAAGTTTCCTATGCACACTCGCAGTAACCCAGGAAAGTTTCCACTGTCTACTCGCAGTAACCCAGGAAGGTTTCCACTGTACACTTGCAGTAACCCAAGAAAGATTCCATGTGCACTCGCAGTAACCAAGGAATGTAACGGCGGCTGCAGTGGCAATTCCCTCTGCTCGCTGCCTGAGGGCAGTTTGGAGGCCTCGATGCACTGCTGCCGTGCCTTTTGGGCCCCTCTCCTCACCTGTTTCTCGAGTAATTGATCTCATCAGAGTAATTAGGCTAGTTAATAAAGTTGTTCGTTTTTGTCCTTGTCTTGTACTCTGTGCCTCTGGCCTCACCTGTGTGTTGTTAATGTATTTGTCTCCTGTCTCATTTGATTATGTCACGTGACCACTCTGGCCTGTATTTAAGCTTCCTGTTTCCTGTCCTCTTTGCTCAGTCCTGGGTTCGCCTGCCTGCAGGTAGCAGCTTTCTCGAGTCTCTGTGTTTTCGAGTTTCAAGGAATCTCCTTTCGAGCGTTATTTTGTCTCTATGTTTTCGAGTCTCAAGTGATTCTCCTTTCAAGTGTTATCCTGTCTCTATGTTCTTGAGTCTCAAGGAGCCATCTCTCGAGTGTTACCATGTCTCTGTGTTTTCGAGTATCAAGTTAAGCATCTTTCGAGTTCTACCTGGTCTGGAGTCCATGGATAGGTTTCCTGCGCTTGGGTCCACTACTGAAACCCTAGCATAACGGCCCCATGAATGCACGGCCCCGTGACAAGGAAAGTTTCCTCTGTACACTCGCTGCAACCAAGGAAAGTTTCGTCTATACACTCGCTGTAACCAAGGAAAGTTTCCTCTGTTCACTCGCAGTAACCCAGGAAAGTTTCCTCTGTAAACTCGCAGTGACCCAGGAAAGTTTCCACTGTATACTCGCAGTAACCCAGGAAAGTTTCCTCCGTACTCTCGCAGTAACCCATGAACGTTTCGTCTGTACACTCGCAATAACCCAAGAAATTTTATTCTGTACACTCGCAGTAACCCAGGAAAGTTTCCTCTTTGCACTCGCAATAATGCAGGAAAGTTTCCTCTGTACACACGCAGTAACCCAGGAAAGTTTCCACTGTACACTCGCAGTAACCCAGGAAAGTTTCCTCTGTGCATTCGCAGTAACCCAGGAATGTTTCCTCTGTGCACTTGCCTTAAACCATGAAAGTTTCCTCTGCACACTCGCCATAACCAGGGAAAGTTTCCTCTGTAAGAAAGTTTCCACTGTACACTAGCTCTAACCCAGGAATGTTTCCTCTGTGCACTTGCCTTAACCCAGGAAAGTTTCCTCTGTAAACTCGTAGTAACCCAGGAAAGTTTCCTCTGTACATTTGCAGTGACCCAGGAAAGTTTCCTCTGTGTACTCGCAGTAACCCAAGAAAGTTTCCACTGTAAACTAGCTCTAACCCAGGAATGTTTCCTCTGTGCAGTTGCCTTAGCCCAGGAAAGTTTCCTCTTTACATTCGCTGTAACCCAGGAAAGTTACCTATGTACACTCGCAGTAACCCAGGAAAGTTTCCACTGTGTATTCGCAGTGACCCAGGAAAGTTTCCATTGTACACTCGCAGTAACCCAGGAAAGTTTCCTCTGTACATTCGCAGTGACCCAGGAAAGTTTCGACTGTACACTCGCAGTAACCCAGGAAAGTTTCCTCTGTACATTCGCAGTAACCCAGGAAAGTTTCCTATGTACACTCACAGTAATCCAGGAAAGTTTCCACTGTGTATTCGCAGTGACCCAGGAAAGTTTCCACTGTACACTCGCAGTAACCCAGGAAAGTTTCCTCTGTACATTCGCAGTAACCCAGGAAAGTTTCCTCTGCACACTCGCTGTAACAAAGGAAAGATTCCTCTTTACACTCGCAGTAACCCAGGAAAGTTTCCTCTGTACACTCGCAGTAACCCAGGAAAGTTTCCTCTGTGCACTTACCTTAACCCAGGAAAGTTTCCTCTGTACACTCACTGTAACCCAGGAAAGTTTCCTCTGTACACTCACAATAACCCAGCAATGTTTCCTCTGTGCACTTGCCTTAACCCAGGAAAGTTTGCTCTGCGCATCGCAATAACCCAGGAAAGTTTCCACAGTTTACTCGCAGCAACCCAGGAAGGTTTCCACTGTACACTTGCAGTAACCCAGGAAAGATTCCTCTGTGCACTCGCAGTAACCCAGGAAAGTTTCCACTGTGTACGCGCAATAACCCAGGAAAGTTTCCTCTGTACACTCGCAGTAAACCAGGAACATTTCGTATGTACAATCGCAGTAACCCAGGAAACATTACTCTGTGCACCTGCAATAACCCAGAAAGTTTCCCCTGTACACTCGCAGTAACCTTGGAAAGTTTCCTCTGTAAACTCGCAGTGACCCAGGAAAGTTTCCACTGTACACTCGCAGTAACCCAGGAAAGTTTCCTCCGTACACTCGCAGTAAACAAGGAAAGTTTCCTCTATACCCTTGCAATAACTCGGGAATGTTTCCTCCGTACACTCGCAGTAACCAAGGAAAGTTTCCTCTGTACACTTGCAATAACTCGGGAAAGTTTCCTCTGTGCACTCGCAGTAACCCAGGAAAGTTTCCTCTGTACACTCGCAGTAACCCAGGAAAGTTTCCTCTGTACACTCGCAGTAACCCAGGAAAGTTTCCTCTGTACACTCGCAGTAACCCAGGAAAGTTTCCTCTGTACACTCGCAGTAACCCAGGAAAGTTTCCTCTGTAAACTCGAAGTAACCCAGGAAAGTTTCCTCCGTACACTCGCAGTGACACAGGAAAGCTTCCTCTGTGCACTCGCAGTAACCCAGGATAGTTTCCTCTGTGCACTCGCAGTAACCCAGGAAAGTTTCCTCTGTACACTTGCAGTAACCCAGGAAAGATTCCTCTGTACACTCGCAGTAACCCAGGAAAGTTTCCACTGTACACACGCAGTAACCCAGGAAAGTTTCCTCTGTACACACGCAGTAACCCAGGAAAGTTTCCACAGTGTACTCGCAGTAACCCAGGAAGGTTTCCGCTGTACATGCGCAGTAACCCAGGAAAGTTTTCTCTCTACAGTCGCTGTAGCCCAGGAAAGTTTCCTCTGTACACTCACTGTAACCCAGGAAAGTTTCCTCTGTACACGCGCAATAACCCAGGAAAGTTTCCTCTGTACACTCGCAGAAACCCAGGAAATTTTCCTCTGTACACTTGCAGTAACTCAGGAAAGATTCCTCTGTGCATTCACAGTAACCCAGGAAAGTTTCCTCTGCGCACTCGGATTAACCGAGGAAAGGTTCCACTGTGTACTCGCAGTGACCCAGGAAAGTTTTCACTGTACACTAGCAGTAACCGAGGAAAGTTTTTCTGTACACTCGCAATAACCCAGGAAAGTTTCCTCTGTACACTCGCAGAAACACAGGAAAGTTTCTTCTGTACACTCGCAGTAACCCAGGAAAGTTTCCTCTGTACACTCGCAGTAACCCAGGAAAGTTTCCTCTGTACACTCACAGTAACCCATGAAAACTTCCTCTGTACACTCGCAATAACCAAGAAATTTTACTCTGTACTCCCGCAGTAACCCAAGAAAGCTTCGTCTGTGCACTTGCATTAACGTGGGAAAGTTTCCTCTGTGCACTCGCAGTAACCCAGGAAAGTTTCCTCTGTACACTCGCAGTAACACAGGAAGGTTTCCTCCGTACACTTGCAGTAACCAAGGAAAGTTTCCTCTGTAGACTTACAATAACTCGGGAAAGTTTCCTCTGTGTACTCACAGTAACCCAAGAAAGTTTCCACTGTACACTCGCAGTAACCCAGGAATGTTTCCTCTGTGCACTTGCCTTCACCCAGGAAAGTTTCCTCTGTACACTCGTTGTAACCCAGGAAAGTTTCCTCTGTACACTCGCAGTAACACAGGAAAGTTTCCTCCGTACACTCGCAGTAACCCAGGAAAGTTTCCTCTGTACACTTAGAATAACTCAGGAAAGTTTCCTCTGTGTACTCGCAGTAACCGAAGAAAGTTTCCTATGTACACTCCCAGTAACCCAGGAAAGTTTCCACTGTGTATTCGCAGTGACCCAGGAAAGTCTCCTCTGTACATTCGCTGTAACACAGGAAAGTTTCCTCTGTACACTCGCTGTAACCCAGGAAAGTTTCCTCTGTGCACTCGCAGTAACCCAGGAAAGTTTCCTCTGTACACTCTCAGTAACCCAGGAAAGTTTCCTCTGTGCACTCGCAGTAACCCAGGAAAGTTTCCGATGTACACTCACAGTAACCCAGGAAAGTTTCCACTGTACACTTGCAGTAACCCAGGAAAGTTTCCTCTGTATACTCACTGCAACCGAGGAAAGTTTCCTCTGTACACTCGCTGTAACCAAGGAAAGTTTCCTCTGTTCACTCGCAGTAACCCAGAAAAGTTTCCACTGTGTACTCGCAGTAACAGAGGAAAATTTCCGCTGTGCACGCGCAATAACCTAGGAAAGTTTCCTCTGTACACTCGCAGTAACCCAGGAAAGTTTCGTATGTACACTGGCAGTAACCCAGGAAAGTTTCCTCTGTACACTCGCAGTAACCCATGAAAGTTTCCTCTGTACACTCGCAGTAACCCAGGAAACTTTACTCTGTGCACTTGCAATAACCCAGAAAGTCTCCTCTGTAAACTCACAGTGACCCAGGAAATTTTCCTGTGTAAACTCGCAGTAACCAAGGAAAGTTTCCTCTGTACAATCGCAGAAACCCAGGAAAGTTTCTTCTGTACACTCGCAATAACCCAGGAAAGTTTCCTCTGTACTCTTGCAGTAACCCAGGAAAGTTTCCTCTGTACTCTCGCAGTAACCCATGAAAGTTTCCTCTGTAAACTCGCAGTAACCCAGGAAAGTTTCCTCTGTACACTCGCAGTGACCCAAGAAAGCTTCCTCTGTGCACTCGCAGTAACCCAGGATAGTTTCCTCTGTGCACTCGCAGTAACCCAGGAAAGTTTCCTCTGTACACTCGCAGTAACCCAGGAAAGATTCATCTGTACACTCGCAGTAACCCAGGAAAGTTTCCACTGTTTACTCGCAGTAACCCAGGAAGGTTTCCACTGTACACTTGCAGCAACCCAGGAAAGTTTCCTCTGTACAGTCGCTGTAGCACAGGAAAGTTTCATCTGTACACTTGCAATAACCCAGGAAAGTTTCCTCTGTGCACTTGCAGTAACCCAGCAAAGTTTCCTCTGTACACTCGCAGTATCCCAGGAAAGTTTCCTTTGTGTTCTTGCAGTAACTCAGGAATGTTTCCTCCGTACACTCGCAGTAACCCAGGAATGTTTCCACTGTGCACTCGCAGTAACCCAGGAATGTTTGCTCTGTACACTTGCAGTAACCCATGAAAGTTTCCTCTGTACACTCGCAATAACCCAGGAAAGTTTCCTCTGTACACTCGCAATAACCCAGGAAAGTTTCCTCCGTACACTCGCAGTAACCCAAGAAAGTTTCATCTGTACACTTGCAATAACCCAGGAAAGTTTCCTCTGTGCACTTGCAGTAACCCAGGAAAGTTTCCTCTGTACACTCGCAGTATCCCAGGAAAGTTTCCTTTGTGTTCTTGCAGTAACTCAGGAATGTTTCCTCCGTACACTCGCAGTAACACAGGAATGTTTCCACTGTGCACTCGCAGAAACCCAGGAATGTTTGCTCTGTACACTTGCAGTAATCCATGAAAGTTTCCTCTGTACACTCGCAATAACCCAGGAAAGTTTCCTCTGTACACTCGCAATAACCCAGGAAAGTTTCCTCTGTGCACTCGCAGTAACCCAGGAAAGTTTACTCTGTATACTCGCAGTGACCCAGGAAAGTTTCCTCTGTGCACTCGAAGTAACCCGGGTAAGTTTCCTCTGTGCACTTGCCTTAACCCAGGAAAGTTTCCTCTGTACACTCGCAGTAACCCAGGAAAGTTTCCTCTGTGCACTTGCCTTAACCCAGGAAAGTTCCTCTGTACACTTGCAGTTACTCGGGTAAGTTTCCTCTGTACACTCGCAGTGATCCTGTAAGGGGTTTTTAGATCGCAGAGTTTTCTCTCTCTAGAGGCCTCTCTCTCTTGCACAGTAAAACCTTGAGTGGTTCGACCCACTCACCCCTTAGTTTCTATACACTGGACTTTGAGGCAGTAACTACAATGCAGAGAATACTCTATAGACCAAGTTTAATGGAAACGAAATGAAACTTTATTGCATAAAGGAACAAAATTGAATGTAAGCCAAATAAGGTACATGGGAGGGAAAAACAAATCATAATACAGAACTAACCAGCATATATACAGGCATTTATACTTTACAAAAGTCATCTCGAAATGGGGAAATGCACCGAACATCGAGGGACAACAACTCATAATTAATTATACCCAAAATGCCCACCCCCTAAGCCTAGCTAGATCAGATTATGAGGGGCCAGAAACATGCTCACCAATCCAATGAGAAAGTATAACATTTTGAAAGGTCTGCGTTTTGATCCTCTCAAGCGTCCTGTCTCCACGTGGTCAACACTGTGGGCTGCGACACTCTCTCTTCTTCCTCGAGGTGAAGGTCACGGACAGGCTGGATGCTGGCTGGCCTGGACAGCGGCGTGGACGGAGACCACCTATTTGATCATGGTCAAATAGGTTTCTTCGCAAAGCCCAGCTGGTTTGCCATTTTCAGATAGGTTTCTTCTGATGGGCTGCTGTCCTTCGTCTCGTCAACGGCCCGGGGTTTGTCGATGATCTCCTGATGGTTACCCCGGGGCGGGACGCAGACTCGAATCACCTTGTTGGCTGGTCTCCGGATCGACGTTCCTCCACGGCTCTTGAAAAGCTAGCCCAAAGGCTACCAGCTACAAGCTCCAGGCTGAAAAAGCTACAAGAAAAGCTACCGATTGCTAACCCGGGACTTCAGTTATACTTTTCCGTAGAGGCCCTTATCTCCCGCCAAATCAAGGTTAGTCTTTGTTTAACTTTTGGTGGGCTTGTAGCACAGCGGGGTAGTTATTATGTTTCAAACTACTTTGGGATGGCCAGTAATGACCATCTCTGGTCTGGAATGACCCTGTATTGTTTTTAATGTCCTCTTGATGTCTTTAACGGTTCTTGATGTTCCCCCTATGAATATGAAACTGTTTTCCTTTGTCTGGGTAAACATTTAGATGGCCTTTATCTACAGGCCGATCTGATTGGATCTGCATCCAATCCATATGTATGGGGCTCTGTCTGGTTTCGGTTTCTCCGAAACGGCCTTCCAGAACTTACTGTGGGCTGAATCCACAAAGGCTGTCTGGGGACTGCAGGAACCATTTTAAAGTGTCCCAAAAGCTGGTCACGGGGTCTGGTGGCCATTTTGTGCGTCCCTTTTTCTGGGCTTCTTTTAAAACAGTCTTTAAAAGTTAAGGCCTTTTCTGCCAATAGACCCTTATAGGACAATGTTCAAATTTTGCGAATCTTACATTCCAGGAAAGTTTCCTCTGTACACTCACAGTAACCCAAGAAAGATTTCTCTGTGCACTCACTGTAACCCAGGAATGTTTCCTCTGTGCACTTGCCTTAACCCAGTAAAGTTTCCTCTGTGCACTCGCAGTAACCCAGGAAAGTTTCCTCTGTACACTTGCAGTAACCCAGGAAAGATTCCTCTGTACACTCACAGTAACCCAGGAAAGTTTCCACTGTACACACGCAGTAACCCAGGAAAGTTTCCTCTGTACACACGCAGTAACCCAGGAAAGTTTCCACAGTGTACTCGCAGTAACCCAGGAAGGTTTCCGCTGTACATTCGCAGTAACCCAGGAAAGTTTCCTCTCTACAGTCGCTGTAGCCCAGGAAAGTTTCCTCTGTACACTCACTGTAACCCAGGAAAGTTTCCTCTGTACACGCGCAATAACCCAGGAAAGTTTCCTCTGTACACTCGCAGAAACCCAGGAAATTTTCCTCTGTACACTTGCAGTAACCCAGGAAAGATTCCTCTGTGCACTCACAGTAACCCAGGAAAGTTTCCTCTGCGCACTCGGAATAACTGAGGAAAGGTTCCACTGTGTACTTGCAGTGACCCAGGAAAGTTTCCACTGTACAGTAGCAGTAACCCAGGAAAGTTTTTCTGTACACTCGCAATAACCCAGGAAAGTTTCCTCTGTACACTCGCAGTAACCCAGGAATGTTTAATCTGTACACTCGCAGAAACACAGGAAAGTTTCTTCTGTACACTCGCAGTAACCCAGGAAAGATTCCTCTGTACACTCGCAGTAACCCAGGAAAGTTTCCTCTGTACACTCACAGTAACCCATGAAAGCTTCCTCTGTACACTCGCAATAACCAAGAAATTTTACTCTGTACTCTCGCAGTAACCCAAGAAAGCTTCGTCTGTGCACTTGCATTAACGTGGGAAAGTTTCCTCTGTGCACTCGCAGTAACCCAGGAAAGTTTCATCTGTACTCTCGCAGTAACCCAGGAAAGTTTCCTCTGTACACTCGCTGTAACCCAGGAAAGTTTCATCTGTACTCTCGCAGTAACCCAGGAATGTTTCCTCTGTACACTCGCTGTAACCCAGGAAAGTTTCCTCTGTGCACTCGCAGTAACCCAGTAAGGTTTCCTCTGTACTCTCGCAGTAACCCAGGAAAGTTTCCTCTGTACACTCGCAGTAACCCAGGAAAGTTTCCTCTGTACACTCACAGTAACCCATGAAAACTTCCTCTGTACACTCGCAATAACCAAGAAATTTTACTCTGTACTCTCGCAGTAACCCAAGAAAGCTTCGTCTGTGCACTTGCATTAACGTGGGAAAGTTTCCTCTGTGCACTCGCAGTAACCCAGGAAAGTTTCCTCTGTACACTCGCAGTAACACAGGAAAGTTTCCTCCATGCACTTGCAGTAACCGAGGAAAGTTTCCTCTGTAGACTTACAATAACTCGGGAAAGTTTCCTCTGTGTATTCGCAGTAACCCAAGAAAGTTTCCACTGTACACTCGCAGTAACCCAGGAATGTTTCCTCTGTGCACTTGCCTTCACCCAGGAAAGTTTCCTCTGTACACTCGTTGTAACCCAGGAAAGTTTCCTCTGTACACTCGCAGTAACACAGGAAAGTTTCCTCCGTACACTCGCAGTAACCCAGGAAAGTTTCCTCTGTACACTTAGAATAACTCGGGAAAGTTTCCTCTGTGTACTCGCAGTAACCTAGGAAAGTTTCCTATGTACACCCCCAGTAACCCAGGAAAGTTTCCACTGTGTATTCGCAGTGACCCAGGAAAGTCTCCTCTGTACATTCGCTGTAACACAGGAAAGTTTCCTCTGTGCACTCGCTGTAACCCAGGAAAGTTTCCTCTGTGCACTCGCAGTAACCCAGGAAAGTTTCCTCTGTACACTCTCAGTAACCCAGGAAAGTTTCCTCTGTGCACTCGCAGTAACCCAGGAAAGTTTCCGATGTACACTCACAGTAACCCAGGAAAGTTTCCACTGTACACTTGCAGTAACCCAGGAAAGTTTCCTCTGTATACTCACTGCAACCGAGGAAAGTTTCCTCTGTACACTCGCTGTAACCAAGGAAAGTTTCCTCTGTTCACTCGCAGTAACCCAGGAAAGTTTCCACTGTGTACTCGCAGTAACAGAGGAAAATTTCCGCTGTGCACGCGCAATAACCTAGGAAAGTTTCCTCTGTACACTCGCAGTAACCCAGGAAAGTTTCGTATGTACACTGGCAGTAACCCAGGAAAGTTTCCTCTGTACACTCGCAGTAACCCATGAAAGTTTCCTCTGTACACTCGCAGTAACCCAGGAAACTTTACTCTGTGCACTTGCAATAACCCAGAAAGTCTCCTCTGTAAACTCACAGTGACCCAGGAAAGTTTCCTGTGTAAACTCGCAGTAACCAAGGAAAGTTTCCTCTGTACAATCGCAGAAACCCAGGAAAGTTTCCTCTGTACACTCGCAATAACCCAGGAAAGTTTCCTCTGTACTCTCGCAGTAACCCAGGAAAGTTTCCTCTGTACTCTCGCAGTAACCCATGAAAGTTTCCTCTGTACACTCGCAATAACCCAAGAAATTTTACTCTGTACATTCGCAGTAACCCAAGAAAGTTTCCTCTTTGCAATTGCAATATCGCAGGAAAGTTTCCTCTTTGCTCTCACAGTAACCCAGGAAAGTTTCCTCTGTACACTCGCAGTAACCCAGGAAAGTTTCCTCTGTACACTCGCAGTGACCCAAGAAAGCTTCCTCTGTGCACTCGCAGTAACCCAGGATAGTTTCCTCTGTGCACTCGCAGTAACCCAGGAAAGTTTCCTCTGTACACTCGCAGTAACCCAGGAAAGATTCATCTGTACACTCGCAGTAACCCAGGAAAGTTTCCTCTGTACACTCGCAGTGACCCAAGAAAGCTTCCTCTGTGCACTCGCAGTAACCCAGGATAGTTTCCTCTGTGCACTCGCAGTAACCCAGGAAAGTTTCCTCTGTACACTCGCAGTAACCCAGGAAAGATTCATCTGTACACTCGCAGTAACCCAGGAAAGTTTCCACTGTTTACTCGCAGTAACCCAGGAAGGTTTCCACTGTACACTTGCAGCAACCCAGGAAAGTTTCCTCTGTACAGTCGCTGTAGCACAGGAAAGTTTCATCTGTACACTTGCAATAACCCAGGAAAGTTTCCTCTGTGCACTTGCAGTAACCCAGCAAAGTTTCCTCTGTACACTCGCAGTATCCCAGGAAAGTTTCCTTTGTGTTCTTGCAGTAACTCAGGAATGTTTCCTCCGTACACTCGCAGTAACCCAGGAATGTTTCCACTGTGCACTCGCAGTAACCCAGGAATGTTTGCTCTGTACACTTGCAGTAACCCATGAAAGTTTCCTCTGTACACTCGCAATAACCCAGGAAAGTTTCCTCTGTACACTCGCAATAACCCAGGAAAGTTTCCTCCGTACACTCGCAGTAACCCAAGAAAGTTTCATCTGTACACTTGCAATAACCCAGGAAAGTTTCCTCTGTGCACTTGCAGTAACCCAGGAAAGTTTCCTCTGTACACTCGCAGTATCCCAGGAAAGTTTCCTTTGTGTTCTTGCAGTAACTCAGGAATGTTTCCTCCGTACACTCGCAGTAACACAGGAATGTTTCCACTGTGCACTCGCAGAAACCCAGGAATGTTTGCTCTGTACACTTGCAGTAATCCATGAAAGTTTCCTCTGTACACTCGCAATAACCCAGGAAAGTTTCCTCTGTACACTCGCAATAACCCAGGAAAGTTTCCTCTGTGCACTCGCAGTAACCCAGGAAAGTTTACTCTGTATACTCGCAGTGACCCAGGAAAGTTTCCTCTGTGCACTCGAAGTAACCCGGGTAAGTTTCCTCTGTGCACTTGCCTTAACCCAGGAAAGTTTCCTCTGTACACTCGCAGTAACCCAGGAAAGTTTCCTCTGTGCACTTGCCTTAACCCAGGAAAGTTCCTCTGTACACTTGCAGTTACTCGGGTAAGTTTCCTCTGTACACTCGCAGTGATCCTGTAAGGGGTTTTTAGATCGCAGAGTTTTCTCTCTCTAGAGGCCTCTCTCTCTTGCACAGTAAAACCTTGAGTGGTTCGACCCACTCACCCCTTAGTTTCTATACACTGGACTTTGAGGCAGTAACTACAATGCAGAGAATACTCTATAGACCAAGTTTAATGGAAACGAAATGAAACTTTATTGCATAAAGGAACAAAATTGAATGTAAGCCAAATAAGGTACATGGGAGGGAAAAACAAATCATAATACAGAACTAACCAGCATATATACAGGCATTTATACTTTACAAAAGTCATCTCGAAATGGGGAAATGCACCGAACATCGAGGGACAACAACTCATAATTAATTATACCCAAAATGCCCACCCCCTAAGCCTAGCTAGATCAGATTATGAGGGGCCAGAAACATGCTCACCAATCCAATGAGAAAGTATAACATTTTGAAAGGTCTGCGTTTTGATCCTCTCAAGCGTCCTGTCTCCACGTGGTCAACACTGTGGGCTGCGACACTCTCTCTTCTTCCTCGAGGTGAAGGTCACGGACAGGCTGGATGCTGGCTGGCCTGGACAGCGGCGTGGACGGAGACCACCTATTTGATCATGGTCAAATAGGTTTCTTCGCAAAGCCCAGCTGGTTTGCCATTTTCAGATAGGTTTCTTCTGATGGGCTGCTGTCCTTCGTCTCGTCAACGGCCCGGGGTTTGTCGATGATCTCCTGATGGTTACCCCGGGGCGGGACGCAGACTCGAATCACCTTGTTGGCTGGTCTCCGGATCGACGTTCCTCCACGGCTCTTGAAAAGCTAGCCCAAAGGCTACCAGCTACAAGCTCCAGGCTGAAAAAGCTACAAGAAAAGCTACCGATGGCTAACCCGGGACTTCAGTTATACTTTTCCGTAGAGGCCCTTATCTCCCGCCAAATCAAGGTTAGTCTTTGTTTAACTTTTGGTGGGCTTGTAGCACAGCGGGGTAGTTATTATGTTTCAAACTACTTTGGGATGGCCAGTAATGACCATCTCTGGTCTGGAATGACCCTGTATTGTTTTTAATGTCCTCTTGATGTCTTTAACGGTTCTTGATGTTCCCCCTATGAATATGAAACTGTTTTCCTTTGTCTGGGTAAACATTTAGATGGCCTTTATCTACAGGCCGATCTGATTGGATCTGCATCCAATCCATATGTATGGGGCTCTGTCTGGTTTCGGTTTCTCCGAAACGGCCTTCCAGAACTTACTGTGGGCTGAATCCACAAAGGCTGTCTGGGGACTGCAGGAACCATTTTAAAGTGTCCCAAAAGCTGGTCACGGGGTCTGGTGGCCATTTTGTGCGTCCCTTTTTCTGGGCTTCTTTTAAAACAGTCTTTAAAAGTTAAGGCCTTTTCTGCCAATAGACCCTTATAGGACAATGTTCAAATTTTGCGAATCTTACATTCCAGGAAAGTTTCCTCTGTACACTCACAGTAACCCAAGAAAGATTTCTCTGTGCACTCACTGTAACCCAGGAATGTTTCCTCTGTGCACTTGCCTTAACCCAGTAAAGTTTCCTCTGTGCACTCGCAGTAACCCAGGAAAGTTTCCTCTGTACACTTGCAGTAACCCAGGAAAGATTCCTCTGTACACTCACAGTAACCCAGGAAAGTTTCCACTGTACACACGCAGTAACCCAGGAAAGTTTCCTCTGTACACACGCAGTAACCCAGGAAAGTTTCCACAGTGTACTCGCAGTAACCCAGGAAGGTTTCCGCTGTACATTCGCAGTAACCCAGGAAAGTTTCCTCTCTACAGTCGCTGTAGCCCAGGAAAGTTTCCTCTGTACACTCACTGTAACCCAGGAAAGTTTCCTCTGTACACGCGCAATAACCCAGGAAAGTTTCCTCTGTACACTCGCAGAAACCCAGGAAATTTTCCTCTGTACACTTGCAGTAACCCAGGAAAGATTCCTCTGTGCACTCACAGTAACCCAGGAAAGTTTCCTCTGCGCACTCGGAATAACTGAGGAAAGGTTCCACTGTGTACTTGCAGTGACCCAGGAAAGTTTCCACTGTACAGTAGCAGTAACCCAGGAAAGTTTTTCTGTACACTCGCAATAACCCAGGAAAGTTTCCTCTGTACACTCGCAGTAACCCAGGAATGTTTAATCTGTACACTCGCAGAAACACAGGAAAGTTTCTTCTGTACACTCGCAGTAACCCAGGAAAGATTCCTCTGTACACTCGCAGTAACCCAGGAAAGTTTCCTCTGTACACTCACAGTAACCCATGAAAGCTTCCTCTGTACACTCGCAATAACCAAGAAATTTTACTCTGTACTCTCGCAGTAACCCAAGAAAGCTTCGTCTGTGCACTTGCATTAACGTGGGAAAGTTTCCTCTGTGCACTCGCAGTAACCCAGGAAAGTTTCATCTGTACTCTCGCAGTAACCCAGGAAAGTTTCCTCTGTACACTCGCTGTAACCCAGGAAAGTTTCATCTGTACTCTCGCAGTAACCCAGGAATGTTTCCTCTGTACACTCGCTGTAACCCAGGAAAGTTTCCTCTGTGCACTCGCAGTAACCCAGTAAGGTTTCCTCTGTACTCTCGCAGTAACCCAGGAAAGTTTCCTCTGTACACTCGCAGTAACCCAGGAAAGTTTCCTCTGTACACTCACAGTAACCCATGAAAACTTCCTCTGTACACTCGCAATAACCAAGAAATTTTACTCTGTACTCTCGCAGTAACCCAAGAAAGCTTCGTCTGTGCACTTGCATTAACGTGGGAAAGTTTCCTCTGTGCACTCGCAGTAACCCAGGAAAGTTTCCTCTGTACACTCGCAGTAACACAGGAAAGTTTCCTCCATGCACTTGCAGTAACCGAGGAAAGTTTCCTCTGTAGACTTACAATAACTCGGGAAAGTTTCCTCTGTGTATTCGCAGTAACCCAAGAAAGTTTCCACTGTACACTCGCAGTAACCCAGGAATGTTTCCTCTGTGCACTTGCCTTCACCCAGGAAAGTTTCCTCTGTACACTCGTTGTAACCCAGGAAAGTTTCCTCTGTACACTCGCAGTAACACAGGAAAGTTTCCTCCGTACACTCGCAGTAACCCAGGAAAGTTTCCTCTGTACACTTAGAATAACTCGGGAAAGTTTCCTCTGTGTACTCGCAGTAACCTAGGAAAGTTTCCTATGTACACCCCCAGTAACCCAGGAAAGTTTCCACTGTGTATTCGCAGTGACCCAGGAAAGTCTCCTCTGTACATTCGCTGTAACACAGGAAAGTTTCCTCTGTGCACTCGCTGTAACCCAGGAAAGTTTCCTCTGTGCACTCGCAGTAACCCAGGAAAGTTTCCTCTGTACACTCTCAGTAACCCAGGAAAGTTTCCTCTGTGCACTCGCAGTAACCCAGGAAAGTTTCCGATGTACACTCACAGTAACCCAGGAAAGTTTCCACTGTACACTTGCAGTAACCCAGGAAAGTTTCCTCTGTATACTCACTGCAACCGAGGAAAGTTTCCTCTGTACACTCGCTGTAACCAAGGAAAGTTTCCTCTGTTCACTCGCAGTAACCCAGGAAAGTTTCCACTGTGTACTCGCAGTAACAGAGGAAAATTTCCGCTGTGCACGCGCAATAACCTAGGAAAGTTTCCTCTGTACACTCGCAGTAACCCAGGAAAGTTTCGTATGTACACTGGCAGTAACCCAGGAAAGTTTCCTCTGTACACTCGCAGTAACCCATGAAAGTTTCCTCTGTACACTCGCAGTAACCCAGGAAACTTTACTCTGTGCACTTGCAATAACCCAGAAAGTCTCCTCTGTAAACTCACAGTGACCCAGGAAAGTTTCCTGTGTAAACTCGCAGTAACCAAGGAAAGTTTCCTCTGTACAATCGCAGAAACCCAGGAAAGTTTCCTCTGTACACTCGCAATAACCCAGGAAAGTTTCCTCTGTACTCTCGCAGTAACCCAGGAAAGTTTCCTCTGTACTCTCGCAGTAACCCATGAAAGTTTCCTCTGTACACTCGCAATAACCCAAGAAATTTTACTCTGTACATTCGCAGTAACCCAAGAAAGTTTCCTCTTTGCAATTGCAATATCGCAGGAAAGTTTCCTCTTTGCTCTCACAGTAACCCAGGAAAGTTTCCTCTGTACACTCGCAGTAACCCAGGAAAGTTTCCTCTGTACACTCGCAGTGACCCAAGAAAGCTTCCTCTGTGCACTCGCAGTAACCCAGGATAGTTTCCTCTGTGCACTCGCAGTAACCCAGGAAAGTTTCCTCTGTACACTCGCAGTAACCCAGGAAAGATTCATCTGTACACTCGCAGTAACCCAGGAAAGTTTCCTCTGTACACTCGCAGTGACCCAAGAAAGCTTCCTCTGTGCACTCGCAGTAACCCAGGATAGTTTCCTCTGTGCACTCGCAGTAACCCAGGAAAGTTTCCTCTGTACACTCGCAGTAACCCAGGAAAGATTCATCTGTACACTCGCAGTAACCCAGGAAAGTTTCCACTGTGTACTCGCAGTAACCCAGGAAGGTTTCCACTGTACACTCGCAGCAACCCAGGAAAGTTTCCTCTGTACAGTCGCTGTAGCACAGGAAAGTTTCATCTGTACACTTGCAATAACCCAGGAAAGTTTCCTCTGTGCACTTGCAGTAACCCAGCAAAGTTTCCTCTGTACACTCGCAGTATCCCAGGAAAGTTTCCTTTGTGTTCTTGCAGTAACTCAGGAATGTTTCCTCCGTACACTCGCAGTAACCCAGGAATGTTTCCACTGTGCACTCGCAGTAACCCAGGAATGTTTGCTCTGTACACTTGCAGTAACCCATGAAAGTTTCCTCTGTACACTCGCAATAACCCAGGAAAGTTTCCTCTGTACACTCGCAATAACCCAGGAAAGTTTCCTCCGTACACTCGCAGTAACCCAAGAAAGTTTCATCTGTACACTTGCAATAACCCAGGAAAGTTTCCTCTGTGCACTTGCAGTAACCCAGGAAAGTTTCCTCTGTACACTCGCAGTATCCCAGGAAAGTTTCCTTTGTGTTCTTGCAGTAACTCAGGAATGTTTCCTCCGTACACTCGCAGTAACCCAGGAATGTTTCCACTGTGCACTCGCAGTAACCCAGGAATGTTTGCTCTGTACACTTGCAGTAACCCATGAAAGTTTCCTCTCTACACTCGCAATAACCCAGGAAAGTTTCCTCTGTACACTCGCAATAACCCAGGAAAGTTTCCTCTGTGCACTCGCAGTAACCCAGGAAAGTTTACTCTGTATACTCGCAGTGACCCAGGAAAGTTTCCTCTGTGCACTCGAAGTAACCCGGGTAAGTTTCCTCTGTGCACTTGCCTTAACCCAGGAAAGTTTCCTCTGTACACTCGCAGTAACCCAGGAAAGTTTCCTCTGTGCACTTGCCTTAACCCAGGAAAGTTCCTCTGTACACTTGCAGTTACTCGGGTAAGTTTCCTCTGTACACTCGCAGTGATCCTGTAAGGGGTTTTTAGATCGCAGAGTTTTCTCTCTCTAGAGGCCTCTCTCTCTTGCACAGTAAAACCTTGAGTGGTTCGACCCACTCACCCCTTAGTTTCTATACACTGGACTTTGAGGCAGTAACTACAATGCAGAGAATACTCTATAGACCAAGTTTAATGGAAACGAAATGAAACTTTATTGCATAAAGGAACAAAATTGAATGTAAGCCAAATAAGGTACATGGGAGGGAAAAACAAATCATAATACAGAACTAACCAACATATATACAGGCATTTATACTTTACAAAAGTCATCTCGAAATGGGGAAACGCACCGAACATCGAGGGACAACAACTCATAATTAATTATACCCAAAATGCCCACCCCCTAAGCCTAGCTAGATCAGATTATGAGGGGCCAGAAACATGCTCACCAATCCAATGAGAAAGTATAAGATTTTGAAAGGTCTGCGTTTTGATCCTCTCAGGCGTCCTGTCTCCACGTGGTCAACACTGTGGGCTGCGACACTCTCTCTTCTTCCTCGAGGTGAAGGTCACGGACAGGCTGGATGCTGGCTGGCCTGGACAGCGGCGTGGACGGAGACCACCTATTTGATCATGGTCAAATAGGTTTCTTCGCAAAGCCCAGCTGGTTTGCCATTTTCAGATAGGTTTCTTCTGATGGGCTGCTGTCCTTCGTCTCGTCAACGGCCCGGGGTTTGTCGATGATCTCCTGATGGTTACCCCGGGGCGGGACGCAGACTCGAATCACCTTGTTGGCTGGTCTCCGGATCGACGTTCCTCCACGGCTCTTGAAAAGCTAGCTCAAAGGCTACCAGCTACAAGCTCCAGGCTGAAAAAGCTACAAGAAAAGCTACCGATGGCTATCCCGGGACTCCAGTTATATTTTTCCGTAGAGGCCCTTATCTCCCGCCAAATCAAGGTTAGTCTTTGTTTAGCTTTTGGTGGGCTTGTAGCACAGCGGGGTAGTTATTGTGTTTTAAACTACTTTGGGATGGCCAGCAATGACCATCTCTGGTCTGGAATGACCCTGTATTGTTTTTAATGTCCTCTTGATGTCTTTAACGGTTCTTGATGTTCCCCCTATGAATATGAAACTGTTTTCCTTTGTCTGGGTAAACATTCAGATGGCCTTTATCTACAGACCAATCTGAATGGATCTGCATCCAATCCATATGTATGGGGCTCTGTCTGGTTTTGGTTTCTCCGAAACGGCCTTCCAGAACTTACTGTGGGCTGAATCCACAAAGGCTGTCTGGGGACTGCAGGAAACATTTTAAAGTGTCCCAAAAGCTGGTCACGGGGTCTGGCGGCCATTTTGTGTGTCCCTTTTTCTGGGCTTCTTTTAAAACAGTCTTTAAAAGTTAAGGCCTTTTCTGCCAATAGACCCTTATAGGACAATGTTCAAATTTTGCGAATCTTACATTCCAGGAAAGTTTCCTCTGTACACTCGCAGTAACCCAAGAAAGTTTTCTCTGTGCACTCACTGTAACCCAGGAAAGTTTCCTCTGTGAACTCGCAGTAACCCAGGAATGTTTCCTTTGTTTACTCGCAGTAAACCAGGAAAGTTTAATCTGCACACTCGCAGTAACCCAGGAAATTTTCCTCTGTACACTCGCAGTAACCCTGGAAAGTTTCCTCTGTACACTCGCAGTAACCCAGGAATGTTTCCTCTGTACACTCGCAATAACCCAGGAAAGTTTCCTCTGTACACTCGCAGTAACCCAGGAAAGTTTCCTCTGTGCAGTTGCCTTAACCCAGGAAAGTTTCCTCTGTATACTCGCAGTAACCCAGGTAAGTTTCCTCTGTACACTCGCAGTGATCCAGGAAAGTTTCCTCTATACACTCGCAGTAACCCAGGAAACTTTTCTCTGTGCACTCGCAGTAACCCAGGAAAGTTTCCACTGTACACTCGCTGGAACCCAGGAATGTTTCCTCTGTGCACTCGGAACAACCCAGGAAAGTTTCCTCTGTGCACTTGCCTTAACCCAGCAAAGTTTCCTCCGTGCACTCGCAGCAACCCAGGAAAGTTTCCTCTGTACACTTACAATAACTCGGGAAAGTTTCCTCTGTGTACTCGCAGTAACCCAAGAAAGTTTCCACTGTACACTCGCAGTAACCCAGGAAAATTTCCTCTGTGCACTTGCCTTCACCCAGGAAAGTTTCCTCTGTACACTCGTTGTAACCCAGGAAAATTTCCTCTGTACACTCGCAGTAACACAGGAAAGTTTCCTCCGTAAACTCGCAGTAACCCAGGAAAGTTTCCTCTGTACACTTAGAATAACTCGGGAAAGTTTCCTCTGTGTACTCGCAGTAACCCAGGAAAGTTTCCTATGTACACTCCCAGTATCCCAGGAAAGTTTCTACTGTGTATTCGCAGTGACCCAGGAAAGTTTCCACTGTACACTCGCAGTAACCCAGGAAAGTTTCCTCTGTACATTCGCTGTAACACAGGAAAGTTTCCTCTGTACACTTGCTGTAACCCAGGAAAGTTTCCTCTGTGCACTCGCAGTAACCCAGGAAAGTTTCCTCTGTACACTCTCAGTAACCCAGGAAAGTTTCCTCTGTGCACTCGCAGTAACCCAGGAAAGTTTCCTATGTACACTCACAGTAACCCAGGAAAGATTCCACTGTACACTTGCAGTAACCCAGGAAAGTTTCCTCTGTATACTCGCTGCAACCGAGGAAAGTTACCTCTGTACACTCGCTGTAACCAAGGAAAGTTTCCTCTGTTCACTCGCAGTAACCCAGGAAAGTTTCCACTGTGTACTCGCAGTAACAGAGGAAAATTTCCGCTGTGCATGCGCAATAACCTAGGAAAGTTTCCTCTGTACACTCGCAGTAACCCAGGAAAGTTTCGTATGTACACTTGCAGTAACCCAGGAAAGTTTCCTCTGTACACTCGCAGTAACCCATGAAAGTTTCCTCTGTACACTCGCAGTAACCCAGGAAACTTTACTCTGTGCACTTGCAATAACCCAGAAAGTCTCCTCTGTAAACTCACAGTGACCCAGGAAAGTTTCCTGTGTAAACTCGCAGTAACCAAGGAAAGTTTCCTCTGTACAATCGCAGAAACCCAGGAAAGTTTCCTCTGTACACTCGCAATAAATCAGGAAAGTTTCCTCTGTACACTCGCAGTAACCCAGGAAAGTTTACTCTGTATACTCGCAGTGACCCAGGAAAGTATCCTCTGTGCACTCGAAGTAACCCGGGTAAGTTTGTTCTGTGCACTTGCCTTAACCCAGGAAAGTTTCCTCTGTGCACTTGCCTTAACCCAGGAAAGTTCCTCTGTACACTCGCAGTAACTCGGGTAAGTTTCCTCTGTACACTCGCAGTGATCCTATAAGGGGTTTTTAGATCGCAGAGGTTTCTCTCTCTAGAGGCCTCTCTCTCTTGCACAGTAAAACCTTGAGTGGTTCGACCCACTCACCCCTTAGTTTCTATACACTGGACTTTGAGGCAGTAACTACAATGCAGAGAATACTCTATAGACCAAGTTTAATGGAAACGAAATGAAACTTTATTGCATAAAGGAACAAAATTGAATGTAAGCCAAATAAGGTACATGGGAGGGAAAAACAAATCATAATACAGAACTAACCAACATATATACAGGCATTTATACTTTACAAAAGTCATCTCGAAATGGGGAAACGCACCGAACATCGAGGGACAACAACTCATAATTAATTATACCCAAAATGCCCACCCCCTAAGCCTAGCTAGATCAGATTATGAGGGGCCAGAAACATGCTCACCAATCCAATGAGAAAGTATAAGATTTTGAAAGGTCTGCGTTTTGATCCTCTCAGGCGTCCTGTCTCCACGTGGTCAACACTGTGGGCTGCGACACTCTCTCTTCTTCCTCGAGGTGAAGGTCACGGACAGGCTGGATGCTGGCTGGCCTGGACGGCGGCGTGGACGGAGACCACCTATTTGATCATGGTCAAGTAGGTTTCTTCGCAGAGCCCAGCTGGTTTGCCATTTTCAGATAGGTTTCTTCTGATGGGCTGCTGTCCTTCGTCTCGTCAACGACCCGGGGTTTGTCGATGATCTCCTGATGGTTACCCCGGGGCGGGACGCAGACTCGAATCACCTTGTTGGCTGGTCTCCGGATCGACGTTCCTCCACGGCTCTTGAAAAGCTAGCTCAAAGGCTACCAGCTACAAGCTCCAGGCTGAAAAAGCTACAAGAAAAGCTACCGATGGCTAACCCGGGACTCCAGTTATACTTTTCCGTAGAGGCCCTTATCTCCCGCCAAATCAAGGTTAGTCTTTGTTTAACTTTTGGTGGGCTTGTAGCACAGCGGGGTAGTTATTATGTTTTAAACTACTTTGGGATGGCCAGTAATGACCATCTCTGGCCTGGAATGACCCTGTATTGTTTTTAATGTCCTCTTGATGTCTTTAACGGTTCTTGATGTTCCCCCTATGAATATGAAACTGTTTTCCTTTGTCTGGGTAAACATTTAGATGGCCTTTATCTACAGACCGATCTGACTGGATCTGCATCCAATCCATATGTATGGGGCTCTGTCTGGTTTTGGTTTCTCCGAAACGGCCTTCCAGAACTTACTGTGGGCTGAATCCACAAAGGCTGTCTGGGGACTGCAGGAAACATTTTAAAGTGTCCCAAAAGCTGGTCACGGGGTCTAACGGCCATTTTCTGTGTCCCTTTTTCTGGGCTTCTTTTAAAACAGTCTTTAAAAGTTAAGGCCTCTTCTGCCAATAGACCCTTATAGGACAATGTTCAAATTTTGCGAATCTTACATTCCAGGAAAGTTTCCTCTGTACACTCACAGTAACCCAAGAAAGTTTTCTCTGTGCACTCACTGTAACCCAGGAAAGTTACCTCTGTGAACTCGCAGTAACCCAGGAATGTTTCCTTTGTGTACTCGCAGTAAACCAGGAAAGTTTAACCTGCACACTCGCAGTAACCCAGGAAATGTTCCTCTGTACACTCGCAGTAACCCAGGAAAGTTTCCTCTGTACACTCGCAGTAACCCAGGAATGTTTCCTCTGTACACTCGCAATAACCCAGGAAAGTTTCCTCTGTACACTCGCAGTAACCCAGGAAAGTTTCCTCTGTGCAGTTGCCTTAACCCAGGAAAGTTTCCTCTGTATACTCGCAGTAACCCAGGTAAGTTTCCTCTGTACACTCGCAGTGATCCAGGAAAGTTTCCTCCATACACTCGCAGTAACCCAGGAAACTTTTCTCTGTGCACTCGCAGTAACCCAGGAAAGTTTCCACTGTACACTCGCTGGAACCCAGGAATGTTTCCTCTGTGCACTCGGAACAACCCAGGAAAGTTTCCTCTGTGCACTTGCCTTAACCCAGCAAAGTTTCCTCCGTGCACTCGCAGCAACCCAGGAAAGTTTCCTCTGTACACTTACAATAACTCGGGAAAGTTTCCTCTGTGTACTCGCAGTATCCCAAGAAAGTTTCCACTGTACACTCGCAGTAACCCAGGAAATTTTCCTCTGTGCACTTGCCTTCACCCAGGAAAGTTTCCTCTGTACACTCGTTGTAACCCAGGAAAGTTTCCTCCGTAAACTCGCAGTAACCCAGGAAAGTTTCCTCTGTACACTTAGAGTAACTCGGGAAAGTTTCCTCTGTGCACTCGCAGTAACCCAGGAAAGTTTCCTATGTACACTCCCAGTATCCCAGGAAAGTTTCTACTGGGTATTCGCAGTGACCCAGGAAAGTTTCCACTGTACACTCGCAGTAACCCAGGAAAGTTTCCTCTGTACATTCGCTGTAACACAGGAAAGTTTCCTCTGTACACTTGCTGTAACCCAGGAAAGTTTCCTCTGTGCACTCGCAGTAACCCAGGAAAGTTTCCTCTGTACACTCTCAGTAACCCAGGAAAGTTTCCTCTGTGCACTCGCAGTAACCCAGGAAAGTTTCCTCTGTACACTCTCAGTAACCCAGGAAAGTTTCCTCTGTGCACTCGCAGTAACCCAGGAAAGTTTCCTATGTACACTCACAGTAACCCAGGAAAGATTCCACTGTACACTTGCAGTAACCCAGGAAAGTTTCCTCTGTATACTCGCTGCAACCGAGGAAAGTTTCCTCTGTACACTCGCTGTAACCAAAGAAAGTTTCCTCTGTTCACTCGAAGTAACCCAGGAAAGTTTCCACTGTGTACTCGCAGTAACCCAGGAAAGTTTCCTCTGTGCACTCGCAGTAACCCAGCAAACTTTACTCTGTGCACTTGCAATAACCCAGAAAGTCTCCTCTGTAAACTCACAGTGACCCAGGAAAGTTTCCTGTGTAAACTCGCAGTAACCAAGGAAAGTTTCCTCTGTACAATCGCAGAAACCCAGGAAAGTTTCCTCTGTACACTCGCAATAAATCAGGAAAGTTTCCGCTGTACACTCGCAGTAACCCAGGAAAGTTTACTCTGTATACTCGCAGTGACCCAGGAAAGTTTCCTCTGTGCACTCGAAGTAACCCGAGTAAGTTTGCTCTGTGCACTTGCCTTAACCCAGGAAAGTTTCCTCTGTACACTCGCAGTAACCCAGGAAAGTTTCCTCTGTGCACTTGCCTTAACCCAGGAAAGTTCCTCTGTACACTCGCAGTAACTCGGGTAAGTTTCCTCTGTACACTCGCAGTGATCCTATTGGGTTTTTAGATCGCAGAGGTTTCTCTCTCTAGAGGCCTCTCTCTCTTGCACAGTAAAACCTTGAGTGGTTCGACCCACTCACCCCTTAGTTTCTATACACTGGACTTTGAGGCAGTAACTACAATGCAGAGAATACTCTATAGACCAAGTTTAATGGAAACGAAATGAAACTTTATTGCATAAAGGAACAAAATTGAATGTAAGCCAAATAAGGTACATGGGAGGGAAAAACAAATCATAATACAGAGCTAACCAACATATATACAGGCATTTATACTTTACAAAAGTCATCTCGAAATGGGGAAACGCACCGAACATCGAGGGACAACAACTCATAATTAATTATACCCAAAATGCCCACCCCCTAAGCCTAGCTAGATCAGATTATGAGGGGCCAGAAACATGCTCACCAATCCAATGAGAAAGTATAAGATTTTGAAAGGTCTGCGTTTTGATCCTCTCAGGCGTCCTGTCTCCACGTGGTCAACACTGTGGGCTGCGACACTCTCTCTTCTTCCTCGAGGTGAAGGTCACGGACAGGCTGGATGCTGGCTGGCCTGGACGGCGGCGTGGACGGAGACCACCTATTTGATCATGGTCAAGTAGGTATCTTCGCAGAGCCCAGCTGGTTTACCATTTTCAGATAGGTTTCTTCTGATGGGCTGCTGTCCTTCGTCTCGTCAACGGCCCAGGGTTTGTCGATGATCTCCTGATGGTTACCCCGGGGTGGGACGCAGACTCGAATCACCTTGTTGGCTGGTCTCCGGATCGACGTTCCTCCACGGCTCTTGAAAAGCTAGCTCAAAGGCTACCAGCTACAAGCTCCAGGCTGAAAAAGCTACAAGAAAAGCTACCGATGGCTATCCCGGGACTCCAGTTATACTTTTCCGTAGAGGCCCTTATCTCCCGCCAAATCAAGGTTAGTCTTTGTTTAACTTTTGGTGGGCTTGTAGCACAGCGGGGTAGTTATTATGTTTTAAACTACTTTGGGATGGCCAGTAATGACCATCTCTAGTCTGGAATGACCCTGTATTGTTTTTAATGTCCTCTTGATGTCTTTAACGGTTCTTGATGTTCCCCCTATGAATATGAAACTGTTTTCCTTTGTCTGGGTAAACATTCAGATGGCCTTTATCTACAGACCAATCTGACTGGATCTGCATCCAATCCATATGTATGGGGCTCTGTCTGGTTTTGGTTTCTCCGAAACGGCCTTCCAGAACTTACTGTGGGCTGAATCCACAAAGGCTGTCTGGGGACTGCAGGAAACATTTTAAAGTGTCCCAAAAGCTGGTCACGGCGTCTGCGGCCATTTTGTGTGTCCTTTTTTCTGGGCTTCTTTTAAAACAGTCTTTAAAAGTTAAGGCCTTTTCTGCCAATAGACCCTTATAGGACAATGTTCAAATTTTGCGAATCTTACATTCCAGGAAAGTTTCCTCTGTACACTCGCAGTAACCCAAGAAAGTTTTCTCTGTGCACTCACTGTAACCCAGGAAAGTTTCCTCTGTGAACTCGCAGTAACCCAGGAATGTTTCCTTTGTGTACTCGCAGTAAACCAGGAAAGTTTAATCTGCACACTCGCAGTAACCCAGGAAATTTTCCTCTGTACACTCGCAGTAACCCAGGAAAGTTTCCTCTGTACACTCGCAGTAACCCAGGAAAGTTTCCTCTGTACACTCGCAGTAACCCAGGAAAGTTTCCTCTGTGCAGTTGCCTTAACCCAGGAAAGTTTCCTCTGTATACTCGCAGTAACCCAGGTAAGTTTCCTCTGTACACTCGCAGTGATCCAGGAAAGTTTCCTCTATACACTCGCAGAAACCCAGGAAACTTTTCTCTGTGCACTCGCAGTAACCCAGGAATGTTTCCACTGTACACTCGCTGTAACCCAGGAATGTTTCCTCTGTGCACTCGGAACAACCCAGGAAAGTTTCCTCTGTGCACTTGCCTTAACCCAGCAAAGTTTCCTCCGTGCACTCGCAGCAACCCAGGAAAGTTTCCTCTGTGCATGCGCAGTAACCCAGGAAATTTTCCTCTGTACACCCACAATAACCCAGGAAAGTTTCCTCTGTGCACTCGCTGTAACCCAGGAAAGTTTGCTCTGTGCACTTGTAGTAACCCAGGAAAGTTTCCTCTGTACACTCGCAGTAACCCAGGAAAGTGTGCTCTGTGTAATCGCAGTAAACCAGGAAAGTTTGCTCTGTACACTCGTATTAACCGAGGAAAGTTTCCTCTGTACACTCGCAGTAACCCAGGAAAGTTTCTTTTGTGCACTCGCAGTAACCCAGGAAAGTTTCCTCTGTGCACTCGCAATAACCTAGGAAAGTTTCCTCTGTACACTTGCAATAACCCAGGGAAGTTTCCTCTGTGCACTCGCAGTAACCCGGGTAAGTTTTATCTGTGCACTTGCCTTAACCCAGGAAAGTTTCCTCTGTACACTAACAGTAACCCAGGAAAGTTTCCTCTGTGCACTTGCCTTAACCCAGGAAAGTTTCCTCTGTACACTCGCAGTAACTCGGGTAAGTTTCCTCTGTACACTCGCAGTGATCCTGTAATGTGTTTTTAGATCGCAGAGGTTTCTCTCTCTACAGGCCTCTCTCTCTTGCACAGTAAAACCTTGAGTGGTTCGACCCACTCGCCCCTTAGGTTCTATACACTGGACTTTGAGGCAGGAACTACAATGCAGAGAATACTCTATAGACCAAGTTTAATGGAAATGAAATGAAACTTTATTGCATAAAGGAACAAAATTGAATGTAAGCCAAATAAGGTACATGGGAGGGAAAAACAAATCATAATACAGGACTAACCAACATATATACAGGCATTTATACTTTACAAAAGTCATATCGAAATGGGGAAATGCACCGAACATCGAGGGACAACCACTCATAATTAATTATACCCAAAATGCCCACCCCCTAAGCCTAGCTAGATCAGATTATGAGGGGCCAGAAACATGCTCACCAATCCAATGAGAAAGTATAACATTTTGAAAGGTCTGCATTTTGATCCTCTCAGGCATCCTGTCTCCATGTGGTCAACGCTGCGGGCGGCAACTCTTTCTCTTCTTCTTCGAGGTGAAGGTCACGGACAGGCTGAATGCCGGCAGGCCTGGACGGCGGCGTGGACGGAGACCACCTATTTGATCATGGTCAAATAGGTTTCTTCGCAGAGCCCAGCTGGTTTACCATTTTCAGATAGGTTTCTTCTGAAGGGCTGCTGTCCTTCGTCTCGTCAATGGCCCGGGGTTTGTCGATGATCTCCTGATGGTTACCCCGGGGCGGGACGCAGACTCGAATCACCTTGTTGGCTGGTCTCCGGATCGACGTTCCTCCACGGCTCTTGAAAAGCTAGCTCAAAGGCTACCAGCTACAAGCTCCAGGCTGAAAAAGCTACAAGAAAAGCTACCGATGGCTACCCTGGGACTCCAGTTATACTTTTCCGTGGAAGCCCTTATCTCCCGCCAAATCAAGGTTAGTCTTTGTTTAACTTTTGGCGGGCTTGTAGCACAGCGTGGTAGTTATTATGTTTTAAACTACTTTGGGATGGCCGGTAACGGCCATCTCTGGTCTAGAATGACCCTGTATTGTTTTTAATGTCCTCTTGATGTCTTTAATGGTTCTTGATGTTCCCCCTATGAATATGAAACTGTTTTCCTTTGTCTGGGTAAACATTTAGATGGCCTTTATCTACAGGCCGATCTGACTGGATCTGCATCCAATCTATATGTATGGGGCTCTGTCTGGTTTCGGTTTCTCCGAAACGGCCTTCCAGAACTTACTGTGGGCTGAATCCACAAAGGCTGTCTGGGGACTGCAGGAACCATTTTAAAGTGTCCCAAAAGCTGGTCACGGCTATTTTGTGTGTCCCTTTTTCTGGGCTATTTTTAAAACAGTCTTTAAAAGTTAAGGCCTTTTCTGCCAATAGACCCTTATAGGACAATGTTCAAATTTTGCGAATCTTACAATCCAGGAAAGTTTCCTCTGTACACTCGCAGTAACCCAGGAAAGTTTTCTCTGCGCACTCGCAGTAACCCAGGAATGTTTCCACTGTACACTCGCTGTAACCCAGGAATGTTTCCTCTGTGCACTTGCCTTAACCCAGGAAAGTTTCCTCTGTGCACTTGCCTTAACCCAGGAAAGTTTCCTCTGTGAACTCGCAGTAACCCAGGAATGTTTCCTTTGTGTACTCGCAGTAAACCAGGAAAGTTTCCTCTGTACACTCGCAGTAACCCAGGAAAGTTTCCTCTGTGCACTCGCTGTAGCCCAGGAAAGTTTCCTCTGTGCACTCGCAGTAACCCAGGAAAGTTTCCTCTGTACACCCGCAATAACCCAGGAAAGTTTCCTCTGTGCACTCGCTGTAACCCAGGAAATTTTCCTCTGTACACTCGCAGTAACCCAGGAAAGTTTCCTCTGTGAACTCGCAATAACCCAGGAATGTTTCCTCTGTACACTCGCAGTAACCCAGGATAGTTTCCTCTGTGCACTCGCAGTAATCTGGAAGGTTTCCTGTCTTTTGGTTGTATTCTTTTCTTAAATTCATTTTTGGGATTTGGACATCATTGGCAATGCTGGCATTTATTGCCCATCCTTCGTTGCCCTTGAGAAGATGGTGGTGAGCTGCCTTCTTGAACCGCTGCAGTCTGTGTGCTGAAGGTACTCCCACGGTGCTGTTAGGGTGGGAGTTCCAGGATATTGATGACGAGGCGATGAAAGAACGGTGATTGATGTCCAATTCTGGATTTTGTGTGACTCGGTGAAGAACTTGGAGGTGGTGTTCTCATGCACCAAATGCCCTTGTCCATCTAGGTGGTGGAGTTTGGGAGGTGCTGTCAAAGAAGCTTTGGCAAGTTGTTGCTGTGATTCCTCTAGATAGTACACACTGCAGCCACGATACACCTATGGTTGAGGGAGTGGACGTGTAAGCTGGTGGATGAAGTGCCAGTTAAGTGGGTTGCTTTGTCCTAGATGATGTCGAGCCTCCTTCACACTAAAAGCTAACCCTTGTCTGTCTCCTTCATTTCAGATGCTGAACATGTTGACCCCCCTGTGCCACTTCACGAACAGGAGGCCAGCCTTTGTGAAGATGCACTGTTCCTCGATCTCACCCTAGCAAACACCAACTCAAAGACTGGCACCGCACGTACTTTAGAGGCTTTGCTAGAGGAGGGGTCTTCACATGGTAAATCACCAGCCACTAGTGTGCAGGACATAGGGCAGGGAGATAGGATGCCACAGGTGCCAGCTCGCCGGAGGGTGAGATCACATACTGGCTCTGCTGCATAGGACTCAGATGTTGGTTTTGAGGGCCTAGACTACCGAAGAAGGCTGATGGGCATATACCAGGAAATGCAAGGTGCACTGGGCAGCCTGCCTGCGAGCTTGCACACAATGGCGCAGAGCATGGTGGAGTCCAGCTTCAACAAGTGTGGGGTTTTGCACAGAGCAAGGAGATCATTCTGTCCAACATGGAATGAGTGGTCAGCTCAATGAACACGATAGTGGTTCCCTTCATGATGGAGCCTCTGCCACCCAACCTGCCACCAAACGCGCCCGCTGACCCCCCAAAAAATTCCCCCCCCTAAGGAGTTGCACAAAGCTGATTCTTAATTATTTCTGTTGTCTGTTAGGTAGACATGAAATTGAGTTGATTGATAAATTTATTTTTTGTTCTGGATTTGGTGTTAATATTTGCAGTGAAGTGAGACACATGAGGCTGGACTGAAGAAAGGCAATTGGATGGTGATAGTAAGAATGGTGGTGATGAGGATTGCAGGACAGTTGGTGTACTGGGGATGGAAGAGTTGGTTCACATGAAGCACTCTTGGATGAACTGCTCTCCGAGAGCTCCGGCAGCTAGGGGTTCTGGTGATCAACGTTACTCCTGCTCTTCCTCCTACTGCACTTTTTGTGCACATGTGATGGTGGGGCTGGCCCCTCATTATCAAAAAGTTATGCAGGACATGACCACAAATCTGGATACCTGCTCAGGGCTGTAATGCAAGCCCCTCCCGAATGGTTCAGACTGAAGCATTGTTTGAGCAAGTAGACTGTCTGCTCAACGATGTCTCTGGTGGCGGCACGGCTCTCTTTGCAGGCCAGCTCTGCAGCTGTGCCTGAGTTTCTGACAGGAGTCATAAGCCAAGTCTGAAGAAGATATCCGTTGTCCCCCAGTAGCCAGCCTGTTACCTGTTGGCACAGAGGACTGGCGCAAGATGAATGAAACATGACAGCTGCCAGGAATCCATGCACTGCCTGTGGACTAGCTGGACATTGAGGGAGTGGGATCCTTTTCTGTTCATGAAAAATGCCAGGATTGTGGTGGGGAGCATGCAAGACAATGTGTGTGCAGTTTATGGCACCTTGCACCTTGAGGAAGCTTGCAATGCGAGCAAAGTCTAGTGCTCTCGTCTTGCTTCGCTCTATCCATTGGGAAGGAGATGTGGGTGTTCCTCCTGGCGCAGAGCACCTTGGTAATCTCCCTGATACAGTGGTGTACTATAACTGTGAGATGTTGCTGATGTCATCTGTTGCAGCCTGCAAGGAGCCTGTTGCATAAATGTTAAGAACCGTGGTGACCTTGACAGCCAAGGCCGTGCTGCCCGTGCCCTGGTGTGAGGCTCGAGTTGTAGCTGCAGCAGGTGACATAGCTCGGTGATAGGCTACCTTGTGGAGCAAAGGCGCCTGACAGATTGCTGTTCAGCCAAGTTGAGGTATGAGAAGACCCGCTGTGAGCCTGGTCTCTTGTGCAGTGCTCACCTCCTCTCCCAGCTGCTCCTGCTCTTTCCTGTCTTCTTCTTTGCTCCGCCTCCTCCTCCAATCCCAAAGGCAGACCTACCAGACCACCCAGGACTGCAATAAAACTGTTTTGAAGGCAGTCAAAAGCAGTCCAGCACCAACAAAATCTTGTTAGCAGGAGTCAGAAATAAGTTGTTGAACACAGAAAATAGTCAAAAAATCACCCAGAAGTTAACCAGCAGCCTAAAAGGACAAACCAGCAACTGATGTGTATGCAGTGGCTGAGCCCTTTGAATAGCCCTGCTGTAGGGTCCTTGCTGTGTGTTAGCGCCATGATTTGCTGAGCGAGTTTATCACATGGAGATTCAAGCCACCTGCCATATTGGAGGCTTAGGCATCTATCTTACACCTGTAAAACAGGCACAGCACATTGGTTTCCTAGGCTTTTAATTTAATAACTATTATATTTTAATGTAATAGCTACTATATTAAATGAACTCTTCAAAAATTACTTTGAAGTAAGTACTTCAATTTTCTCCAGATCTGAAATTTTGAGGAAGTTATTGCACACAAAAATGGATTTAGTTTTAATTTTAATGGTCAATTTGAAATAGTCATTGTGGACTTTCTCACAGCAGTATTGCAGCTTCAAAATTCCGCTAATATGAATATATTAAAGAGAAGCATCGGCAAACTACTGTCTTGCAGATTCTAATTGTGAACAGGCTGGTCTGCTGGTGTCCTTCTACAGGCTGCCAGTCATTGTCAGTGGGAGAACCTGAGCTCCTCAGAGATGATTGCCGCCCTGCAGAGATGGGCATCTGCAATTAGCAGTACAGATTGGCTTCATCTATCTCCAGAGCCCAAAGGAGGAGGCTGTCAGCTCCACTCTAGCTGGTTTCATAAAGCTGGAACCTGCTGGCTAAAGGTTAAGGCTCGTATAACCACATTTATACACCTCGGGGGGGCAGACTTTGTTGGGCCTCGTCACAAATGGCCAAACTTGCAGGTTGCCTTTGTGCTGAAGGCACAAAGAGAATAGGATAAGCTGCGGGCAGCAGGGAAAATTGACACAACCATTTGATGGCCAAAGGAAATCCTTTTGACTCCCAATAAAGGCAGGAGCACTATTCAATAAATAATGGCCCAGAATTTGCTGGGAACCACAAATGGCTGGGTGACTTGTGCAGCTCCGCTGTTAGCCTCGCAAACTCGCAACTGGGGAGAATGGGAGCTTGCCCTCAGCCTCCCTGTGAATGTGAAGAAATGTCTGGATTTGCGCCGTAAATATGAATTAAACTCGCCGCAAAAAGTTAGGGCTGTTATTTCATGGTGTAAGGACCCTGTTAATGGGGTGATTTATGATCTTGACATGAAACTCAACCTTGGAGGACCAGAAAGGGAACTATTGAAACTGTGGAGTCTCACTCTTGCAGGCAGTAAATTCTTCCTAGAGGTTATTTAATAATTAAATTTTACATTTTTTTTTTACTATTCCTTTCTGTTTCTTTTTTCCCTCGCTCTTAAACCAATCTTCCTTCCTTTGTTCCCTGTGATCAAATCAATACCCATGGTATTAACTGTGGCTCAGTGGGTAGCACTCTCGCTTCTGAGTCAGAAGGTTGTGGGTTCAAGCCTCGCTCCACAGACTTGAGTACATAATCCAGGCTGACACTCCAGTACAGTATGAAGGAGTGCTGCACTGTCAGAGGTGCTGTCTTTCAGATGAGACATTAAACCGAGGCCCTGTCTGCTCTCTCATGTGGGCGTGAAAGATCCCATAGCACTATTTTGACAAAGAGCAGGGAAGTTCTCCCTGCTGCCCTGGCCAATATTTATTTATTTATTTATTTTATTCATTGATGGGATGTGGGCGTCGCTGGCTGGCTAGGCCTGCATTTAGTGCCCATCCCTAATTGCCCTTGAGAAGATGGTGGTGAGCCGCCTTCTTGAACCGCTGCGGTCCATATGGTGTAGGTACACCCACAATGCTGTTAGGAAGGGAGTTCCAGCATTTTGGCCCAGCGACAGTGAAGGAACGGCGATACAGGTCCAAGTCAGGATGGTGTGTGGCTTGGAGGGGAACTTGTGATGTTCCCATGCGTCTGCTGCCCTTGTCCTTCTAAGTGGTAGAGGTCGCGGGTTTGGAAGGTGCTGTTGAAGGAGCTTTGGCGAGTTGCTGCAGTGCATCTTGTAGATGGTACACACTGCAGCCACAGTGCGCCGGTGGTGGAGGGAGTGAATGTTGAAGGTGGTGGATGGAGTGCCAATCAAGCGGGCTGCTTTATCCTGAATGGTGTCGAGCTTCTTGAGTGTTGTTGGAGCTGCACTCCTCCAGGCAAGTGGAGAGTATTCCATCACACTCCTGACTTGTGCCTTGTAGATGGTGGAACGGCTTTGGGGAGTCAGGAGGTGAGACACTAACATCACTAACATCACTAAAAGAGATTATCTGGTCATTGCTGTTCGTGGAACCTTGCTGTGCACAAATTTGCTACCACGTTTCCTACATTACAACAGTGACTACACTTCAAAAGTACTGTGTTGGCTGTAAAGCACTTTGGGAAGTCCTGAGGTCATGAAAGGTGCTATATAAATCCAAGTTTTTCTTTCTTTTTTGATGTAACTGATGAATGGGAGTAGTGTGCCAAAAGCTTAATAATGGTCCTTTTACTGCAATATTTTGTACCAGAAGTTCTTCACCATTTTCACTCCATTCAGGCTAAAACTATTATTTGAATTTATTTACAAGATTTCATAATTATGCAGAAGCAAACTAAGTATAGTCTGTAATCAGCAATACAAGGCTTGACTTACAAAGTGGGCTGTATTTTCCGACCCCCCACGGGTGCGTACGCACCCATAGGGGCCTCGCAAGTGCCGGTTTCAGGCATGCGAAGCACATGCGCTAAAACCTGGCACTTCCGATCTGTCAAGACTCTTGACAGATCATCCACCTGACCGGGAGAAGGGCCTCTGCGGGTGGAGAGTTCCGCTTTCTGCACAACCTCTGTCCACTGAAAACCTTTCAAAATCTTATGCCTGGTAAAAGCAGGCGTAAGGCCAGCTTTTACTAGCGTAAGAGTTTAAAAAAAATAAAAGATATATATTTTTTTCACTCTTTTATAATTTAAAAATACTTTTAAAAAAGGTAAGTTTATTTTTAGCAGGTAAGCGCGTAGATTTTTCCAGATCGGAGGCATCCGCACGCAGGAAGCCTCCGATCGGAATATCTGGCCCAATATGTTAAATTGTCTCAAAAATAACATTGGCAAAAGTGTCTTTTTCAGAATCTTTTATCTAGGACCCTGATCAATCTCCAGTCAATGTGGGCATTCCTTGGTTCCACTAGAAACATACAGCTGAAGCAAGGAAAGCAAAAAACATTTATTTTACTCCAAGCCAGCTGTTGACCACCTTACATGATAACACCAGGCATTAAATATATTGCTGTTGATTCTATTTTTCAGGCAGCTCATGTGTGATAGTGTGTAAACGTCTGGTGTTTGGACGGGATTTTGTTATTTTCAAAAACCTGACTTGCACATAAAATAGCTTGGTCCTCAGAACAATCCTTTGTGACTGTTACGTGTCTCATTTCAAAGACCGGAGAGAGTTTCTGCTGCAATTAACATGTAATGATTTCCCCTTCCCCAGAGAGACTAACCGGACTGGATATCCTCCCCTTGAAATGTATATATCTGACTGTATTTGTAAATGACTTATTTAACAAAATACAGCTAACAATCCATGAACTTTAAAGCCTATCTAAGATTTTGTATAAAGATATGATAGATTTTACAATTTGAAACAGGACTGAACTCTGATTCTGTAACAAAGACAAAGAATACTTAACACGGCTGGAAGTTATCATCCCATTTTCTAGGAATCTTTATGAATTTGATATGACCTCAAAGTGTGAAACGGAATACCATTTCAGGTTTCACTTCCAATCTTCAGTTTTCTGAGAAAGACTCCACACAGTTTTATTGGAATCCATAATTGTATAACTAATTAATAAATCATGTTGTGTGCCTTCCACTTCCAATGTCCTACATCCTTCCAATCCATGCCAACTATTCTGGCACAATAATAATGATTGTGTCTATATCATAAAATCCCAAAGATGATTCAGATGTCTTTTAATGTTTGTCAGCCTAATTCTCCCCAAAATACTTCAAAGAACTGGAAGGCTTGATAGAGGAGAATCCATAACTGTGGTCACTGACTTGTAAATATGTAATATCACAGGGCGGGATAATATTAGCTCTATTTTTGAGTGGTTGGTACTTTTTACAAGCATTTTTACCCTGTGAAGGGTGATATTAAGAAAGCAAAATTAATTAGTCTGTGCAGCCACTTTTCCAGACCAGAATGTGGGAAAAAACATTTGAATAAATTAAATTATCAAATTAAATATGTAAATATAGTAACACACTATTTTTGTCAAAGGTAATTTGAAAGCTCTGTAATACTGAGCCATTGATAGTGGACAATCTTATTTTATTAACTATAACCTTGCACTTGTCCAACAGGTTCGAGGCTCTTACTCCCTGTGAGGATGGGAACAGGGACTGCGGGGAGGATGAGCAACCTGGCCACAGCACCGTGGAATCACAGAATCACAGAATCACAGAAACCCCACAGTGCAGATAGAGGCCATTTCGGCCCATCGAGCCTGCACCGACACATATCCCACCCGATCCCCGTAACCCCTACACCAACACGTATCCCACCCTATCTCCGTAACCCCACATATTTTAATCCTCCTAACACTAAGGTTCAATTTATCATAGCCAATCAACCTAACCCGCACATCTTTGGACTGTGGGAGGAAACCGGAGCACCCGGAGGAAACCCACGCAAACACGGGGAGAATGTGCAAACTCCACACAGACAGTCACCCGAGGCCGGATTCGAACCCGGGTCCCTGGCGCTGTGAGGCAACAGTGCTAACCACTATGCCACCGTGGAGCGGGGGGCCATTCAAGTGGGGGGAGTTAAAAGAAATGTTGTAGTGGTAGGGGATGGTATCGTTAGGGGGATAGATAGAGTTCTTTGCAGCCGAGAGCGAGAGTCCCAAAGGCTGTGTTGCCTGCCCGGTGCCAGGGTTAAGGACATCTCCTCTGGACTTGAGAGAAACTTGGAGTGGGAGGGGGAGGATCCAGTTGTCGTGGTCCATGTTGGTACCAACGACATAGATAGGACAAGGAAGGAGGTTCTGCTGAGGGAGTTTGAGCAGCTAGGGGCCAAATTAAAAAGCAGAACCACAAGGGTACTAATCTCTGGATTATTACCTGAGCCACGAGCGAATTTGGCTAGGACAAATAAAATTAGAGAGTTAAATGCGTGGCTCAAAGACCGGTGTGGGAGAAATGGGTTTTGCTTCCTGGGACACTGGCACCAGTACTGGGGCAGGAGGGAGCTGTTCCGTTGGGACGGGCTTCACTTGGCCAGTGCTGGGACTAGAGTCCTGGCGGATCATATAACTAGGGCTGTAGAGAGGGCTTTAAACTAACTAGTGGGGGGGAGGTTCCTGGAGAGCAAATAATAAAAATGACAACAGAGAAGGTCATAGACTTAGGTAGCAGTGGGGAAATTAAAAACCAGAGCATGTCAGGAAGGGGCAGAATGTATGAAGTAAAAGTTAAAGTAATAAAAAGGGCAAAAGCAGGAACTAAGTGTCACAAAACATCTTTGAAAGTCCTCTATCTGAATGCACGTAGCATTCGTAACAAAATAGACGAGTTAATGGCACAAATATCTACATATGGGTATGATCTTGTGGCCATTACAGAAACATGGCTGCAGGGTGACAATGCCTGGGAATTAAACATACCAGGTTATTTAACGATCAGGAAGGACAGGCAGGAAGGAAGGGGAGGTGGGGTGTCTATGTTAATAAAGGAAGGAATCACTGTAATACAGAGAAATGATATTGGGTCAAAAGATCAGGATAATGAAACAGTTTGGGTGGAGGTAAGGAATAATAAGGGGAAAAAAACACTAGTGGGCGTAGTCTATAGGCCTCCGAACAGTGGCAACTCTGTTGGACGGAGTATCAATCAGGAAATAGTTGAGGCTTGTAATAAGGGAACATCTATAATTATGGGGGATTTTAACTATCATATTAATTGGACAAATCAAATTGGGCAGGGCTGCCTTGAGGATGAGTTCATTGAGTGTATTAGGGATGGGTTTCTTGAGCAGTATGTAACTGAACCGACCAGGGGGCAAGCAACCTTAGATCTGGTCCTGTGTAACGAGACAGGATTAATTAAAAATGTCCTAGTAAAGGATCCCCTTGGAATGAGTGACCATAACATGGTTGAATTCCATATTCAATTAGAGGGTGAGAAGGTTGGATCTCAAACAAGCGTGCTAAGCTTGAATAAAGGAGACTATGAAGGTGTGAGAGCGGAATTGAGTAGAGTGGATTGGGAAAATAGATTAAAGGGTAAGACGATACATGATCAGTGGTGTACATTTAAGGAGTTACTTTACAACTTCCAAAAAATATATATTCCACTGAGAAGAAAAGGGTGTAAAAGAAAAGACAGCCATCCGTGGCTAAGTAAAGAAATTAAGGATAGTATTCGACTAAAAACAAGGGCATATAAGGTAGCCAAATCTAGCGGGAGGATAGAGGATTGGGAAAACTTTAAAAGACAGCAAAAAATAACAAAAAGATTGATTAAAAAAGGGAAGATAGATTATGAAAGTAAATTAGCAAAAAATATAAAAACAGATAGTAAGAGTTTTTATAGTTATATAAAAAGAAAAAGGGTGGCTAAAGTAAATGTTGGTCCCTTAGAGGATGAGACCGGGAAATTAATGGTGGGAAATATGGAGATGGCAAAAACACTGAATGAATATTTTGTATCAGTCTTTACAGTAGAAGACACTAAGAATATCCCAACACTGGATAAACAGGGGGCTAAAGGGGGGGAGGAGCTAAACACGATCAAAATCACTAAGGAAGTGGTACTCGGTAAAATAATGGGACTCAAGGCGGATAAATCACCTGGACCTGATGGCTTACATCCTAGGGTCTTGAGGGAAGTGGCGGTAGGGATTGTGGATGCATTGGTAATAATTTTCCAAAACTTCCTGGACTCGGCAAAGGTCCCGGCAGACTGGAAAACTGCTAATGTAACACCCTTATTTAAAAAGGGCAGTAGACAGAAGGCTGGAAACTATAGACCAGTTAGCCTAACATCTGTGGTAGGTAAAATTTTGGAGTCCATTATTAAGGAGACAGTAACAGGACATTTGGATAATCATAATTTAATAGGACAAAGTCAGCATGGTTTTATGAAGGGGAAGTCATGTTTGACAAATTTGCTGGAGTTCTTTGAGGAAGTAACATATAGGGTGGATAAAGGGGAACCAGTGGACGTAGTGTATTTAGACTTCCAAAAGGCATTTGACAAGGTGCCACACAAAAGATTATTGCTTAAGATAAAAAATCACGGGATTGGGGGTAATATTCTGTCATGGATAGAGGATTGGCTATCTAACAGAAGGCAGAGAGTTGGGATAAATGATTCATTCTCAGACTGGCAATCAGTAACTAGTGGTGTTCCGCAGGGGTCAGTGCTGGGTCCCCAACTCTTTACAATCTATATTAACGATTTGGAGGAGGGGACCGAGTGTAACATATCAAAGTTTGCAGATGATACAAAGATGGGACGGAAAGTAGTGAGTGAGGAGGACATAAACAACCTGCAAGGGGACATAGACAGGCTAAATAAGTGGGCAGAGATTTGGCAGATGGAATACAATACTGGAAAGTGTGAGGTTATGCACTTTGGCAGGAAAAATCATAGAGCAAGTTATTATCTTAATGGCAAGAAACTGGAAAGTACTGAAGTACAAAGGGATCTGGGGGTCCTGGTGCACGAAACTCAAAAGGTTAGTATGCAGGTGCAGCAAGTGATTAAGAAGGCCAATGGAATGTTGGCTTTCATTGCTAGGGGGATAGAATAGAAAAATAGGGAGGTATTGCTTCAGTTGTACAAGGTATTGGTGAGACCGCACCTGGAATACTGCATACAGTTTTGGTGTCCATACTTAAGAAAAGACATACTTGCTCTCGAGTCAGTACAAAGAAGGTTCACTTGGTTAATCCCGGGGATGAGGGGATGGACATATGAGGAGAGGTTGAGTAAATTGGGACTCTACTCATTGGAGTTCAGAAGAATGAGAGGCGACCTTATTGAAACATATAAGATTGTGAAGGGGTTGGAGTGGGTGGATGCGGGGAGGATGTTCCCGATGATGGGTGAAACTAGAACTAGGGGGCATAGTCTTAGAATAAGGGGCTGCTCTTTCAAAACTGAGATGAGGAGGAACTACTTCACTCAGAGGGTGGTAGGTCCATGGAATATGCTGCCCCAAGAAGCTGTAGAAGCTACATCATTACATAAATTTAAAACAGAAATAGACAGTTTCCTAGAAGTAAAGGGAATTAAGGGTTACGGGGAGCGGGCAGGAATTTGGACATGAGACTAGGTTCGGATCGGTCATGGCCCTGTGGGTAGCGGAGCGGGCCCAGGGGCTGTGTAGCCTGATCCTGCTCCTATTTCGTGTGTCTAATTCTGTTAGATTCAGGAGATGGTTCTATGATAGTGGATTGGCGGTTAGGATCAGATCAGCCATGACCTTATTGAATGGCGGAGCAGGCTCGAGGGGCCGATTGGCCTACTCCTGCTCCTATTTCTTATGTTCTTATGTTCTAATTGAACATTAATAATCATGAGGCATAACTAGTAATGAGAAACAGATGGTTAATAAATATTATCATGAAATCCACAGTAACTGCCTTTTGACTTTCAGGACATTCTGATGTCACAGTTTTAGTCCTATGTTATACAGTCCATGACCATCAGGCATGATACAGACTTAATGCAAAAGGCCATAATTCAAACAGTGTTGCTGCCTCATGCCACAGGATATTGGAGAGGGAGGGGAAGGATCCAGTCATTGTGATCCATGTTGTGAAGAGTAGGCAAGAGGTCCTGTTTGGGGAGTACCAGGAACTAGGAGCTTAATGAAAGAACAGGACCTCAAGGGTTATAGGGGGGAAAATTCAGTATAAACCATTCTGGGGCGCTGACATCGCCTGGACGCTAAATGTAACACCCGGTGCTAATTAGCGCTGGCAACAGCAAAATTGAGTTTTAGCGCCCCAAGAGGGAAGTGGAGTGTTAAATCACGCGCTCCAATTTCTTCTTAGGGCGCTAACGTCCGAGAGCGGGGCGGAGACTTCAGCAGCGCTGCTCACTGGGCCGTGCAGCGCTGCCGCGTTCAAAGGCTCCTTCCCTCCCTTAAAGGGAAGGGCCATCGCTGCAGGCTCTGCAATAGAAAAATTACCAACCTGGACCACCAAGGCAGTCGCGATTCAGCACAATCAGCTCGGCACTCAAGCAGAGAGCTGGGCTGTTCAATTGTGGACAAGAACCCACGAAAAAAGCTTGAACAAGAAAGGTAAGTTTTTTTTTACTTACCTCGGCCACCTCACCTTTAATCATCGCCCCTGAAGCAGCCGGCTGCCCGATGCATGCCTCCTGCAGCTGTCGGTGTTTTCAACCAGCGCTGCTGCAGGGGACGGAAGTCAATTTCAGGTCCGGGGTGCTACCAGAGCGATGCACATGGCGATGACAGCATGATCTCTGGGTGAAGGAGATCGGGGCATAACGCTGTAGTGCCTTCGCAAAACTCCCACCAAATATGGTGGGAATCGATGTCAGCGCCGCGCCCGGTCTCAAAGCCATTTGCGCCCCATTAGCGCTAACAGGAGGCGCAAAGGCACCCAATTTCACCCCCCCAATCTCTGGATTATTACCTGTGCCATGTACAAATTGGCGTAGAGATAAGCTGATTAGGGAGGTGAAGACATGGCTAAAGGAGTGGTGTGGGAAATGAGGGGTTTCATTCCATGGGGCACTGGCACCAGTACTGGGACAGGAAGGAACTGTACCGTTGGGACGGGCTCCACCTGAACTGGTATGGGACCAGGGTCCTAGCGGAAAGGATAAATAGGATGGTCACAAGGACTTTAAAGTAGTAAATGGGGAGGGGGGGAGGGTGCAGGGGGAGGGCTCAGGGGAAAATTGCAGTCCAAATAGTAGTTCAAAAACAAGCAAAAGGGAAGAAAGTAGAGCAGCAGTCAGAAATTGTACTTTAGGCACTACTGGTAAAGGGAAAACTAAAAGATGCAATGTGATTAAACCAGGAGAGAGAAATAAGAAACAAGTGAGAAAAACATTAGAGTCAAAGGACAGGCTAAGGTGTGTGGCCCAAATAAGCGTTCTTTATATAAATGCACAGAGTATAAGGAATAAATTGAATGAACTGCAGGCACAAATTCAAATTGGAGGGTATGACATGGTAGCCATTACTGAGATATGGCTGCAAGACAGGCAGGACTGGGAACTAAATATACCAGGTTCCAAGGTCTACAGGACAGATAGGGGAAATGGCAGAAGGGGAGGAGTAGCCTTAGTGATTAAGGATGAAATCACTTCAATGATAAGAGAGGATTTAAAGAGAGGTAAGCAGCCAGTGGAGACCTAATGGGTTGAATTAAGAAATAGGAAAGGATTTATGACTGTAGTGTGAGTTGTGTATAGGCCCCCTGGTAGCAGCTGTAAAGTGCTAGATTGTATAAATACAGAGATTAGACAAGCATGTAGTAAAGGCAGAGAGGTTTTAATGGGGGATTTTAACTTTCATATAGATTGGGAAAAGCAGACTAGCACCTGTCAGAAAGGTAGTGAATTTCTTGATTGTGTTCGGGATAGTTTTATACAACAATATGTCCTAGAGGCAACAAGGGGGCAAGCCATATTAGATTTAGTAATGAGTAATGAGCCAGATTTAGTTAACAGCCTAATTGTGCATGAACATTTATCCAATAGCGATCATAACATGATCGAGAAACATGAAACAGCTACTAGGATTCTAGACTTAGGTAAGGCCGACTTCAATGGGATGAGGCAGAGACTGTCCACAGTAAACTGGGCAAATCTGTTAATGGGCAAAATGACAGAAGATCAGTGGGAGATGTTTAAAAAAGACTTTAATGTGATACAGAACCAGTTTATACCCCTGAGGGGCAAGAGCTCTACGTGCCAAAAAAAACCCAGCCATAGACGAATAAAGAGGTAAGGGACAGCATAAAACTAAAGGAACGGGCACACAAAAATGCAAAAAATAGCACAGATCCTGGCAAATGGGAAAGATACAAAGAACAGCAAAGGGTCACAAAACAGATGTAGTAAGAGCTACAGAAAGGGAGTATGAAAAAAAACTTGCAAGGCATATCAAAATCAACACAAAGAATTTTTACAGTTACATTAGCAAAAAGAGGGTGGTCAGGAGCAATGTTGGCCCCTTAAAAACTGAAAGTGGTGATATTGTCAATGACAATGGGGAAATGGTGGACATGTTGAATAATTACTTTGCGTCAGTATTTACAGTAGAGGAAGAGGATAGCATGCCAGAAATCCCAAGGAAACTAATATTGAATCAGGGACAGGGACTCAATAAAATTGACCTAACTAAAATAATATTAATGAAGAAAATAATGGCACTAAAGAGTGACGAATCCCCAGGGCCAGATGGTTTCCATCCCAGGGTTTTAAAGGCAGTAGGTGAGCACATTACAGATGTCCTAACTATAATCTTCCAAAGTTCTCTAGATTCAGGAACCATCCCTATATATTGGAAAATTGTGCATGTCACTCCGCTTTTTAAGAATAGCAAGAGAGGGAAGCCAGGGAATTATAGGCCAGTTAGCCTAACATCTGTTGTCGGGAAATTGCTAGAGTCTATAATTAAGGATAGGGTGACTGAACACCTCAAAAATTTTCAGTTGATCAGAGAGAGCCAGCATGGATTTGTAAAAGGTAGGTCGTGCCTGACAAACCTGATTGAATTTTTTGAAGAAGTGACTAAAGTAGTGGACAGGGGAATGTCTATGGATGTTATTTATTTGGACTTCCAGAAGGCATTTGATACAGTCTCACATAAGGAGACTGATATCTAAGGTAGAAGCCCACGGAATTGAGGGCAAATTATTGACCTGGTTAGGAAATTGGCTGAGCGGCAGGAGACAGAGCACACCCATAGCATATATACGCTAAAAATGTTTAAATCAATACCGAATGTACCCAATGACTGTTTTAAATTAATACTGAATGCACCCAACGAGGGTCAACGACTGTTTAAATTAATACTGTCTGTACCCAACGAGGGTCAAAAACGTTTGACACCTACAGAATGTTGGAAACCTATACTTTTTGTTATGTAAGCTTTGGCAACATGGTTCCCTGTAAACTTTCATGCCAATAAAGCATTTGAATTGAATTGAATTGAGTAGGGATAATGGGTAGGTACTCAAATTGGCAGGATGTGACTAGTGGTGTCCCACAGGGATCTGTGTTGGGGCCTCAACTATTCACAATATTTATTAATGACTTAGATGATGGCATAGAAAGTCATATATCCAAATTTGCCGATGACACAAAGATAGGCGGCATTTTAGGCAGTGTAGATGAAAGCATAAAATTACAAAGAGATATTGATAGATTAAGTGTGTTAAGTCCGTGAATGATTGAGACACGGGCCAGCAGGAGTGAAAACAAACAAGTCTTTACTGGTGGAAGTCAATAGTGAAACTAACAAACAGAGGCTCGCTAGCGCCTTTTATACAGGGGTGGTCACTGCCGGTACTGCAGTCTGAGACCAGTTATTCTCTTAAAGGTACATACACAACAATTCCTCCCCTTTTAGATAAACAGTACATAACATTCATTTAACAACTAAATGATAACGAATTACAATCACAATTACTGTTGCTAGATACATTGGTTAAGTTTAAGCAATTATAAGTTCAGTCTTTGAGGAGGCTTCCTGATTCTGTCTGGATAACGCCTCTTTGGGGTATCAGGTTCTTCTGGCAATGTTGCGTCGGGATCAATGTCTTTGTTTGGTTCATCTGCTTCCAATATTACCGGTTCTGCGGTAGCTGCAATTGGAACGTCAATTTCATTACCAGGTGTATCAGATCGTGGTGTGGAGTTGACGTTTTCCAGTGACTCTAGAATCTGGTCAGCATGGCATCTTACAATGCTCTCCCCAACGTCCACGGTATACATGAGAGGTCCTTGTCGTGTACAAATCGTTCCTGGCTGCCATTTCTCAGTGCGGTAGTCCCAGGCCAAAACTGGTTGACCTATCTTAAAACTCCTGGTCGGCCTTTCATTCATATTCTGAAACTGCCTGTTCTCCACATCTCTTCGGACGTTTGGCTTAACCGAATCCAAGCGGCATCGTAGTCTTCGATTGCAGAACATCATGGCTGGAGTAATCAGGTCCCGCAATAGGCCATACGTTCTAGCGCCCATTAAGATTAGCAATATCGATGCCTTTTTCCGCTTCGCTATTTCGTTTGCCTTGAAATATACCTTGACTCTTTCCACATACGTGGTCCAGTCCTCTAATTTATTATCAAAAGCAGTGATACAGCCAGTCTTCGGCATCTTGCAAATCTAAAATGGCGCCTCCCGCGCTTTGCCTTCTTCCCCGATTTAACAAAATGGCGCCTCCCACGCTTTGCCTTCTTCCCCGCTGTTGTTAGCGCTGCTTTCCACGGTTTCTTGCGCGTTAAATATTGATTCTTTTTCTTTTATTATTTTCCCGTCGTGGAGCGGACCCTCTGGGACACTTCCCTCCCTCTTCTTAGGTCCGAACGCTGCCCGGCTTCGAAGCACCGGCCGCGCCCTGTGTGCTCCACCCTCTCTCTCTCTCTTTGCTTCCCGACTCGCTGCCCGGCCCCGTTGAAAAGCCACCCGATCGAGCTTCAGCCCGCCGCAGCCCAGGAAGGATCAGTGCACTACCTGCCACCAGCCCGACTAGCTGGGAAACCACAGACTGGTGAACCGAACCTGGCTCTTGACAGTCTCTCCTGCAAGTTTTCAAACCGATGATTGACGGTCGACGCCCGTTTCTCGAGTTTCTTTGGACTCTTTTTTTTTCTTTCTTCTGGCTTCGACCTTCAATAACGTCGTCTGAGGTGCTGCCGAGTTGCAGGTAAGTTCGTTTCTTACTCGTCGCCAGTGTTAAGTCCGTGAATGATTGAGACACGGACCAGCAGGAGTGAAAACAAACAAGTCTTTACTGGTGGAAGTCAATAGTGAAACTAACAAACAGAGGCTCGCTAGCGCCTTTTATACAGGGGTGGTCACTGCCGGTACTGCAGTCTGAGACCAGTTATTCTCTTAAAGGTACATACACAACAAAGTGAATAGGCAAAACTGTGGCAAATGGATTTCAATATAAGCAAATGGGAGGTCATCCACTTTGGACCTAAAAAGGATAGAACAGGATACTTTCTAAATGGTAAAAAGCTAAAAACAGTGGATGTCCAAAGAGACTTGGGGGTTCAGGCACATAGATCATTAAAATGTCATGAACAGGTACAGAAAATAATCAAAAAGGCTAACAGAATGTTGGCCTTTATATCTAGAGGACTAGAATACAAGGGAGTAGAAGTTATGCTGCAGCTGTACAAAACGCTGGTTAGACCACACCTGGAGTACTGTGAGCAGTTCTGGGCACCACACCTTAGGAAGGATATATTGGCCTTGGAGGGAGTGCAGTGTAGGTTTACCAGAATGATACCCAGACTTCAAGGGTTAAGTTACGAGGAGAGATTACACAAATTAGGGTTGTATTCCCTAGAATTTAGAAGGTTAAGGGGTGATCTGATCGAAGTTTTCAAGATATTAAGGGGAACAGATAGGGTAGACAGAGAGAAACTATTTCTGCAGGTTGGGGATTGTAGGACTAGGGGGAATAGTCTAAAAATTAGAGCCAGACCTTTCAGGAGTGAAATTAGGAAACACTTCTACACACAAAGGGTGGTAGAAGTTTGGAACTCTCTTCCGCAAACGGCAATTGTTAATTTTAAATCTGAGATTAATAGCTTTTAGTTAATGAAAGGTATTAAGGGATATGGGCCAAAGGCGGGTATATGGAGTTAGATCACAGACCAGCCATGATCTCATTGAGTGGCGGAACAGGATCGAGGGGCTGAATGGTCTACTCCTGTTCCTATGTTCCTAAGTCCCTCTGATGGCAGAGAGTGAGCAGCCTGTACGGTTCAATCCTTCTTCTTCCACTCAGGGTCATTGCTGATTGAAGCAGGGCAGCTGCACCTGGTTGCGTAATTATAACTGCACAAAAATTGAATAGAGGCGCAATTCTACAATTGAAATATTTATCATGAAATAAAATATTCAACAATTTCAACCTATTTCTATATTTCTACCTTTTCTATACTTAAAAAGATGCAGATTAGACAAATGGATGGAATGCATATTTAAACCTCAGACTTTTTTTTTGAATTTAAATTAATGGGTTCTTTTCACTAGAACTGAAAAAGATTAAGAGGAGATCTGAAGGAAGTACTCAAAATTAACTGGGGTTTTGATAAGGTAAATAGGGGAAAACATTTTGGGCCAAAACTTCGATAGCCCCCGAAAATGGGCGATTAACCCGCACCTGTTCAAAGTAATGCAGGCAGCACGCAAACTTTGTGCTCCCTGCTAATTTAAATGATAGTGTGCAGCATGCAGCCCAGTGCCAAACGTACTACAGGGTGGCTGCATGCTCAGCAGGGGGCCCAGCTTCGTAGGAGGCTAGCACCAATTTAAGCTAGCCTTCACTTCTTAAGCCAGCCTGCACCGCTTAAAGGGGAGGTGCAGTTTGACAACACCAGGTGCTGGATGGAATTGCAGAAGGGAGTTTCACCTGGGAAACATATAGGAATGGCACAGCAGGCCAGAGAAAGAGCTCCAAGGTTCTCAAATGCAGGAGTGGGGGCCTTAGTACAGGAATTGGATAGGAGGAGAGAGATCCTGTTTCCACCGGAAGTCAGGAGGCCCCCCAGACAGACACTACAAAGGCAGTGGGAGCAGATAGCCATGGAGGTCAATGCCAACAGTGTTACCCCGAGGACCCGGATGCAGTGCAGAAGAAGTGCAAAGAATTTACACGAGTGGTCAAGGTCGGTGAATGCATCAATAAATGCCATAATCCACAAACTGCAGCACTAGCCTCACACACTGCTCAATTCACCACACCCCAATCCTTCACCTACCAACAATCTCTATCAATCACGACTCAGACCTCACATTCGTATGCTTCATCTCACCCTCACACACTTACCACTGCTGCAAGCCTCACACCCACAGCTCATACCTTGCACACACTGTTCAACCATGACAGCCACACCACCCAAACACATTGAACCACACTCACTGACACACTTCCCTCTCTCTTGCAAGACAAGGTGGCACACAACCGTAGGCAGCAGCAGCTAACTGGAGGGGGACAGGCACGCCTCCATATCCTGACCACACTCGAGGAGAGGGTGTGTGATGAAATATATGTCTTCATCAGCCCCTGTGTTTTACCTGCATTGTATTGTGTGTACCGCCCCCTTTTCCCCTATTGTGTGTATTGGCTCTGCCCCTGTCTTTTGTTATATAAAGGTCTCAAGAGCTGTATGAGTCATTCTGCCAGACGAATCCGATGTGGAATGACGTGCAATGTTCTTAGCGATTAAAAGCCTTCAGTTGAATCCTTTAACTTCTTGTCTTTGAGTTATTGATGGCACATCAATTTTAATCGCTAAAACACCAAGATGGATCGACTCCTGAAACCAGAGCGCTTGGATCTGGACCCCCATGCCACAGACGCAGCCACACAGTTCGGACACTGGTTCCAATACTTCGAATTTTTCATCGAAACCTCAGCCACCGCCATAGCAGCCGCAATCGCCACCGGAGACGTGAAACTGGGAATCCTGCGAAACCGGGTGAGTCATCGGGTCTCCCCTCTCATCCGAGATGCCACCAGCTACGAGGATGCCTGCACCATTCTGAAGGCCCACTACGTGCGGCCAATAAACGAGGTGTACGCCAGGCATCTTCTGACTACTCGCACGCAGCGGCATGGTGAGTCACTAGAGGACTTCATGCTAAGCCTAAAAGTACTGGGCAGAGACTGTAACTGTAAGGCCGTATCTGCCACCATGTACACGGAGGAGCTGATCCGAGACTCCTTTATTGCGGGCCTCAGTTCAAATTACATTTGGCAGAAACTGTTTGAAAAGGAGGGACTGGACTTAAAACAGGCTGTGGGCATAGCGCGATCGCTGGATATGGCCCAGAGGAACTCTGAATCCTGTTCCTCAGGCCACGCGGCCCACTCCGCCTCGTGCGCGCCATGGGGGCCGCCATCTTGGAAGCCATCTTCACCTCCCAGGTCTCAGGCCAGCCCAGCACCGTCGGAGCCCCAGCCTCCACCCAGGAGCCCCACTACTGCCGCGATGCATCGGGGCCCGAAATGCTACTTCTGCGGCCAGGACAAACACTCCAGGCATTTGTGCCCAGTGAAGGGCACCACCTGTTTTAAATGCGGGAAGAAAGGACATTTCAGTAAAGTCTGCAGAGGGAACCCCGCCTCCAACTCCGCCACCGCCACGTGCGCTCCGTGGGGGCAGCCATCTTGGACGCCATCTTGTCCACCCTCATGGAGTCCACCATCTTGTCCCGACTACACGGACCCCCAGGACCCACTGGTGGCCTCAATCACAGTGGATCAATCCAGGCCGCATCCGTTGTCTAGATCGATGATGGACATAGAGGTAAATGGGAACAAGGTTAAATGCTTGATTGACTGCAGGAGCACTGAAAGCTTTATCCATCCTAGCCTGGTAAAACGACTTTCACTAACGATAGTCCCTGCACAGGGCAAAATCGCCATGGCTGATAAGACTCATACCTCAAAAATTACAGGTTTCTGCGCGGTTATGTTGTCGGTAAAAAGCATTGATTACAGAGATTTTAAACTGTTGATAATGCCAGATCTCTGTGTGAGCGTGATCTTGGGTCTGGACTTCCAGTGCCACCACCAAAGTATCACGCTTACCTACGGTGGGTCCCAGCCACCCCTCACAGTGTGCGGTCTGGCTACCCTGAAGGTCAAGCCGCCCTCTCTGTTCGCCAACCTCGCACCCAACTGTCGACCCATAGCGACCAAGAGTAGGCGGTACAGCTGGGAGGACAGACGGTTCATTGCGTCTGAAGTAGAAAGACTCAAGCGGGAGGGTATCATCGAATGCAGTACCAGCCTGTGGCGCGCCCAGGTAGTAGTAGTTAAGGGTAGCGAAAAGAAGCGGATGGTGATAGATTATAGCCAGACGGTTAATCTATACACCCAGCTAGACGCCTACCCTCTGCCCTGCAGAGCGGATATGGTTAACCAAATTGCGCAATACCGGGTGTTTTCCACCATCGACCTAAAATCGGCATACCACCAGCTCCCCATTAGGCCAGAGGACCGTCCATACACCGCCTTCGAGGCGAACGGACGCCTCTACCACTTCCTCAGAGTCCCCTTTGGGGTAACGAATGGGGTCTTGGTCTTCCAGCGGGAGATGGACCGCATGGTCGATGAGAACCAGTTAACAGCCACCTATCCATAACTAGACAACGTCACCATCTGCGGCCACGACCAGCAAGACCACGACTCGAACCTCGCGAGATTTCTGAAAACTGCCCTCAGACTCAATCTCACCTACAACGAGGATAAGTGTGTCTTTAGCACCACGCGCCTCTGTATCCTGGGCTGCATGGTGGAAAACGGGGAAATCGGTCCGGACCCAGACCAATTGCACCCCCTACGGGAGCTACCACTACCAAACACTCCCAAGGCCCTGAAAAGGTGCCTGGGGTTTTTCTCCTATTACGCCCAATGGGTCCCCAATTATTCCGACAAGGCCCGTCCCCTCCTGAAATCAACGTCCTTCCCGCTCACGGCCGAGGCCCATGCCGCCTTCAACAGCATTAAACACGACATTGAGCAGGCCGCGCTGTGGGCAGTGGACGAAAACATCCCTTTCCAGGTCGAAAGCGATGCGTCCGACTTCGCTTTAGCAGCCACCCTCAACCAGAATGGGCGGCCCGTAGCCTTTTTCTCAAGAACCCTCCAAGGGCCCGAGATCAGGCACTCCTCGGTAGAGAAGGAGGCCCAGGCCATAGTGGAGGCAGTGCGGCACTGGAGGCACTACCTAGCCGGCAAACGCTTCACCCTGCTTACCGACCAGCGGTCGGTAGCCTTCATGTTTAACAACAGAGGGGGAGATCAAGAACGACAAAATTCTCAGGTGGCGGATCGAACTCTCCACGTTTGAGTATGACATAATATATAGGCCGGGGGCCCTCAACGAATCCCCCGACGCCCTATCATGAAGGATGTGTGCCAGCATCCAGGGGGACAGGCTACAGGGCCTCCACAATGGCCTCTGCCACCCGGGGGTCACCCGGCTATTTCACTTTATAAAATCCCGTAACCTGCCCTATTCCATCGAGGAGGTCCGGTCTATGACCAGGGACTGCTGCACCTGTGCGGAATGCAAGACCTGTTTTTACAGGCCCGACCGAGCCCACCTGATCAAAGCTACACGGCCATTCGAGCGCCTGGGCTTAGATTTCAAGGGACGATTCCCCTCCACCGACCGCAATGTGTACTTTCTCAACATTGTGGACGAGTACTCCCGCTTCCCATTCGCCTACCCCTGCCCAGACATGACCAGTGCCACGGTCAGCAAGTGCCTCGGCAGCCTGTTTTGCACATTCGGCATGCCGAGCTACATCCACACTGACAGGGGGGTGTCGTTCATGATCGACGAACTGCGCCAATACCTGCTGTCGAAGGGGATAGCCACGAGTCGGACCACTAGTTATAACCCTCGGGGTAATGGGCAAGTGGAGAGGGAGAACGCGATGGTGTGGAAGGCGGTCACCTTAGCACTAAGGTCTAAAGGCCTCCCTACCTCCCGCTGGCAAGAGGTCCTCCCAGACGTACTCCACTCGATAAGGTCGCTACTGTGTACTGCTACTAACGCCACTCCTCACGAGAAGATGTTTGTTTTTCCCCGCAAATCAACCTCGGGAGTGTCCCTACCTTCGTGGCTCTCCACCCCAGGGACAGTCCTATTATGGAAGCATGTGAGGGGCCACAAAACGCGTCCCCTCGTGGAGGCAGTACACCTACTCCACGCAAACCCACAGTACGCGTACGTCAAGCACACCGACGGGCGTGAGGACACCGTGTCCATAAAGGACCTCGCCTCGGCAGGAAGCGATGACGACCCATCCTCACCACCCCCAGAAGAACCTCCACCATCCCCAGAGGTATCCTCACCACCCCCAGAAGTACCTGCAACACCCCCAGCACATGGGTATGCCCAGGAGGGCACCATGGACTCCCGGTCGGAACCCGAGGTACTGTTGCGACATTCAGGAAGGACTATCACACCCCCGGACAGACTAAATCTGTAGAAGGGGTGAATGTGATGAAATATATGTCTTCATCAGCCCCTGTGTTTTACCTGCATTGTATTGTGTGTACCGCCCCCTTTTCCCCTATTGTGTGTATTGGATCCGCCCCTGTCTTTTGTCATATAAAGGTCTCAAGAGCTGTATGAGTCATTCTGCCAGATGAATCCGATGTGGAATGACGTGCAATGTTCTTAGCGATTAAAAGCCTTCAGTTGAATCCTTTAACTTCTTGTCCTTGAGTTATTGATGGCACATCAGGGTGCTCGGCATAATTGGAGTGGCTGTGACTGAGGCCGTGGCCAGCAGTGGCACTGAAACCATTGAACACGATGGTATGCTCATACCTAATCCTCCTTCTCACATCCCACTTCCCCCTCATCCCACAATCTCTTCTGACTTACAAGCTGCAGATGGTGTAAGCATGCACCTCCTGTTTTCCCCACCCTCCCACTCCCCCCCTCACCGCAACCCTACCTTGTGCCTTTCTCATTTCAGAGACCCAAGAAATCCAACCTGGCCAAGCAGTGGTGGTAGAGAAAGAGGAAGAGAAAAGTGATGATGTAGAAGAAACACTGTCACCCAATCTGACAGTCATAGCCACCAGCTCAGATACTGATACTTTAGAGGGTAGCTTAGAGGCGGGATCTGCACATGGTGAGACACCGGGCACGAGTGGGCTGCAGCCAGGGCAGGGGGAAAGGGTAGAGTAGGTGCCAGCTGCCCGGAGGGTGAGGACGCACACGAGCCCAGACTGCTGCCGCCCATGCCGAGGTGGTGCAGACTGAAGCTAAGCCTATTAGGCCCAGAGCTGCTCGAGGTCGTCCTGCAAGGCCGTCTGCAGTCTCCCCCACTGAAGGTCAGCAGCCTTCCACCAGCCATGCTGCAGCCACTGAGGTAGCACTGCGTAGGAGCACTAGGACAGGCAAAGGCACATGGAAGACAGGGACTAAGGGAATGCATAAGGGTGATTAGTTGAATTTTGAATTAAATATTGTAATGGTTTGATCCATAAAATTACAGTAGTGTAAGGATTTCGGGGGCTTCTTTTAAACTGGTTTAAAGTGATTTTCCTGGTCTTGCAGCCTTTGCCTGCACATCAGACCAATTCCAATAAAACCAATTTTAAAACAGCGGTTTCTAATCGCTACCCCTCCTTTAGTTCTGAGTGGAGGAACTTATAATTAATGATATTAAAACGGAACAAGTGGTTTGGATGAGAGCAAAAAATCAATCTTTATTAACTAAAAGAAACTATAATCACAATATCAAACTATCCCACACGAACACAGTAAAATTGTAAAACTATACATCAAGGGGGTACACACGGCAAAAACGAGGGGTACAATGGCTACAATGTTATTTAAACAATCTTAGCAATTCCCTTAAATCACCATCCCCCTTAACTCCTGCTAGGTTGCCTTGTTGAGAGTCAGAAAATCTCTGCTCACATGGTCCAGCGAAGAGAGAGAGAGAGAGAGAGAGAGAGAGAGCTCACCTTATCGTCCCAGGAAGTCAAGAGCCAAGAGCCAAGAGTCAAGAGAGCGAGCTGGCTGCTCAGCCTTTTTTTTATACCTGGTGAGCCCCTCACATCCTGCCTTACAAGGGCTGTGTGCAAAATTAACCCCAAAGCTGTGATAGGCTAACTCAAAGTGGTTCGATTGAGTTAATGTGATTTTCAGAGCTCCCTTTGCTGAAACAAAAGGGAGATACATCTGCTCTATAGTCCAGTACTGGGTGATTGGAAACCCATTCAAGATACAAAGAGTCTCTTCTGCAGTTTAGGTGTATCCACTCGATATACAAACAAATGCTAATAGCATTCAATTGCTTTATAAACAAAGCAATGTCCTTTGTCTTCATTGAACCTTACTTCCAGACACAGAAAGCTGCATTCCAAACCTCTTTTGTCATTCGGCCATGTGGTGTGACAGCCATTTTATCCCTGGAAATTTAAAAAGCACATTGCCCAGGGATACTTTAATCAAAAAACATGAATCTTCAGAACTGTAAATTATTGCGAATTCTTACAGTCCGCCCTTGGATACTTCCAGCTTGCTTGTAGTATCCTCTTGAAGAAATGAGCAATAATTTCTGACCCCCCACAAACAACCATCCCCTGTATTTACTTAATAGCTATCTGCCACTGATCCCCGTCCCGTCTATTCCCCTTAAATTCAAGAAAAAAACCATGGTACGGTAGGCATCTTACAGATACTTCAGTTTTCACTAAGGGGTCTCATACCCCTACACGCTTGTAAAATTATACAGTGTAAACCAAATTTACAATCACCTTTTTTTTTTACATCATAAGTTATTACAAAATGTTGCAATCTTAGTTACACAATGTACTCAAAAATTATCGCAAGCACGGAGAGGGTCCTACGCCTCTGCTCAACTTGGAGTTGTCACAAACTGGTCCCAAGCACGGAGAGGACCTCACGCCTCTGCTCAACTTGGGGCTGCGACACAAAATACAAAAAATCATTAAACAACATGCTTATGAACCCCGATCATCACGGGCCGATGATGGGTCGCGAAATTCGAGTGGGTATTGCTCCTCCCACTCGGGCAGTAAAAGTACCTTCCACCCCCCTTTGATCGGCTTAAACTTTAAAACAGGCAGAATGGATTTAGCGACCAGCCTGCTCCGACAGCCCCGAGCCGTTCTCTTGTCCTTTTGTGGAGGCGGGGTACCCCTCACGTTTAAAATTACCTTCCACAGACTGAGACCGGGGAGTATGGGATCTCATGACTCCCAGTCCCTCCCCCTCCCGTCTTCCCTCGACTGGCTGCAGAAAATGATGGGTGCCTGTGTGGCGGCACTCGCTGGCCCCACACTGATCCGGCCACCCACTCATCCTTCCCAGCCACAACTTATCTTCTTGCTCGTGGACCCCCGGGTGAGTTCCTCCCTCCCCCGACCGCACCCACGCGACTCTTGGGTCTCCCCCTCCTCTATACAATCATTCCCGGGCCATCACCACCCACCCCCGGGGAACGCGTCCCTATGACCAGGCGCCCGCGCTTCCCCATCATGACTCCTCAACAGCGAGGTCTCCCGCACGTGAACTTCGGTCAGGATAGTGCTGGGTTGGGGGCCATGCCCCACCCAGCTGGGGCCATCTCCTCCCCGTAGGAGGAGTAGGCAAGTTCCTCCAGACTCTGTCCGGTTTTTCCCGAAGATCGCTGCGGGGTCTCCTGGATTCGTCCAGTGGCGAGGTGATCCCCAACATTCCGTATCTTCATTCGATGTCCAGCTCGGGCTGGGCGAACATGGCTGCTTCATTTTCCAATCTCCTGCAAAAACTTAAAAGGACATGCAGCCAGGTCTCACTGACCTGCTGCCTTAGGTGGAGACATGGTCAGGTCCCTTGACCTCGGACCAAAATACAAACATTCGGCACACATGTTAAACTTACTTAAAACTAGTTAAATTACACAATACTTAAAATACACCTTAAAGCAAGCTATATACACACATAGCTATAATACAAATGCCGCCCGTCTCCGGACGGCCAGTCTAATCTCTGGCACTGTCGCAGATTTCTGCTGGCTGCAGCGAAGCTGGACTGCCTCCTGTCTCTGGTCCCCCGCAGCTTATGGCTGTTGAGTGGGGGCCTCTGTTCTCTGGCTTCTCCCCGGCTCGGGAGTCCGCCCTACCCCACTGTAAAGTGGGTGACCAGGCTTTCTTAGGCTGGGGCACCCGCTGAGACCTTCTGAGGGGTGTCTCTATGGGGGAAAATTTGGCTGGCGGACCCTGAGCTTGGGTCACAGCCCCAGCTGGCTGGGAACCTTCTCCCCCATGTCCAAATAGCCCGCACTGTATAATGTACCTGGCAGCCTGCCGGTGCAAATCTCTCCCTGGGTTTGTCTGCTCTTTCCTGCCCACACAAGCCACAGTGCTTGCCTGTGAACTCAAACATGCTGTGGGCTGAGGATCCCTCTTCTCAGGCTCACTCCTCACAGGCGGACCGTACCTCCGTTGTTGGAGGGGGTACACTGGTCCTGGTCCCCGCCTGCCTAGCAGGACCTGCTAGTGTTCTCCTACCACCCCATTGTCCACCCCTCCTCGCTGCCAGAGCTCCTCAAAACTCGGAGCTGTGGGCTGCTGTCTTCGGATCTCTAATTCCCAATCCAGCACCGTTCTGGGTGCTGCCTGTGGGATAGTTCTACTTGGGCTGCCAGTAAAGCCCAGCTGACCTGCCTTCAGGCTGATCATGCAAATCATCCCCTTAAAGGCATTTAAAGCCATGTTAAGGCTTTCTATCTCTGCCCTACAGGGGCCATGATCTGCTTCCTCAAACCTTAGGGCGCAGGCCAGCTTATAAGCTGCCTTAGATTCCCTAAACCTTTCCTCCTGCTCTCTCTTCACAACCTTCCTAACTCAGCCACCTATACCCCGATAGGTCGGCCTACACACTGTCACTACCTTCCGCAGGGCTACCCACATACTGAAAGCAAGAAAGACAATAACTGATGCTTTCTCTAGATCCAGACCACTTATCATATCAAAACTGCCTCCACTCCTGGCTGGCTCGCCATTGTAAGAATTACGGGGGCTTCTTTAAACTGGTTTAAGGTAATCTACCTGGCTAGCAGTCTTTTTGCTGCTGCACTCTAAACCAATTTTAAAACAGCGGTTTCGAATCGCTACCCCTCCTTTAGTTCTGAGTGGAGGAACTTATAATTAATGATATTAAAACGGAACACGTGGTTTGGATGAGAGAAAAAAAAATCAAGCTTTATTAACTAAAAGAAACTACACAATCAAAATATCAAACTATCCCACACGAACACAGTAAAATTGTAAAACTATATATCAAGGGGGTACACACGGCAAAAACGAGGGGTACAATGGCTACAATGTTATTTAAACAATCTTAGCAATTCCCTTAAATCACCATCCCCCTTAACTCCTGCTAGGTTGCCTTGTTGAGAGTCAGAAAATCTCTGCTCACATGGTCCAGCGAAGAGAGAGAGAGAGAGAGAGAGAGAGAGAGAGCTCACCTATGTCCCAGGAAGTCAAGAGCCAAGAGCCAAGAGTCAAGAGAGCGAGCTGGCTGCTCAGCCTTTTTTTTATACCTGGTGAGCCCCTCACATCCTGCCTTACAAGGGCTGTGTGCAAAATTAACCCCAAAGCTGTGATAGGCTAACTCAAAGTGGTTCGATTGAGTTAATGTGATTTTCAGAGCTCCCTTTGCTGAAACAAAAGGGAGATACATCTGCTCTATAGTCCAGTACTGGGTGATTGGAAACCCATTCAAGATACAAAGAGTCTCTTCTGCAGTTTAGGTGTATCCACTCGATATACAAACAAATGCTAATAGCATTCAATTGCTTTATAAACAAAGCAATGTCCTTTGTCTTCATTGAACCTTACTTCCAGACACAGAAAGCTGCATTCCAAACCTCTTTTGTCATTCGGCCATGTGGTGTGACAGCCATTTTATCCCTGGAAATTTAAAAAGCACATTGCCCAGGGATACTTTAATCAAAAAACATGAATCTTCAGAACTGTAAATTATTGCGAATTCTTACAGTAGTTTGGAATGTTTGTTTTGTGGTGGCTTTTATTGTAGCATTGTGGCCAAGAGGATGCTGTGATGGTCAGTAACAGATGGAAGGTAAGGTGTGGGACTATTAGTGAATGTGAAATTGTACTTGCGTTCACAGGTACTGCGGTCGGATGAGTCAATCTCGGACAGCCTGGGCAGAATAGGGCTTTCTGGGTTGCCTCCTCCCTTCCTCCTCCTCCTCCTCCTCCTTCTCAGCTGGTTGCCGTATGCCTGGTGGCCAGGTTGTAGAACATGCTGCAGACCATGACAAATCTTGATACCCGCTCTGGTGAGTACTGCAGGGTCCCTCCAGAGCAGTCCAGCCACCAGAAGTGTTGTTTAAGGCCACCAATGGCCTGCTCTATCAGACTCCGTGTGGTAGCATGTCTTTTGTTATATGAAAGCAGCCCACGTGTGCGTGAGTTGTGCAGTGGTGTCCTGAGCCAGGTGATCAGTGGATAGCCCTTGTCACCCAGTAGCCATCCTCTGGTTTGTCGTGGTGGCTCAAATGTTGCTGGTACAGCGGACTGCCGCAGAATGAAGGCATCGTGACTGCTGCCAGGATACCGAGCATTGACTTGCATGATGCGCTGAGTATGGTCGCACACCAGCTGGACATTGAGGGAGTGGAATCCCTTCCGGTTGCGGTACATCTCTGAATTGCGATGCGGCGCCCACAGAGCGACATGTGTGCCGTCAATCTCACCCTGCGCCATGGGAAAGCCTGCTATTCTGGTGAAGACACATGCTCGTTCCGCCTGCTTCCGTCTGGCAAGAGAGAATGAATTCTTTTCAGCTCTCCTTGCATACAGAACCTCACTCACCTCACTAATACAGGAGTGGACGGCGAACTGGGAGATGTTACAGATGTCGCCTGCTCCAGCCTGGAAGGAACCCGACGTGAAGATGTTCAAGGCCACGGTCACCTTTACAGCCACTGGCAATGCTGTCCTCGCCCTGCACTGAGGCTGCAGGTCTGCCTGCAGCAGGTGGCAGATTACAGTGAGCACCTCCCTAGTAAAACAGAGATGTTGCATACACTCCTGCTGAGAGCCCTTCTCCCCCTCCTCCTCCTGCCTCTTCCAGCAGCTTGTCCTGCTCTGTGTCACCTCTGCTCATACTCCTTGTCATGCTGCAGGCCAAGGGGGATACAAACTACTGCACCCATGTCTGGGAGCTACTGCTCTGAGCAGACCCTTTGCAAGTCAGTACCAAGTGCTTGAGCACATGCCACACCACTCCTTGTAGAATTTAGGCAACTGTGAAGAAGTCTAGAAAGCACTAAACACTTCTACAAACTCAGCAACAGCTAGTAGAAATCAATCAGTGACTAACCTGTAAGTAGATGATAATCTCTTTAAATAGCGCTGGTGGGGGGTCCTTCCTGCTGCTGAATGTGTGTTCAGCTGTGTATGTTTAAGAGAGGGTGTTAGCTCCAGCATTGAGGTCGAAAATGGCAGCGCTGGTGTCAAATCAGCGTTACATGTTGATTGACATCACGATCTGTGTACTCTGCATACTTTCGGTCACGCTCCCCGCGCCGACGTTAACGCCCACACCAAAATGGCGTTCGGTGCGGCCCGCACCAGAAATGTGCGTGCGCTGTTCAGACGCCATTTTTGAACCAAATCGACACCCGTAGCACCCAAACAACAGGTGCTATGCAACTGAATTTTTAGCCCTTCCACTTCTTGGTCAGTCGGTAACTAAAGGGTGAAATCGTCACGATAAGAACAAAGGGAGCGGTTAGAAATCTATTTTTAAGCAGAGAGTTGAAAGGACATGAATGCCCTAACAGAAATAGTGATGGAGGCAGGAATCCATAATAGCTTTTAAAAGGCAAGTGTGTAAATATCTGAAAAAGGAAAACTTAAAAGGATATGGGGAAAGGGCAGGGGAATGGGGCAAAATCGATATCTGAACTGGCACAGGTCAAATGACCGCCTTCTGTGCTATAAAATTCTATGATTATATAAGAATATAAAATGGAAAAGGACATTCAGTCCAGTCCATCTGGCTACTTTGTCATGTTTAGATCGTTCTTTAGGATGTGTGTCCATCAAAAGTGCTTCCATTTTGTTGATTCGTGCAGTGAAATTGCTGAATTTTAAACTTGAAGCGTCCGTGTGCAGCTACAAAGAACTCCTTTTGATTTTGTTTCAAATTGCAGTGAATGTTTTTTTTTGCTGATACAGTAAGCTGCTTTTTCGTAATTGAAAATCATTGTACCTTTGCAAAAATATATGCAGCCGTGGCTTAAAAAATCAGGCTCTTGCACAAGGATTACATATTTTTAAAAATTTAAAACATGGAAAAAAGACCAGATTCAATAATTTCATTCGATAGAGTTAAGGAGCAGTATACTTCAATTGAAGTTGGTTGTAAAATCATTAGTACAACAGTTCTACCATGAACAACCTGCCAATTTAAAACTATAATTCAAACAAGTACCCCCTAGAGAGATGAAGAGGCACATTCTGCTGTAGATCTTATAGCGTCGTCCACTATTCGTAGCTATAACAGACTCCTCTAAAATTGCCTCAGGAGCTATATAATTATATACAGATGCCCCAAACTTTGGAAATAGTTATTGACATTGCAGTTTTATTATACCCTGCAGTACAGCTTAGAGGAAATTGGAATTCAACAGCTGATGAAATGATTTCAAATATATTACTCTGTGCCTGGGAATGTATCCAACATATGAGCTGAAGTAATTGCTCCATTGTAAAATGGGAAGGACATGTTTATTCAGCCCTGGTTAAGAAGATTAGTTTGCAATGGAAATAAATAATAAAATACTCTGCGCTCGGTGTATTAGGATTTTGTAGCTTTTGATTGCATTCATTGTTGGGCCTCCGAAATATCCCATTTTAGCACCTTAAATGAGTAAGTTATTACCTGCAAAAGTGTAAACTTGAATATTAACTAAATTCTAGATATAGCAATGAGGGGTTACCACTGATGTCATGGCATCATCGGATCTACCAGGAGATCAAATAACATAGAAACGCATCGAATGGGAGATCGGAAATGTACATCACATTAGAAATCAAGTACATGCTGTGTATATAAGATAATTATAATATTCAGACTTTTTGGGGGCTTGGAGAGTTTAGTCCAACATTAATTAGAAATTTGAAAACATAAAGTCATAGTTTAAACTGCTAATGCCAGTCTGTTATTTAGGCTGGGTTTGTTGGTGGTACAGTAATACTCTTGTGACATTCTGTCCATGATCAGACAGCAATAGATTTTGACAGGAATCCATTCAAGTGAACCAAGGATGTTCGTTTGGAAGTTGTCATAGAATATTCAAAAAAGCCAAAAATATATCCTACTAACTCTATGGTGCTCAATGGCAGTGTTTCTGTCTGATGTTCAGCCTATCTGTTGCATGGTCCATCAATTTCTTAATCACTAATGCCAATTTCAGGATGGAGACCAAAAGAACAGGGGGAAAATTTATGGCCATTTTCAGGAAAATCTCAGTTCCAACCTCATTTAAGATGGAACTAATTAATAATCACAAAAACCTCTGGGTGTATTGCAGAGGTCCCTTTATTTACCTTGACATTTAAGCTGATGATGTGCCCTTAATTCTATATCTCCAGTCAATGGGGCAGGAATGCAGCTTGTTTCCGGTGTGAAGTGGGCAGTATTAGGTAGTCCCATCTGAACACTGCCTGATGATGTCAGGGAGAGGCATGTGTGGCATTCGAACGTGTGCCTCATTTGATTTTGATCTGGAAGCTGCCAGCCCTGCTCACGCTGTTCATTGTCAGCTCGCCGATTGAGGGCATGGGAAAATGGACATCAGTAACGTCACTTAAAGGCAACCTGCGTCTCTTAAAGGAGAAGTGCGCCTTGGATGCTATCATTAGTATTGCAGTTCAGCATTGAAATGGCAGGCAGAGGTGATGCAGGCAGGGCCCCCTGATCTTCTGAGGCTGCGGTGGAGGCAGGGGATTGTTATTTCCCACTGATGAGAGAAGAGTTCCGAGACAAAATTTCCAGAACCAGTGGGCAGAGGTGATGGAGCAAGCCAATGCCAGGAGTATTGCATCAAGGACCTTGGTGGTAAGTCACAAGAAATTCAATGATCTGACCAGAGCTGCTAAGGTAAGACTCCTCCTCATATTTTTCTTACTCTCTCCTTAGTCCTGTACCACCTGTAGCCCCAGCACTCTCAAGTCTTCCCTCACTCGCCTCCAATCACAGCCACACACTTCACACAACTTCCTTCTGCTGCTACTGGTACCCTCTGCACCTGCTACTGCCCTCACAATTAGTCCCCTCACTTCTCCACACCTGTGGTATCTTTCACGCACCAACAACTCTATTCTGTCCTGACAGCCACATCTTCTCAATCTTTCACCAGGCCACAAACTAATACACTTCCTTTCTTCTTGCAGGATAGGCTGTTGCACAATCAGAGGGAGCAAGGACAGATAGGAGGAGGGATACTGTCCATCCAGGTCATCTCCCCTTAGAGGAGGCAGTAATGGAGATTGTGAGCAGGAAGCACTGTGACTGTCAAGGCTGGAGGATACGCCCCACAGGGTGTTTGGCCATTTTTCCCTTTTTTTCACTTCTCATTTTGCAAAGCATAGCTTTGAGCTGCCACTCATCTGTCTCCACTTACCATTAGCATTAACTGCTAACCCTTGTTCTTCTCTTCCCTTTCCAGGTCCAACACAAGTCCCATTGCCAGTTACAGTTGAGGAAGAGGAGGATAGCCTTCCAGAGCACATAATGTCACTCAACCTTGCTCAGAAACTGGCACCCTGCATAGTTTAGTCAGTTAAGAGGTCTGCACTGGGAGATTCACCCAGCACAAGTGCGCAAGGCCAAGGGCAGGGGGATAGGATGGCCCAGGAACCAGTATGCCAAAGGCAAGCCCACGTATTAGCCATGCTAGAGAGGGCACAGATGCTGACTTCAAGGGCCCAGCTTATACAAGAGGTCTAACGGCTGGGAGCAATCAATTTCTGAGTGCATTGGGCTGCCTCTCAGCATATCCATGCACAATGCCAGAGTGCATGGAGGAGTCCAACTCCAAATTATGTGGGGTATTCGCACAGTCAACCATGGAGAAAGTGGTCAGCTCTATGAACATTGCAGCAGGGCCCAAAGTGATGGAACCTTTGGTTCAAGACTTCTACTATCTTGGCTCTTGGTTCCAGCATCTCCTCTGGCTTTCAAAGCATGAAGGCAAGTGTAGACAGGGGCTTGGATAGCGTCACATCACTCCTGCACTCACGCAGAGCAGTGGAAGTGTGGAGGAATAACTCCATGAGAGTGACACTGGCACCATGAGAGAGGCACTCTCTCAGGATGATGGCATGTGTGCTCCCTCTGCCAGCCTCTGCACCAGTGCCCATGTTGGTGCCAACCAGCCAGACTGCTCTGGTTGTTGCCAAGATGCTGCAGTCTTCAACCGGGCCCTCTAAGGCCAGAGTTCCTCAAGGCCGTTCGAGTTTCCTCAGTGGAAGTTCAGCAGCCTTCCACATCTCAAGCTGTAGCCACTGGGGAAGCAACTCATAGGAGTGCCAGAGTAGGCAAACAAACACGGAAGACATTCCGCATAAAGGTGATTTTTAGTTTTTAAACTTCACTACAATCAATGGTGAAATGAACCGTTTTGGATCAGTTGTTGTCCAGCTTTTCTTTGCATTGGTGTACAATATGAGCGGCTTCATCAGCTGGATATAAGGAGTGGATGTGGCGGTCAGAGGAAGTGTTGGTGCATTGAGGGGGAGGGATAATTCAATGGAACCGTTCACTGATGATCTGCTGCCGCAGAGCTCTGGCAGCTGACAACGTTGCTGGCCCTTGCTCTTCCTGTCCACACTCAGCACTGTAGGGTTCTCAAAATTCCCACATTCCCCAAAAGTTATGGATAAAGGGACCCTGAATGGACAAGTTATTAAAAAGGGTACCAAAATGGCTTCTGTAACCTTGTGACCAAAACCGACAGGATTTTAAAAGCAATGCCCTGCAAACAGGCAGGCTCTGAAACAAAACCTAACATGCAGGAATCTGTGAAAAGACTTTGTAAAGCCAGACAGATAAGTAAACACAGAATATGCATTGTTCACCTTGGAACAGATCAAGCCAGGATGGCCCTAATCTGAAAGCCATCTAGTCTTCGCATAAATAATCGGCAACAGCTCACAGGTAGCTGCCAAGTCAGGAAACCCAATTAAGTTTCATAAATGACAAACAACCAGGATATCGAAGCTATTATACCAGGAGACAACCGCCCCAGAAGTCATTAAAGTAAATGGCTGTAATCATTTTAAACGAGCCCGCCAAAAGTTAGACAAAGGACTGACCTGATTTGGCGCGCAGATTAGGGGGCGAAGAACGGGTATAATTGTAGGCCCATCAGTGGTGATCGGTCTCTTGCGCTTGCCCTCATCTTTTGGCCTTGGCCTCCTGCCTCTCATTCTCGTGCCCTGGCCTCGTGGCGGGCTCTCTTCTCGCTCCCCGCGCCGCTCAACACCAAGGACGCCCATTACTACACCGAGGGCCAAACGCGGGAGAACGAGACCCGAATTCGAAAACACACAGGACACACAGGCCACAAATGGGCAGACGAGACGAGATGAGATGAAGAATACGGTAAACCGATAAGGGCAGAGAAGGGCAGCGGAAAGACATGTTGGGGAACAAATGCCTAGTTATAAGCTGGCGTTTGAAGAATAAGTTGGCGTTGCATGCATGGACAGTAAAACCCCAATTGACGAATAAGTTGGCGTTCGAAGCATGGATAGCAGCGTCCATGACGAATAAACTGGCGTTCGAAGCATGGGTAGTAAAATCAGTTTGACAGTATAATCCGCCAACCGAGCCCCAACCGTTTTAAAAACCCGTCAGCGACCAAACTGCCTGAGGAAGAAGAAGAAGACCCATCACGACTCGACGACGACGTTAGCTGAGGAGAAGGAGGGTGAGTCGCATAAACAACTCCATCGCCGCGCCCCGTGACCACGTGGTGACGGGATACCCCAAAGGGCAGAAAGAGTGAACCTCAAAACCTAACCAGTTAAAGCAACAGGTTTCGAATTGGTGAGCATGAATTCCTGGCCCCTCGTAACTTAGTCTAGTTAGGTATTAGGGGGTGGGATAAGGGGATTTTTAATGCATTTGTTTCCCTCGATGTGCCGTGTGTTCCCCATTCCCATATAAGTGTAATTGTTTATGCCTGTAACTATATCAGTAATTCTCAGTAAGATTGTGTTTTACTCTGCCTTTAATAAAATTTTGGTTTTCTTGCACCAAACCACTTGTCTACTCGATTTTCTGTATCGCCGCCTGTACCTAAGTCCGTTGTCTAGAACCCAGGGGTGTGGGAGCGATTCGAACCGCTCAGAAACAGTCAGAGGTGAAGCTGACTGGGCACACACCACCCCCCTACAGCACTCTGATCATCCTCTTCTTCTTGCTCCTGCACTTCTTCCTCCTGAAGTGGCTCCAAGGGTTGCTCCCTTAACAGAGCAAAGTTTAGGAGAATGCAACATACCACAATGAATCTGGAGGCCTTTTCAAGGCTGTACTGACAGATGCCTTCAGACATACCCAGACAGCAGAACCTCTGTTTTAGAATGCCAATAGTTTGCTCTATCAGAGCTTTTGTTGAGGCCTGCCTTTCATTATAGTGCTCTCAGCACCAATGCTCCCTTTAATTTATTTTTGGGTGCACAGCCCATTCAAAATATCGCACATGTGCGGTTTTTCCTATTTAAAAGCCAGCGAACTGGCTGCGCAGGAGCTGCAGAGTGATACGCAGCAACATGGCTACGCAACTTAAAGCGAGCATTGCTCAGCACCTGTGTGCAGGTTCCTGACAGGTGTTAGGAGCCAGGTGGTCAGGAGATATCCCTTGTTTTCTATTATTAAAAAATGAAACTTAACAACATAACATTTTGTCAAACATACTCTTTGCATACCCTTTGTGAATTACAATTTCTTAAAATTACACTTCCTACCGCTTCTACATGGTGTATCTCGTGTGGGTTCAATGGAGGTAGAGGCAGGCTGCTCAGATCTCTGCCCTGACTGCTGAGATGCTTTTGGTCTACGGGCTCTGGATGCTGGAGCCCCTGAGGGCCCAGCCAAAGACTGCTCCACCTGCAGTTGTGCAAGGGCAGACTCGGCCATCGGGAGACGAGGCAGCAGGTCAAGTACTGGCTGGGGGGGGGGCAGGGCAACAGGTGAGAAGTGGGAGCGCTTTGAGTGGAGTTCCCACTTCCAGGTCCCCTTTCACCATCATCCCTCTCCTGGGCAACAGCCACATCACTCCTACCACTCTGCTGCAGACCAGATTGGTAAAGAGCAGTGACATGTTGTAATAAGAACATAAGAACATAAGAATTAGGAGCAGGAGTAGGCCATTTGGCCCTTTGAGGCTGCTCAATAAGATCATGGCTGATCTTCTACCTCATCTCTACTTTCCTGCACTATCCCATATCCCTTGATTCCCTTAATATTCAAAAATGTATCAATCTCTATCTTGAATATACTCAACGAGTGAGCCTCCACAGCCCTCTGGGGTAGAGAATCCCAAAGATTCACCACCCTCTGAGTGAAGAAGTTTCTCCTCATCTCAGTTCTAAATGGCCGACCCCTTATTCTGAGACTGTGACCCTTTCTTGTTGCACAATACTAGATCTAAAATAGCCTGTTCCCTAGTTGGTCCCTCAACATATTGATCCAGAAAACTATCTTACATACATTCCATGAATTCATCCTCCACACTATTACTGCAAATTTGGTTTGCCCAGTCTATATGTAGATTAAAGTCCCCTATGATTATTGTATCACCCTTGTTACATGCGCCTCTAATTTCCTGATTTATACTCTGCCCTATATTACAACTACTGTTGGGGGCCCATAAACAACTCCCACCAATGTTTTCTGCCCCTTGCTGTTTCTTATCTCCACCCAAACTGATTCTACTTCTTGATTTTCGGAGCGAAGATCCTTCCTCTCTACTGTCTTTATCCCATCCTTTATTATCAGGACTACCACTCCTTCTTTTCCATTTTGCCTATCTCTTCTAAAAGTTAAGTATCCTGGAATATTCAGTTCCCAGCCTTGACCACTTTGCAACCACGTCTCCGTTATGACTATTAGATCAAACCTGTTAAATTCTATCTGTGCTATTAATTCATCTATTTTGTTGCAAATTCTTCATGCATTCAGATATAGTGCCTTTAGCTTTGACTTATTTCTATTTTTCCCTGATGTCACATTAGTCACAGATGCCTTATTACATTTGTTATTCTCTCTGTCCCTTCTTGGCCCACTCTACTTATTTTTATCCAAAGCTTTGCTCTGCTCTAGAGCCTTGACATTTCTCTCGCTGCTTTTAAATTTACTCTTTCCTGAATCCTCCCCCCACCCACCTTCACCCTGTCTACTGCCCTAGTTATTCGGTTCACCAGGACACTGGTCCCAGCCCGGTTTAAGAGGAGCCCGTCCCAACGGAACAGCTCCCTCTTTCCCCAGTACTGGCGCTAGTACCCCATGAACTGAAAACTCTTCCTCCCACACCACTCTTTGAGCCACACATTTGTCTCTATGCCAATTTGCGCGTGGCACAGGTAGCAATCCAGAGATTATTACCTTTGAGGTTCTGCTTTTTAATTTGGATCCTAGCTCCTCAAACTCCCTCAGCAGAACCTCATTCCTAGTTCTACCTATGTCATTGGTTCCTACGTGGACCACGACAACTGGATCTCCCCCTCCCACTCCAAGTTCTTCTCCAGCCGCAAGGAGATGTCTTTAACCCGGGCAGGCAACACAACCTTTGGAACTCTTGGTCATGGCTGCAGAGAACAGTATCTATCCCCTGACTATACTTTCCCCTACCACAACTACATTCCCTTTCACTCCCCCAACTTGAATGGCCTCCTGCATCATGGTGCCATGGTCAGCCTGCTCATCCATCCTGCAGGCTTTTCCCTCATCCACACAGACAGCAAGAACCTCATACCTGTTGGACAAGGGCAAAGGCTGAGGCTCCTCCAGCACTGCACCTGGGGTCCCCTTGTAAGATTAGGATCACAGGTTCACACACAGATTATCCAACAGGGCTTTAGAAGTTGTAAGGCTTTTATTAAAGAGCTACAGTTTTAAAGCATAATCAGATATTACATATGGTTTAAGCTGAGTATAATAGACATACAACCCGTGACAGTAGAAGCGATCTACGACTCCTGAATTGGAATGCCACGACCGGACGGACAGGGAGGCAGTACGGTGGTCTCGGATTGGGTGGATTCCTGCAGTCTGCTGCAGCGGTCACTTCCGTTGGGTCATCTCTCAAGCTGTTGGAGGTGTGAGGCTGTCAGCCACCTCAGAGGCTAAATTTGACCAAGGTGTTAGGCCATAGCCACCTCGGGGAAGCCTTCGCCCCTAACTGCCTGATTTCCTCTCTCGTCGTCTATATTTATAGGTATTTCGGTGGGCTGGTAATCACCTGGTGTCAATCATTTGATCCCCCATCCTATTGTCCAATTGTGAAGCGGGAAGGCATCCCTCACCGTCCCTTTCTGCATGGCTGACAAGGCCTCTCTCTTATCTTTCTGAGGAATGTTTTGTTATGTTTCTTTAAGGACATTTTATGACTTTTTGGCTTCATTTTTGTCTGTTATCCCACCACCCTGTGATATTTTGCATTTTACGATTCCCTTATCATTTCTATTTGCCTTTTGATGCTTGATATTCGACCTTGCTGGCATTTCTGCTTTCTGTTCCCGGCTGCATGTTGTCAGTCTCTGTTCTAAGAATTAAAACCCATCTCTGAATCTAACAGCTATTTCTTACACCCTTACCTGCCTGAGTTACAGTTACACCCTCCTGTCCCTGACCACTAACCAGACCTGTACCACTACCTAACCTAAGGGGTGTGACTGCCTCCTGGATCAAAGTGTCCAGGTAACTCTCCCCATCCCTGATGCCCCACAATGTCTGCACCTTAGACTCTAGCTCAAAAACTCTGAGCTGAAATTCCTCAAGATGCAGGCACTTACTGCAAACGTGGTTGTCCGGGATCACAATGTTCTCCACAAACTCCCACATGCTGCAGTTATGGCACACTACCTGCACTGCCATCCCTGTATGACCTTGTTTTATTTAATTAAATTTAATTAAATTTGTAATTAGGTAACTTAGTTTACAGTGTAGTTTCCTGACTACTTACTTGATCTAGATTAAGTTAAGGGTACTGAAATTAAATATCTACCTATAACACAAAGCACTACAAGTAGTGTAGGCAAAAAGTAACAACTCCTTCCCCCTCTTCTCCAAATTCCCACTCTTTCCAAATTCCCAAACAAAGCACTCTGTTCAAGTCCACTCCATTTACTCCTGCTCTGCGCAGACAGCAGATAAGGTATCTGTCGTCCTGTTTAAGACGTCAGACAAGTTGCCATCCAAATTCTGCACAGTCATGGCATGGCCTGCATTTGAGAGCCTTGCTTGAAGCTCCATGGAGGTGGACTTCCTCCATGGCAGACATTCTCAGAATTCCCTGCACCATCAATCCACTAGTGGTCGAGTTGGACTCCTCCATCCTCTCCACTATTGTGGAGAGTGTGCATGGCATGTTTGTCAGTACCTGGCTAAGTTGCTGATGCACCTCTAACATTCACCTTCTCAATGATAGCCCCCGGGATTCAGCATCTGTATTTAGCTGAGTAGAGCTTGGAGAGGATTGCGCCCCCGATGCGGACTCTCCAGAGCTGTCCCTGCCACCAGTGTCTGCTTGTGCTCACTTGTGAGGTGTGAATCACCAGGTGAAAACCCAACTAACTGTCTAAGTGGACCCATCAAAGTGTGAGCATCTGCGCTGGTGCATGGCTGTAGGTCCTATGACGGTGCATCCTCAGAAGGAATGAAGTCCTCTGAGGAATCGTCCTGATCGATGTCCTGTGACACTTGCTTTACGCGTGAAGGCCCTAGAAGACAAAAGAAATGGATATGATTTAGTCATGGCAAAGTAACATTCTTGCCAATCGCCATACTCAATCTCGTCATAGTTCAGTCATTGATGAAATTAAGTCAGCATATGTGTGTTTATATGAGATATTTGTAATTCTGTCACCAGCTCTCTGCGAGCTTCCTGTCTCTCCATCTCCAACTGAGAGGGACACAGATGTGCCACTTATCTCCAGGGCTTCCTCCTCTGCATCTGTGAGCTGAACTATTTGTCGTGACCCACCTCCAGTCCTATCCCCCTCTCTTGTGTTTTGTGCTCCCTTTGACAAGGAGTGAAAAAACAGACCTGTGAGTGAGCGAAGGTCAGGTATTCACCCGATGGACGCAGCACATTCGGTGAGCGTGACTGTGAGACAGATGTATCACATCGCATAAGGATCGGGGTGAGTGTCAACAGTGGATGGATAAATGGGGAGGTGTTGAAGTGCATAGGAAGTGAAGGCTGGATGCTGCTGAAAGTTGAGTGGGTGTGAGGAGTGATGTAATGGAGAACACTTAGCAAGACAGTGTGAAAGGGACGGTGAGCGTCTCTGAGGGTAAGAATACAGCATTTGCTTTTAAAAAAAAATCAATTTTAAAATACTCAGAGCAGGTTCAGGGCTGTTTCAATTTGGCCTAAACAGAGCTGTGGTAAACCTGGAATTGTTGAAAACTTGGTGGTTACTACTGCCTAGTCTTGATTTGCATAAAAAGCCCACAGGATCATTGAGCGTTATGGGTATTAAGTCAGAACTAGTATGCCACAGGGATGGTGCGCTCATGGCAGACATGAAGATGGACCTAGAACCTTTATTTTACTCCAGTTTTCTCCCTTTCTATCCAGAAGGAACTGTCTCCCTTTAAGAACTGATGGGTAGGCCGCATTAGACACAGTAAAACTAAATGTACCCAATTCTTGCTAAATTTCGGAGAGAGGTGGTGAAACCGGTGTTAGCCCCCTGATTAGCACATGCAAGGTGCACTGGACACATGGAAGTTGCCGCACTTTTGGGGTGGATCTGGTGCGGGATACTGCCACCCGAAATTCATCCTTTACCGCTGTTTTAACACCTAGAAATTGGGCGCGACGCATGCCATTTCTCCATTTCTCCCCTATTATTTGGCCATTCATCTCATTGCTATTGTGGGACCTTGCTGTGTGCAGATTGGCTGCCACATTTGCCTACATTACAACAGTGAACTTCTAATATCCTTCATTATCTGTAAAGCGCTTTGGAATATCCTGAGGACATGTGAGGTACTACATAAAGGTAAGTTCTTTCTTTTGCTATTGGCACTGATACTGTCAGTGTTTGGTTACTAGCGAAAGTGCATTCTAAAGGTTGTGGGTGGAGGAATTAATAACCTGTGTCCTGATTCATCAGATTTTCAATATTAGAGGAAATAAAGCCAACTAGTATGAATTATTTTTCGGATGAATATTGTGGTCATCAACATTGAACGATGTCAGGACTGGGAAGTAAAATACTTTTTTCCAAATTCATCACATCAAACACTCAGTTCAGATATAGTGCACTAAGCTCCTTTTGGCAATGTGCCCGAGGCCAACCTCAGAAGACCACCCCCTACTGCATCAATATGAATTGTTTCGCTTCTTACACCAACCAACTTGTACTTCTCTAAGTAAGACTGTGAATTAGGGGCAGCTTATAGAGTCATAGAGACATAACGGCACAGAAGGAGGCCATTCGGCCCATCGAGTCCATGCCAGCTCTGTGTAGAGCAATCCAGTCAGCCCCATTCCCCCGCTCTATCTCCGTAGCCCTGCAAGTGTATTTCCTTCAAGTGCCTATCCAGTCTCCCCTTAAAAACATTGAGTGTGTCCGCTTCCACCGCTTCCATCGGCAGCGAGTTCCAGGTCCTCACCACTCGCTGTGTAAAAAGGTTTTTCCACACATCCCCTCTGTATCTCTTGCCCAAAACCTTAAATCTGTGTCCCCTAGTCCTTGTACCATCAACTAGTGGGAACAGCCTTTCCCTGTCTAGCCTATCCAAACCCGTCATAATCCTGCAAACATCTATCAAATCACCCCTCAAGCTCCTCTGCTCTAATGAAAACAAATCCAGCTTCTCCAACCTGTCCTGGTAGCTAAGATCCCCCATCCCTGGAACCATTCTGGTAAATCTCCTCTGCACCCTCTCAAGGGCCTTCACATCCTTCCTAAAGTGTGGTGACCGGAACTGGACGCAATACTCCAGTTGTGGCCTAACCAGCGCTTTATAAAGGTTCAGCAAAACTTCTCTACTTTTGTACTCAATACCTCTATTTATGAAGCCCAAGATCCCATATGCTTTGCTAACCAATCTCTCAATATGTCCCACCACCTTCAGGGACCTATGCACATTAACTCCCAGGTCCCTCTGTCCCTGCACACTCTTTAAAACTGTGCCATTAATTGTATATTGCCTCTCCCTGTTCCTTCTGCCAAACTGCATCACCTCATACTTCTCTGTATTAAATTCTATCTGCCACTTGTCTTCCCATTCTGCTAGCCTTTCTATGTCCTGTTGCAGTTGATTGGTATCATCCTCACTGTTTGCCATACCCCCAAGTTTGGTGTCTTTGGCAAATTTAGAAATTCTACGCTGTATTCCAATATCCAGGTCATTTATGTATATCAAAAAAAGCAGTGGCCCCAGCACTGACCCCTGGGGAACACCACTGTCTACCATCCTCCAGCCTGAAAAAAAGCCATTTATCACAACTCGCTGCTTTCTGTCCTTAAGCCAATTCCTTATCCAAGCTGCCACAGACCCACCTATTCCATGAGCCTCAATTTTGTTAACCAGCCTTCTATGTGGTACTTTGTCAAACGCCTTCCAAAAATCCATGTAGACAACATCCATTGTATTCCCTTCATCAATCCTCCCTGTTACTTCATCAAAACATTCAATTAGATTAGTTAAACACGATCTGCCTTTTACAAATCCATGTTGGCTCTCCTTAATTAGCTTAAACCTCTCCAAGTGCCCGTTAATTTTTTCCTTGATTATTATTTCTAAAACTTTACCCACCACTGATGTTAAACTGACTGGCCTGTAGTTACTAGGATTGTCCTTACACCCTTTCTTGAACAATGGGGTCATATTTGCCACTTTCCTATCCTCAGGCACCTCCCCTGCATCTAGGGAAGATTGGAAAATTATGGCAAGCCCTTCCGCTATTTCCTCCCCCAATTCCCTTAGCAACCTGTGATGCAAGCCACCTGGACCAGGCGACTTATTCACTCTAAGCATGCCCAGCCTTTCCAGTACATCCTGTCTATCAATTTTCACCCCTTCCATTGCTTCTACCTTTTCCACTTTTACCGATATTTTGTCAGCATCCACCTCCTTAGTAAACACCAATACAAAGTACGCATTGAGTATTCTAGCCTTGCCCTGTGTCTCTAAGCATATATCACCTTCTTGTCCCTAATAGGCCCCACCCCGCCTCTTACTACCCGCTTACTGTTTACATGGCGGTAGAAGACTTTTGGGTTCCCTTTTATGTTAACTGCCATTCTACTCTCATATTCTCTCTTTGCCAATTTTATTTTCATCTTCACTTCTCCTCTCAACTTATTGTATTTGGTCTGGTTCTCCCTTGAAGAATTCACCTGACATTCATCATACACCCTCTTTTTTTGTTTCAACATCTTCTCTATCTCCCTCGTCATCCAAGGAGCCATTGCTTTGTTTCCCTTACCCTTCCCTCTTGTTGGAATGTACCTAGCCTGTACTTGGAACATCTCCTCCTTAAAGATCACCCATTGTTCCGTTACAGTTTTTCCTGTCAGTCTTTGGTTCCATTTTACCCTGGCTAGATCCTTTTGCATCCATTAAAGTTAGCCCTATTCCAGTTTAGAAGTTCCACTCTCGATTGTTCCTTGCTCCTCTCCATTGCTAATCTAAATCTTATGATACGATGATCACTTGTACCCAAGTGTTCTCCCACAGACACTTGGCCGACCTGGTCCACCTCATTCCCCAGCATCAGATCCAGCAATGCCTCCTTCCTAGTTGGGCGAAGAACATACTGGTCAAGGAAATTCTCCTGAACACATTTCAGAAATTCCTTCCCCTCCTTTCCCTTTACCCTAGCATTATCCCAATCAATATTTGCGTAATTAAAGTCCCCCAATATCACCACTCTATAACTCTTGCATATCTCTGCGATTTCCCTGCAGATTTGCTCCTCTACCTCCCTCTCACTATTTGGAGGCCTGTAGAATACCACCAACAGCGTGATCATACCCTTTTTGCTCCTCAACTCTAACCAAATGGATTCTGTCCTTGTCCCCTCAAGAACATTGTTGTGTATGTACCTTTAAGAGAATAACTGGTCTCAGACTGCAGTACCGGCAGTGACCACCCCTGTATAAAAGGCGCTAGAGAGCCTCTGTTGGTTAGTTTCGTTATGGACTTACACCAGTAAACATCTATCTGTTTTCACTCCTGCTAGTCCGTGTCTCAATCATGCACGGACTTAACAAACATCCCCCCTTTCTAACACTACAATGTCTTTCTTAATCAGCACTGCCACCCCACCTCCCTTTATTCCTTCCCTATCTTTTCTGAACACCTTGTACCCTTGAATATTAAGTGCCCAGTCCTCACCGTTTTTAAGTCACGTTTCCGTTATTGCCACAGATGGCTAATTGTGCTTGTAGCTCACCAACCTTATTCACCACACTTTGTGTGTTTACATACATGCATTCTAAACTCATTTTTGAATTTTTCGCAGTTTTTCTTAGTCTGCTCCTATCTAATATGGTACTACTTCCGCCTCTCGTACTACTTTCTTCTCTAGTACTATCCAACACACTCACTCTTTTATGCACCTTATTCCTCTTTTCTACTCCTATATGTTGGTGCCCATCCCCCTGCCAAGCTGGTTTAAACCCTCCCCAATAGCACTAGCAAACCTCCCCGCGAGAATATTGGTCCCGGCTCTGTTGAGGTGTAACCCGTTCGGCTTGTAAAGGTCCCACCTTCCCCAGAAATTGTCCCAACGCCTCAGGAATCTAAATCCCTCCCTCCTGCACCATCTCTCCAGCCACGCATTCATCTGTTCTATCCTCCTATTCCTGTACTCACTAGCACGTGGCACCGGGAGTAATCTGGAGATTACTACCTTTGAGTTCTTGCTTTTTAACCTCTTTCCTAGCTCCCTATAGTCTGCCTGCAGGACCTCATCCCTCTTTCTGCTTATGTCGTTGGTACCAAAATGGACAATGACCTCTGGCTGTTCAATCTCCCCCCTCAGAGTGTCCTGCAGCCGCTCGGTGACATCCTTGACCCTGGCACCAGGGAGGCAACATGCCACCCTGGAGTCACGTCTGCATCCACAGAAATGCCTATCTGTTCCCCTAACCAATAAATCTCCTATCACTATTGCTCTTCCACTCTTCTTCCTCCCCCACTGTGCAGCTGAGCCACCCGTGGTGCCATGGCCTTGGCTCTGGCTGCTCTCCCCAGAGGAACCATCACCCCCACCAGTTTCCAGAGCTGAACCGGTTAGCGAGTGAGATGCACTCTGGAGATTCCTGCCCTCCCTGCCTGGTCCCCCTTCTCTGTCTGGCGGTCACCCATTCCCTCTCTGCTTGCATATTCTGAGGCTGCAGGGTGACCACTTGTAGAAACATGCTTTCCAAGTATTTCTCCGCCTCGCGGGTGCACTGTAGTGACTTCAGCTGCCGCTCAAGCCTCGAAACCCGGAGCTCGAGTTGCTGCAGTTGGCGACACTGCCTGCTTGTGCTTGAGGCATTGGATTGAGACTTCCCAACCTGATTTCACATAAAATCCTTGCAGCCAACAGTCAGAGGAAACTATTATTTGGGTTGGATTTGCAACCAGGCTTCATGAATAAAGGGACAGTGTGTCAACTCATTTGTTTGTATTTAATTTTAAAAAAGCCTCTACACTTGAATAGAGCTTGTATCCTAACTCCAGCAGGGTAGGCTTCTAGCTATGTAATAGAATACAAAAGCATTTTCCTATTGCAGTATAGCCACAGCCAACCATCCATTGGCTCCTTACAGTTAATGTCAGCCAGAAAGAAACGGCCATGTCACTGCCAGGCATTTGTGTGAATACTTTCACCTGCTGGTTATCAAAATATCAATCTGCAAGTGGGAAAACCTGATCTGGTAGCAAATCTTCCCCCTCTCCTGACGGGAATATTCTGGCTGTGAATATTACAATTTACATTATTTACAAGTGTTGCACCCTCCCACACTTGAGTATGAGGGACAGATTCCTACTTTATTTTCAATTTAACAATTTCTTCAGAAAAATTGAAATAAACAGAAGATATAAAGTGGCTTACACATTACAGGAGACATTGAAAAAGGAATAATCTTGGGGACATTATTTTAAACAAAACACTTACTAGTATTATAGATTGACTATGGAATGGAAGTCCATGCTGTGTTTTTTGTTTCCAATTGTTAATCTGACCCTAACTTGAAGAAATAAAAATATAGCCTGGCAATGTCTTACCTATTATAGCCTCTATTAATTGGGACAAGTACGTTAACCACTGCATCACGGTTTTTCTTCAGAAGAGAAGGCTTTTATTGTAGGATCACACTCATAAGCACTTGGATGTGTCTGAAAATTAGGCCACAGACAGATGGATGATAGTACAACGCCAGAGTTTTTGGATTGAGTTGCTAGAGTCAGTCCTTCGACAGGGATATGGTCAACCTGCTAGCTATGCAGTTCTTGGAAGCAGTTGAACGCAACTCCAAGCATGAGAGAAGAAGCAAATCTCCAGATCAATGGAAACCAGTTGAGCTGGTGTTAATTTGACCGTTACTTGCTCAAGGACATCTACTTCATAAGCAATAACTATGGGGAAAGATTTATTTTGTGCCATATGTAACAAAATCATTAAGCCATTGATGAAGATGGTTTATAATGTCACACAATGCACAGAGAAAATCTTCCCAACCAAACAAAAACACTTTCATCTGTAAGGTTCAAGCAGCTTGGTAAACTAACTGCAATTGTCAAAATAAGTGCATTTCAACATCAGATCGGTAAGAAGAAAGGTTAACTTCTTTTATTAAATTTGCTCTTTGCATGAGCACTTCCCTCCTGCAGAAATATGAGAACATGCATTCATATATGCAGAGCTCTGTGCCTACCATAATTGGGCTGCGGAGAGGCAAGCAGTTACTGTTGGGGCTCCACACCTTCAGTTAGTGGAACGATCACTAACTGTGAAGCGCCTTGGGACATTTTACTACATAGGATTACATAGGATATACGGCACAGAACCAGGCCATTCGGCCCAACCAGTCCATGCCGGCGTTTATGCTCCACTTGAGCCTCATCCCGTCTTTCCTCATCTAAATCTATCAGCATAACCCGTTATTCCCTTCTCCCTCATATGCTTGTCTAGCCTCCCCTTAAATGCATCTATACTATTCGCTTCAACCACTCCCTGTGGTAGCGAGTTCCATATTCTCACCACTCTTTGGGTAAAGAAATTTCTGCTGAATTTCCTGTTTGATTTCTTGGTGACTATCTTATATTGATGGCCTCTAGTTATGCTCTTCCCCACAAGTGGAAACATTCTCTCTGTATCTACTCTATCGAAACCTTTTATAATTTTAAAGACCTCAATTAGGTCACCCCTCAGCCTTCCTTTTTCAAGTGAAAAGAGATCCAGCCTGTTCATCCTTTCCTGATATGTATACCCTCGCATTTCTGGTATCATCCTTGTAAATCTTCTCTGCACCCTCTCCAGTGCCTCTACATCCTTTCTATAATATGGCGACCAGAACTGTACGCAGTACTCCAAGTGTGGTCTAACCAAGGTTCAATACAAGTTTAGCATAACTTCACTATTTTTCAAAAATATACCTCTAGAAATAAACCCTAGTGCCTGGTTTGCTTTTTTTATGGCCTTGCTAACCTGTGTCGCTACTTTTAGTGATTTGTGTATTTGTACTCTGAGATCCCTTTGTTCCTCTACCCCACCCAGACTCCCACCCTCCAAGTGATAAGTGACCTCCCTATTCTTCTTACCAAAATGTAATACCTCACATTTATCTGTGTTGAATTTCATTTGCCAGATATATGGCATTATTTATACTATCTTAAAGGCGCTATATAAATGTAAAAGAAAGGAAAGAAAGAAAGTCTTGCATTTCTATAGCGCCTTTCACGACCACCGGACGTCTCAAAGTGTTTTACAGTCAATGAATTCGAGTTACTGTTGTAATGTGGGAAATGCAAGTTGTAGTTTTTGTTGTTGTCAGCCAATGACCAATTAGTGACTAACCCACCTCGGAAGGTGGGAAAGAGAGATGTACACAGGGTGTTTTCAGGTGTGTCCATTGCAAATGACACACCTGGCAATGAAAGTTCAAAACCAAGTTGATCCTTTGTGACAACTGTGGTAATCTGATACCTGAAACAGGCAGCTCCACCGCTCTCCAGGTTCACTAATGGAATCCCAGAAGAGTAGACCGATAGGGAAGGCTGGGTTTCTCCCCTCTTGGCTTCAGGTAAGACTGAAAGCAAATCCTCTAATAGGTAGGGTGGTTCTGGTTGGACCACAGTGAGAACCTCACCCTTGCTCTGTGCTGGTAAGCTGCAAAGGTCATTTATTATCTGATTAAACTCCAGCAGCACAGGGGAGGGGTGGGAGTAGGGACCCTAAGCCTCAGCTCTGTCAACTTGTGCGAAAGCCCCCGGACTTAAGTAATAAGTGTGTCGATATGGGTAGTGGATAGAGTGTGTGCAGCCTAGTCACATAGATTACTCAGTATCTTGGTTCGAAGACTTGATGGGATTCAGTGCATTAAAATGTGAATTATGTTAGAGCAAGCCACCAGAGTCAAAAAACCTATTTTCTTTGCCAGAGATTTCCGCCATCCAGTGCCCATCATTCTCAGTATGAGGATACTCTTCCCGGAGATTTCCGATAGGTGATTGACTGAAACCACTTCTTGGCCTTACCAGGTAACGTTCTAATGATACTGAAGAACATCGGTGACTTCAAGCAGCCACAACAGCAGTATGGGGACATTGAACCTAGGATTAAAGCATGGATCAGTTGTCCCTGATGACTTGTGGGACATATGAAGCTTGCTGTTTTTAACCTGGTTGATTTTGGCACCAGGGTATGTGGCTGAGCAGTAACTAATAATCATTGCTGGGAATTTCCTCAGGGCTCTCCAGATTGGCCGCCGTAACTTTGGCAGAAGACTGGCAGAAACCCTGTTATGGTGGCTGATCGAGAGAACCCCAGCAGAAATCTCCGACAGTGACATATATCATTTTCTCAATGTTAACAGGTCTGTATTTATGATCAGCAAGCCTGACAGAAGACTGGATCTGTTTATTTTTAGTTGTAAAATATATCATTGGAAGTCACCTTTTTAAATGAAAATGCGATTGTCACTCCAAATTAGTGATGCATGGTGCATCTATTCACGATAAATTTGAGGTCAGTGTCATTATATTGAACATTCATTATCCCGGCGCTCTTATTCAATTGCTTCTGTCAGACAGTTTAACACATTCTCATTCTGACGAAGCCACATTTTGACACTGCACCATCCTTGGTCCATGCATCACTAGGATGTATTTAAATCTCATTTCCAGATCTTTTACATTTGGCACATTCGGATGATATATATACACACTGCCCCAGTTTGTGCCAATGGATACAATAAAAATGTGTCATGTTGTTCATTCAGAATGTGTTGGTGCGTAAATCCAGATGGTGCCTCACGTGTGCACAGATACAAAGTGGAAGAACAGAAGCTAGCCGATGCGAGGTTAATGCACAAATTGTCAGGGGAGTTCAATAACTGGATTATGGAACGTTTCAAGTTGACTGAGTCATAATTCATTCAGCGCAAAAAGGACTGCTGGAGCACTGACTATGCATTTTTCTCCGCTTAAAATTAATACAATATTTGTAAAGCTACTGAAATAGTTTGGCACTAGTTTTTAAAGAAATTGAGCAACAAAGTGGAGCATTTTGGGAGTGAAATTGCTCTGTGCCAATGGAAACAAAAATCAGGCACGGTGTATAACAGGCCGCCGATTCGTTATGAGCCCGTTCCGCACCACTGGCGAAGACCAATTTCACCCCCTTTATCTTTTAATGAACTCAAATACTTAGCTTTGATTTTAAACGTTATTTTGTTTCGAAATTCAATCAATTATACTTTGTGGGATGAAACTAAATAGAAGCATGATAAAGCCTACATTTCTGGAGCGTGATATTTAAACTATTTGTGAGAGGTTTTCAGTTTTTTGGGGAGCATTTGTGCTCAACAAGGTGAGGGAAGTGAATGACGGGGAAAGGAACACGTTTTAAATTTTGAAACCCTTAGCCTCGATTTTACCCTAACCCACCCTGCCAAATTGGGGTGGGTTTGGGTCGGACACCAACGCAACGCCCTGCTCAATTTTCCACGGCGCTGAAGAGCGTAAAACGGGCGTCGGAGCAGACCGCACCCCGTTTCCGCTGGGTGGGTTAGATTAAAATCAGGGCTAGGTGATACAACTGAGCACTCTGATGTGGTACAGCATGGTGCAGGTCAAGCTCGCACAATTATGAGCCAGATTTTGCAACCCCTACGGGGGCGTACGAGGTGCGTACGAGGTGCACACGAGCCTGTTGGGGCCGCATAAGTGCCGGTTTCAGGCATGCAAAGCACACGCGATGAAAACCGGCACTTGTGATCTGTCGAGAATTCTCTTGACAGATCATCCGCATCCCCGGGAGATGGGCCTCTGCGGGTGGACAGTTCCACTTTTTGCTCAATTTCCGCCTGCTGAACGACTGTCAAATTCTCACGCCTGGTAAAAGCAAACCTGGGATACGTGGGGCTCTGCCCGGTGCGGACCCGGAGAGGCCCAGGAGCGCAAGCCGCCATTCTTCCCGGGCCACCAGGTAAATTCATAGACATTTTGCAGGTTGGAGGCATCCGCCTGCGGGAAACCTCCGATCGCAAATGTTGGTCCATTGTCTTCATTCCAGCCTCTGAAGTGAATGGCTTATTTGCACTAGTGTGAGTTTTTCATTTCTTACATCGGTCATCCTTTTTGCTTCTATCTGCTCAAACACATTGCCAAATGGACTCTAACAGGCAGCGAATGTGCAGTCTGTATCCAGGGCCTGGATGTGTAAACTACTGCATCAATGTAGGAATAGTAGATACATGTTGATTGGAACTTATACAATTCTGGTGTTGTTCTGAACTTTGATTGCACTTTTAAAGTTGAGTGTTCTCAAAACACAGAGGGGTAGAAGTTGCTGTAAGTGCTTCCATGGGTGTCGCAACCATGTGGCCCCATAAAGATAACCACAAATTCGAGCCCCTCATTATATTTAAATAAAATAGGCGAGTTGGCGGTAGAATCTTCAAGGGGCTCCCGATCTTCGAACGCTGCTTTGGAAGCTTTGGTTGAGGAGGTCTGCAGGAGGAGGGAGGATGTTCTATCCACCAGGCAGCAGGAAGATATCCAAGGCAAGCTGCCCGGCACGATTGGCCAGTGGTAGTAGAGCACGAGCGCCAGAAGTATCGCCCCTCAGGACATGGCTGCAATGCCAAAAAAGTTTAATGACCTCACAAGGCTAGCTAATGTAACCCTGTTAACTCATATCGCTCACTACTCTCTGCATTTATCTTTCCACTATCTGTGGCCCCTGCACTTGCACAATTACCAGCAATCTCCTTCAATCACCGCAGCACACCTACTACAGCACTCTGCACTTGCTACTCTCCTCACTATTACTTTCTTTAACTCCTCATACCTCTGCCATCTTTCACATACCAGCAACCAACTATTCCACCCTCACTACTCTAACACTGACACACGTCCTTCTTTCTTGCAGGACAAGGTCACACACAATAACAGGGAGCAGACAGCCCCACGAGGAGGGCCATTATTCATCATGTGTTGTCCCCATTGGAAGAGCAGGTGATGGACATCATGTGCAGGGGGCATGTCAGGAAGGTGGTGTCTGGTGACACTGGAGAACAAGTCCTGCAGGGTTTGCAACCATCTTTCCCTCCTTCCCTTCTCACTTAAATGTCACCCTTACACACGATGCATGACAAATCGCTGCTGCTTTCAGAAACCCACCATCTGTCTCTGCTCACCCATGCCACTCTTCTCCCTTTCTTCCATTTCAGCCTTCAGGAAGCAGAAGAAAAAGATAGCAGCACTGCACAACAGGAACCATCACTTGAACCTTACACTTACAGGTACCATCGCAGAGCTGGTCCAGCTCGAACTTGGATGCTGTCTTCGTGCACAGCATTGACACCATGCAGTCATACATGGAGCAAGTGGTCAGCTCTATGAGCGCTGCAGGGGTATCCACAGATATGAAGCTTCTTGCGACAACTCCAACAGCTTTGATGGAAGCTCAGACTGCTTCCACCTTGGCTGTGGGTTCCAGTATCTCCTTGGGCTTACAAAAGCTGAAGGAGAGCATGGTTCGGGGCTTTGAGAGCCTGGCAGCATGCCCTACACACAGTTCTCGGGCAGGCCAATGGGATTTTTGAGGCTCAGCCTCTGTAAGTGTCACTGGCTCCATGGGAGAGGCACCTGCTGTCCTCTCTCAGGGTGACAGCAGGTCTGCTTCCCCGCCAGCCTCCCAACCAGTGCCCTCGACGGTGCCAGACAGCCAGCTGGGCCAGGCTGCACAGGCCGAAGCCAAGTCCCAGCAGTCTGCAGCCAGGTCGTCAATGGCCAAAGGTGCTTGGAGCCACCAGGGCCACCTCAAGTGCCCTCAGCGAACTGAAGTAGCTTTCCACCACCCAAGCTGTAGCACTGTGGAACCACCTTGTAGGAGCACAAGAATAGGTAAAAGCATGGAAGACAGGTACTGGAGCCTTGCACAAAGCTGAGTTATTTATAGATATATAGCAGTCAAGTAACCATCTGTGACATCATGCATTGAGTCTGTTGGTTTTGTTGGTTTTGTTTTGGTATAGCTGTTGGTATTCATAATCTTAGTGATGTGATAGGAATACTCATGAATTTGTATGGAAAAAAGAGGGAGTGTTGGTGCGCTGGGCAGATGAAGGATTTGTTCAGGATAATCTCTCCTTAATAATTTGTTGCCTCTAGCTCTGGCAGCTCGCTATACTGCTGCGCCATGCTCTTCTTCTGAAGCGTCATGCTCCTCATCCTCGTCGTCATCTTCCTGCTCAACCTCTTCCTCCTGAGGCAGCTCCAAGGCAAGTTCCCTTTGGATGGCAAGCTTGCTGACCATGCAGTAATTGACACCAGATCTTGACACTCGTTCTGTGCTTTACTGACAGACCTCTCCTGAGCAGTCCAGACAGCAGAATCGTTGTTTCAGGAGGCCAATGGTTTGCTCAATCAGAACCCTTGCTGCTGCATGGCTCTCGTTATATTGGCGCTCCATGTCTGTGCCTGGGTTCCTGACAGGCGCCATGAGCCAGTTTGTGAGGAGATGCTTCTTGCCCTCCAGCAGCCAGCCTGCTACCCGATGATCTGGGTGAAACATAGGGTGTATTGAGGACTGGCTCAGTATGAAAGCCTCATGACTGCTGCCAGGAAGGTGGGCACGGACCTGCATGAGTCGCTGCTTGTGGTCACAAACAAGTTGAACATTGAGCGAATGGAAACAGCTGCTTCATGATGGGGAGCTCACGGGGCTATGTGCTTGCAGTCTATGGTGCCCTGCCCCTGCGGGAATCCAGAATTGTGGGCAAATCCCAGTGCTCCAACTTGCTGCTTGGGGAAGGTAATAATGATACGTCTCGCAAACAATGCATTAGTGACCTGTCGGATGACCCTGCACACAACAAATTGACTGATGTTGCTGATGTCACCAGAAGCAGTTTGGAAAGAGTCAGAGGCATAAAAATCTAGAGACCTCACTGCCACTGCCCTGGGGTTGGGCTCTGTTCTTGAATACCCACTTGCTGTAATGCCTTTTTTGCCCGCTTCTTGCAGCCTGTGAGGGTCTTTGTTGCCTTCCTTGCTGCTGCTCCTCCTCCTGATTTGGGATCCTCAATAGCAAAACCAGCAGCATTCCCACACTCAGTAATTCAGAACAAGCAAATCCTGTGAAACAGTTCTTACCCTCCACAAACTCACTCTGCAAACGTATTAAACAGAGAAACACATGCCACAACAGCCACCAACTTGGTCCACAAACCCCCTAGCAGCCTAAAATGATTAACCAGAGGCTTACTTTAAAGGAGGTGAGGATCCCCTTAAATACAGATTGTGAAATCTGCTTACCGATTGTTCTCACCATGATTTGCTGGGCAAGTTAAGGACGTGACGTTTCAGGTGTGCACGGACACAAATTTAACAAAAGGGCTCTGATTCCGGCACAGGACCCCTATTGTCATATTAAATGATGCCTGTGCTTGTTGCAGGCAGCTGCCGTGGACGCCTTCGAGCGCCCGGATCAATATGGCGTCACATGTACTTCTGGCGCTCTAATGGAACGGAACGTTGCAATGCTGTATCGGACTGCGGCGTGCCCATTTTACACCCCAAAAACGCACGAGACGCATCCCAGTTTCTCCTCCAGCATGTTGTATGTCAATGTTTTGGGGGAAAGTAGAAATGAAAATATTAATGAATAATGGCTGTTTATTTCCACTAAAGTTTCAAAAATAAGTTATTTTCCTATCGCAAGTATACATTTATAGAGGAGATTGTGGAGAATAGGATGAAATATATAATCTGTAATTGGAAGCAGAATTTGTTAAAATTTCACAATGGCGTCCAATTACTGTGAATTACTGACTATGAGGATGAAGTCATCAATGTAATGTTCTACAGCTGGCTCTACCTAGCAAGGCAGAGGATGAGCTTCCTCAACATGGCGGAGCAGCAGTGCCAAAGGAGGCTCAGGCTACCGCGCCAGGTCGCCGCCGACATTTGAGCTTTACTGGAACAACACCTGCAGCCCGGAGGAACGGGTGAAAACTCCTTACCAGTTGCTGTCAAACTCACCCTTGCTCTCAACTTCTTCACCTCAGGCTCCTTCCAGGCATCTGCAGTAGACATTTGCAACATCTCGCAGTCGGCCGCACACAGATGCATCGCACAGGTAACCTCAGATGCCCTCTTTAACATGTCCGCAAATTATATTAATTTTGCCACTGATGAAGCCACTGTCAATGAACGTGCGCTTGGCTTTGCCGCTCTAGCTGGCTTCCCACGGGTGCAGGGAGTCATCGACTGCACACATGTGGCCATCAGGGCACCCCATCACAACCCAGTAGCATTTGTTAACCACAAGAGCTTCCACTCCCTCAACGTTCATCCATGTGTGCGCCAAGTTCCCTGGCAGCTGCCATGACTCATATATCCTGCGCCATTCCACCATCCCTCAGCTGTTTGCACCACCAAACAGTCTTGGCGGCTGGCTGCTTGGAGACCAGGGCTATCCCCTGAAGACGTGGTTCATGACACCTTTGAGGAGGCCAACAAATGAGCCTGAGGGACGTTATAATCAAAGCCACATCTCCACGAGAAGTGTCATTGAGCAGACAGTAGGCTTGTTCAAAATGCGCTTCAGATGCCTCGATAGATTTGGAGCAGCCCTTCAGTATGCACCAGCTAGAGTCTCGCGAATAGTCGTCGTCTGCTGCGCCCTGCACAACATAGCGCAGCAGCGAGGATTAGTACTGGATGAGGAAGACGCCGCTGAGCGCAGAGCCTCATCGGAGGATGAAGAGGATGAGGATGAGGAGACTCACCATCAGGTTTCCTAAGGAGGCTGAAGGGATGTAACCTGTCACCCCTGATCCTCTCTAACTTTAACCGCTGCACAATAGAGAGCATCCTGATGAACTGTATCACAGTATGGTATGGCAGCTGTAGCTACTATGACCGGAAAGCCCTGCAGCGGGTAGTCAAAACTGCCCAACGCATTACTGGCACCCGGCTACCGACCATAGAGCACATATACCAGAAACGCTGTTTACGGAGGTCACGGTCCATCATCAAAGACCCTACCCACCCCAGCCACAGTCTGTTTGCCCTCCTGCCATCTGGGAGACGCTACAGATGCATTCGCACCCGTATGACCAGATTTAGGAACAGCTTCTTTCCCAGGACTGTCATCCTACTGAACTCCACAAATAAACTCTAAAGCCTGCACATCTGCCAATGCACTTTATTATGGTTATGTTTATGTTAATGTATTACAAGCCAAATGAATGTTGAATGTTTAAATGTCTTAATCTAAATGTACACTCTCGGGAGCCGCAAGCCTACATTTCGTTGTACTGCACTTGTGCACTAACAATGACAATAAAGTTGATAATGATTATTATTATGATTATGAGGTTGGTTACGAGGATGAGGAACATCTGGACGAGCCGACGGTCCCATTGTGACCAGTACGTGAGCACGTTGCTGCCCGTCACGCCAGGGATACCCTTATCAATGGCAGGTTTCACTACCTTCATGCAGCTCATACATGTGTCTGCCACCCGGGTACGCAGGTTTGCATCACCCAACACCAACACCATGCAGCAGTCAAACAATGATTTGTCCCTTGTTTTGACTCTCACCAACATTGCTGGGTGTGAAATGAGCCCTGACCCTTCACTCTGCCACTTCCACTTCATCACACAAATTTGCCAACAACCTCCAAGTGTGACAATTAAATGATTTATTAACAGCAGTTCATAGAATACTAACATGAGATTGATAAAGAAAGACACACCCGAGTGACTACCCTTGTGACTATTTGTGTGGGATCTTTCTTTTCCGGGCGCTTCTACGTCATGCTACCCCTGCAGCTTCAGCAGAGGTAGAGGCCACCTCCTCATCTCCGTGCTGCTCCTGCTTAGATGCCTTTGGCGGTCGTCCTCTGGGTTTTGGAGCCACTGATGGCTCTGCCAAAGTCTGCTCCTCCTGCGACTGTACATGCGCAGACTTGGCATTCACTGTCTGGGGAGACATTTGGGGCTCTGACCGAGGGGTTGGCAAGGGGGTGGAAGTCACAGCACTTCGAGCGGAGCCCCCACTTCCATGACCCCTCCCACCATCAACCCTCTTATGGGCCACCCGCACTTCCCTGCTAGCAACTAGCTGGAGAGCACCTTGCTGCACTTCAGTGGGGCCTTGAGGACCCACTTCTATACTGACATCCCTATTACAAAATTACGTCTATGAGCCTCTGGTTTCTCTCCTCCATAGATGACCGTCTCTCCTCCATTTTTCCCCATCTCTCCTCCATAGATGTGCATCTATTTTGAAGAGAAACCATGTTTCATGCGACTGGCGCCGTGTCTCCTCCGTGCAGGTGGCCATCCTATCCATGGAGGAAGCTATAGTTGCCATTGACTGCGCCACGGTATTGCTCATGTTGGAGATGGACTCCTCCATTCTCTGCACACTCGCAGTCACCGCGGTCGCAAAACCAGTCAGAGCCCCATGCACTTGTTCCTGCAGCTCCAGGATCGCCCTCTTCCTGGATGGCCCCCGAGGCTCAGGTCTGCATGCAGCTGAGCAGAGCTAGGAGACTCCTGCACCCTCCGACGAGGCGTCTCCACTGCTGTCAATGTCTCCACCATCTGCTGCTGCTCGGTTGTGATCTGTGAGACACCAGGTGACAACACTATTCTATCTCGCAACATACCCACCGAGGTGTGCGACTCTGTGCTGGTGCTGGGTTGCGTTGTCTGAGGTGATGCTGCACCCTCAGAGGCAGGAGGCTCCTCGGAGGAGTCTTCTTGCTGTTGCTCCTGGACATTGGGGGAGGGGGGGGGCTCTTGATGGACCTGTGGGACAGTGAAGACATCAGTTAGATATACAGGATGTCTACTGCAGACACATACCATTATCCACATGATGAACATTCATCTTGTCTTGACATCACACCCCATATGAGGCAATGATGAAAGGCATGCAATTGTATGGAAATACATTCTGTCACCAGCTTCTTCTACTGCACCCCTCTCTCCATCCCCACTTCTGGAATGTCCACCACTCCAGCAATCTCCAGTGCTGCCTCCTTTGCACTCGTCAGATATAACATGGTTTGTGAAGGCCCTCCTCCCATTCTCTCCCTCTCCCTCTTATTGTGGGTTATCTTTTCCTGTAAGGAGGGAAAGAAGAGAAGGTTCAGTGAGAGTGATGGTATGAGTGTAAGGAATGGAATGACATAGAGCTTTACACTGAGAATTTGATGGAGTGGGTTGGCAATGCCAAGTTGCCTCCTTTTGTGTTGTTAGTTTCTGTCATTGCATAATGATGAGGCTCAGTGTGAGAGCTGCATAGTAAGATGGTGACCTGATAATGTAGATAGAGTTAGAGGGATGGATGAAGGTACAAGGGATGTTGGGCTGTGTAGCGTTGTGCAGGAGTAGGGGTGGCAATGTAGAGTGGTGTGAATGTGATGAGATGCACAGCAGCATCAAGGTCATTGTGGCTTAATCCTCACTTTTCCTGATCTTACTAGATCATTGAATCTCTTGCGGCACTGCACCCAGGTCCAAACCACCACTGACAGCCCCGTAACCTCCTGCGATATCTGCAGCCTCGCTGACTTGGTCTGCTGGGGAGGCCCCTTCCTGCCGTCCACAGGGAAGAGAACTTCCCTACGTGCTCTCACTCCCTCCACAAGATGATGGACACATCTGTGAAGCGAGGTGCTGCTCGTTGGTGCTGCAAGCTCATAGTGCAGAGACTCAAACACTGACAGCACTGAATGCTATCAATTTGCAACTGACAGTGACTGGGGCCATGGCCCCTTTAAATAAACTGTCAGTAATCGCATCACCAGACCCGCACCCTTTAATAGGGCCGGGAAACGGGCGGGGCGGGCCTAACAAGGCCCATTAGGGCAAGATTCGATTTATCGACGGGATCCACACTGCAGCGGGGTCGGCCCCCTCCGACCTCTCCCACCTTGTAGCCGCCCAGGTAGGCGAAATCGTGACCGTTTAACAAATTTGTTTTCAAAGACCTGCAAGCTGTCCAGTGTTTCTGTTAATGGGAAATGTCGAAGAGGAAGACTATTAAGTATTGTCTTGGCGCCAAGATGCCTAGCAGAGATGTTTAATGCCACTGTGACAGCAGTTTGGTCACGTAGCTTGTGGAGTAAATTGGCTCTTTGTCAGACTTGCATGATTATTTATGCTCATTGTTACTGTAATTAATTGTGACTGAATTTTTTGCAGGTGAATTACATCAGAAGGAGCTGTACAGTGAAAGCCAGTCAATGCTAGAAGACAATGACATTTATATTCTGGGGATTGATAAAGACTGAGTATTATTCTATGGCTCAATTGTTAACATTTTGCAAGAATACTGTACAATAAGGCTGTGCATAATTGTGTTGCCGGATTTGTCCTTGAATATATTCCTCATTAAAACATATTGGGTGATTTTCAAATGCTCTGCCTGGATGATAACCTAGCAGAACAGATCATCTACCTCTTATAGATCTTGTCTGATTTTCATTGATTTCTGCCAGATGAAAATCGGACAAGTCAATCTAGTCCACCACATTATCATCCAGCTGCTTGAAAATTACCCCCAATGTCTAAATGGAGATCTTTGTCAGCAAGAGTCAGAGGGGGTGAATTTCCTCATCAGTTTCGGCACATTAGCAGCTCTCAAAACTGGTTGGAACCATTTTAGGGGAGGAAACTCGGGTTTACATGATCCACACAGCTTGTGTGCCTTTAACTCGTTTCCCTCGAGTTTCCTCGCTCTTTTTGGGCCTTCTCACGATCTACCCGTTGAGCCTTGCTGCTGAGACAGACACTTGATTTCCCTCAGCAACTGTCTGCCAAGACTCGGTTTCACAGCCACATCATTCTCCTCAGCAACTGTCTGCCAAGACTCGGTTTTCACCGCCTGACCAAGGTCAGAGCACCTGAAGCTTTTCGCAACCTGACCACAGTTAGAGCAGCTCAGGATATTGCTTTTGCCCTGGACACACCACTCCACGCCATTATAATGGAGGAGGAGGAAAAGCAGCGCAGGTTGGAGCCAGGCACCATTGCCGAACGATGCAGCCCACCAGACAATATTGCCCATAAAATAATTCACAGGCAACCTAGGTCCTATGAGGACCTGTCTGACGAACTCTGCATCAGAAATGTTAGCTTTTCAACAGATGCAATCGGGCATCACTGTGACCTGCTGCGTGAGGATCTCAGGGCACGCTCACCTGCCCGCACTGCTCGCTCTGTGGCTATGAAGGCCGATTTTGATGGCTCAGGCTCCTTTCAGGCAGCCACATGGAGACCTCTGCAATAGAAGCTCTAGAGCAGTAAGAACCTGCATACGTCAGATCACTGACACCCTTTACAACAGAGCAGACCACTTCATTCGCTTTGGCAGCCAGACAGCAGAGTCAAAGGCCAAACAGGTTTATGGGGTTCTGCACTTCCCCAAGGCCCAGGGTGATGTCGGTGGTACCCACATCACCTTGCAGGTGCGCACAGAGCTCCCTCTCACCTATGGGGATTCCACTCCATGAATGTGCAGATAGTTTGTGACACCACTCGGAGGACGGTGGCATAGTGGTTAGCACTGTTGCCTCACAGCGCCAGGGACCTGGGTTCGAATCCGGCCTCGGGTGACTGTCTGTGTGGAGTTTGCACATCCTCCCCGTGTTTGCGTGGGTTTCCTCCGGGTGCTCCGGTTTCCTCCCACAGTCCAAAGATGTGTGGGTTAGGTTGATTGGCTATGATAAATTGACCTTTAGTGTTAGGGGGATTAAATACGTGGGGTTATGGGGATAGGGTGGGATATGTGTTGGTGTAGGGGTTACGGGGATTGGGTGGGATATGTGTCGGTGCAGGCTCGATGGGCCGAAATGGCCTCTATCTGCACTGTGGGGTTTCTGTGATTCTGTGATCCTTCATGTAAATGCCCAATATGCAAAAAGCTGCCATGATACCTTCATCCACCAGTATTTGGCACTTCATGATTGTAATGTATTATCACATGGTTTGGTATGAGCAGGCTCAGTTCTCTCTGACCTAATAAAGCAAGTACATGGACGAGCAACTCATCCTGTCTCTGTCTTTCATTTGTTCTACCCAAGAATGTTACATTTTGGCGACGAGGATAGGATCCCAAAGCCATTATTAGTGACCATGGAAGGACACAGTGTTCAACCTTCAAGTGGACAAGCTTAAGGTGAATTTGTGACACCTAAATTGAATTTTTGTGATGTTTTACCGTCAATGCTGATGCAGAATCGTCTGTGCTCCAGCTTTGCGTGTATGTATACACAGCAACAGCAGCGCTAATTCTCACATGTACACAGGTTAGTCACTGTTCGACGGGATCAGGACAATCATGGCCATGCCTATGGGATTCATCGGAAGCCTCAGCATGTATGACCGAGCTCGTGAACCATTCAGTTCTTACATTGAGTGGATGGTGATGTTTTTAAGGCCAATAACATTATTGAGACCGAAGGTGCAGCTGAGAATGTTCAAGCTCAAAATAGAGTAATTCGTGAATGGAAGAAAGCAATTTTTCAAATGGAGATTGGCTTCCAGCTACAGTGTGGAAGCTGTCACAAGCCATGTAATGGATGACGGCCAAGAGAAACCAATCGCATTCGCATCGCAAACCCTCACAAAGAGCAAAAGAAACTACACACAAATTGAAAAGGAAGCAAAATAGTGTTTGGAATCAAGAAATTCCAACAGTTCCTGATTGGCAGAAAGTTTACCCTGATAACCAATCACAAACCACTCTGAGCAATATTGGGGCCCAAATCTGCCGTCCCTACAATGGCCGCATCAAGACTGCAATGTTGGGCAGTGTTGTTGTCACAATATGACTACACGATTGAATATCGCACTTCAAAGGAAAACGCAATCGCAGATGCCTTGTCCAGGTTGCCACATGAGGACTCATGTGTTGGGAGTGAAGGTGAGATTTTTACGCTAGGTGCAGTAGACAAAGACTTTCCCTTAAATGCAACTGAGATTGCAAATGAGACTCAAAAGGACTCAGTACTGAAAAGAGTGTATGAAAACACGTTAAATGGATGGACTGATCAGTGTATGGACACAGAATTGAAACCATTTCATAACCATTGTAGTGAATTGTCTTGTGAGCAAGGTTGTATCAATGTGGGGAAACAGAGTGGTGGTACCTACTTCTTTGAGAGATAGAATTCTGGCCGAACTTCATACTGAACATCCAGGGATCATCAGTATGAAATCAATTGCACAAAGCTTTGTTTACTGGCCTGGATTGGACAGTGATCTTGAATCGCTTGTCAGGAAATGCAGTGTTTGCCAAAATTGCAGAAACAAACCACCCAAAACTTCACTACAACCCTGGTCTTGGCCAAGTAGAGCTTTACAGAGAGTAAATGTAGACTTCTGTGAGAAAGCAAATGATTATTTCCTGGTATTTGTAGATAGTCACTCAAAGTTGATTGAAGTGAAACACATGGGTTCAAATACTACAACTGAATGTACCATAGATGAGTTGAGGTCTATCTTCACATGTCATGGCTTACTTGAAGAGCTTGTTTCTGACAATGGCCCTCAGTTCCTTTCTGCTCTATTCCAAGAGTTCATGAAATGGAACGGTATGAAACACACTCTCGTTCCACCATATCATCCAGCTTCAAACAGAGCAGCCGAAAGGTCAGTCAGAATAGTAAAAGAAGCTCACAAAAAGCAAGTGTTGCAGGGTTGTTTGGAACTCAGCATGAAGCAACGTTTGGCAAATTTCTTGCTGAAGTACAGAACTACTCCGCACACTACAACTGGATATAGCCCAGCAGAACTCTTGATGAAGAGAAGATTGAGAACACGATTAAGTCTTGTTCAACCAAATTTGGCCTCAAGAGTTGAACAGAAACAGTTGAGTCAGAAACGTTATTATGACAGCAACCTGAAAGAACGCAGTTTCAAACAAAACGAGTGTGTTCATGCTCTCAGTCCCCCTGTCAAGTCGAGTTCACACAAATGGGACGTAGGAACCATAGTAGAGGTTGGTGGAACCAAGAGATATTTGGTTTAAATTGGTGACAAAATCCAAAATGTTCATGTAGATCAAATGATCTCTGCTAGAGATGAACCAAGACGTGATCTTGAACCATTTGATCATGAACACATACATGAGTTTGACTCTGTTTAGACTTCAGTAACTGAAGTACCAGGTTCAAACATGTCTGAGATAGAAACAGGATCATCTTTGAGTTCGGAACCAAAACAAAACAGCTGAAAATTGGTTCAACACCAAAACTTTCTGTAAGGAGATCAGGAAGGTTCCGCAAACCTGTTATTAAACTGGATTTGTAGTTCATTTAAAAGAAAAAAAGCCAGGAGTTTTTGTTATGTGGTACATGTACTGCTGGGAAAGGTGGGGCCATAGTTTTGTTGTATTTGCGAGGGGCATTTTTTTTAAGGGTGAAAGCAGTGTAATTATCACATGGTTTAGTATGAGCATGCTCAGTTCGCTCTGGCCTAATGAAGCAAGCACATAGACTAGCAACTCATCGTGTCTCTCTTTCCTTCATTTGTTCTATCCAAGTATATTACAATGATCTCTTCAAGGAAGTAAACCATATCAACAGGTGGCTACTGGGTGACAAGGCATACTCCTGCTGCCATGGCTGATCGCCCCACCCCACTTACCCTGAACAGAAGTAGAGGAGCACTACAATAAGGCACATGCAGCTAACAGACTGGTGATTGAAGGACCATTGGAATGCTGAAAGCACGCTTTCAATTCCTGGATAGGTTGGGTGGGGATGTGCAGTATGAGCCAGAGACGGTCTCCAGAACTATCACCACCTGCTGTACCCTTCACAACTTTGCCTTCCAGGAGGGCTGTGGTTTGACATGGCAGATTAGAAGGAGCTGACCCCAGAGAATCCTGAACTGCAGGGACCACAATCGGATGAAAATCAAACAGCTGCCATAATGGGCGGGCGATCCACTCAAGCGGTGGTTGAAAATTACCCGTAATCTCTCAAAATAATTTATACTATTTTTTAACACCCAATTAATCAGCAAACTTAATGGGGAAGCCCTGAGATGGGTGTCATCCTACATAGAATTGCATGGACATCACCTTGATAACTAATCACCCCTTAAAAAGTCATCCTCCACATGTCATGAACTGAAAATGAATATTCTGACCCCTCTGAATTCATGTAATTAATTTGTTTGGAATAGACTCATAAATATTAGGGATGCTTTGGTTTGGAATTTTTTTTGAATTAAGTTTAACAAATTGCAGACCTATAATCTCAAAGACAGATCTAACCCACTGAAATATTAATTTAGTACCAGTGAACGCTCAGCTCAGTTCTTGTAAGGGTACAGATCTGCCTTTGTACAGCAAATTCAAGTGGAACCCACTAAAAGCCAGCTGCAGCCCTGGCTGATAAACAGCCTAAGTTTGGGTGCTTTTTGCTTTGTGTTTCAAAGCTGTCTGCATCCTTACCAGATATACTTGCATTAAATCATTGGCATTAATTCGTTTCTGAAAACCTGTGTGTGTGCAGTAGATGTTGTTAGACTATTCAGCTAATTTCTTAATTGGGAAGTGAAATGCATTTACTAGCCACTTTAAAAGCTTTTCTAAGTTAATTATGTTGTCATTTAAGTAGTAGATGTATAATTACTGAGCCAGAATTGTGACCTAGAAATCTGACAGTCAGGTACCACACTGGTTATTGAATTTGCTCTAATTAATATTTCCAATTGTCTGTTTTTGCATGTTTAAATGGACCACAGAAGTCATTGTTTGGTGGAGGAGGAGGTTCACTTCACCGTATTAAACCAGAAGATGGGCTGTGGTGGTATGAAAGCTGTGTTATGCCAGGAGATATAAAGATTATAGTTAGGGCAAATTATTTCTGGTAGGGCAATATTTGCCAATTTCTCTAACCAGTTTAATCAACAGTAAGTTTTAAACTATAAACAAAAGGCACAAAACTGTAGACACTGTGGGCTCGATTTTGTCAATGGGGAGCTTTTGGAGGCAGGACTCCCACTTTTTGGGTTGTAGTCCCGCCTCCATCGACTTGTGGCCAACCCTTGATTTTCCCTTGATTGACCTTGTTAAGCCTGCCCAGCGGGCTCAGCAGGGTAATTAAGGGACACCTGGTTACTGGTGACGTCAGCGATTGACATTTCATCTGTCAAGAGCTTTGGACAGATGAAAAATCAACGTTTGACAGCTCTGTGAAGCTGTCAAACACTGACAATCTGTCTTCTAGCTTGAGTCCTTCTACTCAGACTCAGTTAGAGTGTTCTCCAGACCAGAAAGCAGAGGCTGCAGCTTTTGACAGTTCAGCGGCCATTCTGCTTTCTGTGCCGGTGAACTGAGGGACTCTCGAGAACTGAAGGAAGGAAGCCTGCAGGAGAAAGTAAAGGTAAGTAAAACTTGTTAAAACACTTTACACTTACCTCACACACTTACCTCTGCACACATGCACCCATCACTCACCTGCACAACGGACATCTTGACCCCTCCAACCCCTGCAGACCGACGGTCCAGCTCGCTAACTTGGCGTGGTTTGGAGCTGTCGGACAGCCCACACGTCAGGGCTAAAAATAGGGATTAGGCAAAAAACTGCCTGTTAACTACCTGTTAACAGGCAGTTAATTGGCACTAATCCCCTTCCCGCCTCGGGGAGGCGGCTCCCAGCACAGGTCGGGTACCCACCTCCCGGGACATTGACACGGAGGCGGGTTGGGGGCGGGATGGGTTCTTGCCCCCCAATTCTGCAATTTTCCCACCACTCCCGCCTCCAAACCCGCCTCCTTGGGGCTTGGAAAATCGAACCCTGTGAATCAAAGACAGAAAATGCTGGATACACTCAGCAGGTTGGGCATCGACTCTTTTGATAAAGGGGTAGGAATTGAACCTTGTACCCATTTTACCTTGGGCCTCCCAGTTGGGGCACAGGCTGCCTGCACAGTGTTGATTCTGGGCCCGAAAATGAGCCAAGACTCATTTTTACCCCAAAGGGTTGATACCTGAAACATTAACTTCTCTGTTCTCTCCACAGATGTTGCCTTGACCTCTTCACTGTTCTGCTTCTCTCAAGCTAAGGGTGCATTCACGCTACAACTCTAGCATTGGGGCAAAATTATTTTGCTTAACACCTTCACTGAAGTTACAGAGTAAAGGCTGTCTGAGTCTGGAATCAGGGCATGACCAGGCACCAGAATGAGGCTGGAGTCTTGCACCATCTCAGAGTCGATTCCGGTGCTGATACTCGATTTACACAACACAAGTTTAGTGTCGGTACCAAACCAAAACTGTTGCGTGCTGATGCTAAACTCGTAGTGCTCTTGCACCCTTAGAATGAATAAAGTTTCCTGCTGCTTACTCTAACTCTATGTAATCGCAATTTAATCCAGGCTCTAATTTAAAGCTGTGGCAGTGAGCCGAGTACTTGCTGACTGTACTACCAGTTGTTATAGTAACCAGCTGGAAATTTCCTTCAGTGTTAGATGGGCTGAGAAAGGCAGCATCCTCACATTTTAAAACAAGGTGCTGATTAAGTGCCTGGTGTGAATGCAGGTTAAGAGAGGCAAAACACTTCACTAATACCTTGAGACATACTGCTGACTAAAACAAAAGCACCAGCGAGGGGAAAACTGACCAGGGCTGTGAGTTTTTAACTATTTTCATCGCATCAACTTTGCGATGTTTAGCAATTTAATACTGCACCAATCAGCTGTCCTAATTTATAGTTAATCTCCAGCAGCCCATTCATGGCAACAAATGTGTCGCTCTCATTTCTCTGTCTGTGCTTGTGTGCTCTTCTCTCTTTCTTCTCTTTCTATCTTCCTCTCTCCTCCTCTCTCTTTCTAAAACTTGCCCCTTTGTCTCATCAGTGATAGGTCTCCAAGTAAAAACATTCTCCGATACATTTGAATACAGAAAGTGTTATTGTACAGGCAAGTTTATTCATTTTCTTGTAAATGTTATCATATTTAGGCCTAGAAATTCAGTTGGCTGCGCCAGCCGTTAGCGCCTTAGGAGGAGTAGATGTCGGGCGCTAGGCGGGTAGCGCCCAGGCGCAGCGCGAACTGCGCCTCGCCCCAACTTCACTAGAGATTTAGCGCCGGCGCAAAGCCTTTGCGCGCGCTCAGCTGCGCGCGCAGATCATGACGTCATTTCCTCATGCAACGCCCTTTGTGCGCCCCCAACCGGAACTTCAGTCGCGCCGCCCCATTGTGCACTTGGCGCCCCTAGCGACTGTGAAGTGGAACGGTGCTCAACCGATGCGGGGCGCGGGGGGCGCAAATTAAAGGGCACTCATCCTGCAATATAAAAGGCTGCCATTTTGCAGCACACCTTCTTGCGAAACGGATCTTTGGAGAGAGACCAAGGTAGATGGCTTTCTGCTTTGGCCCAACACTCGGACAGGTACTTCTAGGCTTCAGGCCACAGCTTTCAAAAAGTTTTTGCCTTCATTGACATCTCATTGTTTGCCAGCATATTATGGGGGCTGCAATGGGTGTCAACGCAGGCTTTCTCAATTACATCCAAAGGGCTTACAGACGCCGTGAGAGAATGGCAGCCCTGGTTAGACGGAGAGGGGGCAACAGGCGTCGGCAAAGGAGGCCTTACCCACCCAGGGTATACCGCCAGCAGTTCTCCTATCTCCAGATGTCTGAGGAGCAGTGTGTTCGGAGGCTGCGATTCAGAAGGGAGGTGGTCACAGAGATCTGCCAGCTGCTTGCCGTTGATCTGCAGCCACAGCTGAGGAGCAGGACGTCTCTGTCGGTGGCAGTGAAGGTGACGGTGGCTCTCAACTTTTATGCCACCGGCTCCTTCCAATCCGCTACTGGGGACATTGCCAACATCTCCCAGTTCGCCGTGCATTGCTGCATCCGCCAGGTGACCAATGCCCTTTTCAAAAGGAGACGTCAGTTCATCTCCTTCTCCATGGCCCTTGACAAGCAGCAACAGCGTGCAATGGGCTTTGCAGCATTCGCGGGCTTCCCCATGGTGCAGGGCGCCATTGACTGCACGCATGTGGCTTTGCGGGCACCTCTGGAGAATGCCGAGGATTACCGCAACCAGAAGGGCTACCATTCGCTGAACGTACAGCTGGTGTGTGACCACAGGCAATTCATCCTCGCTGTCAATGCCCGCTTTCCAGGCAGCAGCCACGATGCCTTCATCCTGCGACAGACTTCTGTGGCAGACATGTTCCAGGCACAGCCTCGCCCACGAGGATGGCTTATCGGGGACAAAGGCTATCCTTTGTGTACCTGGCTGATGACCCCGCTCCGTGCGCCCAGCACCCCTGCTGAAGAGCGATACAACGAAAGCCATCAAGCGACCAGGAACATCATCGAACAAACAATCGGTGTCCTGAAGCAACGGTTCCGCTGTCTCGATCGTTCCGGTGGAGCCCTGCAGTATTCTCCGGAGCGAGTCTCCCATTTCGTGGTCGTTTGCTGCATGCTGCACAACCTGGCTATCCGCAGGACTCAGGCACTGCCACCAGAGATTGGAGGACCACCTCAGGAGGAGGAGGAGGAGGAGGAGGACCAGCACAGGAGGGAGGCACAAAGTGCAAGGGCCACCCGTCGCCGGCTTATTGAACGTCGGTTCTAGGCCCCCTCTCAGGGACTGGCTTGTGCCAATGTCAGCAGATGAATGTAGCCGCTCCACAAGCCCTCAGCCGAGCAGGGCAACCAGGACTTAACCAAAAAACCATACACACTGCAATTTAACAACAAAAATTTATTGAAAACCTCTGCCCTTCCCACATTACATGCTCATGTGGAGAAGCCCCCTCCAAAAACACAAAACTACCAGTCTCGGCCTTACAAAAAGAAAGAAAGACACCAGTCTCGGCCTTACAAAAAGAAAGACACCAGTCTCGGCCTTACACAAATAAAGATAGACACCAGTCTCGGCCTTACACAAATAAAGATAGACACCAGTCTCGGCCTTACACAAATAAAGATAGACACCAGTCTCGGCCTTACACAAAAACAACTGCACCAGTGTCGGCCTTCCAACAAGCACCAGGCATTTGTCCATACCTCTACTTTTTGCCCTGCGAGGGCGATGCCTTGCGCATCCTTGCCTGGTCCCTGCCCGCCCTGCTGCTCCTCCTCAATGGGAGCCCAGTGGCTGCAGCAAGGCTGGGGGAAGGCTGCTGGGGGCAGATGGCGAGACGGCAGATGCCCTTGGGGGTCGGCCTGCACCAGCTCTGGCCTTGGAGTGGCCGGCTGCTGACTGCTCCAACTCTGGCTGGGCGGCAGCAGTGTGTCCAGCAGCTCCTGGCAGCTGCAATGGCGGAGTGGCAGTGTCGGCTGCAGGAATGGTGGCAACCTGGCAGATCGCAGGTGCTCGCTGGTCGCCTGACACATTGGCACTCGCACGGGCCAGCACTGCAGCATGCGCAGCAAACAGCTGAAGGACAGACTGCTGGGCTGCTGCTGCGCGGCGAGTGCCCTGGCGATGCCTGGCTGATCCAGCGAGGGTGGCAGCAGTTAGTGCCCGTGTGGCCCTGGTCTGTGTCCGCATCACACCAGCCAGTGAATGGACGGCACGACTGAGCACTTGGCTAGAAGCCGACTGTGCTGCCGCGAAGTCCTGCAGACTCCTGGCCTGTGCTGCCGCGATGTCCTGCAGACTGCTGGCCTGTGCTGCATTGATGTCCTGCAGACTCCTGGCCTGTGCTGCATTGAACTGTTCCAGACTTCTGGCCTGTGCTGCACTGAATTGTTGCAGACTTCTGGCCTGTGCTGCCCTGAATTCCTGCACACTCCTTGCCAGTGACTCTATGGAGTCAGGCATCCTTCCCACTGCAGCCATGAGCTCAGTGTGCCTGCGCTCAGCCTGTACGGCCATTTCCTCTAGGAGGCGCACCTCCTCTGCGCTGACCATCGCAGGACTGGAGGCCGCACTCACCCTCTGGGGAGAAGTCCGCCGACCTTCCCCACCCCTCCTGCATTGCTGCAGGCCGCTGGGCCCCGGAGCTTCACTCTCCTCCGACCCTTCCCCTGGCTCCCCTCCAGGGAAGACGTGTCCCCTACATTGCCATGGGCTGGCACGGCTGAGGGTGGCACTGATGGGCCGGCTTCCTCTTCCTCCTCCTCGTCTTCCGAAGGGCTGACAGTGGCAGCTTGAGGGCCCGCCTCCTCACCTGGCGATTCACCATCTGAAAGCAGGAAGGCACAAGAGTAGCTTTAGAGTGAGGACAGGGCGGCAGCGAGGGAGGCATGAGTGGTGCCATTCACCGCATTGGTCAGACAGTGGCAAAGGATGCTGATCTGATGCGCAAGTGGAACGAGAGAGGTCCAAAAGGTGATGCCCTTACCATTGGTGCCCAGAACAGGGTCGGCATCTCCAGTGGCGACGGGGCCAATCAGCCGGCCTCCCATAATGCGCTCCACACGCTGGTCAAGGTCGGAGAGCTCTTTGAGGTCAGGACGGCCTCCCCCAGTCTCAGTTTGGTTGCGCCGGTTGTGCGCAACCTTGGCCTGCAAGAGAAAGGACGGCCTCTAAGTACAGTGTGTAGCCCTGATCTTGTCTGCACTGCCTCCCATGGTCGAATAGCTAGTACAGTGTGTAGCCCTGGTCTTGTCTGCACTGCCTCCCATGGTCGAATAGCTAGTACAGTGTGTAGCCCTGATCTTGTCTGCACTGCCTCCCATGGTCGAATAGCTAGTACAGTGTGTAGCCCTGATCTTGTCTGCACTGCCTCCCATGGTCGAATAGCTTGGACAGTGTGTAGCCCTGATCTTGTCTGCAATGCCTCCCATGGTCGAAGAGCTTGGACAGTGTGTAAAGTGCTGAATGTGCAATTGATTTTCATGCCAGGCCCATAGCTGCTGGATGAGGGCTGGCCATTAGGGCTTTCAGGTCCCTTTGCCCATAATGTGAGGTTCACATACAAGGATGAGGAGGACACTGGAAAGGGTACTCACCCTGACAATCCGAGTGAGGTCGTTGAACTTCTTCCGGCATTGTACAGGAGTCCTGGCAACCACGCTGTTGGAAGACACCCTGTTGGACACCTCCCTCCAGGCTTTCCGGTAGGCGCTGGGCAGCGGCCTCTTGCCACCTTCTGGGTGCAAAACATGGCGCCTGCGCTCCACTGCGCCAACCAGCAGCCTCAGGTCACCATCACTGAAGCGCTGCGCTCTCTCCCTGGCCTTCTCCATAGTCCTGGGCGTTGTACAGGTGAAGCTGAAGTGGTCAGGCCTAGGTTGAGGGCTTCAGTGTGCAGGGCGTGGCAGGCAAACAAAAACACCCTCCCCCTTTAAGAGATGACCGGCGCCAGAGTGTCTGCCGTCAATCAAGAACTCGCCGCACCTGCGCTGCGCCCGGCCTCGGGGGTATCGCTCAGCACCGCCGGCTTAGCGCCTAAAGATAGTCGTGCATCGCCTGTTTTTGCGCAGCAGCAACCTCTTGGGGCGATGCGACTGAATATCGGCGAAGGGGGCGCGACTTTGCGCCGGGCGCAAACTTTAGCGGCCGCCCGACTTTACCGCCCCAAAAGTGGCTATACTGAATTTCTAGGCCTTAATGCCTTTACTATGTTATAATCATTATTTCCAGCAGTAATTTCTCAGTTAGTGAAGGTACAAAACAGCTGCCAAAAGGTTTGTCAAAAAATACTTTGAGCGAGGCTCAGCATTTTTTAATTTTTGTAGCTGTTTTGACTGCTCATTTTTGATTTTTAGTTCGCTGCAATTCGTAATAAATAGTTTTCAGCTACTTGCTGAATAGTTCCCTACCTGTTCAGTTATGATTTATTGTTGTTTTATGAAAGTGCCGTTTGAGCCAGTCAGGTTGAAGAGTGCTGCAGGCTTTACCTATGAGGAGTTCTCCCTGAGGTGTGACACAGGAAGTGTGTCGGGTAAAAGGTGCTGCATGATTTATCTGTAACGTATTAAGGGGGAAAAATTGGGTTGCTTTGTGCCTCCCGTTAGCGCCCTAAGAGTGCGCTAATGGGGCGCGAAGCAACTGGCGCCCAGGCGCAGCACCTCCCGCAAAATTCAGCGGGAGGTCAGCGGCGGCGCTAACTGGTAGCGCCCTGCGGCGCTGCGCCTCCGGCGATGACATCATCGCTGTGCGCAGCGCCCTGCTCGTGCCCTGGCTGCAATCTTCAGGAGCGCCCCCTGACTTACCGCCGGACGCTATGTCCGACGGGGTCGGGGGGCCTACCTGCGGCCGGGGAGGCACAATTTAAAGGTGAGGTGCGGGGTGGCCATTTTTGTTGTGGGCCGCCTGCCATTACCTGCCCGCGCTCCCATCCCCGGCCTCCTGAACGGCCCCCCCACGGAGTGCCGGCTGCTCTCCAAGCGCCCGGCACTTCTCTTGAGTGCCGGGCTCTTTTGCCATGATATTGACTTGCAGCGCCCCAAGAGGGATGCGGGGTGCTTCCAGTAGTGCCCCGCTTCCCTCTTGGGATGCAACCACTCAAGTTCCATCCGGGGGCGCTAATCTTTCCGGCGCGCTAAAAGTAGCGCCCTGGTGACGTTAGTGCCCCAAATGGGGCGCTACTTCATTTTTAGCCCTAAAGGTCTTGCATATGACATAGAGTTTTGTACACATTATTCCACCTGTGTCACCATTTTTAAGTAACACTTTGCTTACAAGTTTTAGTGGTAAAATCCTGCAGCCAATTTTCATCTGCTCTACTTCCACATAGCTCCTGAAAAACAGTGCAATGCAAAGGAAAAATGGCCACTAGTCCTTTGCGCCAACTGTTCCTGAACAGCACTGCACCTGAACTAGCTCTATAACCTTGCCTTGGATGGTGCAATTACATGCAAATGAATATCAGAGGACTTTGTAGCTAAATTTCCCATAATAGTGCAGGGTGTAGATCAGGGCCAAAATGCCCACATAAAAGCCGGGGGCTGCTGATTCCTGAGATGATGTTAATGTGCTATCGCTCTTAAGTCAGGAATGGTAGCATAGTGACTATGTTACTGGACTAGTAACCCAGGAGGGCTTGGATGAATGCTTTGGAAAGACACGTGTTAAAATCCCACCACGGCAGCTGTGAAATGTAATTCAGTTAATTAAATTAATCTGGAATAAAAAGCTAGTGTCAGTAATGGTGACCATGAAACTACTGGGTTGCTGTAAAAACCCATCTGGTTCACTGATGTCCTTTAGGGAAGGAAATCTGTTGTCCTATATGTGACTCCAGACCCACAGCAATGTGATTGATGCTTAACTTCCCTCTGAAATGGCCGAGCAGCCACTCAGTTGTACCAAACTGCTATAAAGAACAGTGGTTCAAGAAGGTGTCCCACCCCCCACCAACTTCTCAAGGGCAATTAGGAATGGGTAATAAATGCTGGCCTTGTCAGCGATGCCCACATCCAATGAATTAAATTTTAAAAAAAGTGAGAGGCTGGTATTTTTAAGATAGGTTATATTTTTAATTAAATAAAACCTTTTAGCTGCTTCAGGACTTGTTGCAAAATGCTGTTAGTACTTTACACATGGTGATGGAGACTGTATTCAGTGCAGTGCAAACACCACTCCCTCCCCACCCCCACTCTTTTGTGATATGGTTTATTTGGAAGCAACCAATGGGAAACAACCACAAGTCCCCTCGACAGCTGAAGTCAAGCTTGGGTCACAAAAACTGTTTTCTTGCCACAGAGTAGAAATCTCCCCTCCCCCTGACTAACGTCACTTCGAATAATTGGAGGAACCTCACAGTCAAAGCAGCATCCTCCTCCTATTCTCACACCATCATACTTGCTTTCCCTGCTCCTCCACCTAATGCTTGGCACCACAGTGCTGCCCTGCACTCATTTGCCCTGACAGCGCTGGGAGAGGAAGATCGGCCCTCCTATGTCAACATTTTGCCGTCACACTTTGTTGATTGTCTTAAAGTAAACCAGCAGGAAGTCAGAAGAGAAGAGAAGCAATGCATGAATCAGAAACAAGTGTCCAGAAAGCTGCCAACAAAAGACTACTAAGGGATTTGAAATCCTGGATACACAGTCAAGAGAACCTAACATTTTTTATTAAAGAGAACCAATTGAAACACTCAAAATGCTTTTTTTTTTAAAAATGTTCAGCAATTTATTCTCAGTAACTGAAATTTGTACTGTTCAAAATAAAGTTTTAAACAGCACTAAAATTCAAAAATATAATTTATCCAATGAATTGCCTTTTTGTGTCTTTTAATGGCTAAAGTTTTTACTTCAAGTTCTAGCCTCTCTCACAAGTTTGCACTTCCACTGGCTCCTTATTCCTTAGAACAGCTGAAGAGAGTTTCCAACGTGTGCAATCTGAGCAGATGTAAAGAAGAAAGAAAGACTTGCATTTATATAGCGCCCTTCATGAGCTCCCAAAGTGCTTTACAGCCAATGAAGTACTTTTGGAGTGTACTCAGTGTTGTAATGTAGGAAACATGGCAGCCAATTTGCACACAGCAAGCTCCCACAAAGAGCAATGTGATAATGACCAGATAATCTGTTTTTGTTATGTTGATTGAGGGATAAATATTGGCCAGGACACCGGGGATAACTTCCCTTCTCTTCTTCAAAATAGTGCCATGGGATCTTTTACGTCCACCTGAGAGAGCAGACGGGGCCTCGGTTTAATGTCTGATCCGAAAGACGGCACCTCTGACAGTGCAGCGGATGTGCTGCCCTGGACTGTCAGCCTAGATTTTGGTGCTCAAGCCTCTGGAGTGGGACTATGAACCCACAACCTTCTGACGCAGACTTATGAGAGTGCTACCCACTGAGCCACGGCTGACATGTAGCTTGCAGATGCTCCCACCATCCAGTGATAGGTTTTGGAGTGGATGTAGAGGGTGTGCCCCTCATTCTGTGAGGGCTTGTGAGTTCCTTTGTTTTCTCTAAAAGACTTTGAAACAAACAGATTGAATTCACAAAACTTTATTTCAGGAAAGTTTCACATTTAATATATTAACAAGAGCTTGTTTTCTATTCTGAGCTGCTCACGTAGACCACACCTGTGATTAACATAGCTGTGACTAGCAGAACCTATTGTTTCTTGCTTGACAGTTAGAACATAATTGTTTATTGAGAATGTATTTCATTTTCTCTGTTGAAAAGTTGAATTAATTAAGGATTTGTCAAAGGCAAATCATGTTAACTAACTTGATTGAGTTTTTTGATGAGGTAACAGAGAGGGTTGATGAGGACAATGCGGTTGACGTGGTATACATGGACTTCGAAAAGGCGTTTGAAAAAGTACCACATAATAGGCTTGCCAGCAAAGTTGAAGCCCATGGAATTAAAAGGGACAGTGGTAGCATGGATACGAAATTGGCTAAGTGACAGGAAACAGAGAGTAGTGGCGAACAGTTGTTTTTCGGACTGGAGGAAGGTATATAGGCCTAGAAATTCAGTTAGGGGCGCCCAGCTCGCCTGGGTGCCGGAATTACCGCTGCGCGCGGAGCCACTTGCGCCAGCGGGATATTCAGTTTCAGCGCCCCAAGTGGAAGCCGGCCGCTAAACAAGGGTTTCGGCGCCCCGCTTGGGGCGCTGAAACTGAATATCGGTGTGCAAAGTGCCGCAGCGCCACCCGCTGCGGCACGGCAGCCTGCGGTACTGCAGGCCTTCCTCTCACTCTTAAGGGGGAGGTGCCTGCAACAGCGCGATCCCTGCTCGCGAGTGCCGGCAAATGAGCCCGGCACCAAGGAGAAGTGCCGGGCTCTCTGGAAACAGCTGGCAATGCCGCGGGGGGGGGGTGTAGGAGGCCGGGGACGGAGGTGCGGGCAGGCGGCCGCCGAAAAAGCGGCCGGCCGCACCTCCACCTTAACTCGCCCCACTACCGGCACAGGTAGGCCCCGTGTACTGGTCGCTGTTTGCGGCCGGCGCGGGGGAGGCGGCAGCGACCAAATATGGCCAGCGGGGCGATAGCGGGGCACTGCGCACACCGATGACGTCATCGGTGGCGGCGCAGCGCTACTGGCTAACGCCACCATTAGCACCCCGCTAAATATCGCGGTAGGTTTGCACAGTGGCGCAAAAGTCCTCTTTGGGCGCAAACTGGTGGCGCAGGCCACTGAATTTCTAGGCCATAGTGTGTTCCCCAGGGGTTGGTACTAGGATCACTGCTTTTCTTGATATATATTAATGACTTGGACGTGGGTGTACAGGGCACAATTTCAAAAATTGCAGATGACACAAAACTTGGAAGTATAGTGAACAGTGAGGAGGATAATGATAGACTTCAAGAAGACATAGACAGGTTGGTGGAATGGGCGGACACGTGGCAGATGAAATTTAATGGAGAAAAGTACGAAGTGATACATTGTGGCATAGTGGTTAGCACTGTTGCCTCACAGCGCCAGGGACCCGGGTTCGAATCCGGCCTCGGGCGACTGTCTGTGTGGAGTTTGCACATTCTCCCCGTGTTTGCGTGGGTTTACTCCAGGCGCTCCGGTTTCCTCCCACAGTCCAAAGATGTGCGGGTTAGGTTGATTGGCTATGATAAATTGACCCTTAGTGTTAGGGGGATTAAATACGTGGGGTTACGGGGATAGGGTGGGATATGTGTTGGTGTAGGGGTTACGGGGATCGGGTGGGATATGTGTCGGTGCAGGCTCGATGGGCCGAAATGGCCTCTATCTGCACTGTGTGGTTTCTGTGATTTCTGTGATTTCTGTGATTTTGGTAGGAAGAACAAGTAGAGGCAATATAAACTAAGGGGTACAATCCTAAAGGGGGTGCAGGAACAGAGAGACCTTGGGGTATATGTGCACAAATCATTGAAGGTGGCAGGGCAGACTGAGAAAGTGGTTAAAAAAGCATACTGGATCCTGGGCTTCATAAATAGAGGCATAGAGTACAAAAGCAAGGAAGTTATGACGAGCCTTTATAAAACACTGGTCCGACCTCAACTGGAGTATTGTGTCCAATTCTGGACACCGCACTTTAGGAAGGATGTGAAGGCCTTTGAGAGGGTGCAGGAAAGATTTATAAGAATGGTTCCAGGGATGAGGGACTTCAGTTACGTGGATAGACTGGAGAAGCTGGGGTTGTTCTCTTTGGAGCAGAGAAGGTTGAGAGGAGATTTGATAGAGGTGTTCAAAATCATAAGGGGTCTAGACAGAGAAGGTAGAGAAAAAGTGTTTCCATTGGCGAAAGGGTTGAGAACCAGAGGACACAGATTTAAGGTGATTGGCAGAAGAAACAAAGGCGACATGAGGAAAACCTTTTTTACACAGTGAGTGGTTAGGATCTGGAGTGCACTTCCTGAAAGGGTGGTGGAGGCAGACTCAATCATGGCTTTTAAAAGGGAATTGGATAAGTACCTGAAGAAAAGTACTCTGCAGGGCTACAGGGAAAGGACAGGGGAGTGGGACGATCTGAAGTGCTCTTGCAGAGAGCTGGCACGGACTCGCCAGGCTGAATGGCCTCCTTCTGTGCTGTAACCATTCTATGAATCTATGATTCTATGATCTCCACTTGTTTTTCAAAGTGAATCAAACCTAGCTGAAAGATAAATTTGAATTATTGCATTCCTCGTTCACACCAACCATGCTGTCACAGTGTAAATGAAGAGATGGATGATTATTCACGACACCACACCCCCCAATTCCGCATCTCTCTTCTACCATTCCATTGTGCCTCATCCCAGAAGCTTAGACCAGACTGGTAGTGTTAGACCGCACCTGAAAAGATTCTCACCATGGAATGCCTGCGTATACCTACGTGAAATTAATTTTTGTGTCACCTGTAGGGTTCCCAAAATTCCCACATTCCCCAAAGTTATGGACAAGTTATTAAAAACAGGGTACCCAAAATGGCTTCTGCAACCAAAAGTACAGGATTTTAAAAGCAAGGCCCTGCAGGAAAGGAAGGCACTTTTTCAAACCTGAAACGAAACTTAAAATGCATGAATCTGTGAAGAGACTTTGTGGAGCCAGGCAGCTAAAGCAAACACAGAATATGCATTCATTCACCTTGAAACAGATCAGGTTAGAATGGGCCTAAATCGAGGCCATTAGGTTTCTGCATATTTAATCGGTAACAGCTCACAGTAGCCATCAAGTCAGGATGGGGACAATTAAGTTTCAGATATGACAAACAACCAGGACATCGAGGCCATTAAGCACAGAGACAACCACGCCAGAAGTCGTTAGAGTAAATGGCTGTAATCATTTTAAACAAGCCCGCCAAAAGTTAGACAAAGGACTGACCTGATATGGCACGCAGATAAGGAATGAAGAACGGGTATAATTGTAGGCCCATCGGTAGTGATCGGTCTCTTGCTCTTATCTCTCAGCTCTTAGCTCTTGCTCCTGCCTCTCGTTCTCGTGCCCTGGCCTCGTGGCGGGCTCTCTTCTCGCTCCCCGCGCCGCTCAACACCAAGGACGCCCATTACTACACCGAGGGCCAAACGCGGGAGGAGAACGGAACCCGATTCGAAAGCACACAGGACACACAGGCCACAGACTGGCAGATGAGATGAGAAGAGATGACGAATACGGTAAACCAATAAGGGCAGAGAAGAGCAGCGGAAAGACGCGTTGGGGGACAAACGCCTAGTTATAAGCTGGCGTTTGAAGAATAAGTTGGCGTTACATGCATGGACAGTAAATCCCCAGAATCATAGCCCAGTTTGAGAATAAGCTGGCGTTTGAAGGATGGGTAGCAAAATCAATGGACAATAATAGCCCAGTTTAAGAATAAGCTGGTGTTCAAAGCTTGGGTAGCAAAATCATTAGACGGTAAAGACCTCCAACCGACCCCCAACCGCAGCAATACCGTCGACGACCGCCTGAGGAAGAAGAAGAAGACCCATCGCGACTCGACGACGACATTAGCTGAGGAAAAGGAGGGTGCTTCGCACAAACAACTTCAGCGCCGCACCCTGTGGCCACGTGGCGACGGGATACCCCAAAAGGACAGAAAGAGCGGACCTCAAACCCAACCCAGTTAAAGCAACAGGTTTTGAATTGGTGAGCATGAATTCCTGGCCCCTCATAGCTTAATCTAGCTAGGTATAGGGGGTGGGATAAGGATAAAGGGGATTTTTAATGTATCTGTTTCCCTCGATGTGCCGTGTGTTCCCCATTCCCATATAGTGTAATTGTTTATACCTGTATTCATATCAGTAATTCTCATAAGATTGTGTTTTATTCTGCTTTTAATAACATTTTGGTTTTCTTGAACCAAACCACTTGTCTACTCAATTTTCTGTATCGGCGCCTGTACCTAAGAACCCAGGGGTGTGGGAGCGATTCGAACTGCTCAGAGACAGTCAGAGGCGAAGCTGACTGGGCGCACGCCACCCCCTACACACCCCTTTCTCAATCTGTCTTCTCTTTCTAAAGGACAAGGTCTGTGACAAAGGAGTGCCATGGCGAAGGAACGGCTACAACTAGACCACTTAGTGCCTACGAGGAGAAAGCTCTTCAACTCCTTGGCAGACACGTGATTTTAACTCAACCCACCCAGAGCGAACAGGGCAGGAACGGAGTTAAAATCATCTCCAAAAGCGTACCCACCCAGTTACCGCTTGATTCCCACCCACCGCTGCTGTAACCGTGCAGTCTTCTTAGGTGGAAGCAAGTGGGGCACCTCATGAATACATGCCAATCGGGGTCCTGTGATGTCTTTAAAATCACCTCAGGCCTGAAATTTGACAGCGGGTGTGTTTTGCCCACCTGAACCCAACTCTCCAAGTTGGCGGAGAACCAGAAATGGATAAATAAAGGAAGTGAATAGTGCAGTGAATTTTTCAGTCTCCTGATGTTCACCTTAATTGTAAGATCTGCTATCATTGCTCAGCTACATCTACTAAATCACACAAGAGAGTCCGCACTCTTAAAAGCATTCCCTGTGTAACCCTGCTCTGTGCTGCACATATAGAAGATGACCGATCCCAGCGGCAGCCTAGCACCTTCTGTCTTTCTGATGCTATTAATCTTCACGCAGCACAGAGTAATTTTGACATTTTTAGTCTGTTCTTATCCATCCGTGTCATGTTTCTGTCAGTGCTTCATGGTTGTCACAAGTCACAGCTTTAATTATATACTGAACACTTGGAAAAAAAGAAAACATTTTGGATCCTGGATGTTCAGAGTATCTAAAAAAATATTGGCCCAAAAATTCGGGTCGAGGGCTTCCCGCGGGTGTAAGCCCCCGACCTGCACTTGCGCGACTTGCGCGCCAGCCGTTGAGCTGTGGGCCCCCGTGGAATTCCGATCCGGGGCCTGCTCCAGCTGCCGGCGCGCAGTGCTTGCGTATCCCAGGGGCGCAGTTAATTCGCTGCATCCCCTGGGATCACGTGGGCCATGGGGAGCCAATCGGAGCAGGGAATGCTTCATTCATAAGTCTGACAGGAAGACCTGTCAAAACTTATAAATACTACGGGCCCCATAACATCACTAAATCTTCAAATAAATTTTTTTAAAAATCACACTTTTTAAATAAACTATAAATTACATGAAATAACTATTTTAAACAATAATTTAAATTCTTGAAAAAAATAATTTTATTTTCTAATGGGGCTAAAAATAAACTTACCTTTCTTTAAAGTATTTAAAAATAATAAACCTGTGGAAAAAATGTTTTAATTTTAATTAATTCACCACTTACCTTGTAAAAAGCAGACCTTACGCCTACTTTTTACATGTCTAACTTCTGGAGACTTACCCTTGTGGGAAAACCTGTAAAAAAAAAAGCAGCCTCTCCCGCGCATGCGTTCGACCTCTGAACCCCTGCTTTCAGGGGAATGGAAGTGCCGGTTTCCCGCGCATGCGCAGTGCATGCAGGAAACCGGCACTTCCATTGGGCTTACGGGTAAGTACCCCGTGCGTACTCACCCGTTGAGACCCGAATTTCTGGGCCATTAGCTTTCTGGTATCAGTGCATTTGTAGCTTTTAAGGAAATGAATTGAAACATTTAAAAAAATTCATTTATGGGATGTGGGCATTGCTGGCAAGGCCAGCATTTATTGCCCATCCCTAATTGCCTTTGAGAAGGTGGTGGTGAGCCGCCTTCTTGAACCGCTGCAGTCTGTGTGGTGAAGGTACTCCCACAGTGCTACTAGGGAGTTCCAGGATTTTGACCCAGCGACGATGAAGGATTGGCGATATACTACTAAGTCAGGATGGCGTGTGGCTTGGAGGGGAAGTTGGAGGTGGTGGTGTTCCCATGCGCCTGCTGCCCTTATCCTTCTAGGTGGAGAGGTCGCGGGTTTGGGAGGTGCTGCTGAAGAAGCCTTGGCGAGTTGCTGTTCTTGTAGATGGTACACACTGCAGCCACGGTATGCCGGTGGTGGAAGGAGTGAATGTTTAAGGTGGTGGATGGGGTGCCAATCAAGTGGGCTGCTTTGTCTTGGATGGTGTCGAGCTTCTTGAGTGTTGTTGGAGCTGCACTCATCCAGGCAAATGGAGAGTATTCCATCACACCCCTTACTTGTGCCTTGTAGATGGTGGAAAGGCTTTGGGGAGTCAGGAGGTGAGACACTCACCGCAGAATACCTAGCCTCTGACCTGCTCTTGTTGCCACAGTATTTATGTGGCTGGTCCAGTTAAGTTATTGGTCAATGGTGACCCCCAGGATGTTGATAGTGGGGGATTCGGTGATGGTAATGCTGTTGAATGTCAAGGGAAGGTGGTTAGACTCTCGCTTGTTGGAGATAGTCATTGCCTGACACTTCTGTGGCACGAATCTTACCTGCTACTTATCAGCCCAATTCTGAACGTCGTCCAGTTCTTGTTGCATGTGGGCATGGACTGCTTCATTATCTGAGGAGTTGTGAATGGTGCTGAACACTGTGCAGTCATCAGCGAACATCCCCATTTCTGACCTTATGTTGGAGGGAAAGTCATTGATAAAGCAGCTGAAGATGGTTGGGCCTAGGACACTGCCCTGAGGAACTCCTGCAGCGATGTCCTGGGGCTGTGATGATTGACCTTCAACCATCTTTCTTTGTGCTAGGTATGACTCCAGCCAGTGGAGAGTTTTCCCCCCCGATTCCCATTGACTTCAGTTTTACTAGGGCTCCTTGATGCCACACTCGGTCAAATGCTGCCTTGATGTCAAGGGCAGTCACTCTCGCCTCACCTCTGGAATTCAGCTTCTTTGTCCATGTTTGGACCAAGGCTGTAATGAGGTCAGGAGCTGAGTGGTCTTGGCGGAAATAGAGAATCAGAGGGGTGAGATTTATCTTATATATATATATATAAATCGGTCGATCTGTCTGTCCTTCTGTCCTTCTGTCTGTCTGTCATCACGTGTGCGTCTGGCGGGCTATGCGCTCGAAAGTTACAGGGCGTACCTATGCGTGCGTTACGTCGAAAGAAAGCTTACCTTTCCAAAACGGTCTTAAGCGTATTTACGTTTCGGCCGGGCTAAAATCGCGCCCGCGGTATCCGAAAAACCTTCAACATTCCGCTCATTAGCATCTCATTATCCACTTATTAGCGACAGGGTGACCTCGAGGTCGACCAATCATATGCCGGGTTGCTGCCGCGTGCGGCCGGGCCCTCCTACGGTCGAGTGACGGGACGATTGACCAATCCTACGCTTTGGTCACCTGACGGTCGACCAATCGGTGCGTGTGTGGGCGGGCCTTATCGTTCTGAACTGAGGTGAGTGGCCACCATCTTTATTCTCACCTTCTGTGTGTTTATTTGTTAGGAGCGATTTTTTTTTAATGTGTAAAACGTCAAAACACAATGAAGATGGTGTCCCATCTTCTTAACAGCCGTTTTCAGCAAGAATGCGCGTTCCTTCTCCGTGGCAGCTTTTTAAAAACATTAAAAAACTTTCAAGATGGCCTTCCATCTTCTTAACACCCGTTTATTAAAAAAATTTAAAAAAATTTCTGTTGCTTTCACAAACTGCACGTTCCTTCTCCGTGGCCGCTTTAAAAAAAAAAAAAATCTTCTCTTGGTTTCACAGACTGCGCGGGTTACCCCGGCAACCGGGCCCGCCGGCCGTCTCTCTCAGCCGCAATCGGTGGACTTCAAGCCGGCTCGGCCGGGGGGGCGGGGCTCGGGGAGCGGGGCTCTCGGGAGTGCAGGGCTTGGAGAGCGGGGCTCTCGGGAGTGCGGGGCGGGGCTGGGCGGCTGGGGCTCGGAGAGCGGGGCACTCGGGAGTGCCGGGTGGGGTGGGGCGGCGCGGCAGGGTTACCCCGGCAACCGGGCGTGGCCGTGGCCATCTCTCAGCCTCAAGACGGCTCACACCTGTTCTCGGCTCGGGAGGGCGGGGCGGGGCGGCTGGGGCTTGGAGAGCGGGGCTCTCGGGAGTGTGGGGCGGGGCGGCGCGGCAGGGTTACCCCGGCAACCGGGCGTGGCCGTGGCCGTCTCTCAGCCTCAAGCCGGCTCACGCCTGTTCTCGGGGCTTGGTTCCATTTGCGGACACGGGCCACTCGCCCTCTCTCTCTCCTTCCCTCTGTCTCTCTCCCCCTCTCGCCCCCTTCTCTTCCACACGCCCCCCTTCTCACCCCCCTTCTCTCCCCCGCTCCCCCCTTCTCTCCCTCCCCCCTCCTCCCCCTCCCTGCCCTCCCTTTCCCCCGCCCCTCCCTTCCCCCCCGCCCCTCCCCCCCCGCCCTCCCTTCCCCCCCTCGCCCCTCCCCTCCCCCCCGCCCTCCCCCCCGCCCCTCCCCTTCCCCCCGCCCTCCCCCCGCCCCTCCCCTTCCCCCGCCCTCCCTTCCCCCCCGCCCTCCCCGCCCTCCCTTCCCCCCCGCCCTCCCTTCCCCCGCCCTCCCTTCCCCCCCTCCCTTCCCACCGCCCTCCCTTCCCACCCTCCCTTCCCCCCAGTCGCGCTCTCTCTTCCCCCCAGTCGCTCTCGCTCTTCCCCCCGTCGCTCTCTCTCTTCCCCCCAGTCGCTCTCTCTCTTCCCCCCAGTCACTCTCTCTCTTCCCCCCGTCGCTCTCTCTCTTCCCCCCGTCGCTCTCTCTCTTCCCCCCAGTCGCTCTCTCTCTTCCCCCCAGTCGCTCTCTCTTCCCCCCCAGTCGCTCTCTCTCTTCCCCCCAGTCGCTCTCTCTCTTCCCCCCGTCGCTCTCTCTCTTCCCACCAGTCGCTCTCTCTCTTCCCCGTCGCTCTCTCTCTTCCCCCCAGTCACTCTCTCTCTTCCCCCCAGTTGCTCTCTCTCTTCCCCCCCAGTCGCTCTCTCTTCCCCCCCAGTCGCTCTCTCTCTTCCCCCAGTCGCTCTCGCTCTTCCCCCCGTCGCTCTCTCTCTTCCCACCAGTCGCTCTCTCTCTTCCCCCAGTCGCTCTCTCTCTTCCCTCCAGTCGCTCTCTCTCTTCCCCCCAGTCGCTCTCTCTCTTCCCCCCAGTCACTCTCTCTCTTCCCCCCAGTCGCTCTCTCTCTTCCCCCCAGTCGCTCTCTCTCTCTTCCAACAACAACATGCCCTCGAAAAAGCCTCGGCACCGCCGGGCACTTCAGCTAGTTTTACTTATAAATTGCTTGACTTACTCTAATTGCTCATTTCTGTTCGGCAACAAGCCAAGGGGTTATAATTCAACTTTGGTGGGAGCACAAAATGGATGATAGTGGCTTGGCCGCCGGTTATTCACCCTGCCCGTTATACATCCCGCCCGTTATACACCCCGTCTGTTATACACCCCGCCTGTTATACACCCCGCCCGTTATACACCCTGCCCGTTATACACCCCGCCCGTTATACACCCCGCCCGTCATACACCCCGCCTGTTATACACCCCGCCCGTTATACACCCCGTCTGTTATACACCCCGCCCGTTATACAATTGTCGGTTATACACCCGCCCGTTATACACCCGACCGTTATACACCCTGCCCATTATACACCCGCCCATTATACACCCGCATGTTATACACCCACCTGTTATACACCCGCCCGTTATACACCCGCCCGCTATACACCCGACCGTTATACACCCGCCCGTTATGCACCGGCCCGTTATACACCCGCCCGTTATACACCCGACCGTTATACACCCGCCCGTTATACACCCGCCCGTTATACACCCGCCCGTTATACACCCTGCCCATTATACACCCGCCCATTATACACCCGCATGTTATACACCCACCTGTTATACACCCGCCCGTTATACACCTGCCCGCTATACATCCTGCCCGTTATACATCCCGCCCGTTATACAACCCGCCCATTATACAACCCGCCCGTTACACACCCGCCCATTACATACCTGCCCATTATACACCCTGCCCGTTATACACACGCCTGTTATACGCCTGCCCGATATACATCCTGCCCATTATACACCCCGCCCGTTATACACCTGCCCGTTATACACCCTGCCCATTACACACCCCGCCCGTTATACATTTGCCCGTTATACACCAGCCCGTTATACACCCTCCCATTGTACACCCGCCCGTTATACACCCGATCGTTATACACCCCGCCCGTTATATACCCGCCCGTTATACACCCCGCCCGTTATACACCTGCCTGTTATACACCCGCCCGTTATACACCCTGCCCGTTATACACCCCGCCCGTTATACACCCCGCCCGTCATACACCCCGCCTGTTATACACCCCGCCCGTTATACACCCCGTCTGTTATACACCCCGCCCGTTATACAATTGTCGGTTATACACCCGCCCGTTATACACCCGACCGTTATACACCCTGCCCATTATACACCCGCCCATTATACACCCGCATGTTATACACCCACCTGTTATACACCCGCCCGTTATACACCCGCCCGCTATACACCCGACCGTTATACACCCGCCCGTTATGCACCGGCCCGTTATACACCTGCCCGTTATACACCCGACCGTTATACACCCGCCCGTTATACACCCGCCCGTTATACACCCGCCCGTTATACACCCTGCCCATTATACACCCGCCCATTATACACCCGCATGTTATACACCCACCTGTTATACACCCGCCCGTTATACACCTGCCCGCTATACATCCTGCCCGTTATACATCCCGCCCGTTATACAACCCGCCCATTATACAACCCGCCCGTTACACACCCGCCCATTACATACCTGCCCATTATACACCCTGCCCGTTATACACACGCCTGTTATACGCCTGCCCGATATACATCCTGCCCATTATACACCCCGCCCGTTATACACCTGCCCGTTATACACCCTGCCCATTACACACCCCGCCCGTTATACATTTGCCCGTTATACACCAGCCCGTTATACACCCTCCCATTGTACACCCGCCGTTATACACCCGATCGTTATACACCCCGCCCGTTATATACCCGCCCGTTATACACCCCGCCCGTTATACACCTGCCTGTTATACACCCGCCCGTTATACACCCTGCCCGTTATACACCCCGCCCGTTATACACCCCGCCCGTCATACACCCCGCCTGTTATACACCCCGCCCGTTATACACCCCGTCTGTTATACACCCCGCCCGTTATACAATTGTCGGTTATACACCCGCCCGTTATACACCCGACCGTTATACACCCTGCCCATTATACACCCGCCCATTATACACCCGCATGTTATACACCCACCTGTTATACACCCGCCCGTTATACACCCGCCCGCTATACACCCGACCGTTATACACCCGCCCGTTATGCACCGGCCCGTTATACACCTGCCCGTTATACACCCGACCGTTATACACCCGCCCGTTATACACCCGCCCGTTATACACCCGCCCGTTATACACCCTGCCCATTATACACCCGCCCATTATACACCCGCATGTTATACACCCACCTGTTATACACCCGCCCGTTATACACCTGCCCGCTATACATCCTGCCCGTTATACATCCCGCCCGTTATACAACCCGCCCATTATACAACCCGCCCGTTACACACCCGCCCATTACATACCTGCCCATTATACACCCTGCCCGTTATACACACGCCTGTTATACGCCTGCCCGATATACATCCTGCCCATTATACACCCCGCCCGTTATACACCTGCCCGTTATACACCCTGCCCATTACACACCCCGCCCGTTATACATTTGCCCGTTATACACCAGCCCGTTATACACCCTCCCATTGTACACCCGCCCGTTATACACCCGATCGTTATACACCCCGCCCGTTATATACCCGCCCGTTATACACCCCGCCCGTTATACACCTGCCTGTTATACACCCGCCCGTTATACACCCTACCCATTATACACCCACCCGTTATACACCCACCCATTATAAACCCTGCCGTTATACATCCCGCCCGTTATACACCCCGCCCGTTATACAACTGCCCATTATACACCTGCCCGTTATACACCTGCCCGTTATACACCCGCCCATTATACACCCGCCTGTTATACACCCACCTGCTATACAATTGCCCGTTATACACCCACCCGTTATACACACCGCCCATTATAAACCCGCCCATTATACACCCGCACATTATACACCCGCCTGTTATACACCCGCACATTATACACCCGCCTGTTATACACCCGCCCGTTATACACCTGCCCGTTTTACATCCCGCCCGTTATACACCCGCCCGTTATACACCCCGCCCGTCATACACTTGCTCGTTATACACCCCGCCCGTTATACACCCGCCCGTTATACACCCGCCCGTTATACACCCGCCCGTTATACACCCGCCCGTTATACACCCGCCCGTTATACACCCACCTGTTATACACCCACCTGTTATACACCCGCCCAGTATACACCACCTGTTATACTCCTGCCCATTATACCCCCACCCGTTATACACACCGCCCCTTATACACCTGCCCGTTATACACCCGCCTTTTATACACCCGCCCGTTATACACCCCGCCTGTTATACACCACACCCGTTATACACCCGCCCGTTATACACCTGCCCGTTATACACCTGCCCGTTATGCACCTGCCCACTATACACCCGCCCAATTTACACCTGCCCATTATATACACGCCCGTTATACACCCGCCTGTTATACACCACACCCGTTATACACCACACCCGTTATACACCCACCCGTTATACACCTGCCCGTTATGCACCTGCCCACTATACACCCGCCCAATTTACACCTGCCCATTATATATACGCCCGTTATACACCCAGCCGTTATACACCACGCCCGTTATACACCCACCCGTTATACACCTGCCCGTTATGCACCTGCCCACTATACACCCGCCCAATTTACACCTGCCCATTATATATACGCCCGTTATACACCCAGCCGTTATACACCACGCCCGTTATACACCCCGCCTGTTATACACCCACTCGTTATACACCCGGCTGTTATACACTCGTCTGTTATACACCCTGCCTGTTATACACCTTGCCCGTTATACACCCCGCCCATTATACACCCGCCCGTTATACCCCCGCCTGTTATACACCCCGCCCATTATACACCCGCCCGTTATACACCCACCCGTTATACACACCGCCCTTTATACACCTGCCCGTTATACACCTGCCTGTTATACACCTGCCCATTATACACCACCTGTTGTACTCCTGCCCATTATACCCCCACCCGTTATACACACCGCCTTTTATACACCTGCCTGTTATACACCCTGCCTTTTATACACCTGCCCGTTATACACCCTGCCTTTTATACACCTGCCCGTTATACACCCTGCCTTTTATACACCTGCCCGTTATACACCCTGCCTTTTATACACCTGCCCGTTATACACCCTGCCTTTTATACACCCGCCCATTATACACCCCGCCCGTTATACACCTGCCCATTTTACACCCCGCCTGTTATGAACCCCGCCCATTATACACCCACCCATTATTCAATTCAATTCAATTTTATTTGCCATATGTAACCAGTACTAGTACAAGTACAATGGAATGCTAACGCCCCGTAGGGACACGTCAGCTGTTCTTACAGAATATACACCCCACCCGTTATACACCGCCCGTTATACACCGCCTGTTATACAGCCTGCCCGTTATACACCCCACCCGTTATACACCCCGCCCGTTATACACCCCGCCCGTTATACACACCACCCATTATACACCCGCCCGTTATACACCGCCCGTTATACACCGCCCGTTATACACCGCCTGTTATACAGCCTGCCCGTTATACACCCCACCCATTATACACCCCGCCCGTTATACGCCCCACCCATTATACACCCCGCCCGTTATACACCCCACCCATTATACACCCGCCCGTTATACGCCCCACCCATTATACACCCCGCCCGTTATACACCCCGCCCGTTATACACCCCGCCCGTTATACGCCCCACCCATTATACACCCCGCCCGTTATACACCCCACCCGTTATACACCCCGCCCGTTATACGCCCCACCCATTATACACCCGCCCGTTATACGCCCCACCCATTATACACCCCGCCCGTTATACGCCCCACCCATTATACACCCGCCCGTTATACGCCCCACCCATTATACACCCCGCCCGTTATACGCCCCACCCATTATACACCCGCCCGTTATACACCGCCCGTTATACACCGCCCGTTATACACCTGCCCGTTATACCCCCGCCCGTTATACACCCACCCATTACACACCCCGCCCATTATACAGCCGCCTGATATACACCCTGCCCGTTATACCCCCGCCCGTTATACACCCGCCCATTACACACCCCGCCCATTACACACCCCGCCCATTATTGCAGCCGCCTGATATACACCCTGCCTGTTATACACCCCGCCCGTTATACGCCCCGCCCATTATACACCCGCCCATTATACACCCGCCCATTATACACCCGCCCATTATACACCCTGCCCGTTATACGCCCAACCCAATATACACCCGCCCGTTATACCCCTGCCCGTTATACACCCGCCCATTATGCACCCCACCCGTTATACACCCTGCCCCTATACACCCCGACGTTATACACCCGCCCATTATACACCCCACCTGTTATACACACCACCCTTTATACACCTGCCCATTATAGACCCGCCCATTATACGCCCGCCCATTATACACCCTGCCTTTTATACACCTGTCCGTTATATACCCCGCCTGTTATACACCCGCCCGTTATACACCCACTCGTTATACACCCGGCTGTTATACACCCACTCATTATACACCCGGCTGTTATACACCCACTCATTATACACCCGGCTGTTATACACTCGTCTGTTATACAACCCGCCCATTATACGCCCGCCCATTATACACCCTGCCTTTTATACACCTGTCCGTTATATACCCCGCCTGTTATACACCCGCCCGTTATACACCCACTCGTTATACACCCGGCTGTTATACACCCACTCATTATACACCCGGCTGTTATACACCCACTCATTATACACCCGGCTGTTATACACTCGTCTGTTATACACCACACCCGTTATACACCCCGCCCGTTATATACCCCGCCCGTTATACACCCGCCCGTTATACACCCACTCATTATACACCCGCCTGTTATACACCCACTCGTTATACACCCGGCTGTTATACACCCACTCATTATACACCCGGCTGGTATACACCCACTCATTATACACCCGGCTGTTATACACTCGTCTGTTATACACCACGCCCGTTATACACCCCGCCCGTTATACACCCGCCCATTATACACCCGCCCGTTATAGACCCGCCCATTATACACCCTGCCCGTTATACACCCGCCCATTATACACCCGCCCGTTATACACCCTGCCCATTATACACCCCACCCGTTATACACACCGCCCTTTATACACCCACTTGTTATACACCCGGCTGTTATACACTCGTCTGTTATACACCCTGCCTTTTATACAAATGCCCGTTATACACCCTGCCTGTTATACACCCAACGCATTATACACCTGCCCGTTATACCCCTGCCCGTTATACACCCAACGCATTATACACCTGCCCGTTATACCCCTGCCCGTTATACACCCGCCCATTATACACCCCGCCCATTATACACCCGCCTTATATACACCCTGCCAGTTATACACCCCGCCCATTATACACACCCGCCCGTATACACCACGCCCGTTATACACCCCACCCATTATACACCCACTCGTTATACACCCGGCCGTTATACACCCACTTGTTATACACCCGGCTGTTATACACTCGTCTATTATACACCCTGCCTGTTATACACCCTGCCTGTTATACACCCTGCCCATTATACCCTCACCTGTTATACACCCTGCCTGTTATACACCCTGCCTGTTATACACCCTGCCCATTATACACCCGCCCATTATACCCTCACCTGTTATACACCCTGCCCGTTATACACCCTCCCTGTTATACACCCCGCCTGTTATACCCCCGTCTGTCATACACCCCCGCCCGTTATACACCCCGCCCGTTATATACCTGCCTGTTATACACCCGCCCATTGTACACCCGCCCGTTATACACCCGCCCATTATACACCCCACCCGTTATACACACCGCCGTTTATACACCTGCCCGTTATACACCCCTCCCGTTATACAGCCCGCCCATTATACACCGCACCCTTTCTATACCCACCTGTTATACAGCCCGCCCGTTATACACCCGCCCGTTATACAACCTGACCGTTATACAACCTGCCCATTATACACCCGCCCGTTATACAACCTGCCCGTTATACACCCGCCCGTTATACAACCTGACCGTTATACACCCCGCCCGTTATACACCCGCCCGTGATACAACCTGACCGTTATACACCCCGCCCGTTATACACCCGCCCGTTATACAACCTGCCCGTTATACACCTGCCCGTTATACACCCCACCCATTATACACCCTGCCCGTTATACACCCGCCCATTATACACCACTCCCATTATACACCCACCTGATATACACCCTGCCCGTTATACACCCCACCCATTATACACACCCGCCCGTTATACACCCACTCGTTATACACCCGCCCATTATACCCCCGCCTGTTATACACCCTGCCCGTTATACACCCCGCCTGTTATACACCCCCGCCCATTATGCACCTCGCCCATTATACACACCACCCATTATACACCCCGCCCGTTATGCACCCGCCTCTTATACACCCGGCCGTTATATAGCCCACCCATTATACACCACTCCCATTATACACCCGCCTGATATACACCCGCCCGTTATACACCCGCCCGTTATACACACGCCCGTTATACACCCAGCCGTTATACACTCATCTGTTATACATCCTGCCTGTTATACACGACGCCCGTTATACACCCTGCCCGTTATACACACCGCCTGTTATACACCCACCCGTTATACACCCGCTCATTATACACCCAGCCGTTATACACTCGTCTGTTATACACCCTGCCCGTTATACACCCGCCCGTTATACACCCGCCCATTATACACCCGCCCGTCATACACACCGCCCTTTCTACACCCACCCGTTATACACCCGCTCATTATACACCCAGCCGTTATAGACTCGTCTGTTATACACCCCGCCCGTTATACACCCGCCCGTTATACACCCCGCCCGTTATACACCCGCCCGTTATACACCCGCCCATTATACACCCGCCCGTCATACACACCGCCCTTTCTACACCCGCCCGTTATACACCCACCTGCTATACACCCCTCCCGTTATACAGCCCGCCCATTATACACCCCGCCCGTTATACACCCACCCGTTATACACCTGCCCATTATACACCTGCCCGTTATACACACGCCCGTTATACACCCGCCCGTTATATACCCAGCCGTTATACACTCATCTGTTATACATCCTGCCTGTTATACACCCCGGCGGTTATACACACCGCCTGTTATACACCCACCCGTTATACACCCGCTCGTTATACACCCAGCCGTTATACACTCGTCTGTTATACACCCTGCCTGTTATACACCTTGCCCGTTATACACCTGCCCGTTATACACCCGGCCATTATACACTCGCCTGTTATACACCCCGCCTCTTGTACCCCCGCCCGTCATACACCTGCCCGCTATACACCCGCCCCTTATATACCTGCCCGTTATACACACGCCCGTTATACACCCGCCCATTATACACCCGGCCGTTATACACTTGTCTGTTATACACCCTGCCTGTTATACACCACGCCCGTTATACAACCCGCCCATGATACCCCCGCCCGTTATACACCCGCCCATTATACACCCCACCCATTATACACCCCGCCCGTTATACACCCCACCCATTATACACCCGTCCATTATACACCCGCCCGTTATACACCCGCCCATTATACACCCCGCCCATTATACACCCGCCTGATATACACCCTGCCCGTTATACACCCCACCCGTTATACACACCTGCCTGTAGTGTCCGTGTGTTGATAAAGACACTGGAGACAGGAGTTGGTTCATAGGTATTTATTAAGCAAAGTCTGGGGGGGGGTTCTAACGGATATACACAATATGCAGGCTTATATAGCCCGAGTGGCAATTACTGGCATTACAGCACACCTGGGGCTCTTAAAGGCACATACACCACAATTCCTCCCCTTTTAGCTAACCAGTACATTATATTTTAAGTAATTATTAATTACACGTTATAAGCAATATAATATACATTGCTGTAGTTAATTAATTATAAGTTAGTCTCTCAGGAGGTTTCCTGACTCGGTCCGGATAACGCCTCGGGGGTGCAGTAGTTTCTGGTGGTGTAGTAGGTTCTTCTGGCAAGGCTGATTCGGCTTGAATGCCAGTGTCGGGTTCATCGGGTTCCAGTATCACCGAATCGGAGGTAGATATGGGTATCTCTACTTCATCGTTAGATGTATAGAGTTGTGGTGTAGGTTGTCCCTTTTCGGATGACTCTATGATTTGGTCAGCATGGCGCCTTATTATGCTTTCTCCGATGTCCACGGTATACATCAGTGGTCCAAGACGTGTGCAGATAGTTCCAGGCTGCCATTTCTCGGTACGGTAGTCCCGGGCCAAAACTTGTTGACCTATCTGGAAGGTTCTAGTTGGCCTTTCATTCATGCCTTGAAACTGCCAGTTCTCCACGTCCCTTCTGATGTTGGGCTTGACCAAATCCAGCCGGCATCTTAGGTTTCTATTGAAGAACATCATGGCGGGAGTTTGGTTGGTAACCATATGTGTTGCATTCCTGTATGCGAACAAGAAGTTATCCACCTTGTGCTGAAGATTTATGTCTTCATTACCCATGGCCTTTATGGCCTTCTTGAAGGTCTGGACAAACCTTTCAGCCAATCCATTGGTGGCGGGATGGTATGGGGCGGACGTGTAGTGCTTAACCCCATTGTTTTTTAAGAACTTTCTGAATTCTTCGGACACAAATTGCGGTCCATTATCAGAACATATCTGTTCCGGCAGCCCATTCCTGGCAAATATGGTCCTTAATACTGTGATGGTTTTTTCCGTGGTGGTGGAGGACACCTTTATTACCTCCGGCCACTTGGAGTGTGCATCAACCGCGATTAAGAACATTGAGTCCATAAATGGACCAGCAAATTCGATGTGCACCCTTTGCCAGGGAGATGAGGGCCACTCCCGTGGATGTAGAGGGGCTTGTGGTGGAGCGTTTTGGACCTTCTGGCATCCTAGGCAGCTCTTGGTCATTTCTTCAATGTCTCCATCGATACCTGGCCACCATACAAACGCCCTAGCTAGGTTCTTCATTTTCACTCCACCCAGATGCCCCTCGTGAAGCTCCTTTAGCACTTTATCCTGGAGTTTGGGTGGAATCTCCACTCTGGATCCACACATCAAGGTTCCTCGGCACACTGACAGCTGTTCTCTTCTTTGCGAGAATGCTGGCAACAGTGGTTCGCCATGTGCTGGCCATCCCTTCACTGTTAAATCATAGACCCGTGAGAGAGTCGGGTCATTTCTCGTCTCCCTTTCAATGGCAGAATTTGTCACTGGTAGACATTCCACTGTGGTAGAGTGGAACATCTCCACTGGGTCTACTGTAGGTGCTTCATCTACCGTTGGCAACGGTAGGCGCGATAAACCGTCAGCATTCCCATGCTGTTTTGACCCTTTGTATTCTATGTTGTATTGGTGTGCCCCTAGAAAAAGGGACCACCTCTGTAGCCTTTGCGCTGTCATAGTGGGAACACCTTTTTTAGGGTTGAATATGGAGATGAGGGGTTGATGGTCAGTCAACAAGGTAAATTTTTGTCCATGTAGGTAATGGTTGAATTTCTTCACTCCCCATACCAGGCTGAGTGCTTCCCTGTCGATTTGGGCATAGTTACGCTCAGCTGAGTTTAATGAGCGTGACGCAAAAACTATCGGCCGTTCTGAGCCATCAGGGAATTTATGGGATAATACTGCTCCTATGCCGTAAGGGGATGCATCGCACGCCAGTCTGATTGGCAGTGATGGGTTGTAATGAGCCAAAACTTCTTCGGATGTGATTAAGTCTTTGCATTTATGGAAGGCACGTTTACAGTCTTCGTTCCATTTCCAAATCACTCTTGTTTGTAGAAGTTCATTAAGAGGGTGTAGAAGAGTTGATAAGTTCGGTAAAAATTTATGATAGTAATTTATTAATCCCAGGAACGACCTTAATTGTGAAACATTTTCAGGTGCTGGGGCTTTTATAGCCGCTTCAATTTTTTCAGGTGACTTATGTAACCCTTCATTATTAATTATGTGGCCACAATATGATATCTGATTTTGGAAAAATTCGCACTTGGGGCGATTCGCTCGTAGGCCCCGTTCTTTCAGCCTAGTGAGCACCTGCTCCAAATTGGCAAGGTGCTCGTTGTCGTTTTCTCCTGTTACAAGGATGTCGTGTAGGTAGCATTGAGTCCCCGGAATCCCTTGCAGGACTTGCTCCATAGCTCTTTGCCAGATAGCTGGAGCTGATGCTACTCCAAAAACCAGTCGATTGTACTGGTACAGGCCTTTGTGTGTGTTTATCGTGAGATACTTTTTAGAGGCCTCTTCAACCTCCATCTGTAGATATGCCTGTGCCAAGTCAATTTTGGTGAAACGTTTCCCCCCGGATAGTGAGGCGAAAATATCTTCTATCCTCGGAAGAGGATACTGTACTGTGTGAAGGATCGGGTTTACAGTCACCTTGAAGTCACCACAGATGCGAATTTTTCTCTGTTCTTCAGATTTATCTTTATTCAATGCTTTTTTCATGACTGGAACGATGGGTGTTGCCCATTCGCTCCAATCTATTTTGGATAATACGCCTGCTTTTTCCAAATTCTCCAGCTCTGCCTCGACTGCTGGACGTATTGCGTATGGCACCGGTCTTGCCTTAAAAAATTTGGGAATTGCTGCATCTTCCACTTTTATTGAGGCAGCGATGCCTTTCAAGGTTCCTAGTTTCTCTTGAAACACTTCTTTGGCGTTGGCCAAGATGTCTTTTAATCGTTCAGGTATGATGTCATCATTATTTTTTTCCTTACTGGTCACCGTCAGTGCCTGAATGGAGTGCCAGTCTAAACGTATCTTCCTGATCCATTCACGTCCCAACAACGGTGGACCACCATCTTGTAGAATGTATAAATACAACTTTTGTATTTCTTTGCCGTTGTATACAACAGGCACCCTTATTTTTCCTTTGGGGTATACTTTCTGCCCCGTATATGTTTTTAAGATAATGGATGTGTCTTTTAGAGGTATATGCGAAAATAGCCTCTTGTAATCCCGTCGATTTATTACGGTTAGAGCTGATCCTGTATCTAGCTCCATTTTAACTGGGGACCCTGCTATTGTGAGGGTAACCCAAATGGTTTGGTAATCATCTTTGGCAAGTACATTATGTAATTTGAGACAGCTTAGTCTCTTCTTTTCGAAGTCGCTATCACTCTTCTGGTCTTTGGAGCTACTGTCCGTCATCATTTGTACCTTCCTGTACTTTTCTTTATTGATTTTTTTTTCTGTTAGTGGATTTATTTTGTCCAGATCGGCATACCCGTGCAATGTGTCCAATCTTTCCACATTGCCTGCATGCTTTGTCCTTGTACCAGCAGTCCCTCTGGTTATGGGTGGATCTGCCGCAGCGATAACATCTTTCGAAACCTGTGTCATTTCATGGGTGCCGAAGTCCTGTGTCTTTTGTTGTATCTCTGCAGCTCCTTTTGCTGCTGCTTCATATGATACAGCCATACTGAAAGCTTTGTCCAATGTTAAATCTTTTTCAGAAAGCAGTCTTTTTTGTGTTCCTTCACTTAAGAGACCGCAAACGAATTTGTCTCGAAGATAATCTGATAGTCCTGCCCCGAATTGGCAGTACTTTGATAGCTTTCTTAATTCGGTTAGGTAATCAGCGTTACTTTCATTCTTGTGTTGATTTCTCTTGAAGAACTTGAATCGTTCCGCTATCAGCAGCGGTGTTGGGTTTAAGTGCTCCTGCAGGGTATCAACAATTTCTTTAAAATTCTTGTCCTTTGGTTTGGCTGGAGTGATTAAATTTCGTAACAGCCCGTATGTCTTTGCGCCCATTAAGTTCAGAAGTACTGAAGCTTTTTTTTCATCTTCTATTCCATTTGCAGTGCAATATACCTCTACTCTTTCCACGTATGTGGTCCAATCCTCTATTTTGCTATCAAAAGCATCAATATTGCCAGACTTAGGCATTTCAGAAACGATATGGTGCTTCCCGCGCTTTTTTCTTTTCTGTAGCAAAGATATGGCGCTTCCCGCGCTTTCCCGCCGCTGCTGCCGATAACAAAGCTGTTTACTGCGGTTTCCGTTCTCTTTTTTTAAATTTACTGTTGGAGACTCGTTCCCGCCGGAGGTCTGAACGCTGACCTGCTTGCCGCGCCGGCCGTCTCCCGAGTGCTCCCTCCCAGTCCGTTATTGCTTGCCTCCGATTTCGCTGCCTGTCTCAGCTGTAGAGCCAGCCGCTGGAGCCCCAGCCTGACGCCCAGGAAGGATTAGCGCAGTACCTGCCACCAGCTTGGCCAGCTGGTGAACCACAGCTTCTCTCACTTCCTTGAGTCTTCTGGACGCCCGAGGAATCGATGTCCTTGAGGTGCTGCCGAATTGCAGGTAAGTCCGTTTCCACTTCGCCGTCACTGTAGTGTCCGTGTGTTGATAAAGACACTGAAGACAGGAGTTGGTTCATAGGTATTTACTAAGCAAAGTCTGGGGGGGGTTCTAACGGATATACACAATATACAGGCTTATATAGCCCGAGTGGCAATTACCGGCATTACAGCACACCTGGGGCTCTTAAAGGCACATACACCACACCGCCCGTTATACACCACGCCCGTTATACACACCCGCCCGTTATACACCCACTCGTTATACATCCGCCCATTATAACCCCGCCTGTTATACACCCTGCCCGTTATACAACCCGCCTGTTATACACCCCGCCTGTTATACCCCCGCCTGTTATACACACCCGCCCGTTACACACCCCGCCTGTTATACACACCGCCCATTATACACCCCGCCCATTATACACCCCACCCGTTATACACCCCGCCCGTTATACACCCGCCTCTTATACACCCGCCCGTTATATAGCCCGCCCATTATACACCCCGCCCATTATACACCCACCCGTTATACACCCCGCCCGTTATACACCCGCCTCTTATACACCCGCCCGTTATATAGCCCGCCCATTATACACCCCACCCATTATACACCCACCCGTTATACACCTGCCCGTTATACACCTGCCCGTTAGACACCTGCCCGTTATACACACGCCCGTTATACACCCGCCTGTTATACACTCAGTCGTTATACACTCATCTGTTATACATCCTGCCTGTTATACACCACGCCCATTATACACCCCGCCGGTTATACACCCCACCTATTATACACCCACCCGTTATACACCCACTCGTTATATACCCAGCCGTTATACACTCGTCTGTTATACACCCTGCCTGTTATACACCTTGCCCGTTATACACCCCGCCCGTTATACACCCGCCCGTTATACACCCGGCCATTATACACTCGCCTGTTATACACCCCGCCTCTTGTACCCCCGCCCATCATACACCTGCCCGCTATACACCCGCCCCTTATACACCTGCCTGTTATACACACGCCCGTTATACACCCGCCCATTATACACCCGGCCATTATACACTCGTCTGTTATACACCCTGCCTGTTATACACCACGCCCGTTATACACCGGCCCGTTATACACCCCGCCTTTTATACAAATGCCCGTTATACACCTGCCCATTATACACCCGCCCGTTATACAACCCGCCGTTATACCCCCCGCCCGTTATACACCCGCCCGTTATACACCCGCCCGTTATACAACCCGCCCGTTATACCCCCCGCCCGTTATACACACCCGCCCGTTATACACAACGCCCGTTATACACTCCGCCCGTTATACACCCACTCGTTATACACCCGGCTGTTATACACCCACTCGTTATACACCCGGCTGTTATACATTCGTCTGTTATACACCCTGCCTGTTATACACCCTGCCTGTTATACACCCTGCCTGTTATACACCCCGCCCGTTATACACCTGCCCGTTATACGCCCCGCCCGTTATACACCCGCCCGTTATACACCCGCCTGTTATACACCCGCCTGTTATACACCTGCCTGTTATACACCCGCCCATTATACACCTGCCCGTTATACACCCGCCCGTTATACACCCTGCCTTTTATACACCTGCCCATTATACACCCGTCCGTTATACACCCTGCCCGTTATACACCCGGCCCGTTATACACCCCACCCGTTATACACCCCGCCCATTATACACCCGCCCGTTATACACCCGCCCGTTATACACGCGCCCATTATACACCCCGTCCGTTATACACCCCGCCCGTTATACACCTGCCCATTATACACCCGGCCCATTATACACCTGCCCATTATACACCCGTCAGTTATACACCCTGCCCGTTATACACCCAGCCCGTTATACACCCAACCCGTTATACACCCGCCCGTTATACACCCACCCGTTATACACCCCGTCCGTTATACACCCCGCCCGTTATACACCCGCCCATTATACACCCTGCCCGTTATACACCCAGCCCGTTATACACCCAGCCCGTTATACACCTAACCCGTTATACACCCGCCCGTTATACACCCGCCCGTTATACACCCGCCCATTATACACCCCGCCCATTATACACATGCCTGATATACACCCTGCCTGATATACATCCTGCCCGCTATACACCCCACCCGTTATACACACCCGCCCGTTATACACCAGGCCCGTTATACACACCCACCAATTATACACCCACTCATTATACACCCGGCCGTTATAAACTCATCTGTTATACACCCTGCCTGTTATACACCCCGCCCGTTATACACCCGCCCATTATACCCCCGCCTGTTATACACCCTGCCCGTTATACACCCCGCCTGTTATACACCCCGCCTGTTATACCCCCGCCTGTTATACACACCCGCCCATTATACACCCCGTCTGTTATACACACCGCCCATTATACACCCCGTCCATTATACACACCACCCGTTATACACTCATCTGTTATACATCCTGCCGGTTATACACCACGCCCATTATACACCCCGCCGGTTATACACCCCGCCTGTTATACACCCGCTCGTTATACACCCAGCTGTTATACACCCGGCCTTTATACACTCGCCTGTTATACACCCCGCCTGTTATACCCCCCGCCCATCATACAGCTGCACGCTATACACACGCCCGTTATACACCCGCCCGTTATACACCCGGCCGTTATACACTCGTCTGTTATATGCCCTGCCTGTTATACACCCGCCCGTTATACACCTGCCTGTTATACACCCCTCCTGTTATACACCATCCGTTATACACCCCGCCCGTTATACACCCACTCGTTATACACCCAGCCGTTATACACTCGCCTGTTATACACCCCGCCCGTTATACACACGCCCGTTATACACACGCCCGTTATACACCCGGCCATTATACACTCGTCTGTTATACGCCCCGCCCATTATACACCCGCCCGTTATACACCCGCCCGTTATACACCCCACCCATTATACACCACGCCCGTTATACACCCGTCCGTTATACACCTGCCCGTAATACACCCCTCCTGTTATACACCATCCATTATACACCCCGTCCGTTATACACCCCGCCTGTTACACACCCCGCCTATTATACACCCGCCCATTATGCACCCCGCCCGTTATACACCCGCCCATTATACAGCCCGCCCGTTATATAGCCTGCCCATTATACACCCCACCCTAGATACACCCTGCCCGTTATACACCCCGCCCATTATACAATCACCCGTTATACACCCGCCCGTTATACACCCGCCCGTTATACACCCGCCCGTTATACACCCCACCCGTTATACACCCGCCCGTTATACACCCGCCCGTTATACACCCACCCGTTATACACCCGTCCGTTATACACCCGCCCGTTATACACCCCGTCCGTTATACACCCCGCCCGTTATACACCCCGCCCGTTATACACCCGCCCGTTATACACCCCGCCCGTTATACACCCCGCCCGTTATACACCCCGCCCGTTATACACCCGCCCGTTATACACCCCGCCCGTTATACACCCCGCCCGTTATACACCCCGCCCGTTATACACCCGCCCGTTATACACCCCGCCCGTTATACACCCGCCCGTTATACACCCCGCCCGTTATACACCCCGCCCGTTATACACTCCGCCCGTTATACACTCCGCCCGTTATACACCCGCCCGTTATACACCCGCCCGTTATACACCCGCCCGTTATACACCCCGCCCGTTATACACCCCGCCCGTTATACACCCGCCCGTTATACACCCGCCCGTTATACACCCGCCCGTTATACACCCGCCCGTTATACATCCGCCCGTTATACACCCGCCCGTTATACACCCCGTCCGTTATACACCCCGCCCGTTATAAACCCCGCCCGTTATACAATCGCCCGTTATACACCCGGCCGTTATACACTCGTCTGTTATACGCCCTGCCTGTTATACACCACACCCGTTATACACCCCGCCCGTTATACACCCGCCCGTTATACACCCGCCCGTTATACACCCGCCCATTATACACCCCGCCCGTTATACACTCCGCCCGTTATACACCCCGCCCGTTAAACACCCGCCCGTTATACACCCGCCCGTTATACACCCGCCCGTTATACACCCCGCCCGTTATACACCCCGCCCGTTATGCACCCGCCCGTTATGCACCCCGCCCGTTATACACCCCGCCCGTTAAACACCCGCCCGTTATACACCCGCCCGTTATACACCCCGCCCGTTATACACCCGCCCGTTATACACCCGCCCGTTATGCACCCCGCCCGTTATGCACCCGCCCGTTATACACCCCGCCCGTTATACACCCCGCCCGTTATACACTCCGCCCGTTATACACCCCGCCCGTTATACACCCCGCCCGTTATACACCCGCCCGTTATACACCCCGCCCGTTATACATCCCGCCCGTTATACACCCCGCCCGTTATACACTCCGCCCGTTATACACCCGCCCGTTATACACCCGCCCGTTATACACCCGCCCGTTATAAACCCCGCCCGTTATACACCCGCCCGTTATACATCCCGCCCGTTATACACCCGCCCGTTATAAACCCCGCCCGTTATACAATCGCCCGTTATACACCCGGCCGTTATACACTCGTCTGTTATACGCCCTGCCTGTTATACACCACACCCGTTATACACCCGGCCGTTATACACTCGTCTGTTATACGCCCTGCCTGTTATACACCCCGCCCGTTATACACCCGCCGGTTATACACCCGCCCGTTATACACCCCGCCCGTTATACACCCGCCGGTTATACACCCGCCCGTTATACACCCGCCCGTTATACACCCGCCCGTTATACACCCGCCCGTTATACAATCGCCCGTTATACACCCCGCCCGTTATACACCCGCCCGTTATACACCCGCCCGTTATACACCCGCCCGTTATACACCCGCCCGTTATACACCCGCCCGTTATACACCCGCCCGTTATACACCCGCCCGTTATACACCCGCCCGTTATACACCCCGCCCGTTATACACCCGCCCGTTATACACCCCGCCCGTTATACACCCACCGGTTATACACCCGCCCGTTATAGGCCCCTAGTTTTGGTCTCCCCTGCAAGTGGATACATCTTCTCTATGTCTAACTTAACAAACCCCTTCATAATTTTAAGGAGCTCTATTATTTCACCCCTCAATCCTCTCTTTTCTAGTGAAAAAGCATCAGTCTGTTCAGTCTGTCCTGATAAGTATATCTTCTGGACACTTAGCTGTGGTCAGCATGTGAAGGGATAGCCATGATTCAGAGAAATACACGATACTATGAACAGAATTCTAATATTATTAATAAAAGGCATACTGGGTTTAAAAGACACAAGTCTCAGCACACAGGCTGTAAACAGAGTACAGGCTTCTGAGAAAAGATCAATTGATAACAAAATTGCAAACAAGCTTTGAAATGGGAATTCGTTAATATTCTAAAGCAATGAAATATTGAAGCAAACCATTGTTGGTTCCGAAAGGTCTATGGTTTGCAACGAACACAATGAGAGACACAGTTTAAAGTGTGAAAAACTAACACAATAAAACAGAAATACAAACATTAAAAGAGGCATGTGCCTTTGAAACATGACATCAAGAAAGGAAGCATCTGCTGGTCAAATAGTTTTATGTTAAACTTGGATGACAGGAAACACAATTAAATATCCAACCAATTGAGATAGCTAGAAAACAAGTAAACACACAGTTAAAGTGGTTTTGATTTACAAATAGTAAAAACCATACCAACAAGACTTTGAAGATATAACTTCAATAGATGGCACCAAGCAATTGCATTGTGCTTGTATTAAACTTGAAGCAGAATGGAGTCAAAATGTCTGCTAAAAAGCAGTTAAGCCAATATAACGAAATGAATGAAGAATCTTCGGTAAGAATGACATCAAACAAAAACCATAGCAGTCATTGTTTTTATGATGGCTTTTGGAACACCTAAAAGTAGAGAAATAATTATGCATGCAATAGTTGAATTGATAGTAATGTAGGAACGGAGGTTCCTAACGAAAAGACTGAGTTCGACTCAGGCAATCAAAATAACTAACTTTAATGGAACAAAACAGGTTTTAACTGGAAACTGCTGGAATACATCGAATACAGGTCTGCTCTCTTTGAAGGCTCCACGAGGACTGCTCCTCTGGTCCGAAAGCTGACGTCGTGACGTCATCACGTTCTTCCCGCCATTGGGGAATCACATGATGAATGGCATGACATCATCACGTTGAAACCGCGCTGTAAAGGTAACTAGACATAGTACAGTTAAACAGTGTAATTAAAGGTACAGACACAGGCTGTAACTACATTGCTGTTAAAGGAATTATGTACAACCGCTCTGAGTCCTTTGGTGGCTCCGCCACATGCGCCCCCCCAGAATTGTTTGTAGCAGAAGAAGTGAGACGAGGAGGAGGTCTGACAAGTCTGTCTGATCAACTTCGATAACCTGGCAGAGGAAGTTGATGACCAGTGGTCGAGCTGGCAGGCGATTGTGGTTGAGCAGGCGTGGCGAGCGTGGTCGAGTTCGAGCGGCTTTGGTTGATCTGGCACGGCGGCTGCGGGCGGTCATCCACGTTTCGGCGGTTGTGCGACGACGACTGGGCGGTCCAGGTCCACGTGAGCCGGCTTCAATCGGTCCACCGAAATATGATCCGGCTTTCCTCCGATGTCGACCGAAAAGGATTTGTCTCCTGGTTTGATGACACGGAAAGGACCAGTGTAAGGGGGCTTGAGTGGATCCCGGTGAGCATTGTGGTGGATGAATACATACTCAGCATTCTTCAGTTCTGCTGGCACATGGGAGTTCTGTAAACCGTGATTTGATGTAGGCACCGGAGCGAAGCATCTGGCCGCTTCCTGGTGGCTAACGAGTTGCTGGGAGGCAGACCATGGCTCTGTGGGAGAAGGGAGGAAGTCCCCTGGTACTCGAAGAGGCTGGCCATAGACGAGTTCAGCTGAGGACGATTGTAGGTCTTCTTTGGGTGCCGTACGAAGACCCAAAAGGACCCATGGAAGTCTGTCCATCCATCCTGCACCTTGAAGACTGGCCCGAAGGGCAGCTTTAAGCGACCTGTGGAATCGCTCACAAAGGCCGTTCGCCTGTGGATGATAGGCGGTGGTGCAATGAAGTTTGGTGTCGAGCCCCTGAGCTACAGCGTTCCAAAGCTCTGAGGAAAATTGTGGCCCACGTCCGGAAGAGATGTCCACCGGTACCCCGAAACGGGCAACCCAACAGGAATTGAAAGCTTTAGCGACGTCTGCCGAAGTGGTGGAAACCAAAGAAATTGCCCCTGGCCACCTAGTGGTGCGGTCCACCATGGTGAGGAGATGCGTACAACCATGAGAAGGTGGAAGCGGCCCCACAAGGTCCACATGCACATGGTCAAAATGACGCTCTGGAACAGCAAACGTAGCCACTGGAGCTTTAACATGACGCTGGACCTTGGCCTTCTGGCAGACTACGCAGGTATTAGCCCAGTCACGGACATCGAGGTGCATACGTTTCCAGACGAACTTCGCCGACATAAGCCGTTGTGAAGCCTTCATCCCAGGGTGCGACAACCCATGTATGGCATCAAACACTTTCCGGCGTCATGCGACCGGCACGATAGGTCGGGGAACGCCCATGGAGACGTTGCAAAGGAGCGTGGCGCCTGCGGCCTGGAAAGTGACGTTGGTCGCTTGGAAACTAGAGGGGACGGTTCTATGTGATTGGACCTCGGAGTCCGAGGCCTGATCTGCAGCCATGAGGGCGTAGTCGATCCCCAAGTGAACCGCGTGGACCGTCGCATGGGAGAGGCAATCCGCCACCAGGTTGTCCTTACCAGACACGGAGATAAACTTCAGGTGACGTTGTTGACGAGCGGACCACGGTTCGGCGGTCTTGGCCATGGCGAACGTTAAAGGCTTGTGGTCGACCAAAGCCGTGAAGGGACGTCCTTCCAATAAGAACCGGAAATGGCGAATGGCTAGGGAAAGGGCCAGTAGCTCCCGATCGAAGGTGCTGTATTTTTTTTCATTTTTCCGTAGTTGACGGCTGAAAAACGCCAGCGGTTGCCACGTGCCGTTGACCCATTGCTCTTGCACTGCGCCGATGGTGTAGTCTGACACGTCCGTGGTAAGGGCGATGGTGGCACCTGGAAGTGGGTGCGCTAGCATGGTTGCGATGGCCAAGGCGCTCTTGGTGTTGACGAACGCCTGGTCCATCTCGGCTGTCCAGCTGATTGGATCCTTACCGGATTTGCCCTTGAGGGTCCCGTACAAGGGTTGCATAAGCTGAGCCGCCTTAGGGACGAATCGGTGATAGAAGTTGGCCATCCCCAGCAACTCTTGCAGGGCCTTGATGGTTGGCAGGCGCGGGCAAGAGGTAACCGCTTCCACCTTTGTCATTAAGGGGACGGCGCCGTCCGATGTTATGCGGTGTCCCAAGAAATCGATCTGCTGCAGGCCGAACTGGCACTCGGCCGGGTTGATGATTAAACCGTGCTGGCTGAGGTGCGTAAAGAGGGTACGCAAATGGGAGATGTGCTCTTCCTTGCTAGCACTGGCGATGAGAATATCGTCAAGGTAGACGAAGATGAAGCTTAGGTCTCGGAGCACGGAGTCCATTAAGCGCTGGAGAGCCTGTGCCGTGTTCTTCAAGCCAAATGGCATCCGCAGGAACTCAAAGAGGCCGAAAGGGGTGATGACTGCGGTTTTCGGGACATCTTGCGGGTGCACAGGAACCTGGTGATACGCCCGGACGAGGTCGACTTTAGAAAAGATAGAATTTCCCGCCAAATGGGCCGAGAAATCCTGAATGTGCGGAATCGGGTACCAATCAGGAGTGGTGGCGTCGTTCAGACGTCAGTAGTCACCGCATGGCCGCCAGCCGCCGCCCGGTTTTGGAACAATGTGGAGAGGTGAAGACCAGGGACTATTGGATCGGCAAATGATCCCGAGCTGCTCCATCGTGTCGAACTCCACTTTCGCAGCCGCGAGCTTTCCGGGTTCGAGCCTTCTAGCCCGCGCATAAACCGAGGAGCCAGTAGTGGTGATATGATGTTCAACACCATGCTTCGTGGCCGAGGAGGAGAAAGTGGGCCTTGTTAGCTCCGGAAACTCTCCGAGGAGCCGAGTGAAGTCATCCGGCGGAGGGAAAGCACAGGCAATAGAACGCGCCACGGTGGTACCGTGGTAGCACGGAATCAAGTGGAAGGTGGCTGCGTTGATCAACCGGCAGTGCCGGATATCGACGAGGAGGCCGTTGGCACACAGAAAATCCGCCCCTAGGATGGCCTGTGAGACTGTGGCCATGACGAATTCCCAACAGAAGCGCTGACAGCCGAAACAGACTTGGACCCGCTGCTTTCGGAAAGTTCGAATTGCTGGCCATTAGCCGCCACGAGGGAAAAACCGTGGTTCCCAGCTTGCATATCGAGATTCGATGCAGGTAGAATGCTACATTGCGGCCCGGTGTCACAAAGGAAACGTCGACCCGATAGGGAATCGGTGATATAAAGAAGTTTCCCCGTAGATCTGACGGCCATCGCAACCGCAGAGCGCCCGTTAGACCTGGTCCTCCTTTGCCAGGAACGCTGCAGGAGCTTTGTTTTTTTTGGGGGCGAAAAACTGCAGGGGGAGCGTCAGCGTCGTGCTTTCACGCTGAAACAGGCGTGGTAGGAGCACCAGCCCCGCTGCAGGTGGAGCTGGAACCGCATCTGTGGGGGATGGGCGCCTCGTGGCCGCGCAGCACTGCTGGGTTACAGTGAAAATCTTATCGGCTTCGGCTGCAAGCTCGGCGCAGTCTGTAATGTCGGATCTGGCTAGGGCAGCCTGTACCTGCTCCGGCATTTAGTAGAGGAAAAGCTCCCGTAAGAGGAAGCATTCCGGTTCGGCACCCAAGAGCATGAGCATTTGGCTCATGAGCTCGGACGGTTTGGAGTCCCCGAGGCCAGGCATCGTGATGAGCCGGCGAGCGCGCTCTGACTTCAAGAGCCCGAAGACCTGTAGCAACCGCGCCTTAATCGTATCATACTTGCTGTCAGTAGGAGGACTACTGAGGAGGCTGATGATCCGTGAGGCAGTTGCGCTGTCAAGGGCGGAGACCATGTAGTAATAATGGGTCTGATCCGTGACGATGTTCCTGATGGCGAACTGGGCTTCAGCCTGGATAAACCAGGCGTCTGGTTGTTGCTCCCAGAACTGTGGCAGTTTCAGAGTCACAGCGTTCGTGTCCATGCCGAAGATCTTCCGCGAAAACTGTTCACGAAAGTCGGGGTCACCAATGTAGGAACGGAGGTTCCTAACGAAAAGACTGAGTTCGACTCAGGCAATCAAAATAACTAACTTTAATGGAACAAAACAGGTTTTAACTGGAAACTGCTGGAATACATCGAATACAGGTCTGCTTTCTTTGAAGGCTCCACGAGGACTGCTCCTCTGGTCTGAAAGCTGATGTCATCACGTTCTTCCTGCCATTGGGGAATCACGTGACGAACGGCATGATGTCATCACATTGAAACCGCACTGTAAAGGTAACTAGACATAGTACAGTTAAACAGTGTAATTAAAGGTACAGACACAGGCTATAACTACATTGCTGTTAAAGGAGTTATGTACAACCGCTCTGAGTCCTTTGGTGGCTCCACCACAGTAACATAGAAAGCATTCAAAGGAAGCATTCAAACAGAGGTATCAATAAAGACAATTAGCTGACATCAGCAGAGAACATCAAAGAAGAAACCAATGCCAAAAGGGTAAATAAATAAGACCTTTTTAACAGAAAAGTCAGAACATGCTGAACGGGCAGGGCATTTCTCAACCTTCCAGAGGCATCTCTGTAAGTTTTTAACTATGAGTCTCGGGTAAATTAAGGTATTGCTTTTTGGTGGATGTTCTGGATTTAGAAATAAGAAATAAGAAATGTTTTGGATTTAGATATTAGAAATATAATGAAGTAAAGATTTGAGAATAAGGATCTCTGAGAAATAAGAAATGTAAGCTAATTGTACTTTGAATTGTTAATGTTGCGACTGATTCAACAGATGTTAACTGAATGCCGGCTCTTAAATAAAACTATATATTTCTAGAATTGTCTCAAAGAGTGAATCTGTATAGACTCGCGAACCCACAAATTCTGTACACTCTTTTGTAAGGAGTTGCAGAAATCTGGGGGGTATTCTGGACCCTTATAATATCCGGAAGGTTACAGTTTAGTTCAACTTATTAAAAGTACTATCCAGAGGATGGTAACATCTTTAGTCATCCCTTTCCTTTAGGGAGAGATAGCCTGAACCTTTAGACCCACTTAAGCATCTTATGGAATTTGGCTATCTCTAACTTAAGTTGAGGGTGAACGTCTGGGGAATACGCCTGATCTGGAATAGCCCAAAAGGGCTAGGACTGTAATTAACCCTTCAAGCAACCTCAATATATCTGTATTGGAAGAAGAATTTTGCTGGTTATTACCCCAAAATCTTACCTTCCTTCTGCCATGCATGCCTAGTTTTCCACTGAAGGACTGCAAGAAGTCAGTTCTCACTCCATCTCCAGAATGTCGATCCACAGGTTGATCACCCTTTGAGAAACAGAAAACGTCCATACATCCAATTTTACTGCCTGCTTTCTCAATTTAAATGGTTGGCCCCTAGTTCTACCTAGTCCTCAAACAATCTATCCACTTGTGTGTTATCGGTACTCTTAATAATTTTAAAGTCCTGAATCAGATTCCCATCTGAGCCTCAGCCTTTCCAGTGACTCCAAACCCAAGGCATGGAGTCTATTTCCATAGTTCAGTGCATATAGTCATCCCCAGCAGCTGTGTCCTGTAAGGCTTGTGTGTCTGGCACTAAGTCTGGGGGTGGAAGGCAATGGCCCTGGGAACTGCTGTCTTCCTGCTGGTCAGCACTATGTTCTTCGTGGCACTGGATTGTCTCAATAATGGGTGCCGCTTTGAGGGGGGTGTGGGGGGTGGGGGGCCACCTCGGCATTATCTGCAGATCAGTCGTACTTGCTGCGTCGATGTCAACTGCCCATGCAACAGCCACATTCTCACATTCTGCCCAAGGTTTCCCACTTTTTGCCCATGTTGTGCAGCTTCTGGGTTGTTCATTTTCTGCCCCACAGTCTGATTGAGTAGCT